>NC_141691.1:1869817993-1870417993 GCF_964263255.1 Lissotriton vulgaris
GGGATTATCACCCAAAACGTCAGACAAAGCTGATTCGGTTTTGAGTACTTTCCAGTGTCTGGCAAGGCTTTTCTGTATTTTCCATGATTTAGAATGGTAAGCTGATTTATACCTGATGATTTCCTTTTCCTGCCCTTTCTCTTTTCTTACAGGGTTCACTAGAGATTCATGACTGATCTTATTAGCCTTCTGGAATGCCTCTTTGATGACTTTAGGGCGATAACCTCTCTCTTCAAATCTTTCCTTCATGCATTTGCTTTCTTTGGCAAAGTCTTGATCCTGACTACAGTTCCTCCGAGCCCGGAGAAACTCGCCGTATGGAATACTGCGGATCAGTGTTTTAGGATGTCCGCTGTCTGCATGAAGCAGAGTATTCCCGGCTGTCTGCGGATCAGTGTTTTAGGATGTCCGCTGTCTGCATGAAGCAGAGTATTCCCGGCTGTCTCTTTGCGGAAAAGTTTTGTAGTCAAGGTTTTATTAACCACCATGATGGATAGATCTAGAAAAGTAGCTTCAGAGCTACGGATTTGTCCTTCTAGTCTCAGATTGAGAGTGTTATCATTCAGATCTTGTATAAATGATTCAGCTTGTTCTCCAGGGCCATCCCACACAATGAAAAGATCATCAATATATCGCAGCCATATTTTTACATGGCTGCGATATAAGTGATGGGTCCTTGCTACTTGTTGCTCCCAGCTGGCCATGAACAAGTTAGCAAAGCTGGGAGCAAAACAAGTTCCCATCGCAGTGCCCTGCTTTTGACGATAATAAATATCGTTGAAAACAAAAAAGTTTTTCTCCAGGCAAAAGGTTATCATCTGGATAATCATCTCTGTATGTTCCAGATAGGAAATGGATCTGGTCTTGAGGAACCTGCTGCACGCATCGATTCCATTGTTGTGTCTTATTGATGTGTATAAACTACACACGTCAAGGGTGATCAGCAGGTAATTCTCCAACCAAACAAATTTCTGTATTTTCTTGATGAAATCCCTACTGTCCTTAAGATAGGAGGGAGCTCCTTCCACAAATGAACGTAAAAAGAAATCAATATACTTTGAAGTGTTCTCGAGTAGAGAACCCATCGAAGACACAATGGGTCGCCCTGGTGGAGAGGTGGCATTTTTGTGTAGTTTCGGCAGGAGGTATAATGCTGCTACTATCGGATTCCTATTGAGTAGATAAGCATATTCATTCCACTCAATGATTCCCTTACTTCTCCATTCTTTAAGGAGCTCAAAATAGATTTCATTGGTTTTCTCAATAATGGCTAATGATGACACCGTATAACATTCTACGCAGTTCAATTGGCGCATGCCCTCCTCTAAATAGTCATGTACATTCATTAAGACAATATTGCCCTCTTTGTCCGACGGTCTTATGACAATGGAGTGGTCATCCTCCAAAGATTTGATGGTAAGTCTTTCGGATTTTTGCAAGTTGTCATTCGGTCAGTATCTCTGTTTGGCCAAATCCCTGAAATCAGCAATGACCAAAGACTCAAATGTGTCAATACTACATGCGGGTAGGGAGGGATTGAAAGTTGATTTAGGTTTAAAAGGGTTAGTACAGTTCAGGTTGGTGATATAAACCAAAGATGTTACATTCCCAGATCCACCCTCCGGAGTGTCATGCTCCAAACTGTTGAGGGCTATTAATGATTCCACCTCATTGATGCTTGTGTTCACAGGTTTAACATTTAATGAGTTGAAATTAACTATAAATATATATATATATACATATATATATATATATATATATATATATATATATATATATATATATATATATATATATATATATGTATGTATATATATATATATATATATATATATATATATATATATACATATATATATATATATATATATATATATATATATATATATATATATATATATATATATATATATATATATATATATCACCCAAACATCCCTCAAAGAAGAAAGCGGAAGTGCAAGGGGATTACGTAATCAGACAGCTCGTTTATTTCTCTCCCCAGCAATGGCGGCGAATGCATTTCGGCTAGAGTAGCCTTCTTCAGCGCCCAGCACTGCAGCATGTCCTGTCACAAATTTTCCTTCCTGTTAATTGTATTGGTTCAGCACCTGACGCTCCTCCCCCTAATGTGGTCGACACATCATGTTTGAGTCCGTTGGCAGCTGGACTTCAACTCCCAGAGGGCACTGTACCGGCACAGCTGGGTCGATGGCGTGGGGGAATGAGGCAGACTGTGGGTCCCGCTGATTACAGGTAGGTGATGAAAGGCACATGCCTCGGCAAGAAAGAAAGTTAACGGCCTCTGTCCTGTGTCCCCTTATGGCCGCTGCAACCAGTGTACCAAGGACAAACTGTTGGGTCAGGGCAATCAATGCGGACTGGAAATCCCTTCGAAGTGAAATACCTCGCTCTCCCCAGCGTAAATCCAGGTCCTCTGGCGGTCTTCGGAGGATATCGATCCCTCGATACAGTTTTGTAGCTGCAAGCAGCTTGGTGCCAGATTGAACTCCGAAACTCTTGATACAGGGAGCCTTCCGTTCTGTGTCTTCTGGCAGGCACAGCAAATATCACCCAAACATCCCTCAAAGAAAAACGCGGAAGGCCAAGGGGATTACAGGTCAGACAGCTCGTTTATTTCTCTCCCCAGCAATGGCGGCGAATGCATTTCGGCTAGAGTAGCCTTCTTCAGCGCCCAGCACTGCAGCATGTCCTGTTCACAAATGTTCCTTCCTGTTAATTGTATTGGTTCAGCACCTGACGCTCCTCCCCCTAATGTGGTCGACACATCATGTTTGAGTCCGTTGGCAGCTGGACTTCAACTCCCAGAGGGCACTGTACCGGCACAGCTGGGTCGATGGCGTGGGGGAATGAGGCAGACTGTGGGTCCCGCTGATTACAGGTAGGTGATGAAAGGCACATGCCTTGGCAAGAAAGAAAGTTAACGGCCTCTGTCCTGTGTCCCCTTATGGCCGCTGCAACCAGTGTACCAAGGACAAACTGTTGGGTCAGGGCAGTCAATGCGGACTGGAAATCCCTTCGAAGTGAAATACCTCGCTCTCCCCAGCGCAAATCCAGGTCCTCTGGCGGTCTTCGGAGGATATCGATCCCTCGATACAGTTTTGTAGCTGCAAGCAGCTTGGTGCCAGATTGAACTCCGAAACTCTTGATACAGGGAGCCTTCCGTTCTGTGTCTTCTGGCAGGCACAGCAAATATCACCCAAACATCCCTCAAAGAAGAACGCGGAAGGCCAAGGGGATTACAGGTCAGACAGCTCGTTTATTTCTCTCCCCAGCAATGGCGGCGAATGCATTTCGGCTAGAGTAGCCTTCTTCAGCGCCCAGCACTGCAGCATGTCCTGTTCACAAATGTTCCTTCCTGTTAATTGTATTGGTTCAGCACCTGACGCTCCTCCCCCTAATGTGGTCGACACATCATGTTTGAGTCCGTTGGCAGCTGGACTTCAACTCCCAGAGGGCACTGTACCGGCACAGCTGGGTCGATGGCGTGGGGGAATGAGGCAGACTGTGAGTCCCGCTGATTAAAGGTAGGTGATGAAAGGCACATGCCTCGGCAAGAAAGAAAGTTAACGGCCTCTGTCCTGTGTCCCCTTATGGCCGCTGCAACCAGTGTACCAAGGACAAACTGTTGGGTCAGGACAGTCAATGCGGACTGGAAATCCCTTCGAAGTGAAATACCTCGCTCTCCCCAGCGTAAATCCAGGTCCTCTGGCGGTCTTCGGAGGATATCGATCCCTCGATACAGTTTTGTAGCTGCAAGCAGCTTGGTGCCAGATTGAACTCCGAAACTCTTGATGCAGGGAGCCTTCCGTTCTGTGTCTTCTGGCAGGCACAGCAAATGTCACCCAAACATCCCTCAAAGAAGAACGCGGAAGGCCAAGGGGATTACAGGTCAGACAACTCGTTTATTTCTCTCCCCAGCAATGGCAGCGAATGCATTTCGGCTAGAGTATCCTTCTTCAGCGCCAAGCGCTGCTAAACAAATATATGAAAATAGGAACCTACTAAATGGACAAAATAGAACTCACTACTCATGGGACTTCAAAGACCATCATGCCGCTGGTAGTCATGATGTTGCCACACCCACTTAGGGCGTTGTTCATTGAATAAAAACGTGCAATGAATGGAGTGGTGAGATCTTCTCCTTCTTTTCCTATGCAGAGGCCTGATGAAGAGGCGTTCCCGCCTTGAAACGAGTCGACATGGAAATGATATGAAGAAGGATGTAATCACGTGTGACAGAAAGGCACGCATGCCGGAGGTGGGGAGAGTGCTGTGTGCCTTCTTGGACCGGAGGGGTTCATTGGTGGAACATATATATATGTATATATATATATGTATGTATATATATATATATATATATATATATATATATATATATATATATATATATATATATATATATATATCGTGAACTCCGTATCACTCCAGCACACGCTGCATTTCCAGCCAGCAAAACAGGACACCGGACACGGACCTCGAGGTACTTCAAACTTTATTCAAGCAGAAAGTGTCACAGACGTTTCGGCTCAACAGAGCCTTGTTCACATGACAACATATATGGAACTTGAAGATGAAGGATCACAAGAAAACAACAGCCAGTCAGGTGAATCTATCTATTCGAGTCACTTCTTTCTTGTTAAATATATATATATAAAAGTATAAGAATATACTATATATATATATATAGATATATATATAAGGAATGTGAACTGACCTGAATGTGCCTCCATGGAGATGAGCGAAGGGAAGGCCTTAGCCACTTGGAAGGGTCCTGGGTGCTTCACTGGTCGTGGGACACGCTTCAGTGCACCAGGTTGCCCTGGTCCGATAGCAGGTGGGGTGGGGGTGCAAAGGCCCGGTCATCCATGCTGCATGAGGGAAGGTCTGTGAGGAGCTTCAGGTACACAGCGGACCAGGAAAGAGGAACCCGAGGAGGTGGCGGGAGAAATGTCTGGGCTCTGATGGAACCCTCGGGGAAGTGTGGAGGGTCACACAGTGCTTCCGCAGCCTCTACCAGGCAGCTGGGCGACGAAGGTGAGGTGTGACTGAGTAGGAGTGGTAGCAAATGTATGCATGTATGGTATAAGAAGGAGGCACAGATTTTCAAATATGAAAAAGTTCTATATAAGCTTACCTTATGGAAGGTGTGCACAACAGGAAGCAAGGAAGAAAATATTGATTTGTTTAGTGCACTAATCACCCATTATGGTATCCAGGCACTTAGACAGGTGTGTAGATTTGGTCCCCAAGGTCCTTATACGAAGAGCCAGGTCTTCAGCTTCTTGCTAAACTCAGGAAGTGAGGAGGACGAAAGGACTTTATTAAAATGATTGACTATTTTAAAGCCAAAGGGGCGCAGGCAACGACCGTGCATCAATCGAAATTAAAAGTCCTAGCCAAAGGAAAATTCTTTATTTTCACGGACATATCAGAAGCCCAAAACCTTTTGGAAGGCCTTACTGTTACATAAGGGAAAGGAGTCTCTGTGGTTATAAGTATATTTTTAATAATAATAAGCGGTATGCGAATAGTACTATGAAAAAAATGTGGAAAGTTTTCTCGAAGGGGTGGATATGAGGTGAATCAGGGGACGTAACAGGATGCAATTAGATGCCATCCAGTAAAAAGAAGGAGAAGGAGGGAAGCATAATGGGACAACTTGGGTTTTCCCTTCTTCTGGGGGGGGGGAAGGGAGGGATGGTGGTGGGGGTGAAGCAGATAGTAAAAAAGAGTCCATAGACAGAGGGAAAAAATTATTTTCTACGAAGATACGTAATGTTGCTATGGAAAGATGGTTTTTGACATATTGTGGCCGTACAGCTAATGGTATATTGCACATTGAAAATTGCACTTTAATGCACTTTAATGCATATTTTTTATATTGTAGTATTTAGGTCTAATGTCTGTGAGATTTGCACTTTAAATATTCTTTGCACAACTGATATAATCTGTACTGTAGTATACTGGTCTAGCTACCGCGCGATTTGCACGTTAATGCTAATTTGCACAATCGTCATGATATATATGGCAGTGTATTAGTTTAACATTTGCCCAGTTGACACAATCAAAATGGCTTGTTTTTTAGAGCATAACTTAGCTCGTTATTGTGTTATCGGGAAGAAAAGAATCAACAATTTAAGCTGCTGCTTTTATGCACATTTTGCATATTTTGCACAAGTTGCACTTTAGAAACGTATTTTTGCACATAGAGCACATGTTGCACCTTAGCTGGTATCGGCCATGGCCGTGGCCTGTGGACAAAATAAGCAATATTTTCTCGTTTTTAAATACATCATGAATAGGAATAAATTGACAATCCTGTCTCTGAATGTTAATGGGTTAAATAATAGACACACAATGTGTGCAATAGAGAGTTGGTTAAAAGGTCATCACCCAGATGTGATCTTTATACAAGAGACACACCACAGAGCTCTAACAGATACTAGTCAAATGTTTAAAAATTGGGCAGGTTTTTATTGCTCATCCGCGTCAGCTCAGAGGGGTATGAGCATTTTCATAGGCAAGCATGTCCAATTTCATGTTGAAGCATCACATTCAGATACGATTGATAGATGGACATTCTTGCATCGGAAAATAAACCAGACAAATATGATATTTGCTACAATTTATGCACCAGTTATAGATGACCCGCTCCCTATTTACAATTAAAGCAAGCATTATCAGGCACACCTGGTCATATCATATGGAGAGGTCAAGTCAAGTCAAAACCACTTTATTCAATTATTAAAAATCATAAAAGTATACTATACAAATTTTTGTTTCTTTTAAAATAGTATCAAAGCATAAAATTCCGTTAAAAACAGTTAAAAAACTATTTCATGATAAAAGTCAGTTAATCACTTTTGGTAGTCTTATAATGACTGATTTTTCGTCTCTTGTTGGGCTGCCAGTTTAATCCTCCTACTCCTAATAGACGCGACAAGAAAGCTTGCAACACCAAACATGATTACAGGGGATTCCATTGATTGTAAAAACAGTAATGCAGGTTTAGACTGTAGGAATGCCTTCTCTTTTAGTAATGGAAAAATAAACCTTTTTCTAGCTTCATAATACAGGGGACAAAAAAACATAAAATGCATGGTATCTTGGGGGTAGAAATCATTGCATTTACAAGGAATCGCACCCTCAAGCCTACTCCATCCCTTTGGGTCACTTAATAGCAAATGGATCTGGTTGAAACGAAATGTTGTCAGTAGCCATCTGTGATAAGGGATCGTAACGATGGAAAGGTACGATTGCATGGCTAGAGATGAAATAAGCAAGTAGTAGGCCCTAACTGTGGATTTACTTAACTCTTCTGATTCCCGCTCTAACTCACTGAGCTTAATGTAATTTGTTTTAACACATTTAAGATCAGCTTTACATAGACCTTCAGGATTGGAGAAAATCTCTGGGCGCCCCAGTTTCCTTGTTGACATTTTAATATAGTACAGCCACTGGATTTCCTTCTTTTTATCTAATTTCATGCAATCCTTCAGAATCTTGTGATTCAGAGTAAGATTAGGATTCAACCAGGTTCTAATCCATAACAGGATTGGGGCCATATTTATTGTATCTGAAGAGGTGATTTTAATTTCTTGCAAAATCCCACGGTTGACTCAACCAAAAAAGATCGAAGACAAAATAAACCACAAGTTGCTATCGCTTTGCTGAGTAGTAAAACAGATTTAGACATCATTGATAATTGGCGTCCTAACAACCTGCTTAAACGCGAATACTCCTGTCATTCGGCAAAATATGATTCATCATCAAGGCTGAACTTCTTTTTAACTTCGCATAATCTAGAAATTAGTAAATATGAACACTTAGCAAATGCTTTCTCAGATAATGCCCTCAATAAGATGGAAACACTTCTAGGAAAGGCAGATGAAGAAGTATCAAGAAGGTGGTATTTTAACAAACTTAATTTAGCAGAGATGCAATGGTGTGCAGAAATAGAGAAGGAGATAAGTGTCTTTTTTAATATAAAAAAGGACTCTGCCCCAATTAACATAGCGTACGATGATTTTAAGGCTACATTGAGTGGCATAATCCCCTCGAAAGAGATATCTAAACAGAAGGCCAAAAGGAAGGAGAGAATGGCATTAGAAACAAGGTTGGCCCATGCAAATCAAGAATATTTTAGAAATAGGACTCCAGCCACTAGGCAAGAAGTACTTAATGCTTAAACAAAAATGAGGGAATTCTACTATGAACTAGGGGATATGGCAAGTAGGCTGTACCTTCAGACAATCTATGAAGATAGCGAGTATACTGGAAGATTGCTAGCTTGGCAAGCAAAAGAGAACCAAGTCCGTAATAGAGTTGATTGTATTCAGGATAAAGTAGCTAAAGCTTGTGTGAAGACTACGTCACTAATAGGAGAGGTGTTCCTTAAACACTATAAAGACATTTATCAGACATCTCACCAGGTTGCCTTAGAAACAATTAATGAATTTTTACAGGCAATCCCAACGTTAAGATATAATTTTAAAGAGCTGTTGCTAGCCGAATTTACGAAGGAAGAACTAGATGTGGTTATCAGCTCCTTGCCTAACTTTAAAGCCACCGGGGAAGATGGTATTCCCACGGAATTTTTTAAAGCATTTTCCACAACACTTTACACTGAATTTTAAAGACTTGCAAACTATCTACTACAAGAGGGGGACCTGCCAGCATCTTTCCATACTGCAGTGGTGGTCAGTATTTTAAAAAAAGTTAAAGATAGCGAAAATGTGAATTCTTATAGGCCAATAAGCCTCTTAAATAGTGACTATACCATTTTCATTAAACTGCTTGCCAATAGACTTAATAGGATGGTGGGATCACTTATTGGGACAGATCAGTGCGGTTTTGTCGCAGGGAGACAGCTTTTTACCAATACAATCTTTTTATTGGAGGCATTGTTTTTTTTTATGTCAATGAGGTTGAGGCACAGATCTGGTTTTGAGATGCCGAAAAAGCATTTGATCTTGTCTTGTGGAATTGTCTCTTTGCGACTTTGGAGAAGTGTGGCTCAATGATTAGAGCGGCAGACCCTGATGCAGAGGTCTAGCCCGGTACCAGGGTTCAATTCCCCGCCTCTGCGGGTCTTGGGCTCAAAAATTCCACGGGCCTGATAATTCTTGCCTCGGTGCCTATTCCAATTATGGAGTCCCACTCTGCAACTCTGGGCAATACCTTGCTTAATCTCCACAACGGCCCCCACAACGCTAAGGATGCCTGGCCTCCACCTTGGGGTGCCCAGGAGTGGACACCTCACAGGGAAAGCCAGGATGGGTTCCACAGCGGTATTTGTACAAGCGCCTTGAGACCCTTGCCGGTGAGTAGTGTGCTATACAAGTATCAATTTACATTTACATTTACATTTTAGAAAAGTTCTGTTTCCCAAATGAGTTTGCATTTTTATTAAAACAACTTTATATGAATTTCCAGGCGCAAATTGTATTCAACTCTCTTAATATAGATACATGCCAAATAAATAGAGGCACCAGGCAAGGCTGTCCCCTCTCCCCAATTTTATTGGCTCTATTTATAGAGCCTCTAGCAATCGCAATTAGGGAAAAAAGAGTCAATACGGTTCCAGTTAAAGGAATGACGAATATAAAACTTTATGCCAACGATATTGTTCTTTTTCTGGACTCAAAGATAGCCACTTAGGCGGAAGTTATGAGAGTCTTTGTGGACTTCCAAAAAAAAGAGGGTATAAAATCAATAAGATCAAAACAGAAATCATAATATGCAACTGTGGTGTGAATTCTCTTCTACCAGAATTCAGAAAGACATATAACGCCCGTCCAAAGATGTATTTGGGGATCTATTTAACGGAAAAAGTAGAATACCTTTTTTCCTTAAATTATATCTCACTGCTGAAAATGGTGAGCTCTCAGCTAGCACGATGGAATCAGCTCCCGTTATTAATAATAGGACGAGTTGCGTTAATTCGAATGTCCATCCTTCCACTGTTTAACTTCCTTTTTAGTGCAGCTCCCTGTGCAATACAGACTTCTTTCTTTAAGCAGATAGACAGTATGTTTTCCTCTTTCCAATGGGTAAAATAAGGTACCAAGATTGGCACTCAGCATTTTAAACTATCCTGTCGCAGAAGGAGGATTATCTCTCCCAAATATTAGAAACTATTATTACGTGACATTTGCACATCATAGTTTTAGATTTTTTGTTTTAGATCCTCAAGAGGCGGATAATCTTTTTTAAGAAAAAGATTCTAAGGGAATACAATATCATCGCCCCTACAAGGGTGACTAAGTACCCTAAGAAAGTACGTTATAAGTCCTTGTAATGGCTATTTATACAAAAAACCCAGCTTTTAACACACAACAATATTTTAAGAATTAGTAGGCTTTCGAATATATATATACGGGGGAAATGGGTATATTTGAGAACAATATACTAGGATTGTGGGAAGAAAATGGGTATAATCAGATCCAGGATTTTATCAAGGGGAATTGTTAGAAAACCTGGGCGGAGATTGAAATGGGGCTTAAACATTCCAACATAATTTTAAAGTGGTCTTTTACTAGATTAAAATCAGTATTGGAAAAGCTAGATATGGAAAATCTGTGTTATAAAACTAGAATTAGTGAAGCCCTTAACCGCCCCTGAAAAACGGAAGATCAGTAACTGGATTAAAATATTTGATGAGAATAAATCTCTTTAACTATACGAAAAAATTAGGGATAGATGGAAGAAAAGGGAAGATATACAGATTCTTAAACCAACCTGGAATAAGCTAAATAAGTTTAATGCAGTTATATTCAGAGGGGCGAATTTCAAACGTATGCAATACTATTCGAAATGGCTGATTTATAGAAAGCCCTCTTTTCTCCATAAAATATACCCGCCAATAGAGGATAAATGCTTTTGTTGTGCAGAGAAATGCACTTGGACGCATATCATTTGGGAGTGCCCAAAAATTCTGAATCTGTAGGAGGAGATCAAGAAATATCTTAGATTTGCAATAGACCCCCAAATCACACTTGATGAATCCATTGCAGTTTTGGGCTGCTCACCTGTTATCTCTGCACATGAGGAATGCTTGTTTATTGCAGCATTAATAGCAAGATTGTTAATCCTGCAATTCTGAAGAACAGAGAAGGTACCTAGTTTCAATGCATGGAGAGCAAAATTGTCTAAAATACAAGAGCTGGAAAAGAAATATGCAATAGGATCTGGAGCAGTAAGAAAGTATGAGAAATATTGGAGTGTGTTTGAAACATAGGATAACATGTTGTACCTGGGATAAAAGAATAGAACATATATGTATTTACCTATCCGTAGATAGCACTTAGCACTTTACTTTAATGTGATCTTAATCTGCAGTCTCATAGTATTTGGATAAAAAGATAGAATATGTGCGTATGTATTCCAATTTAGCACCTTGCACTTTAAATTAATATGATCTTTTTTGTGTATTATAGGAATATTGTGATTGCACTGCTGAGCACTTTGAAATGAGTAGTTACAATTAGTTTTTAACACTTTAGAGTTATGTCCTCAATAGTTTTAGAATATGTATTTCTACATGAGATTATTATACGCTTGTAATATTTATGTCTATGAACTCCCAATAAAAATATAATAAAAAATAAAAAAATAAGTGAGGAGGATGCTCTGATGTGTTGAGGGAGGTTGTTCCATGTCTTGGGTGTGATGTATGAGAAGGGGCAACCTCCAATTTTGTTTTTGCGGATGCGGGGAATGTGTACAATTGAGTGTGGCAGAGCGTAGGTGTCTGGTTGGTTGGTGAAAGTGTATGCCGCTGTTCACGTATTCTGGTCTTTTATTGTGTTGGGCTTTGTATATGTGCGTGCATGTATATATGCGTGAAAAGTTTGAATTGGCTGCACTTGGAACAGGGAGCCGGTGAAATGTCCTTAGAGCCTGATATGGGTGTGGCATAGGAGGCCAAGTAAGAGTCTTGCAGTGGTATTTTGGATGGTCTGGAGCCTTTGTAGGAGTGATTTGGAGATTCCGGCATAGAGAGCGTTGCCCTAATTCATCTTGCTGGTGATGAGTGCTTGGTGTTCTGAGGCAACCATTTGAAGAGTTTTCCCAGCATGTGAAGGATGTAGAAGCAGGAGGTGCACATTGCATTGACTTGAGCAGTCATGTTGAGCTTGTCGTCTAGGATGATCCCTAGATTTCTCCAGTGGTCTGTGGGTGTGGGTCCTAGCTCTGACGGCCACCAGGTGGAGTCCCATGGGGAGGTCTTGATGCCGAAGGCCAGTACTTTAGTCTTGTTGGAGTTGAGCTGCAGGCAGTTGCTTCACATCCAGTCTGTTACCATGGTCATGAAGGTGGTTCTGACAGTGGTTGTTTTGTCTTTCAGGGACAGGATGAGTTGGATTTCATCAGTGTAGGAGATCATGGTGGTATCTTGTGGTTGGATGATGTTGTCGAGCTGAGCCATGTATATGTTGAAAAGGGTGGGGCTGAAAGTAACGAACCCTGTGGGACTTCACATATATATGTCTTGGTCTCTGATGTGAAGAGTGGCAGCCTGTCCCTTTGGGTTCCTCCCAAGAGGAAGGAACAGATCCATTTGAGAGCCGAGACTTGGATGCCAATCTCATGGAGTCTTCTGATGAAGGTGTTATGGGAGACAATTTTCAGGGTTGCAGAGAGGTCGAGCAGGATGAGGGCCTCTGTTTCTACTCAGTCCAGGATGATTTGAATGTCATAGGTGGTCAAGTTCTTTCAGAATCCTCAATGAGTTTTGACTAGAAGATGGTGACGTTTAAGGTAGGTTGTGAGTTGCTTGTTGGTGGCCTTCTTGATCACTTTAGTTGGATAGGGAAGCAGGGAGATGGGTCAGAGTTGCTCTGTTGATTTGGGTCAGCTGTGGGCATCTTGAGGAAGGCACTGATTTCTGCAAGTTTCCATTCATTTGGGAAAGTGGCGGATGTGATGGAGGTGTTGATGATGTGGGTGAGAGTGGTGCTGATTGGTGATGTTCCTAGGTTGTAGACTGGGTAGGGGCATTGATCCATTGGGGCCTCTGAGTAGATTGTCTGCATGATTGCTGTTGTGTTGTTTCTGGTCAGGGTTGTCCATTCGGCCAAGTAGCCATTTTGGTCAGTGGTGGGTAGGATAGCAACAAGTTCTCTGGGGTTGGGTTGAATTGTTAAGTTGTAGTATATGTTTGCGATTTTGCTGTGAAAGAAGTTGGATATGCGGTCATAGAGTTGCTGGGAGGCAGCAATATTGGTGACAGTAGCTGAAGGTGAGGTAAAATCCTTAATGATTCAGAAGATCTCCTTGCAGCTGTTGGAGCTTTCTTCTATGCGGTCTACTGGTGCTTTTTTCTTGGTGTTCCTTATTTTCTGGTGATAGCATCTCAGTGCAGCCTTGTAGGCAGCTCTATCGTTGGTGTTCTTGTTGTTGGCTTTCCATTTCCTTTCTAGCTGTTTCTAGTGTTGGTTGGTTTCTCAGAGGTCTTCAGTGTACTAACTACCTGCTTGTATGATCGACTATGATTGTTGGGTTTGATGGGTGCAAGGGAGTCAGCGCAGTTCTTGATCCCGTTGTTCAAGTTGTTGATGTCCTTGTCGAGCTCGTCAGTAGGGCTAGGTTGATCCGTGGGGAGGGCGCTGAGCTAGTCCGCTTCAGAGATTTTGCCCCAGCTGCTGCTTGCAATGCAGAAACTGGAAGGGGTGTTGCCTTGGTGTGTTGATTTGGAAGTGGATGATGGAGTGGTCGGTCCATATGAGCAGTGTGGTGGAGTTGTATCTGATGCTGCCATTGCGGTGAAGATGAGGTTCAATGTGTGTCCTGCAATGTGTGTTGGTTCTGAGATGGCAGGGTGAGTCTGATGATGCACAAGCTTTCAAGGAGTGAGGAGGAGCAATAAATCAATCAATCAATCAATGACATTTATAGAGCGCACTACATACCCGTAGGGTCTCAAGGCGCTGGGGTGGGGGGGGGGGGTGCCGCTACTGCTCGAACAGCCAGGTCTTCAGCTTCTTCCTGAAGGAGAGGTGGTCTTGGGTCAGGCGCAGGTCGGTCGGGAGGGAGTTCCAGGTCTTGGCGGCCAGGTAGGAGAAGGACCTTCCTCCTGTAGTCGCTCTTCGGATGCGGGGGACGGCGGCGAGGGCGTGGTTGGCTGATCGAAGGTGGCGTTTGGGAGCGTAGAAGTTGATTCGGCTGTTGAGGTAGCTCGGGCCTTGGTCGTGTAGGGCTTTGTGTGCGTGGGTGAGGAGGCGGAAGGTGATTCTTTTGTTGACGGGGAGCCAGCGAAGGTCTCTCAGATGTCCGGAGATGTGGCTGGTTCGTGGGATGTCGAGGATGAGTCTGGCTGATGCGTTCTGGATCCGCTGGAGTCTCTTCTGGAGCTTGGCGGTGGTACCGGCGTAGAGGGCGTTGCCGTAGTCCAGTCGGCTGGTGACGAGGGCCTGGGTGACGGTCTTCCTGGTCTCGGTGGGGATCCACCAGAAGATCTTCCGTAGCATGCGTAGGATGTTGAAGCACGCCGAGGAGACGTTGTTGACTTGCCTGGTCATGGAGAGAGAGGAGTCCAGGATGAAGCCCAGGTTGCGTGCATGGTCTGTCGGTTTGGGTGCGGTGCCCAGGGCGGGAGGCCTGGGCAGTTGAGGTCTTCCAAGTGAAAGTTGAGTTCACCAAGAAGAATGTAAGATCTGGTGTTGATATTGAGCGGAGCAACGAAGTTGGTGATGATGTTGGTAAAGGTGGCTCGTGGTCCAGATTGTCGGTAGGCAAGGTTCTTTTTAGGGAGAAGTTTTCTGAGATTTGCTGCTTGAAGTTCAGGTGTTCCGTGAGTGGAGTGGTGTTCTCTGTGGATGATGTGCATTTGATGGATTCTTTGCAGATGATAGTGAGTCCTCCTCCTGGCTTGTGAAGGTGGTCCTGTTGAAGCATCTTGTAGCCCATTGGGATTGCTGTGGCAATGTTGGGAGCTGATGAAGGGATGAGCCATGTCTCTGTGATAAAGAGGATGTCAGATGTGTTACTTCTCAGAAGTTCCCATATTTCGGTTGTGTTTCTGCCACGTGATCGTGTGTTGGGAGCATGCATACAAGTAGGAGTGGATGTGTGGGTTTGCTGTGGTGCATTGTAGGGTAAGGGTGAGGGCGTTGGTGCTTGTGTGATGTGTGTATGTGGAAGGGGTGTATGTGGATGCTGGAGAACTGGCAATGGGTGCAGGTGAAAGCTCCTTTTCTGGTGTGGGGTGCAGCATGGCAGCAGTTTGGGGCTCAGCGTCCGGGGTCCAGTGACTTAAGGAATGCTGCAGTGTATTGCTGGGCGGTGACCAGACCAGGTTTCCAGGCACTGGGCATGGTCAGATTTGCCTTCAGCGCACCATTGGCACACCCACTGCACATCTTTGTTGCAGCTGCCATTAAGCAGGTCTTGGGAGTGGTGGGAAGTGCAGTGTGCTGGGATAACATTTTCTGTGAAGATGGGTGATGGGAAATTAAGTCTTCTTACTTGGCTTCTTTAAAAGACTGTTATGGAGGGAAGACCAGTGATGTCACTTCCTGTGTAGGTGGATGATGGGAAATCCAGTGATGTCACTTCCTGTGCTGATGGTTGATGGGAAATTTAGTACTCTTGCTTGGCTTCTTTTAAAGACGGTTTTATTACATACTGTCATGTATATGTTGAAAAGGGTGGGGATGCTGGATCAGGATCCAGCACTTGAAGTTAGAACCGCTCACCATCGGTGCACATATTAAGAGTAGCCACATTCACATTGCACGCAGAACACCCACACATTTTCTCAGGTCAACACCAGCGCCATCTACAGCCAGTGCTGCCAAATGCTTCTTCTTGTGCTACTCCTGTTATTTTGTGCTTTTATGTGATATAATTCCTACTTCAGTCTTTTTGCAACTCGTGATGCCGCACTGATCCCCATCTAGGTTTGTTTAGCACTCTTAAATATAAATTACAATCATGTTTTCTATGGGTTTAAAATTAGTCACATTCTCCACTAATGCAAAGGTTGTTTTAGAGTTGTTCCATGTCAGATGTGAGGAAATAGTTTCCAGTGTTGTTTTCTTTCCATTTTAGTATTTGTAGCACCACATTTATAAAAGACAACAATCTGCAATCTCCAAATTACAATGAAAAAACACGACTGAATGTTCCATTCCTACACCGGGCCAATGAAAGAGGTATTTGTTTTGATTGGTTTCTGAAACCTGGTAAATCCAGATTATCAGCTACATCACTGAATGATTCAACAGGTGGAGGGTTGGCAAGATTGTGCTTGTTTGTCCTGGTCTGACTTAAACCAGCTCATGGAGAGCAAAGTAGTGGCTCTCCATGCTTATGGTGAGACAGGGCTTGGCCAAGGTCTGGTAAGGATGCAATGACACCGAAGACCCTACAATGCATCCTCCTCAACGTCCAATCTCTCCACAAACACACCACCGAAATCTGGTACCATTCACCAACTCCATCACAGACTTCATCTTCCCGGAGGCCATCGCGTCCACCAAGTACCACTTGCCAGGAGACCTCAACTTCCACCTCGACAACCAACCAGACCCCAGCACCACATCCCTCCTGGACAACCTCCACACCATAGGACTCCACCAGATCGTGACCGAACCCACGCACTCAGCAGGACACAGCTTCGACCCCCTCTTCACAACAGGAAACTCCATCACTTTCAGCTACACCACCAAACTCTTGTGGACAGATCATTAATGCATCCACTTCACCTTCAGAACACCCACCATCCACAGAACCCAGAACCTGCGCCCATGAAGAAACTGGACCAAAATCCCCAACGACAAACTCAGCTCCTCGCTCGGCAACTCCACCCCAACCATCACAGAAGACGACCACTCCAACACCGCAGCCCGAACTTTACACAGATGGATCCCCGACAGCGCCATCACCATAGCCCCCTCAAGAAGATCAGCAACACACACACACCAAGAAAGCTAGATGGCTTACCACAGAACTTCGAGAGTCCAGACACACATGCCGCAGCCTTAAAAGGCCTGGAGGAACTCCAAATCTACAGAAACCCACAACAACTACAGAACTGCCACCAACGCCCACCACCAACTCATCAGAAATACAAGAAAAACAAAGATCAAAGACAGAATCTCCACACACGAGCACAACAGCAAAGAACTCTTCAGCATCATCAAGGAGTTCAGCCAACCCATAAGCGAGTCAACAGACATCCCTCCATCACAAGACCTCTGCGACAAACTCAGCACCATCTTCCATCATAAATCAAGAACATTTACAACAATTTTGATGAAGACAGCCAACACACTGAACCCTCACCAACTAGCCCCGACACCCTGAAGTCAACGATTGACAGCTGGACAGCCCTCACCACTGAAGACGATGAAGTCATTCTAATAAGAGGCCCCCACGGACCCTGCCCCCACCACATCTTCAATAGAGATGCCGACACCATGGTACCCATGCTTCGTCACATTATCAACCACCTCCTTCCCAGATGACTGGAAGCACGCTGAGATAAAGCTACTCCTGAAGAAACCCTCAGCGGACCCCACCGACCTCAAAAACTACAGACCCATCTCCCTTCTCCCGTTCCCATCGAAAGTCATCGAGAAATCCAGAAAGCCATCAACAGCCAACTCGCCACCTTTGTTGAAGAGCACAACATCCTCGACTCTTCCCAATCCGGCTTCAGAAAAAGCCACAGCACAGAAACCGCCCTCCTCGGTGCAACAGGTGACATCCGCACCCTCCTGGACAGAGGAGAGACAGCAGCCCTCATCCTCATTGACCTCTCAGCGGCCTTCGACACAGGGATCCGGGACAAGGCCCTCGACTGGATCCACTCATTCCTCTCCGGCAGAACGCAGCGGGTCAGAATCCCTCCTTTCCTCTCAGACCCTCCAGCTACCACCTGAGGCTCTGCTCACCCTCATCGTCAGAAACCACAGACTCAACATTGTTTCATACACAGACGACACCCAACTCATCCTATCCCTATCCAAAGAACCCGATGAGTCAAACACAACTTTCAAGAAGGCATGGAAGCAGTCACCAAATGGATGAAAAGCAGCTGCCTACAGCTCAACACTGACAAAACAGAAGTACTCATCATGGGCCCACACCCTGATGCCTGGAACAACACCTGGTGGCCACTGCCCTCGGAAGCCCGCCCACCCCCATGGACCACACACTCTACCTTTGAATCATCCTTGACTCCGAACTCAAAATGGACCGCCAGATCAACTCTGTCGCATCCTCCTGCTTCCACATCCTCCACCTCCTACGCAAGACCTTCAAATGGATCCCCCTCGAACACAAAAAGACTGTCACTCACGCCCTCGTCACCAGCAGACTTGACTACGGCAATGCACTCTATGCCGGAATCAACAAAAACGTCACCCGCAAGCTACAAAACATCCAGAGCGCCACCACAAGACTAATACTCAACCTACCAAGACAATGCCACATCTCCCAGCACCTGCGAACACTCCACTGCTCCCCATTGAGGCTAGAATCACCTTCAAGATTGTCGCCCACACACACAAAGCCCTCCACAACACAGATCAGCATACCTGAACAGCCGAGTTGAATTCCAAGCACCCCAAAGGGCCCTACAATCAGCCCAGCTCTCCCACACCGTGGTTCCCCACACCAGGAAGTCCGGATCAGGAGGCTGCTCCTTCTCCTTCCTCGCAGCCTTAGCCTGGAACACCCTACCGCTCCACCTCAGACAGACGACATCAATCCCCATCTTCACGAGAAACCTTAAAACATGGCTCTTCGAGAGACCTCCTCCTTGGTGAACTGGATCCTGCACCTCCCTTCTGCCCCAGCGCCTTGAGACCCTTAAAGGTGAGTAGTCGCGCTAAAAAAAAACTGATTGATTGATTGATTGATTGATTGATTGATTGACTCCAAGCTAGCCCCTTTGCTGTCTTCACAGTGCAATTCTTGCAATAGAAATGTGTCACTCCAATAGCAATGCTGCTACAGTAGTAGTACTTTCCTGCAAACATGAATACAAGAACTGCCCCAGGCATATTCATTGACATTCAGCAGTCAAACATTTCTGCTGACTTTTTGCGGTAAACTTGCAATGAATATGTTGTTCAAAACTCGAATATCAAAATTTAACGAAATGCTTGTATCACTGGGTTATTAAGATATAAATGGTTGTCCTAGCTTTTCTGAAATACAACTGGCTGACAGAGCCCAGGGGCCTTCCAATTGTCCTGGTGAGTCAATTTCCTGCCTCTGGCACAGAGGCCATCTTTTTCTAAACCAAAGAGCAAGTACACATCAGATAACTCCAGTTTGACATGTTTCAACACCCTCTCTTCTAGTGCCTCGACATCTCCTGTGCCCAATACCCACCCCGTGCTTTCAGACGTGGGGTGGGGCAAAAATGTTCACACAACAAAATA
This sequence comes from Lissotriton vulgaris, assembly GCF_964263255.1. Classification (NCBI taxonomy): domain Eukaryota; kingdom Metazoa; phylum Chordata; class Amphibia; order Caudata; family Salamandridae; genus Lissotriton; species Lissotriton vulgaris. The sequence goes on from NC_141691.1 coordinate 1,869,837,415, forward strand.
ACAAAAGCAATCAAGCACAATTCTAAGTTATTTGTGGATTCAAGCTTGACTAAAAGGCACAAAAAGCTAGTTTTAAGAGTACAAAACTACTTTTGCATTTAAAAAGTTGCTTTTGTCCAATGGGAGAGTAGAAAGCAATCACCGCAGGAATGCGATGCAAGTTGGTGAACAACTACAAACGTACTCATTTATGGACATTCACAAACTCTTCTTCGAGCCTTTCCTACCCTATAAACAATTGGAGAATTACTTGTCATAAGATAATGTCCTTCTATCCTTTCTCAAGGGCACGAAGGGTAATGTGAACTCCCAAACTTCTTAGGAATGTGAGTGATGGAATTACTCCAGGGAGAAAAAATATTCTCTACCGAAATTGTTTTGCACTTTTTATTCCTCATGTAAAAGTACACGTGTGTGGTTTGGTACCCAAAATTAAACTGTAAACAGTTTGCAGAATTTAGCCTGGATAGCTTTGATTGCAACAGGTTCTGCGTAACCAGGGAAAGTTCCAAGCAGTCCAAAAATTGTAGCTCTGCACCCATGCCAAGAGGTAAACCCAAGTATGCCGATATAGCCCTTTCTGAGAATCCGGGGGCATATTATCAAGCCTGTGCGCTAAAATTATCGCTGCTTTATCGGCCGAAAACGGCCGATAAAGCGGCGATAATGGGCTTGATAATATGCTCTATGGAATTCCAATCGAAGCACATGTTAGATGGGAAGACATCTAACATGGGCTTCGATTGGAATTCCACAGAGCATATTATCAAGCCCATTATCGCCGCTTTATCGGCCGTTTTCGGCCGATAAAGCAGCGATAATTTTAGCGCACAGGCTTGATAATATGCCCCCCGGTTCTTACGAAAGAACAGGGCTTCTCTGAAAAATGCTAGGTTGAGTAGGGGACACTTACACTTAACCCTTTCCATGCTCATGATGGAATGGTTCCGTCATGCGTCACAGTGCTCGTGTGTGCATGATGGAACAATTCCATCATGTGCACATGAGCACTAAGGGCCCGATGTAGGTACCAAATACCGGTCGGAGACGGCCGATTTCGGCTGTTTCCGACCGGTATTTGGCCTACTGAGATGTAGGGGACCTTTTTTTGTCCGATTCGGTATTTTACCGATTCGGTAAAATTACCGAATCGCAAAAATACCGAATTGGTAATTTTACTGATTTTTAAATTTGGGATGTAGGTGGGACTACTTTCTGTCCCACGGGCCCTTCAGATTCGGTATTTTAACACCCAATCCAATTGGGTGTTAAAATACCGAATCCAGGTGTGCATGCACACCTATGCCATGTGACAGACAGACATGCCCATAGGGCATGTCTGTGTGCCACATGGCTCACATGCCTGTTTTGGGGGTGCTAGAGGGTGTCAAAGTGACACCCCCTGCACCCTTGCACAAATCGGTAATTACCGAATCGGTAATTACCGATTCGGTAGTGCCCATTGATTCCTATGGGCTTCAAGGCCCATAGGAAGCAATGGGGGATACCGAATCGGTATTTACAGAATCGGTAAATTCCGAATCTTACAGATTCGGTATTTACCGAATCTGAAATACCTACATCTCCCCCCCTCTAATTTACCACTTCATAAATACCGATTCGGTATGATTCGGTATTTATGAAGTGGTAAATGTAGATTTACCTACATTGGGCCCCTTATCTCTCTGCTGTAAACAGCAGAGGTGTTTCCCTTTTTTGCCCCAGAAGGTGGGAAAGAGCTTCCCCAACTTCCAGAGGCATTTTGTTTCACTGTAATGATGATCGGGCGCGTGGCAAGCTGATGTCAATAAATTGAAACTGAAATTGAAATGAGCCAATTGGCTCATTTCAGTTTCACTGCTTCAGTGCTTATGGGGCTATCTCAGCCCCCCAAGCACCCAAACTCATGGGAGAGATATCCCCAAGCAGGGATACACCTACAATGCTCCAGGGAGGGGGGCGAGGCCCCTTGGGCAAGGGCTTTTGCCCCCCCCAATGTTTTTGCATAGTCAGTCTTTCTGCCTCCCCTGGGGGGGGGGGGGAGGGGGGGGGGGGGAGGGAGAAAGCACACCAGGCACCAGGGATTTATTTTATATGTGTATATAGGGGTGGGGGCGGTCCAAAATGGGAATGCCATTGCCCCCATCCCTCCAAACAACCTCTACTGTCTGTCTGCCCCGGGAGCAAATGGGGGTTATTACCCCCGATCTGCCTCCGGGGGGGGGGGGGGGAGAAAAGCCCACTAGACACCAGGGATTTTAATTTATTTTAAATAAAAGAGGGCTGGGGCTGCCGGTAATGGGCAAGACCATGCCCCCACCCAGATGTATTTGGAAACAGGCTTCCTGCCCCCCCCCCCCCCCCAGGAGGCAGATGGAGGCAGAAAGTCCAATAAGCACTAGGGATTATGTTTTTTTAAACATAGGGGTGGGGGCACTGGCATGCCCATTTTGGGAAGCCCCCACCCCTATTAATTAGACAGTCCTTCGGACCCCCCCTTGGGGAAGATGGGGGCAATAGCCCCTGGTCTGTCCCCCTGGGGGGGCAGAATGCCCACAAGGCAGCCAGGGACTATTTTGTTTTGTAGTTAAGGCGTGGCGGCTGCCCAGAATGGGCATGCCAATGCCCCCACCCCTAACAAACTTGCCATGGTCTTTCTGCCCCCCCAAGAGGCAGATGGGAGCTATAGCCCCTTATCTACCACCAGGGGTAGAAAGCCCACTCCACTAGGCACCAGGGATTAAGGTTTTTTTCATACATAGGGGTGGGGGCTGCCCAAAATGGACATGCCAGTGCCCCCAAACACACATTGGGCAGTCTTTCTGCTCTCCGTGGGGGGGGTCAGATGGGGTTTATTGCCCCCAATCTGCCCCACATGGTGGGCAGAAGGCCGACTAGACATCAGGGATATGTTTATGTACATGTCAGAGAGCTGACCCATAGACAAGGGTGCTCCCCTTCCTTGTTTTCTAGGGACACATCCTAGCTGTTTCTGCCTCCCTTGGGGGAATATTAGCAATATTACCAGGCTCATCTGATCCTCAAGTTGGGCTGAAAACTACTACCAGGAAATGTTTTGGTGTGTGTGTGAACTAGAGTACTGGTGACGGTCAGCATGTACTGTGTTTGGCTGGCTGTGGGTGTACTGGCATTTTGCTGGTGGTGTGTGTGGACTTGCACTTGGGTTGTGGTGTGTGTGGACTAGTGCTTGGTGGTGGTGTGTGTAGACTGGAGCTTGCTTGACACTGTGTGTGGACCGGCGCTTGGCTGGCGATGTGCTTGGACTGGCACTTGACTGATGGTGTACATGGATGGTGCTTGGCTGGGGTTGTGCACAGCAGCAGATCCTCCATTATGGCAGAGGAGCGTTGCACCCCAGAAAATGCAGGAAAGGAATAATAAAACGATGATAAACACTCCGATGATTACACAGGCTTCTACATGGCAATGATTTTAGGGTGTAAAGTGGGACTATGGCATGCTAATGTGCAGGGCAGGCAAACGCAGCACTGCAGCTATGTTCACCTGTGACTCGCTGCCTTAATAAATCTTCAAAGGTATCGGTTTCTTGTGTGGTGTTGTCTAGACAATGTTTGAAAAACTATAAACATATTACAGTGCATCATCAACCATCTTTGTGATACAATCTCTGTTGGATGTAGTGTGTTCTCCAAGGCCACAGCGAAGCATCTGACTAGTCATTGTCTACAATGTTGCACTTGTAATGGTTCACTTCAGTTAACACAGAATAATATGTATTTACTTATTTATGGAGTTTCCTAGAGCACTGTTATGTCACCTTGCAGCCACTTCCGAGCACAGATGGTGGTGGAACAGTCTAGCATGGTTACGTTGCCAGATGCTTGATGAGAGCGGCTCATCGTGGCACACTACACAGCAAAGTTCATAGCATGCAATGAAATGCAGGCTGGTTTCTGGCTTAGGAGAGTTTCATGGCCATTAAGGATCAGCCCCTCAGATGGCAGTTTCCCATCAACTATGGAAAAGCTAGCCATCATCATATATTTTGTCTCTTATTTTTGTTTTGGTGGCCATTGGCTTGTAGTTGAACTGATGTGAACCTGAAGGCAGTGGTACTTCCATTGTATTTCTAGGGGCCCAAATGCTAGAGTGGGGGAAACATCCTTTACAACGCAACTTTTACCACGCAGTGCTTTTGCATCGTGACTTTTACAACGCAAACCATTACAACACATTGCGCTGGGGGGCGCTCTAGGATAGGGAATAGATTTAATTTACTATCCAACACCTTCCCTACTATCCACAGGGACTGTAGTTGGAATAGTAAATTAAACTATTCACTATCCAGCACCCCTCAACACTATGCGTTGTAAAGGCATGTGTTGTACAGGTTGTTAAAGGCCCGTGGCGCAGTCGAGGGCCTATAACGAAGGAGAGGGTCTTTAGCAACCAGTATAGCCCGGGGAGAAGGGCTTTAACGCTATTGGAACATTCCACTAACCAAGGGTAGAATGCTCTGAATTAAAAAGGGAGAAACATGAAGACAAACAATAGAATGTTGGAGCTCTGGGTTTTTACCAGTCATTATAAGCCCAGAGCTACTACATTGGCTTCAATGAAGCGCTCAACATTAAAATGTTCTAATATCTAGTAACATATCAGCCCTGGTGAGCTACTGCTTGTTGCTAACTAACTACATAGTGTGTCTCCTTGATAATGTTGCCAGGAACCACAGGGACAGCACCAGTTTAAAAGACTGCATTGCATTATTGCAGCAGCCGCTGCCATGAGCTAATTTGTCTCACGATAGAGATGTAAGGACAGGCGAGGGCATTCATTGAAAGGCTCATTACCAACAGCCTTCAGCAAACAATCCACACATCCGCAAAGCAGAAAACAGCTTCTGTCTAAAAGACAACTTCTTCCTGCAGCCCCGACATCTCTCTGTGTTCTTACAGGATCGATTCCTCGGGTGCTTCTAAGTGCTGGTTGACAGTGTGTTTGTCTGGCTCTTGTAATATTTATAGAGCTCCTACCTCCCCACAGAGCCTCAATGCATTGTATAACAAGCATTGGCAAAGTCGAGATGTCTGATATTTCTGTAGGTGGCAAAGAAAGAGGCAGTTTGAATAGAGAGAACACATACTCTGTGCAAGACTGTGTGTGCATCCATTGGCACATTAAAGCCAGACCAATTAGCCTTGGTGGTGATTGCTTTACATTCCATCTAATAGTCCCTAAAATAGAAGGATTTGATTTGCAAATATTATATTTAGTAATATATTCAATGGTAATAGCACCAAAACTTTACTCAAAAGTGTAAGAAACGCATTGAAATGAAATGAAATGAAAAGGACATCTGTAAAGTGCCTGGCTACCTGGAGGCCTCCCACCACTAGGTATGACCAGAATTATGAACTGAAAAGAACTGACAATTACTTGCTGAGAGCTGTCCGAGATCCGTTAAGGTAGAAATGTTGCTATATCAATATCCCACAGTATCAGAATATGCAATACTTTCAAATGTCCCTCACCACCGCCAGACTCGTCCTCAGCATTCCACGTCAAGACCACATCACCCAGCACCTACGAGACCTCCACTGGGTCCCGGGCGAAAAGAGAGTGACCTTCAAGCTGCTCATACACGCCTGATTATGCTTCCGCACCACGGAACTCAATAACTCAATGAAAGAGTCTCTTTCTACGCACCCAAGAGAAACTTCCGCTCCGCTGACCTCGCCCTGGCCAAAACCCCACACATCTGCAGAGCCAGACCGGGAGGAAGAGCCTACTCCTACATCACGGCCAAGACCTGGAACAAACTCCCCCCTCAGCATCAGACGATTCCCCATTCTGCAAGCATTCAGGAAGAGCATCAAGACCTGGCTCTTTGGATGAGACGGAGCTGCTTGAATCCCTACCCCCTTTCCCCAGCACCTTGAGGCCCTCACGGGTGAGTAGCATGCTTCACAAATACATGATTGATTGATTAACCCTGACATAGCATGGACGTCTGATAGGATGCAGAGGCCAATCACAGCAGTTACTGGTCCCCTTGTAATGGTCTATAGAAATAAAGCAGATCTATTTTCTTTCGCACAGACAGTGGGGTAACATAAGTCACCGCAGCCCAACCATTGCAAGGAGGTGTATGTGAGAGGATGCAGGCATCTGAGCTCCAGAGGGCCCCCTCAGCAAAATGGATAGGTGGTGTGTTGGGGACGGGGACTCCTGTGTACTTTGCAGGGAGGCCCTCGCAAGTTTTGCTACGCACAGAGATTTTGACTGCTGAAAACACGTTCCATCTGTGGATGTCCCTGTTGAAAAGGGAGTGCACCAAGGCTCTTTGGATGAGACGGAGCTGCTCGAATCCCTACCCCCTTTCCCCAGAGCCTTGAGGCCCTCACGGGTGAGTAGCATGCTTCACAAATACATGATTGATTGATTAACCCTGTAATGGCAGATAATCTATTCTCCCTTTTTATTAATGGAGTTGCCCAATTTTTAGCCACTACTCCCACTGATGCTCCGGTCCTAGCAGGCAATAAGATTCCATTCCAAATGTTTGCTGATGACACTCTCATTATCTCAACAACACCAAGGTTTTACTTTTTTCTTGGGAAGGGTGATCATGTGACCATGTATTATGAGGAATAAAGCATCCCCTGACGAACATTACTAGGATATTGTACATCACCTCGGAATTCCTTAACCTTATAATGAAACTTGGACTTGTGTCTTGTTCCGCTATGTGGTCATGGAACACCTTTGGGACTTGCAATATCCTTATACTGTATGCCAAGGGGTATTTTATCCCATAAAGCGCAGCCAAAATATCAACGTGCAGATACATCATGGCCATTATTTCAACTTCCAAAATTTGATAAAGGTAAGTGGAGAGTAACTTTTATTAACTCCTTGCACACAATATTTTAGAGTTTATATCAGTGTTTCCCAAACTGTGGTCCGCGGACCCCCAGGGGTCCGTGACACATTCCCAGGGGGGTCCTCGGGCAGTAATTTTAAAAGCACAACGTTCCTTGTAGATTTAGCAGTTTTCCAGCAACAATAAAAGTGTCAAGATAACATCAGTGATTAATGTACCTGCTGGAGAGAGATGAGAGTTTTGTCAAGTGGCAGCTTTAACTTATCTAATGTAGCACAGAGGGTTAATATGCCTACTGCAAAGAACATATACCATGCATTTTAAAAACAGTTTTTTATGTGCATAGGCTACAGGGTTACTGCTTTTGTCAGAGAGACAGTGAAAACTCTTAAATTAGTTTTTCACCACTGTAAGGCCTACCTCTCCCTTAGGAAAACATTGGGTTACTATATTACATTTAGTAAGTGATAATTTTCCATTGGAAACATGTAGGAAAGTTGGGTTTGGTCTGGAAAGAATTGTAATTTAAATCCCTCTTGAATCGTCGTAAAGTTGGATTTTACGTCACAAATATGAAAATGCTGCTTTTAGAAAGTTGCAATTTTTCTGTCCTAACCATTTGGTGCCTGCAGCCTGTATCCTGGATCACATGACTAGGTACAGCTGGGAGTTTGTCTTTGTGTAATATTTTCAAGCTGTGGGAAAAAGGGAGAATGGGTGTTGGCAGGATGGGCTATCTCTGACTAGATAAAGGGACAGAGCTGTCACTTACCACACTAGCCCGTCACAAAGCCTCTTCCTCAGCACACTCACAAAGTATTTCACACTTGTCTTTTGTGCCCACGGAAATTCCATACTCTCTCTAGGGTGTTGACCGTAGAAGCTTCTCCCACTTCAAAGTGAGTACCAGACATAAATATTGGACCCTCAGACCCAACTCTTCAGATCACGTCTGGACCTTAGGAGTCTGCCAGGAAAATAGACTGCCCAGCTGTGAGGTCTGCCCTGCTGAACTGCTTGCTGGTCAAGTACTACTTTGCTACCGAAGGCCTGTTGTTGTTGTACCAGGACACTTCTACCGCTGTGAGCTGCCCTGCTAAATCCAGCCTGCCTGTGTGGACCCAGAACTCCAAGAAATCTTGCTGCTGTGTAGCTCATCTAGATGCCGGACCTCAGCTTCTTGTCGACAGTCCATTGGTGCTGGCCTGCGCAGCTCAATGCGAGGATTACACATCTTGATGCACAGACCACAAGGTACTTTGGACTAAACTCAGTCCTGTATCCGGCCCTTGCTCCATTGCAGTCACCCTGAACTTGAGACTTGGGCATGGTATATTGCGACCAGATACCACGGTTGGGGCTATTTGCTTCCTAGTGCTTGTTTTTCACAAAACCTTTAAAATTGCATATCTCCAGTTTGCGACTTGGATTTTTGTCGTTCTGGTATTAAAAGATTTATTAAAATTTACTCTATGTTTCCAATTTGGTATGGGGCCTTCCTTGTGCTGTGTTTCCGCTTTATTGCTGATTGTGTGCTGCATAAATACTTTCAATCAATCAATCAATCACAGACATTTATAGAGCGCACTACCTACCCGTAGGGTCTCAAGGCGCTTGGGGGGGGGGGAGGTGCCGCTACTGCTCGAACAGCCAGGTCTTGAGCTTCTTCCTGAAGGAGAGGTGGTCTTGGGTCAGGCGCAGGTCGGCCGGGAGGGAGTTCCAGGTCTTGGCGGCCAGGTAGGAGAAGGACCTTCCTCCTGTAGTGGCTCTGCGGATGCGTGGGACGGCGGCGAGGGCGTGGCTGGCAGATCGGAGGTGGCGTTTGGGAGCGTAGAAGTTGATGCGGTTGTTGAGGTAGCTCGGGCCTTGATCGTGGAGAGCTTTGTGTGCGTGGGTAAGGAGGTGGAAGGTGATTCTCTTGTTGACCGGGAGCCAGTGCAGGTCTCTTAGGTGTCCGGAGATGTGGCTGTGTCGTGGGATGTCGAGGATGAGTCTGGCTGAGGCGTTCTGGATGCGCTGGAGTCTCTTCTGGGTCTTGGCGGTGGTTCCGGCGTAGAGTGCGTTGCCGTAGTCCAGTCGGCTGGTGACGAGGGCCTGGGTGACGGTCTTCCTGGTCTCTGTGGGGATCCACCAGAAGATCTTCCGAAGCATGCGCAGGATGTTGAAGCACGACGAGGAGACGGCGTTGACTTGCCTGGTCATGGAGAGGGAGGAGTCCAGGATGAAACCCAGGTTGCGTGCGTGGTCCGTTGGTTTGGGTGCGGTGCCCAGGGCGGGGGGCCACCAGGAGTCGTCCCAGGCGGAGGGCGAGGAGCCCAGGATGAGGACCTCCGTCTTATCTGAGTTCAGTTTCAGGCGGCTCGTCGTCATCCACTCGGCTACCTCTCTCATCCCTTCGTGCAGGTTGGCTCTGGCGGCGGCGGGGTCGTTGGTCAGGGAGAGGATCAGCTGGGTGTCGTCGGCGTAGGAGATTATGTTGAGGTTGTGTTGGCGTGCGATGGCCGCGAGGGGGCTCATGTAGACGTTGAAGAGAGTCGGGCTCAGTGAGGATCCTTGAGGGACGCCGCAGATGACTTCGGTGGCCTCTGACTTGTACGGTGGTAGGCGGACTCTTTGTGTTCTTCCGTCCAGGAAGGAGACGATCCATTCCAGTGCCTTCTCCTGGATTCCGACGTTGCTGAGGCGCTGCACTAGGGTGCGGTGGCAGACCGTGTCGAAAGCCGCGGAGAGGTCTAGGAGGATGAGGGCCGCTGTTTCTCCGTTGTCCATCAGGGCTCGGATGTCGTCAGTGGCGGCGATGAGGGCGGTCTCGGTGCTGTGGTTGGCACGGAATCCGGACTGCGATGTGTCAAGGGATCCATTCGTCTCGAGGAAGGTGGCCAGCTGTTTGTTGACGGTCTTCTCGATGACTTTGGCTGGAAACGGGAGTAGAGAGATGGGGCGGTAATTCTTGAGTTCGGTGGGGTCTGCTGTAGGTTTCTTAAGTAGAGCGCTGAGTTCGGCGTGCTTCCAGCTCTCGGGGAAGGTGGCGGTGTCGAATGAGGTGTTGATGATGTCCCGTAGGTGGGGTGCGATGACAGCGTCGGCTTTGTTGAAGACGTGGTGAGGGCAGGGGTCGGTCGGAGATCCGGAGTGGACGGAGTTCATCATGTGGACGGTGTCTTCGGTGTTGACCGGGGTCCAGGCGCGGAGGGTGGTGGTGGGTGGCGTTGCTGCGGTCGTGGCGTGCATCGGTTGAATGCTGAAGCTGTTGTGTATGTCCGCGATCTTGTTGTGGAAGTAGGAGGCGAGGGAGTTGCAGAGGTCTTGGGATGGGGTGATGTCGTTGTTTCCGGCGTTGGGGTTGGAGAGCTCTTTCACGATGTTGAAGAGTTCCTTGCAGTTGTGTGCGTTGTTGTCCAGCCGGTCCTTGAAGGCAGTTTTCTTGGCGATGCGGATCAGTTGGTGGTGTTTCCGGGTGGCGAGCTTGAGGGTGGTCCTGTTGTCCGGCGTGGGTTCCTTTCTCCAGGCTTTCTCGAGGACTCGGCAGTTCTTCTTGGAGCTCTTGAGTTCGTCGGTGAACCATGGGGCTCTCTTACTGCCGGGTCTGCTGGGCGGGATCCTCAGAGGGGCGAGTTCGTCTGCGCATTTGCTGATCCACTTCGAGAGGTTGTCGGCGGCCTGGCTGGGGTTCGCTGAGCTGGCCGGAGGGTGCTGGCTCAGGGAAGCGGCGAGCTGGTCGGCTGTGATCTTGTTCCAGCTTCTTCGGGCAACCTGTTGCTGGCGGTGATGGATCGTCGTTCTTCTGAAGGTGAAGTGGATGCATCTGTGGTCCGTCCAGTGGAGTTCTGTGGCGTGGCTGAAGGCGATGTCTTTGCTGGATGAGAAGATGGCGTCGAGTGTGTGTCCGGCGAGGTGGGTGGGGGTGGACACCAGCTGCTTGAGTCCAAGGTTGGCGAGGTTGTCGAGCAGGGTGCTGGTGTTGCAGTCGTTGTTGTTCTCCAGGTGGAAGTTGAAGTCCCCCAGGAGGATGTAGTCAGCGGAGGGGAGTGCGTGCGGGCTGACAAAGTCGGCGATGTCCTCGCTGAATTGAGTGCGTGGTCCCGGAGGTCGGTAGATCAGGGTGCCTCTGAGGGTGGTCTTCGGGTCGGTGTGGATCTGGAAATGCAGGTGTTCGGCGGAGGGTTGGGTGTTGTCGGTGCTGGTCATGATGCGGATGGTGTTCTTGTGGATGATGGCGATGCCTCCTCCCACCTGGTTGGCGTTGCGGTCCCTCCGGGTGATCTTGTAACCATCTGGGATGGCGATGGCGATGTCGGGCGCTGAGGAGGCGTTCATCCAGGTCTCCGTGATGAAGGCAATGTCAGGGACTGTGGCGTCTAGGAGGTTCCAGAGTTCGATGGCGTGTCTGTGGACGGAGCGGGTGTTGAGCAGGATGCACTTGAGGTGGTTGCTGCTGGTGTTCGGCATGGCAGGTGCTGGTGTCGGGCAGGTCCGGATGCAGGTGAACTTGCAGGTGTTGCAGCTGAAGGGTCCGTGGACGTGTCGTGGGGTGGCTCTGCAGCATCCCGGGTCTCGGCCGGTGTTGAGTGCGATGAGGGTGGCGGCGGTGTACGTCAGGCGGGTCGGTCGGGATCCTCGAGGGCCAGGGGTCCTGGCACTGGGCGCGGTCCAGGCGCGGACGGGCGTAGACGGGCTTACCTTTGGCGCGACTTTATACATTGCCGCTAAGTTTAGCCTAAATGCTTTTGTGCTAAGCTACAAAAGGGTAGAGCAAAGGTTATTTTGGGGTTTGCTTGTGTTTCCCCCAAAAAATAATTGTGGTTGCTGCTTGAGTAGGGTTTTACTCCCTTAACCAGTATCCTAATTTCCTACAATGCCTCCAGCAAGCCCATTTTTATACGGTAATTTCTCAGAAACTGCTAAATGAATTTACACTAAATCACAAAAAGCACCCTTTTATAGTAAAGTTCCAACTTGTTGCCAAATGTGGGGTAACTCCATTCAGCCATTTTTTCTGTATTGTAGAGAAACGTTTCCTGTAGGAATTAACATAGGAAATCAATGTTTTGGGGACCGACCCTTCTTCTTTGTCCCTGCTTGATGGATCATTGCAAAACCCTCCATGAAAGACACATGGTGGATAAACTTTGTGTAATTTTGTGCAGTTTTGTCAAATTACAGTATATTTAGCTCCGCCAGGGCTTTAACATTTACCACAAAACTAGCAAAAAAAATCAAGGATGATACATGTACTTTACAGTAAATGATAATTAAATATAAAGAGAGGATCGAAAACATACCACAAGCTGTCTGACTGATCTCTGTGGAAAACACTCAGTGTCAGTTTCCAATGGAATTGTGTAACCATGGACGTGAATTCACCAAAATGCCAGGGGTAGTGGAAGTGACATCACACCCCCTTTGAGCTTATTGACATCAAAGGAAGAGATATCATCTTCCTAGGAAGTGAGGCCACCCTGCCTTAACCCAGATGATCTCACAATAATTTACATCACTGAAGTTACATTATAACTCTCATTAATATAAAAATACAACACAAATGTCTCTTTTGAATACACTTACATTAGGGTGCTGTCACCATCTTTGAAAGTGATGGGGTGTAATACAATACATGTCCAAAATTGTACTGAGCAAAGCAAATTAAAGTGCTTTGACATTGATTTGGGGTAAGGGATTCTCCTCCTACGAATGTTTTTTTTTTCAATTAATCAAATAGTACATTTTAAAGCAAACGTTTCACATAAATGTGCTAAACAAAACATCGGTATATAATACCCTTCATGCTGTGCCGAACCAATAAAAACTGCTGTTGCACAGGAGTTGACCTCCTTTTAGTCAACATTTTTTTGGGTACCCCTATGTGCTAAAATAATGTCCATTGTGCCTGGACCAGCATTTTGCCATGCATGCCTACTATATTCCATGGATGCGCTCTTATGCCAACAATTACTTATAATATGTCAGATTCGGCATTTTGCTATTATTGTGATCTATGCACCATGGGTGACCCTTCTGTCAAAGGTTACCTCTAGTATGAAATGGCCAGCAGTTTGTCATGTTTGTCCCCCTCCTATGTGCCAGAGCTGTCATCCCTTATGCCAAGAATCATCTCCTGTTGCGCTCAATCTAACACTCACTCACTCAGTGTCACTCAGTGTCACTCAGTGTCACTCATTCTTACACTGATTAAACCCATGCCTACATACTCACACTTACTTGCACTCACTCTTACTCTCACTCCATCTTTCCCACTCATACTCATTCACACTTACTGACAATTAATCTAATGTATTGTCACTCCTATCACTGACTGTCACTTTCACTTACACACACATAATCACATACACACACGCTTACACATAAACACTCCCTCTCTCAGACAAACACACTTTCATGCATTTAAAACCATATTTCACTTACCTGGTTCACCAGTTTTGATTACACGAGTACATATATAATTAGTATTCATAGGAAGACTTGAAACATGGGCCTGACATTTTCCATAGATCAATAGTAAAGACAAAGTGCAATGAACTAATTGCATTGTCTTATGAACATAAAGAATCATTATAGACTCAAGGAGAATTTATGATAATAATCCATGTACTGTTTTAACATTGTGGCATTAAACATCCAACTGACGCACAAAGGCAGTCACCCTCAATAAAACAATGGCTCCAAGACCGAGTCCATTGCCACAACATGGTGGAACTGTATCCCAAGGAAATACATCCCAATGCTCGCCCAAAGGCCTGAACTGAGGCAACTTGATATTCCATGTTCCATTAGAAAGCAGACAACTGGCATTTTTTGCAATTAATCACAATTTTGTGGATTCAATTTTGCAGCAAATTACTCTTTTTTGCACTATTGTTGGTTCCACTTCTCCCTTTTGTTGCACTATATACTATAGTTTAGTCAAAATCAAAAGGTCTTGGCTAATGCCAAACTTAAAAATGGGTTCTATGACAAAACCATGCATGCCTAAACCAAGCATGCCTTAACAACGTAGTCTGAACAATGACTGTCTCATTACCATGGGTTCCTTTAGCACGCAAGTCATTGCAACGACTTGCTTTACGGAAGCGCTGGACTTTGGAATAGTATAATATACTATTCGAACCCCAGTCTATCCATCAGTGGGGGAGGTATTGGACTTAAAATCTAATACCATTCCAAAACAGTGTTCCCAAAAGCAAGTTGTTGTAACAACTTGCATGCTAAAGGAACTCAGGTAAAGACACATTGTTCAGGCTGCGTTGTGAAGGCACTGCATGGTTCAGACTGTGTGGTAATGATGTTTCCGCTAAAAATGAAGCCCACAAGCATCCAGGGCAGTGTGGCTTTTATTGATCCCTCCAGATATTGTTTCCCGTAATACCATGCAAATGTCACACTGGAGAGATGTGTCTGTGATGACATTTGTCATTAGCCACAACTTCCAATGATTTCTGTCATATGAAAATGAAAAAATTGTGGGGCTTATTTACAAGCCCTGTGCGCCTCCAGAACACCACTTATGGCATTTGACACATTTCCAGGTTTACAACAAGCTGTAAACTCTGGGAATGCATCAAAAGCCTACGTGGGAGCCGTAGGGGAGATGCAACAAGAAGAAAAAACAATACTGCTCCTAATTCGCTACATTCAGCAGCACTCATAGAAAGAAGAAATCGCCTCCACCGAAACTTTATGTGCAGGAAGGTGTCCCTTCATGCACAAATTGATTTTGTGCGGGAAAGTTCCTGCACAAAAACAATCATCCCTACAATGCGCACACAGTTGCCCCATAGTGCAAGGGTGCCTGAGTAGGCGCAAGGCAGCCGTTTGAACCCCAGCACTGTAAAAGAGAACAGGAATGTGCTGTGACTTAAGCAAACAAAGCATTCTTACCCTTTTCGTTTGACATTGGTCAGTGCTGCAGGGAGGCTTTCGGCACTGCCCTACGCCAAAATATTGTAAATGAGACCCAAGTTTTGTAGGCATACTCTGACATTTGCAGGATGTAAGAAAAGTGTGTTGGAATCTGTGCAAGTCCTCATGTTAGATCTCCCTTGTGCCTCTAGTTTTAGGGAATGCTTGGGGTTGGGAGGGAACGCTGGGTGTTTGTCGGGCAAAGCCTTGAATATAACACCCATGTCCCTTGGCAACTATTAACGATACGTTCTCTTCAAATTTACACTTGGCATGCTGACAGTTTTAGCCCTCCCTTGTCACATACACAAAGGGACCACTGACACATGTAAGATATCGTTTTTATGGGGAAACTTGTGGGAATTCTGGGCGGTATGACATTTGCTATTTTCCTTTGATTTAAAAATATATATATATATATTTGATATTCATTTGTGAGTGTCCACGAAAAAACCTTTTTGATAAAACTCTGTCACAAATCTCATAATATTATGGGAATTCCAAAATTACGTCTATGCGTTAACTTGCTGAATTAGATTCTTTGGTACAAATCCTTGATACAGAATTTTGATACATTTTTTATTTTAATTGTTTAGTAATATATGAGCAGTACACAATGAAAAATCATTTGAAGCTATAGCTCGTCATAGGTCCTGGCGATCACGTGTTTTTGGACAAATTAAAAAAGCTTGAGTTTCTGTCACCGTAAGAGTCTTGCGCATGCAAAATCATATTACTACAGCAGATTATCTTTCAAAACAAAAAAAATTCTGCCAGAAAACCGGTTGCCAATTTGCCCTTTTCTCCTATTTGCATTAGCTAGTTTATGAAATGAGTAGTGTATTTGGGTAAATCCTAACCAATCTGAAGAAGCGCCACCTTTTCAAATTATTTTTTTTCAGGAATATATATCTGTAGTGATTCACCCAGGGGGTAAAACCATTTTCCCCAGAATTCGCAAGAAGGTGTTAACCACAATAATAGAAAATATTGATAAAAGTGTAACTATAGTTGTAGAAAAAATGTTTTCTCTTCCTTTCTGTTTCACATCGCTGGAAAGAGGTTAATTTTAGAACCCCAAACCCATTTGTTGTTGCCATACTGAAAAAAACGCTTTATTATTTAAAAACATATATATTTAGCCATTTTTGCAGACCTTTTACGAGCAAATAAAAAAATGAAGTCACTTTGACCTGGAATTAGTTAGTGGGGGTAAAAGTAATTTGAAGGCTCAATAAAGGCCATATCATGGGATCTATCGTTAGAAGGAGAGAGGCCCCTTAGCAGACATGTGATTATGGAAATTTTCTGATCGTTGGGTGAGTTGAACACATCCCGATGACCCAGGGAAAGGAACTTACAGCCAGATTCATCAACCAAAATTGTGATTGCAATAGCTGTGAATTAGCTATTGCGATCGCAATCAAATGCAATGCAATTCATGATGTGAAAAATGACCAAATTGCGAATTTGCTAATTTTATTATGCGAATTCGCAAAATAAATCGCAGAATCTAGGTGGAACCCCCTTAGCGAATCAGAATTAGCGAGAATGTAAGAATTCTGCAAAATAATTTGCGGTTTTGCTAAATAATCGCAAACCCAATTCATGAAAAATCGCAAATTGCGAAAAATCGGTAAATCGCTATTTGCAAGGCGCAATTTAAGGAGAACCCAAACCAGGTGCTAACCATGAAGTCAATTTCAAAAAATTGAAAAAAAAAACTAAACTCGCCACAGGTGCGGGCCTGACCAAATACACTTAAGGAGACACAGTAGGAGCATGAGGGCTTTCACAATGACAGGACTCTACATGGTGACCAGGCGGCGAAGGCTCCAGGCTGCAGCAAGGAACAGACGCAGGATCCAGGTGCGAATCTTCCGCCAGCGGATCACACTTCTGGGCCAAACTGAGGAGCAAATCTACTCAAAGTACCGCTTGAATGGGGCAATGATTACAAAGCTGATCCGGGACCTAGACCCCCTGATGCAGCACCCAACAAGGAGGACCAATGCCGTGCCCACCCATGTCCAGGTCTTGTGCAGTCTGCACCTCCTGGTCTCCGGAAGCTTCCAGGGGATAGTTGCCGTTGCAGGGGGGATCTCCCAGAGCACCATGTCCCACTGCCTAAGGAGTTTCTTGGAGGCAATGCTGACCCAGCTACACCATTACATCACATTCCCGACCACCCAACAGGACTTGAATCAAACCAAGCTTGATTTTTACAACATCGCGCAATTCCCCCATGTAATTGGATGCATTGACTGTACCCACATCCACATCTGCCCACCTGCACAATCAGAATACATGTACCGGAACCGCAAGTCCTACCACTCCCTGAATATCCAGATGTTGTGCAACGCTAAGACAATCATCACGGACATTGTGGCACAATACCCGGGGAGCACACATGACTCCTTCATATTCCGTCACAGCGGCATGCACACACGACTGGCCAGGGGAGACTTTGGCAAAGGACACCTCCTAGGTAAGTACACATGCCAACAAATATTACATGTAGCTGCGCATAACAGGCACTCACCCTCTGCTCCTTTCATTCAGGTGACAGCGCCTACGGTCTCCGTGAGTACCTCCTCACCCCATACCTCAACCCAGCCACACCACAGCAACGGCGTTACAGTGCTGCACACATCCGCACAAGAAATTGCATTGAGCGGACATTTAGGCTTTTGAAGAGCTGATTCCGCATACTTCACAAGACTGGTAGGGCCCTCAAATACCAGCCTGAGGTCTGTTGCCGCATCGTGGCCGTGTGTGCAATACTCCACAACATTGCTACCAAGCGGAGGATACCTGTAGAGATCTCTGGCAGTGAGTCGGAAGGGGACAACCGCCCACCTGCACATGTGCGTCATGCACACGGGGAGAATCCTGCTGAACGACACAGGTGCCGCAACCAAATCACAATGAACTGTTTCTAGTGCACCCACTCCCCTCACCCAACACTTCCTCATGCATGACAATTGAAATAATGACATGAGTCAGATTAACTTGTGCATAATAAATCTTATTGTTTTTTTCTCAATAATGTAATTTTTGTTATATAAATTGCATGTGAGCTGTATTGACTCATACATCCCTATGTTTTTGAGGAGGGCATGCTTGTATCATCAGCATGGCCCTGCATGGAAAATAATAAATAGTCAGTGGCGCCTCCGGGCGGACGCTCCCAGTCGCCTTTCGACCTCCTCCACATCAGCATTAGCCCGTGAGGCTGCAGTGGGCCTGGTGCTGCGGTGGGGTACCGTCACCAGCGGCAACGACAGGCTGCTGTGGCTGGAATTGCCCTCACTGGCATCATCCCCCCACCTGCGTGGCCATGGCCAGTCACCTGCAGACTCTGCACTGCAGTGGTGACTTGCTCCAGTGCCCTAGCGGCATCCTGGCAGCATTGCACCATTTGTATTTGCATCACTAGTGATCGACGCGATAGTTGGGAGGTGGCATTCCCGATTATGTGGTTGGAGCGTGTGTACGCTGACAGGCGGGTCAGCAGCTGGCGGTGGCGGCGGCGGTTGACATCCTGCTGGGACAACAGGACCTGGCTGTTTTCCCGGACAGCAGCGGTCATGCTTTCCATGATGTCAGTGAGCTGTCCCACATTACGTGCAGTCTTGTGCAGCTGCAGGTGAATGGCCGCCCAGAGACGTGCCTGCTTTTGATGTACACAGAGCATCCGACGCTCAATAGACCGGCCCGGTACCCGGACATTCACCCTATGCAGAATGCCGAGAGCCGCGGGCAGGGACGGAACTGCAGCGACTAGCCTTCCGCAATCTTACAGAAGAATATTGATTTGCGAGTATTGAAACTCCTGTTTCGGAACTTTGATAATATGGAAACAGTGGTATTATACGCTGCATTTGTGTAAATAGCCTTGAGAAAGCCCCGGTGCAATTCGCCATTAGGGGGCGAAACACGTGTCGGCTGTCCATGTCTCACAATACAACAATAAAGATGTCACACCGCAACTCGAAGTAGTCATGTCTTCTATATGAAAATCTGAAAGAACAGGTATTCATCCCAAAAAGCACAATACTGACTTTCACGGAGTACACACTCTCCCTTTCTCAAACTCGCTTATCCTTACGAAGCTCAAGAGGTCCAGAGCTTTGAGTGTGTCTCCATTTACCTATGAAACCAGCTTATTAAGCGTTGTTAGCCTTGTAATCCTTGGACCTTCCTTGCTTTGCTAATAACCCGGACATTCACCCACCTGCCAGCGCGTGGTGTTGTGTCGCGCGGCTCCTCCACCTTGTCTGCTTCCGTGCTGCAGCTGTAGTTGGCAGTGCCACTGGCATGGCTGTAACTCGGGGTGGTTGTGGCGCGCCTGTTGTTGCAGGGGTGGCCCCAGGGGCAGGTGGTGGTACTACTGCTGCTGGTGCTGGCTGTGATGGTTCTGGTTGAGGGCTAGGATGGCCCTCTCCCTCGGTGTCCTCGGTATTGTCGTCAATGTGAAGAGCCTCACTATCGGTGTTGGGTTGTTCTGCGCCACCTGTGATGTAAATGGGACGGTAATTAATGACATGTTTCTTGCACATGGGAGGTTGCTACATCATGCAGGCTAGCATTCCGTGGCTGGCTTTAGGAATGACTCTCACTGGACAGGTCTGGCTGTATGGGGCTATCTGTAAAATGTGGTCACACTACAAGTCCCGCAATGCAATTCGGCTTTTCTGGTGTGCATGGCCTGCATGACTGGGGTTTCTAATGGGTAGCTCTGGAGTCATGGCCATTGTTAGGGGACAGGGTCGCAGTGGCATGGCACTTACCTTGGGATTCTTAGGTGGGTCGGGAGGAGTCCAGCCGGGGTACCCCCACGCATGCCTCGGGATTCAGGGTGTACTCCACTAGGTCCTCCAGTGGGGTGTTTGGTGGTACAGTGGGCTCTCCTCCTCCGGTTGCGAGTCGCTCCCCCAGCCTCTCTGCAAGCACTCCCTCTGAGGTCATACCACCTCTTTTTCAGGTTGTCTATTGAGCGCTGGGTCACTCCCACTGCATTTACTTTAGCTCAGATGCGCAGCCAAATGCGCCTCTTGTCCGCCTCAGGCACCCTCCGTGAATCCTTCCCGAAAAGCCGGTCATGATCTTTTGATACTCCCTCTATTAAATATTCCAATTCCTGCTCGGAAAACTTGATTTTTCTTTTCCTTCCTGAGGCACTGCTCAATGCTGCTTCCTTGGACATTTTCTGGGGTGGTTTGTCTCCTGATTTGAAGCTGAAGGTGGTCTGTAGTGGAGCTCTGGTCAGTGCTGCTTCCACTTTCAGGCTCAGTGTGCAGAATGAGGGAGGGAACTGCCTGCTTCCTGGTTGTGATGTCATCACTGTGCTCGAAATGCGACTTCCCGTTTTTGCGATCTCGCAATTAGCGAGATCACAATTTGCAATTTCGGTAATTGCGAGATTGCAATTTCTACACGAAAAAGGGCGATTCTGCGAATTTGTTTGCGATTTCAGCAAAATCGCAAACGGCAATTGCGGCCGATTGCGATTCGCTTTTTTATGCAAATTCTAAATTGCGATTCGGTAATTCTTGCAATTTAGAATTCGCAGTATGTGGCTTTGATTAATCTGGGGGTTAGAAACATAATAATGACAATTACTGGGTAATTCCGGTATCACTCACAGGCCATTGCATTCAGACATGGGACCAAGCCGATTTCAGAATCCTAGTCAACCTGATGGGATTGATGATTGTTTGTGAACCTCCGTTAAGCACCTTGAAGAGGGAATATGCTCAGGAAAGACGTTTTAAGGCATGGGCAATGTGGGTCCCCACCTTCCTCGGGCCCACAGTATTAAGCTGTCAGGACAGTTCAAGACAGTGGCATAATGCAGAAATGATAGAGCCCCTGCACAATATGTAAAGGGGCTCCCAGGTCTCCAATATCTTATAAATATTCAAAGGATTTGCACTGAATGGAGGCGCCCTGAAGAACTGGGGTCTCCTTTCAAGTTTAGGAGTCAACAAAGAGTGTTGCCAATGATCAGACCATAGTTGCTGAGAGCATGAATGAGCTGAAAATGGATGATAAATTCAGAGTTGTTCCGATCAAGGAACCCAAATTATGTTTGGCCCTGGGCCTACAAAATCCTTAAGATGTCCCTGGTGCTTAGACCATGAGTTTATGTGCAGAATACCCAGAAGTCCTTAGAGAGGAACAAGAAAACCATGGGGGGAAAAACAACACTGCTAATCTCTTTTTCTGCTTCCTGGAACCACTTAAAAGTACAGTGTGGCCACTATGATCTTAAAACAGTTGCTCAGTTATTAATATGCTTGCAAAGCTGGCAGCATTATTGGGAGTTTTTTTAGTTTTCATTTGTTTGTTCTTGCTACCATCCTTAAAGAAAGAGAATGTTGTCTGATGCCAGTTTAAGATAAACACTTGTACATTGTCAATATTCTAGCACAGTCTGTGGCCTCGAGTCTTGCACACACTACATGTCATGCACATGTGTATGTGGGAATTCCATAGCGGGAACTTAGCCAAGAAGGCAGCTGAATGCTACTCAGCATCAATGGTAAGCATACAGTGAACAAGTGATAGGGGAGTCATAGCATACTGCCGCATAGGGGCCCCCACTCTTTAGGGTAACTCACTTAGCTCAAGACCAATGAATATCTGTGAGGTATAGGAGTTTCACAGGCCCCTCACCACATCCTGCCTCATGTATTTGCATTATGCCACTGCAGAGAGTTAGCTCAATATCGGCTTGTTTCTGCATTGTGATCTAGTGTTTTATAAAGAGGTGTGCCTACAACTCTTCACTGAATTGGAGCAGCGTTGGAACAACAGCCATTGCTTGTTTCAGGTTCGCAGTTGTTGAAGATTTTCTGTGTGCATTAGCTTAGCAAATAGCATCCGCCCATTTAATTACCCTCAATATTTCTTTTTTTTTAATACCTAGTTTTGGACTTTTACTGGGAGTGAGTCTCACTAGTTGAGTCTCACTCACTGCAAATTCTGTGGAAATGGACTGGGAGTGCTAACCACCAGTGTCCACCTTTTAAGATAAGGTCACTGCGGCACAGCTTGGTGCTTTGGGCTGGTTACTCAAGAACATGTCAGCACAGCTGAACCTCCATAAAAGTTTGATTTTATGTCACCCTAATTTTCCCGGGGGTTACATTATTGATTCACCTAGAGTGTGTGCTTTGAACATAGGCATGGGCATCTGCAGAAATGTTTCCAGGGGGGGGGGGGGGGGGGGGGAATTTTAACTTCATCACCATCCTCCGACATGATTGAGCACAAGTATTAAATACATTTAATAAAAATCTAATAAGACAAAGACCTTAAATAAACAAAGAAAGCTATAGGGGAACAGAAAAATCTTGTGAGGCGCCACAGCAGACGACCTGGCAACTACAATAAAACAGAGGGAAAAACAAAAAATGGCCAGAAAAAACAAATAAATTCTAGATCAGGTTGATGTGGTTCTAGAGCATGGGTACTCACAAACTTTCCCTCGGTGGGTGCAAATTTACAGTGTGGTTGTCTCCCTCCCTCTATGTATCTCTGTCTCCCTCCCTCCCTCTATCTATATCTGTCTCCCTCCCTCCATCTATCTCTGTCTCCCTCGCTCCATCTATCTCTCTTCTCTCCCTCTCTCTGTCTCCCTCCCCCTCTCTCTCTCTGTCTCTCTCCCTCTATCTCTCTTCTCTCCCTCTCTCTGTCTCCCTCCCCCTCTCTCTCTCTGTCCCCCTCCCTCTGTCTCCCTCTCTCTCTGTCTCCCTCCTTCTGTCTTCCTCTGTATGTCTCCCTCTGTCTGTCTCCCTCTGTCTGTCTCCCTCCCTCTGTCTCCCTCTCTCTCTGTCTCCCTCTGTCTTCCTCTCTCTGTCATCCTCTCTCACTGTCTCCCTCTGTCCCCCTCTCTCTCTCTCTCTCTCCCTCTCCCTCCCTCTGTCACCCTCTGTCTCCCTCCCTCTCTAATTATCCCTCTGTCTCCCTTTCTGTCTGTCTTAGTCCCTGCCTCCTTCTGTCTGTCCCTGTCTCTGCCTCTATCTGTCTGTCCTGTCTGTCCCAGTTTCCCTCCCTCTATCTACCTCTCAGTCTCTATCTGCCTGTCTGCCCCTGTCTCTGCCTCAATCTGTCTCTGTTTGTCTCTATCTCTATCTGTCTCCCTCCCTCTCTCTGTCTCCTTCCATATCCCCCTCTCTCTCTCTCCCTCTGTCTCCCTCTGTCTCACTCACTCTGTCCGTCTCCCTCTCTCTCTGTCTCCCTCTTTCTGTCTCCCTCTCTCTCCCTCTGTCTGTCTCCCTCCGCCTACCTCCCTCTGTCTCTCTCCCTCTCCCTCCCTGTCTCCCTCCCTCCCTCTATCTCTCTCTCTCCCTCTGCCTCCCTCCCTGTCTCTCTCTCTCTCTGTCTCCCTCTCTCACCGTCTCCCTCTCTTTCCCCCTCTCTCTGTCTCCCTCCCTCTATCTGTCTCTTTCCCTCTGTCTCCCTCTATACGTCGCCCTGTCTGTCTCCCTCCCTCTGTCACCCCCTCCCTCTGTCTGTTGCCCTCTGTCTCCCTCCCTCTGTCTTCTTCCCTCTGTCTCCCAGTAAATCAACTGCAGCTCTGACGCCCAATCAATCATTACACAGAAACTATTTATTTCAGGATCTTTTCCTAAAATAGGATCCTAGTACATTAATAAATCACTGAATGCATTTTTCATAATCCTTCACCTATCAAAGTGTTTTATGTTAAAGAAGAGCAGATCTGATCAACGAATTGGTCTTTTTAATTAGAGAAAACAGCCCGAAAGAACAAAAGGAAGGTGACTTGGAAAGATCCGGCCTGCTTCTGTGTAAGGATGCTGTGCGGTCTGTGCATTGCCCACACCCTGAACCCATGTGGATGCTGCCATTGCAGTGAAACATGCCAGTGAATCCCCCCTCCCCCCAACGCTTGCTGCAGGCACGTAACATGGCCACTTCAAGACTCGTCTGCAGCGTTCCCTTGTTCCATCAGGTCTGCGTGTATGCACACCGCATCCTGCCACAGCACCATGGACCGCAGCTGCATCCCCTGGCTCGTGCCTTTCAACCCATAACGCTGCCTTTGCGACACCTGCCCTGACAGATCACAAAGAGTGAGGGAGGGAGACAGACAGACAGGGAGTCTTTAAAAGGCCATTTACTTGTTAAGTTGTGAATCGCCCGGCCCCCACAGAGCAGAGTGTCTGGCTGCACTGCACTGGTGTTTGCTGACACTCTTTAATTTAAAAAAAAAAAAACACAGGTAGGATGTCTGCACTGCAGCCCATTGTCATTCTTTATGTGATGCTCAGCAGCAGACAGAATGACAATGGGCCTGTCCACAGTCTGCACGAGTTTAGGGAGGGGCTGCTGCCGCCTCTGGAATTCAGAGAGAAGTGCGAGAGGCCCCAAGTGAGAGAACGTTTGAACTCCTGGGGCTTCTCACAGGGGAACAGCCTGCTGTAATTACCACATTGTCACTGGGCCAGCATGGACAGACCGGCGTTTCAGGAGGGGGGGGGGGGGGGGGGGGCAAGCGACCCCCCCTTACCCGACCCTTGCGGACGCCCATGAACATAGGCTCTGGAAAGTGGCGACTCAGGTGGTTGGTCCTAAAGCTGCAGTGCAGCATGTTTAAAGTAAAAGAAATACTTTTGCATATGTTTTATTGAATGTATAATGGTTTATTGACAATGATGTTGTTGACGATGAAAAGTTATCTTTTAATTAATGTTACTGAAAGATGGTACCATCCACTTTTTCATGAACATTGTTGCAGTGGTTAATTATAGCCTGTATTTGCTAAAATGAGCATGGTGACACCCTGAGAAAGCCAGCAGGAATTTCTTTTGATAAGACACCTTCTTATATTGTGTCTAGCTTAGGAGGGGAAGGGGGGGAGGTTTGTGAATATAGAGTTCAGGGCTTGATGGAGGTGCAAACTATTCTGAGGGTTTCATCAAATGTTTCTCCATCTGCCTATTTGTACATAAATGCTTAGTAGTGCACACAGAATAAAATACCTTTTCTTTCAATAAGAAAAGGCCCTAACTAGACAGTGATCTAGTGAGTATCTGAGTATTATTTGATGCATACCTGTGGCGGCTCCTCTGTAATGGCGGAGGAGTGTCGCCCCACTGGCTCAGAGCCAGCAGCTGAAAAATAAAACAATATTTTATTATCATTTTATTTTTCAGATGCTGGCCGAGCCAGCGTGTGCAGGGAGGGGTGGGGTGGGGCCATAGGAGGGAGGATAAATGAAGTGGTATATGCACTTCTAAAAGCGCATGTCTGTTTGGCTGGCCGTCTTAGGCTGGCCAAACATACATACATAGTTAGGTTTTTATACCCAGCTGTATTGCACAGCCTGGTTGGGAAAACAGCACAGACTTCCTGTGCCTGAGCGAGCGTTAAACCAGCCCACTCAGGTCAATCCTCGTGCTGCTCTCATTCTATTGGCAATAGCATGAGAGCAGCACAGATTGCACAGGGAGTGTCTGATGCTGTGCCAGTGTTTGCTGGGACCAGGAAGGCAGACCGAGGCACGAGGCATCTAGCAGCTTCAGGTATGTCTAATCTTTTTCATTCTTACCCTCCCAAACTCCTCCCTGCACCCCTTCACCACCTCACCACTTTTTGTTTGTTTCGACCGCCACTGCTGCATACCAGTGAGCTTGAGTACTAGCTCACACCACAGCTCCCCTGAGTAGGCCTTGGACTGCTCTGCTTCACCACCCTGACATTTAACAGCTATGAAGGGTTCCCAGGTAAGGGAAGGTTGCAGACTTATTACTTGTGAAGGACTGACATCCTTCGCAACCATGAACCCCTTGGTTGAAATTAGCTGTTTGTTTGCTAACTGTATTCTTCAATTGTGCCCCTCATGCTCCTGTATTAATCACGGCTTGCCCTGCAGATGAAAATAATAAAAAAGAGAACAGTTCACGAAATTGCATTTTATGATGCCTGGTCCCTTAGCAGACATTCCCGAGGTTCCTGAGGCGCAGTTTGTACTTGTGGCTCGATTGTATCTGCAGCATGTTAAGTGAAGTGGCCCTCCTGCGGATGGAGCGCGCACGCAGCAGGACCACTCGAAGTGCAGCAGGCCAATCACCAGCACCAGGCCTGCGAGCAGCAGGTTAATGATGTGATGGATGACACATCTGTGTGACCGAGGACACTGGAGGCCTCCAAAGAGAACGAAATTACTTTAGAGTCCCAGACATTTTCTACTGGCATCCATTAACATTATGTGAGCATTGGCAATGCCAATAGGACTGTCCTTGGCAGCTGCTCCAATGCTCAATGTTTTTATTCTTTTTTGCAATCATTTGCTACAAAAAAGAAAAGAAAAATAATATACTGCGGTCCAAACATATAGTCCAGGTGCATGCAATACAATTTTTACATAATAACAATAAATAAATATTACAGAGAATTTCGGCGGCACAGCTCTTCATAGCATGCATAGTACTTAGAACAAGCATATAAACCCTTTTTATTTTTAATGTACATCACATAAACACATCATCCTAATTGGCGCAAGTAAAAGGTACTCTTGCCTTTAAATTACTGTAATGAGAAGACGTAGTTTAAAAATATAGGATGGAAATGGATGTACATTTGTAAAGCGCGAATTGCTGCCCGGGGGCGTCCAAGCGCTAGAAGATAATAGAGGAGACCTCATAGAGTGGCTGACTGGGGATTAGTAGGGAAGATTGAAAAGGAATGTTTTCAATTGCTTTCGGAATGAGGAATGGTTGGAGTTGGCTCTGAGATGCAGGGGGAGAGCATTCCAGGTCTTGGCTGCATTATAGGCGAACGTCCTACCCCCCCGACCTGGTCTTTTTTATTCTGAGGGGTGTAGCCAAGAAGGTCTGGCGAGAGCGGAGGTTTCTGGTGGGTAAGTAGTGGGTGACTAGATCCCGGGTGATCATAGGACCCGTATCCCAGAAGGCCTGATGAGCAATGCACATGGCTTTGAAACGGATTCTTTGACGTACTGGCAGCCAATGAAGGTTGACCAGACCGGCCCTCACTGATTGTCTGCGAGGAAGTTCGAGCAGTAGACGGGCTGCACAGTTCTGCACTGTCTGAAGTCTGCATAGGGTGTAGTCTGGGGCGCCAAGGTATAACACATTGTTAAAATCCAGGCGGGACTGTATCAAACCCTGTATAGCTACCTGCTTGGCTTCCATAGGGAGGAGAGGCAAGATTTTCTTAAGCATTTTAAGGAGGCCAAAACAGGTTGCAGAAAGTTTTGTGGCTTGAGTCTTAAATGAGAGGGAACTGTCCAACCATACCCCAAGGCTCTTGATGTTGTCCTTAGGTGCTGGAGGGGGGCCTAGATCAGAGGGCGACAGGGAGTTGAAAAAAAGGGGGTCGGAGGGGCCCAAAAGCATCAGCTCCGTTTTGTCCCCATTCAGTTTGAGGGATGATAAGGACATCCAGCTTTTTACTTCTTTTAGGCAGTCTCTAAGTCCGCCTGACGCAGGTGGGTTAGCTACCTGCGCCAGTGAGACCACCAACTGTGTGTCGTCCGCGTAAGAGATGATCTTAATCCCAAAACGGCGGACAACATCGGCCAGTGGCCTCATATAGATGTTGAAAAGAGCGGGACTTAAAGAGGAGCCTTGAGGGACTCCGCACCTCAATAGTCTACTGGTGAACACAGCCTCACCGTCAAAGACTCGGAAGGATCTGTCCTCCAGGAAGGATTTAAACCAGAGCCAAGCTTTGTTCTTAATTCCGACGCTGGACAAACAGTGCAGCAAGGTGTCATGGCTGACCGTGTCGAAGGCTGCGCTGAGATCAAGGAGGATCACTGGCACTGATCCTCCCTGATCCAGGATTTTTCTGGATTACTCCGTGACCATGAGGAGGGCGGTCTCGGTCCCGTGTTTGGGTCTGAAGCCAGTCTGGGTAGCGTCTAACAATTGGGAGTCTTCTAAGAAATTTACCAGATGGTGATTAATGTATTTCTCTAAGATTTTGCTCACCCACGGGAGCAGGGAGATGGGCTGATAGTTGCTGAAGTCTAACGAGTCTAGATTAGGCTTTTTTAATAGTGAGTTGACCATGGCTCGTTTCCAGGCTGGAGGAACTGTGCCGGAAGTGATCGATGCGTTCAGTACATCCCTGATGATTGGCAGTGTAATTTGGGATGCTGACATTAAGATATGTGGCGGGGCTGGATCATCAGGAGAACCGGTTATTACATTCCGAGCTATGGTTTCCAGAGTGGCAAGATCCAAAAGAAAGAAGTGATCCAGAGTAGGTTGAGGCTGAGGGGCGGGGGTAGTTAGGACTGCGTTGGACTGGGCTAGGGAGGTGATATTGCTGGGGGGAAAAGTAGAGTAGATGTTATTAACTTTTTGATGAAAAAACTCAGCTACGTCGTTGCAGTGAGTTGTGGATTTTGTATCGTGCAAACTAGGAGGGGGTTTGGTTAATTTTTTTACAATCTGGAAAATTTCTTTGGGTTTTGATTTGGCTAGGGGAATTTTGTTCAAGAAATAAGTGGTCTGGGCGATTTTGATTTCAGCTTTGTATTCGCTGATTGACTCTCGATAACAGATTTTGCTTCCTGGTGAGTAGTTTCAACGCCAACGTCTTTCGTATTTTCTACATTGGCGTTTCTTGTCCCTGAGAGCCTCCGTATACCAGGGAGCCGTTTTGTGGGGGCGTTTTAGCGTGATTTTATTTTTAGGGAGGGTGTTTTCGAGAGTTTGCGTGATCCAGTCAGCATAGGCCTGGTTGGCTAGGCCTGGATCCTCATTGTAAGGAGGTTAGTCGGTGGCGAGCTTGGAAGGCCAGTCGTCAACTGAAAGGCGGGACCACGCTCGGGTACATTTTGTGGTGAATCCATTCGGCAGAGGCTTAAATGTGGTCCATTTGAAGGGCACAAGAAAGTGATCTGTTCACGGGAGCGAAATTGGCGGGTCGGCTGTAAAGTATGCACAGTTGCTAAATACGGGGTCCAATAAGTGACCCTTGACGTGAGTTGGGGTTTTGACGTATTGGGTGAGTTGCAGCGCGGCTAGGTCATCTGCCAGTGTGGTGACTACCTGGTCCAATGCAGAATTAAAGTGAAGGTTAAGATCACCTATCAAAGTGAAGTTGGACGTGGTGCTAACGCGTTCTGCGACAATCTGAGGAAGAAGGAGGTGGAATTGCTTAGGGGGACCTGGGGGACGGTAGATAAGAGTTCCGGAGAAACAGTTATTCGGTGAGAGGTCAATGCTGAAAGCAAGGCTCTCACAGTCGGGAATGGTTTCAGGAATAACAGGGATAACTATTTTTTAAAAGGATAAAGAATGGAAAGAAAAAAATCTTGGTAAAGTAAATTATTGGTAAACACTCAAAGTAGTAGCAAAAGAGATACTTTATGGTCTATGCTACTTGCTCAAACATGTAAACTACAAACCTAATGAACAGAACAAACGCACTAGCTGTTGTAGTAGCCACTGGCAAAAATATATGCAGAACATCTTCTGTGACAGTTTTTACAGGGTCCCAGTAGAAGCCGGTAGTGGGAGTGCTGCGGGCAGTGGGTTGTGGCGGGGGTGGAGCAGGGTGGGGGGTAGTAAACTATGGAATACGGCCCAACGGAGATAAGTAAACAATAAATAAACAAAACAAACTTCGTTGAGCACTGCATTGCATTTGGCAATGCAGCGCGCGCAATAAAATGTGCCCTGAATTCACAACTGCATGTATCTGATATGCCGATTTTTTATTTTTGGCCCTGGACTCATGCTAACCTCTCCTCCACATTGAGCTCTCTTTTAGCTCCACCTCTCTCCAATGCTCCCCACCAAGCTCCCTGCTCCGATCTCCATCGTGTTTCCCACGTCAAATGTTTTACTTTTTTTAATTTCTTGATTTATATTTTATGAGAGACCGATGACTGCTGGGTCTCTCGCTTCTTTTTCACTCTTTGTACACATTCATTTGACTTTTCAGAAATTTTAATTTGCGTTTTAACATAAGCGCCCACCATGTTAGAACACTGAATTATAATTCACGGGCATCTTTGTGATGCATGCTCAAATCATAACCTCAGGAGGAGTGTAGAATATTTTATGCATTTATTTTAAATTGTGCATTATTTACAATGTGCAGAATAGCAATCTACAATCGAATTTATATGTGTACATTTATTTGATATTATTGTTTTTTATACCATTTTAAAAAGACCTTTTAAAGTGCATTTTGCTGGCTTATGCTAGCTCAATGCCATCAGGTTTAAAATAGATGTCACATCTTGCACATTCTCTGTTTATTATTTCTGCTGCAGGTAGCCAAGTACGTCATATTTTGTTGATTAACGACAGACACTGTTCTTGAAGAAGACTGACTAGTTAGGGCTCAGTAATGGACCTTTCTTCAAGGTTTCTTCCACCTGCTCGCAATATTGCATTCATTCACAATGGTTTACTGTTGTTTAGGGACTACGTTGCTCTGACCTCTACAGATGACATTAGCATAGAGGGGCTGAACTAATATTCAGTAGTTTCAGCCTTTCAACTGCATGATGCTCTTTAATTCGGTGCTCTGATTGCTGAATGGGTATTCTTTTCATCACACCATGATAAATCTGCACTTTCTATTATATTCTATGGGAAGAATTCCAAGATAAACCCTCACATTTTTTTGTCAGGAGGCTTTTCAATGCTACTGGTGATGCTTTCCGATTTCTTTCCTATTTGCTGCTCACTTGGGGCTTGACAATGACTCTATGCATCTGCACGTTAGCATTTCTGTATCGTACCTTTTTAATTTTTTGTAATAAATCCTTAAAAGATTTCTAATTCCACCCTAGAACTCACGCATTGAGTCTGTCCTTACTTAATCGACTGATTTATACCTTATTTTTGGGACTGATTGCCTCATGAAATTGAGGTTTAACAACATCCCCAATATATCCACTCGTGAGTGTGTGTTTCTTGGGATGCCGGAATGTTGGGGTAACCAACTCCCATTTGAGCACATCAGCAGCCATCATTCTGTATCAGAAACCCATTGTAGGACTACCAGCATTGTGACACATGCACATGATTGGCAGGAAGTATTTCCAAAGCTAATTGCTCAACATCCTAGAGCAGAGACTGACTGAATTTGCCAATGCTTACGTTTGAGTAGGTATGGGAGGCTTAGAACTAGAAGCTCCATTATGGAGCTATTGAGCTTTAGACTATCTATGTCCAACCATTTCTGTTGCTTTGAGGCATTGCAATAGCTTCCAGTAAACTGTAATTGATGTAGGGGAGAGGAGTTGGCCTAATGGCTAGGGTGGTCGACCTCGAATCTGTGGAACTGGGTTCGAGTCTAAGCAATGACGCTGAACATCCTGTGATCATCATAGTCGCCTTGACGCCCACTGGGCTAAGTTTGCGCAATATAAGAACAGTTTCATTCATTCATTCATGATTCTGGGCAAATCACTTAATCTCCCCGTGCCGAACAAAAATTAATGTGTCCTCATGTAATGCAACTGGTGCTCTGATCTCCGATTCGGGTCAAGTTTGCGCTATATAAAACTCTATAAAAAAAAGAAAATGTACATGTCATTGCCATGGAAGTGTGAATGGAGGATATTGGAGCTGAGGATGTTCGTGAGAGGTTTTCTGTAGCTACTGAAGAGGCAAGGTGATAGAGACCTTCAGGGAACTTAACACATGCCTGAAATGGATACTGAGCTCAGGTGACCTACCCTAATCATTTACCTTCTGCAAGGAAATATTCAAAGGTTTTAGAGAGTAGTCTGAGATGTGTGCTACACATTGGAGGTGGTGAAGGCGGGTTTCCACCGCATCAAAGGTGGTAGAGAGGTTGAAAAACATCAACATGATGACCATGTGTTGGTCTACCAAGTCATCCAAGACAATGACTAATGACAAGGACTAATGCGATTTCTTTCATGTGTTTGAGGTTGAAGGTGGCCTGTGTGTGTTAACTAATTTCTTTGTTTCTTTGTGGGCTTTGAGTTAGTTAGTAAATACTTCTCCAGTACCTTAAAGATCTATGGAAACTCTGCTACGGACTGATAGATAACCTGATTTATCAGCTTCCCTCCATATTCTTGTGTTTGTAATGCCCAAAGAGCATTTTGCAGTCATGTTTTTGATTGAATGACTTTCATCCTTTCTTTGCTAACCTCTGGTAATTGGGTTGCAGGCATGAGGGACTATTTTCTATTTCTCTCTCTTCCTCTTCTCCTTGCTTTCCCTGCTTTCTCACCACACACTCTTTTTATTTACAAAGTAGATTATGTCATCACCGCAGCGATGAGTAGCCATCTTTAAATGTTTTCTTATCCATTCCAAGATTGCCCATTTATACACATTAGACATCTTAAAATGTTTTCATTCTTAAACTTTATGAAAACAGCATTTCAAGATTCCTGATATGAAGCAATGATCTCTATTACTTCGCCCCTGTCATGTGACCACTGGCATGATCACAACAGAGTACATGGATTTTTTTCCGCACACCCTTGATGCTAGGAATTCACTGAAATAAGTTTTGTTCCTCATTTCTTTCTGAATGTACCTCAACTCTACACTACCCACCCCCAAAGAGAGTACGTCTATAACTGAAATCCGCATGTATGGGGATGAATGAATGACCATCAATGAAGACTTGGCTTTTTGCGAAGTACTGTTAATTGCACTGACGTGATCCTGTGTGTTTGATTATAAATATATCACAATACCATTATCTTATTAAATATAGAAACCTAAAGGTGCCAACTACTATAATGGTAGCAAATGGAATAAGGTTGCACGTCTAGAAAATGCTCCTTAAAGTAAACATGTACTCTTGGGATGTGTATATGAACACTATGCATAAATACTGCAATTGAGACATTGGTGCTCTACCATCTAATCATCGTGCTACAAATAGATGTACTTAGAGTGACTGTGAAGTCAATCCATACATATAAACAATACAATGCAAGGACTCATACGTATTTTATGACTATTAGTCCAAGATAAGTATTAACAAGACATATGATGCCAAATGTACTAAGAACTGGCTACAAAATATTGGTCACAATTTATGACCAGTATTTTTGCGACCAGTGTGGTAATTTGCAAACCAGTCTATGTACTAATTAATAGGTTTGCAAATTACATATTTCTCGTGGGTCGTAATTTAACGTACCTCATGAAAATTAATGAGGTAGTTCACAAATTGGAAACCACCATGAATCACAGTCAATACCGGGATGGTGGCCTGCTGAGTTCAGCAGGCCATCAAGTCTGAGATTGCTTTTAAATAAAGCAAATTTTCAAAAATGCAATGTGTTTTTCGTAAAGGAAAGGTGACTGTGCTTTAAAAAATAATGGTAAGTGTAACATTATTTTTTTAAGAGTTGGCAGTCTCTAGGGAGATGCGTCACGTTGTAAAGCCCTGTGTCACATTATACCTGTGGCAGGTATATTGTATGCAGGGTGGGCGTTCCAACACAAGAAAGCCTCGTAAAAGTGATGCAGTGAAATCTACAATATTTCATTGCATCACTTCTACGAGGCCACTTGTAAAGATCCACTTCAACGCAGTAGTAAGGTTGGTTATCTTTATTGGTAGTACAGGTACCTCCAGCTTTCTCTTCCAGCTTCACAGCTCAACTCCTCTTACTTCAAGGAGCAGCATTTCATCCTAGCAACAAGCCTTACATTCTACCATTGAGAAGACTCCACATGTCTTCCCCCCTTACATATAGTAACAATAAAATAAATAAAAAGGAAGAAAGAACAACATAAATTAATACGAAAACACTGCTACTTAATTAAGCTGGAAGAACATTAAAGTTACAAAACATTGCTACTTAATTACGCTGGAAGAACATTAAAGTTACACAACTAACATTAATCACGTATGACCAGCTGGGGAGCACGGCATTTAGAAACATTCCCAGTACTCCAAGCCGACCAGTCAGTTGAAATGAGAATGTTCTTCTTCACCGTTCTGACTTGTATAGGTTGTGAAAATTTGCTCTCACCTTTGATGACCCTTACAACAACCCAACCCCTATCCTTTATGTTGGGAATTTTGACTCCTTTCCTAGTATTGTAATAGTTCACAGCAGCTTTTTGTTTTTTCACAACATCATCCTCTACTGCAGCACGATTAACCCACACACACTCCTTGCTTTTAATCCATCCAGGGACTTCTTTTACACCAGGTTCATGCCCCTTGAGAGAGACGAATGGAGAAACTCCAGTCACTGAATGTGGCGTCATTCTATACAATCACATCAATTTCTTACATTCCTCAGACCACAACAAGCCATTAGAGATTGAAAGCTGAATATTTTCCATTATCAAGTGGTTAATTCTTTCAACCAAGCCATTAGCTTGAGGCCTGAACATGGCAACCCTTTTCATGTTTAACTCCCAATTCATAGAAACTCTTGCATGCTTTTGGGCACTAGTTAAACCCCATTGTCAGACACAAGTGTCTTAGGCAAGCCTTCAATCATAAATACCCTCTCCATGAACCAGATCATTTTCTCAATTTTAATGCAATCAGTAGTTTCAACATCAAACCACTTTTAGTGGTAGTCCACTAGAACCATTAAAAAATTACTATGCAAACTAAGTTTGGAAATAGGACCAAGAAAATCGATCGCCACCCTTTCCCATGGACGCTTGGAAAACTCCACAAATGCAAGGGAAGGCTGCCTTACAATCTTCGTTTCATCACTTCTAGCACACGCATAACACTTCTTAACAACCTCCTCAATGTCATTGTCCATACCCAGCCACCAAAATGACTGGCGCACAAGCCTCTTAGTCATATTTCTGCCCAAATGCTATGCTTATTATCTTACTTCTGAGACTAACCGGTGGCACCAATTTGTTCCTTCTCCACACCTTTCCTTCGCTTGCGCTCAATTCAGTCTTAATATGGCAATAGCTTTTGAAACAAACATCCTGGCAATGACTTTCCCTCCATCCATCCGACACACAAATCATGACTTGCTGCAATACCTCATCATTCAACATTGCAGTGTCCCACTCCTCCTTATCAAAAGCTTGTTCTTAATTACATCTGATCACATCCACTCCTTCTTCCATATCCTCCTAAATCACATCCACCGGCATCCTAGATAAATCATGGGCCACCACATTTTTTTTGACCTCTCATGTACACCTCAAAGTTATACTCAAGTACTGATAATATCCACACCGCTACGTCAAAACCTTACGCCTGCTTGAAGAAGGCATAAGGAGTGACAAAGCACAATAGGAATAGGCATTCCTGAGCACTGCTGGAGTTGCGTTGTGCTTGCGACACAACTCAAGAAATGAGTTACCTTTACGCCAACAGATTAATGGCGCATCTGTGAATCCTTGCGCCACAGTGCGCCGCATTGTAAATGCAATGAACCCATGGTCCTGTAAGGGTTTTTTTGTGTGACTCAATTAAACTGACTCATTTTTTAAAATGCAGAGATGTGTCAGTTTCTGCCCCATTGTTTTCATGCTCACCATGCCATTCCATTGTGAACCCAGCCATATGAAAATCAGTCTTGACCCTGTCTGGGCATAGCTGTTCCACTTAGGGTGATAAATACAAAACAAACAATTGCTTTTGTGGCTCAAAGTGGGTAGGGTATACCCAGACGTGAGTCCCTTGCTTACTGTGCCACTGGACTCAAGCTAGCCTGGCTGATGAAGGGTAAAACCTCAAAACTAGTCACAGGATGCTTGCTTGCAGTCCAGGGAGCACCTGGCCTGACAGTACGGACTGGACTGTTCCCATGGGGAGCAGGGTTAAGACTGATTTGCATATGGCTGGCACCAAATTGGGGTGGTGTTGTCAGCAAAACAACAATGGATTAAACTCAGCTCTGTGACTTGGGGTGAATGTCTGATTTGTTCAGCATTCCATCCATCATTTGTTCATTTAGATTTTGTCACCCTAAGTGGGAAGGGTATGCCCAGACAAGGGTCCCGTACTCACTGTGCCACTGGATTCAAGCTAGCCTGGCTGATGAGGGGCGATACCCAGAAACCGGTCCCAGAATGCTTGTTTCCAGTCCGGTGAGGACTTGGCCTGGCAGTTTGGGCTATCCCCTTGGGAGCAGATTTAGGACATATTTATATATGGCTGGGGCCAAACTGGGGTGGCATGGTGAGAAAAAGGATGATGCCTTAAACCCAGATCTGTAACTGGGGTGAACATTTGATTTGTTCAGTATTCCGTCCATCATTTGTTCTTTTTGCTCTGTTCTATGAGAAGGCAGCTTCAGCGGCCATGATCAAGCATGGCATGGATGTTGTTCATTAGTCAACAGAGTCACTCAAACCCATGCAGATCCAGTAGTTGCAATGGAGGCTCCTCTGTTTGGGTTGGCAAAGTCCATACAGTGCACATGGCCCAGGATGCATGGAGAAAACAAGTTTGTGGTGACGTTCGGATGGTATCCACTTAGAGTTAGCTTCATGGAAAAGCATTGGCGACCACCTGGAAGGCTCTGAGTATCCACATAGAGTTAGCTTCATGGAAAAGCATTGGCGACCACCTGGAAGGCTCTGGGTATCCACATAGAGTTAGCTTCATGGAAAAGCATTGGCGACCACCTGGAAGGCTCTGGGCGGACAAACACTCTGACACAAGCAGGAATTGACTCACCAGAAACAGCCAATTCTTTTCTCAGTTGCTCACATATCAACAGAACAAGACATGCACACCAGGTGTGTGCCATTGTTCTGAAGAAACTTCAGAGAGATGCATATCTTAAATTTCCAGTCCGCAGACACTGAGGAATCAGAAGAAGCATGGAGACATGAAATGGACAGAGAGAGTTCAGCATTCCAGTATAGGCGTACCACCTTCAGGTTTGAACTCCTTGGTTTCCTCCTTGTCAGGACTCATCGAGAAAATAGGTTTTGTCTTGTAGGTAGATTCACTGAAAGCCATGGCCCCATGTTTCTTCGCCTTGGACCATCAGAATTATGCCTGTTGGATCCCTATCCATATCCGCGATATGGAGAACATGCGACCGTCCATCTTGGAAGAATTTGTGGAAGGTGGCCACTGGGTTGTTCGTAAGACAACAAACAAGCTCTGCCAAGAGCTCTAGAAAATGAACAGAACAATGAGCTGGTGAAGGGTTCTGGCCTGGCAGCTGAACTCACTGAAAATCTGTCTGCATTTAGAAAGTGGATACTAGCAGGTGCTGAATAGTCATGGTTGCTCACGGAGTTTAGAATGTGTCACAGCCTGGAAAATGCAAAGCATTGTCATCATGAGGAAAGTCTTGCAACACAGGAGAGCTTCAAGCAACAGGTACTGAGCCTTACAGAGACTATAAGGGAAAGGGGCAATCCCTTTCTAAATGTAACTGAAGAACTGCTGATTTCGGAGTCTAATGATGTCCTCAACCAGTCTATAGTGAATACAGTGTGTACGATTGATGAGGTTGGGGAACAACAGTACAACAACTACTGCAAGTCCATCCTCATTGACTGTGACAGGTCTATTCATGACCAAATTAAGAAGAAATTCCTGCGATTGTTTACGTCTCCTGCTCTGAAAACCAAGCATACAAGATTGCAAGTGTGAAGACAGACGTCAATCTCACTTGAGACTGTACATCATCGTGCAACACTTGAAGAGTGATATGAATACTTTCTTCAGCCAAGAAAACCACCCTCTTCCATTGTCCCCGTTTGAAAAAATAAAGCTTTGTTTTGGGAATAAGTCTGACCTAATGACACGTTTGGCAAAGACAGCAGAGAAAGAAGCGCCAAACCGTCTTGACTTCGATGACATTGATGAGTCAAATGTGTTGTTGACCAACTTGACTGAACTGGATAAAGAAGAGCCATCAACATAGGTGAACGCTCTGGATCTTGTTCCTGAGCTAGTTTCTTTGGAAGAACCAGCTGAGACTGATGTGCCAACTTCCTTTGATGTGAAGGTGTTCGATGGTGCTGCTGTGGTACACCTCCTCTAGCCAACTGCAGGTGACAGGATGTTTAAAGACTATGCCATTGATGTCTTTATACCTCACATAGTGCAGCAGCTTGATAGCTCAAGAAGGGCATACCTTGTCTGGGACCGGTATGTCAAAGAAAGCATTAAATACTCTGTCGGAGAGACAAGAGGAAAAGGAAAGCGAAGATTGGCTGCAAGTCAAAATAAGATTCCAGGACAGCGGCAAACCTTCTTGTGTGATGCAGTCAACAAACAGAAGAGGTTCACATTCCTGACAGAGAAGATTTGGGGCAGTGGATCCCCCCCAACAAGGAAGTAGTGACAAAATATGGAGACTGCAGTCTGGTCGAGGCAGTAGCTTATCCATGTTAGCCTGTAACCACAAACAGGAAGATGCAAGACTGGTCGTAAATGTAGCACAAGGCTCTGTATCTTGTTTGGTCTGCAAAGTGCACACAATGTCGTAGTCATTCTGACACAACATTTTCTACAGATAAAAGACGTGTACTAAGGCCAATATCTGGGTAGCATTTGGAACTTTTCCTACATTCACATTAACGTCATTGCTCAGACCCTGGTGAAGGAGAATTTCACAGGTTTACTGGTGTTTCACAGCTTCACTGGCTAGACACTGTCTCAGAGGGGCATATTACCAAGGCAGGCGATATTTGATTATCGCCGCATTAGTGGCCGTTTTCGGCCGC
Source organism: Lissotriton vulgaris (assembly GCF_964263255.1). NCBI lineage: Eukaryota > Metazoa > Chordata > Amphibia > Caudata > Salamandridae > Lissotriton > Lissotriton vulgaris. The sequence continues at coordinate 1,869,875,851 of NC_141691.1, forward strand.
TAAACGGCAATAATTCTATCGCCCTATTAGCAAGCTGTCGCTAACAGCAGTTAGCGACAGCTTTTAGGCGATAGCGAGCGATTTGGGGCCCCCTTTGCAGGTCAACGATATTTATCGCTAATGACATGCAAAGTGGGCGCACACAACCTGTTAGCGACTTCGCTAACGTCGCTATGGCCTATTAGCAAGGCAGGCGTAGCAATGGAAATATTGGCGCTAAGCGCGAATATCTAAAAAAAATAACGCCTGCTCAAACCAGTTCTTAGCCATTATATCCAATGGGAGTTGGATATTATGGCTAAGTCCTCATTAGTGATAATGCGTGAATATCGCTGGATTACCAGCGATATTCACGCATTTCCTAGCTAGCACCAGATATTTTATCGCTTTAGAGATAAACGTTGCTAATAGCACATTATCTCTGCGATAATATCCGTTGATGCTTGGCGTTAAAAAAGATACTCGCTAAGCCCATTTAGCAATAAATATTGCTAGTTGTTGGTAATATGCCCCAAAATTCCTTGGAAAAGGAAAGCAATCAGGATGGATGGCCTAGAAATCTTATTGCCAGGAATCCATTTACAGCAGTGGACATTCAGAGTGACTGCTTCTGGATTCTTGAGAGCTTCACAGTAATCTTGTGCCAGGGAACAGGCCAACTGGAGTCAATGAATGAAGCCCACAGAGACGTCTTTTCTCAGTAAAAGAAGACAATCGAAGTCATTCCACCAACACAGACGGCTCTTCTTGAACATACAAAGTGTGCAGTTTACCAAGCAGGGATCTATCTGCATGTAACGTATCTCAGCAGGAGCTACCCACTCCAGGGGGATGGGGGTGGAAAATTGGGCAGAGTCAGTCAGTGCTGGACCCCATTGTGGACAGCACTACCAGTGGCATCTGTAAAGTATGAATGCAAAGCTGTAGCTGGTTGCACAGGCAAGTGTGCTTGCAAGAAGGCACTGCGGACCAACACTAAACATTGCAAGTGCAATGCATCAGAAACTAAGCTCACAAAAGGATTGAAGTTTTAAGTTCATTTAACGTAGTAGAAATCTACAATTAAAGTAGTTCTACATGTAAGAGGTCTTGTTTGACTTTTCTTCACGTCCTCTTCTGAAGTCAATTAGATAATTATGAATGCTTTCCCTGTTCCTTGGTGCCTGCTGCGCAGCCTCATTTCTGAAAAATGTCACCTGACAGGATCCATGAGCACTGATCGCATGGATTCTACCAAAAACGTCTCAGCATATGACCAAATAAACTTCTACACACAGTGTGGTGCTTTAGTCCAACCTGTCCCCTTGATCTTGCTATGTGAACTCAGTAAATGAAGTATTTCAGTCCACATCTTAGTTCTGTCAAACAGACAGCCAGCACATGTTTTGTTTGATAGACTTTGCCAAAGCTATTATGATGGGTAACTTTGTTCAATGGAAAACCGGTAGCTGTACGAATGAAATTGGGGCTCCTTAGTAGTAATGCTAATTAGTTGTGCTGGTATATGGTATGAAATGTAGATTGTGCTGGCCACTGATCAGGTAAAGGGAGATGCAGAATAAACATAGTCGATATGTGCCCATGAAGCCATAAAGGTCAAAATGTGGAAATGACGTAACAGATAGGTATTTGAAGGTTTGCATACCATGCAGTTGAGTATAAGGTCCTTTTAAATGTCATCAGTTTAAAGGTATGCAAATACCTTTGGAGTCCACAGTCACATCCGAAGAGCAGGTCACTGCCTGTCACACCCAGTCTTATATGCAATATCGAGTCAAGAGCAGCGAAGTGATATTGAAAACAAGGTCATCAAGTTCCTAAAAATGTCCCTTAGGAGTTTAGTAAATCATTTCCCAGGGGTACAGGATGCAACACAATACATACCATTACTTAAAGGAACATGCTGTTTCATAATAATTCCCCAAAGGAGCCTGGGATTCTCACACCTTCTCTTTTGGACGCCCTAAACGTTGACACCAGCATGCAATGCAGACTAAGGTTATGGCTGTAATGAAGACACATTCCTACCTCTATATGATCCATGAGCCACAGGAATGTTTAGGGACCAACATCTTGAGTAATTGGACAATACTAGCGAGTTGATGCATTTGCAGTAATGGATCACAGTCATAGTTGATGACTCAATGTTGCTCTGTTGGCTGGCATAGATAAGGAGAGAGGGTTAGTTGTTGTACAGTCCTATTTATTTCAAGAATAAACACTACTTCATATAAATCACATATTAAAATTCACCCATTTTCTTTTTCTTGATCTCTTATTTTGCCAATTATTTTCTTTCCACTTTCATGGTCTCTTGTTTGTATAGATCCTTCTATTCAGTCTCACAGCCTCTTGGATCATAAAATCAACAGTTCTGTTGAGCGGTATCTAGTTCCCATTCAGGAACCTTCATGCACTCATTCTTTGTCCTACATGTAGTTGAAGAGAGGGTATTATCAATTTATCAGTACTTCAGTCCTCCTGAGTTCAGCACTTCTCTCCCCTTTCCAAACCTAGTTTAGTAAAGATTCCCTCCCATCCATTACACACACAGAGGGTATGTATCATCACACCAGGCCTGAGTTCAGCACTCCCCAACTGTTACCCAGGCTGGTGGGCTATATATACTTATGGTAAGTTCAGAGTTCCTACCCTTCAGTCTTAAAGCAAACCCTAATTGTACAGAAGATTGCCATCTATCATCTACTCCCTTACCTTTTCCTCATTGGTCTGCTAAAGACCTCTTCCTGATAAGCCACATCCCTGTTAAACGTTTTCGGCCCCTCTATACACCAGCTTAATTTCCTCTTGGCAGTGCAGGTTGGCATGCATGACCTGGCAGCCTCTCTGTCCAACATACTTTAGTGCCACCCTTCTGTAGGAGCCGATAATGAGCAGGCAACAGGGGCATGACCACCCTTGGAGCAGAGTTGTGATGGTGGCAATATAGGATCACTTTATAGGACTAACAATTTGGGCCTTATAGGAGCGGCAGACTACATGTACATCAGGTGAGATTTCTACATCTTTAAAACACTCACATTCTGAATTACTGCAAAGCATTGGGATTCCTTCTAAACAGTAGGGGGACTGTGGATAAGGGACTCAAGAAGAGAAAGGTGCATTGAGAGATTTGCAAGTTCAAAGCTGGAGAGTTTGCACTACCTGACAAATGAAGAACCGTTCATTGTACAGTTGTATGCTACATTATTGAACATAAAGAGTTTAAAATAAAAGAAATAGTGTGGTCAAAATATTGATAGTCAAAACATTGACTTTCGAATGAAAATATTCAATATTCATCTAACAATTGTAAATACTTTAAATCCAATGTTATTAAATGTTGTGTTTTTGTTTGTAAATAAATTATAAAATACCTATAAATTAGTTATAAAATTAAAACAACAAAAATACCAAAAAAGTTTAAAAAAAAGTCTAAAGTATACTTTATTAACTACAATCCTACAAGCAATCAAAATACATATATTATTTGATGGTGGGAGTGAACTTTGTTGTTCTAAATTCAACTAAATTAAGAGAAAAGTTCATATATAAATGGGTGAGATTTACTAGTCTATTCCAATGTCACAAACATTATGGAAATTGCAATATTCAAAGGAGTGTGGTTTATTAGTCTAACTCCAATCCAGGCAAAATTGGGCAAAGTTGCTATGTACCATTGGTGAGATTAACTATTCTTATACTAATCCATACTAATTAGAGAAAGTGCATAAATTAAAAAGGAAGAGCTCCTTTTGTAACTTCAATCTCACAAACATTGCAGAAAGTGCATTAATCAGATGGTTGAGATTTACCTTTTTACTATTCAAATTCCACTACTCAAAAATTTTGAAAACTATATTTTAGGGGGGATGGCGAAATTTAATGTTCCCAGTCCAATCCACTTAAAACTTGGTAACGTGCATAAATAATATAGAAAAGATTTACTGGTTAACTGCAGCCAAATGCTAATTACAGAAAGTGCATGAAATAATTGTTATTGTAAATCCAACATCCAACTGGGGAAAGTACAATAATCTAATGGACGAGATTTAGTATTCTAACTCTAATTCAACCAAAATTAGGTAACACTCATGAATTAAAAGGGTGAGATTTGCTATTCTAACTCCCATTTAACTGAAATTATGGAAAAACATACTTTAAGAGGATGACTTTCATTATTCTAACTCAACTGCGAACATTATTGGGACAGTGTATACATTTCGGGATGGAGATAGTGAAATGTGCCATTCCTACTCTAGTGTAACAAAAAAGAATGGGGTGGTGTTAAATAAAAAATGGTCCGATTTAAAATGTTAATTTTTTAACATCTATAAGTACCATATAATATTATTTTAAAACAAAAACACTAAATTATATTGCATACTAAAATAAATCCACTAAACTCCAAAGAAAAATAAAGCTTTAAAATGTTTAATTAATAAATTATGTCAAATTTTAATATCATTTTTTTAAATGTATGCACAAATAGAATAACACACTTTTTAAAATTAGTTAATTTTAATTAAATCACAACACAAGTGTTAAAGAAAATATGTATAATTACTAAAAAAATTGCTTTAAAATATCCTCACCAAAGCCATCCTTACACCACTTAATCAATAATATAAACATAAAATGTAATGAATACAGCCCAAAAATGTACTTTATTTTGGAAAATAGAAATTATTAAATGTAAAGTTTGATATAAAATATTGTAAAATAATGACATTTAAAAAGAATTATTAAAAATGTTGAAGAACACTACCCTCAAATGTATTCCACTGAAAAGGAAAAAACCAAATGCAATCACTAGATTGGAATCCCCTGCCAAAAAATACTACCTTTCCTAACGCCCATTAAAGCCCAGAAACCCAAATATTATGAAATAAACTAAAAGTCATTGCCTAAAATAAAAATACCAAATTATTAGGCTTATTTATACAATTTAAAAATGTAACCTAACAAATTAGAATAGGTATTCTAAACATTTATAATAATAAATATACAATCTAACTAAATAAACCATAACCCAAAACAAATAATTTATTAAGTAAGAAACAAAAATAAAATTAAAAATGTAAACAAATATTTAATATAAAAATAAATATAACTAATTATTTTGAACAATATTATTTAAAAAAATATACTTACCCTCTATATTATGTGCCTCAATATTTAATAGTCTCAATATTTGACCACAATATTATGGCCACATCCTCTGCTTAAGCTCCAGACAGTGCCAAGAGACCTCTGGGTGCTTGTGCACTTTAAAAAATCTAAATTCAAATTTGTGTGACATTTTCTGCTCTTTGCCGCCACAGTTGTAGGGTCTTTAAAATGCTCTACTTTGTCTTGTATGTTTTTGACCTTACTGTAATCAACTCACCACCTTTAGAGGTATCAACCAGAGTGCGTGTTGTGTTAAATGAATGAATGAATCCATGATAATGAATGAATCAATAATTGATTTATAAAGCACACAGCTACTCCATGAGTGTCCCGGCGCTACAGCAGAAACCAAATTGTGAGCAGACCTATAACCCAAACAAATGGTTCTTCAGGGCTTTTTGGAAATTCGCTTCATCTGTAAGGGTTCTCAGATGCAATGAAAGTTGGTTCCACAGCTTCGCCACCAGTACCACGAAGGAGGCACCCTCGCTGCTTCCTTCTAAAACGAGGGACAGCAATCAGCCATGTATTCCTGGAGTGCAGGGCCCTAACCAGACAATTTTCAGTGATCCTTCATTCAGATATCTTGGTCCAGTATTGTTAAAGGCACAATATGTCTTTCTTAAGCCTCTGAAGAAATGTATGCAATTGTGTGTGCCACCCAATATGGTCCCAAAAGCAGTTTTTCTAACATTCTCATTCCCCTCTTCCCTCTCCACTGTTTCCCACCCCACAGACAGGAAATAACACCATGCTGCTTCATGGGCCCCGATGTACTAAGGCATTTTGCAAACCATGCGATTCACCCAAAAATAGGGCTTGTAAACATAAGATGCCGTTTTTGTATTTACTAAACAATTTTTGTAATTTACAAAAGGCTTTCCAAATTCCAACTGGTGTTTTAGCACTCTTTCTAAAGCGCAGTTAGGAGGAGGTTAAATAAAGAGGCTGCTCCTGCCCAATAGGGATTTGGATATGAGATGCTTAATGTTTGGGCCAAATGTCTGAAATGTTATAGACTTCTGAAAGGAGAGAGTAACAGCTTTGCAACGTGGAACCCACCCTTTGTAAAGCTTCTCTTTAAGGAATCGTGCTGGGTGGCCTCTGGGGGAGCAGGTTGTGGTCGAGTTCACGGTCGACAGCCGAGGTGTGCATACGTAGACACTAGTAATCTGAAACTGCACAGAACAGGTAAATGAACAGTATCATGTGGTATTCTATGAGAGGGTAGGATGCAGGAACAAAAGGATGTCGTTCTTCAGATCTGGTTCCTTTTCGGGAGGACAGTGCTGAACTCTTTACTGACCACCCCAGTAGACATGAACTGTAGGAGATCCTCTCCACATGACTAGAAAGAGATCCCTCCCAACCAGTGCTTTAAATGGGCCAATACTCACAGGTACTGAGTACCGGCACTTTTTATTTTTAGCCTTCGGAGTACCAGCTCTTTTTCATTAAATAGGAGAGTGCCGGTACTCATGACTGGTAGACTCAGTGGTACTTGTGCTGCTGAGGATGTGGCTGTCTAAAGACAACTCTCATAGCCAAAGTGCCCCTGTAGCCTTGTGTGGAGCCACTGCTGAATTATTCAGCAGCGACTCATTTTCCTTATGTTAGTGTGTCCAGCTACTAGAAAGCTCAGTATTATGCTATGAGTGACACAACAGGGCAGGCATGGCCGCTGCAGGTAAGAGTGGGGCCCGCCCCACCCCACCGCTCTTACCTGTACCACCAGCGCCTGCAACAGGGTCCAATCAGGCCCTGCACTGTAAATCACAGGTGTGAAGTTGTGCACTCACTAGAAGTCTAGGAGGCCGGTTGAGAGTCAGAAAGAAGAAAGCTGTGGGAGGTGAGAATTAAAAACAATCTTTTTAATTCTGCTGTGAGTCTTTTGTGTGAGAGAATGTCTAATTGTGTGTGTGAGCGAGCAGGAGCGACAGACAGAGCAGTGGGAGATTCCCTGAAGGTTTTTTAAAGAAAATGTGAAGAATGGTTTGTGTGCGCAGGTCTGCTCGTTCTTTTGCCAATATGTGTGTGTGCTCATGGCCAAGAGAATGTCTGAATGCTGTGCCTAATACAAACCAAATAAGAACGTAAGCTGGAATATAAAAAAAATAAACTAAAGCATAACATATTGTTTGCCTTGATTTCATTTTTAGGTCGAGGACTGCGTCGCACTGGGTAGCAGTGTGGGCGGAGCTCCGAGATTTATTAGGTCGAGGACTGCGTCGCACTGTGTGGCAGTGTGGGCAGAGCTCCGAAATTTAATGTTTCTTAGTTAGGGGGCTTGAACCCGCCCCTCTTCTCCATTGGCTGGCTTCATAAATGCTGGCCAGCCATTGGAGGAGAAGGGTGTCACTCCCTTTAAGCCCCGTCTTTTTAGGATTCGGGGGTGTGTTTTTTGCGTTCTTTCTCACCATGATGTCATCCGTCACTCAACAAAAATCACACCCCCCAGTCTGAAAAGGAGGGGGCTTCTCTGCAGCTGCTGCCACCATTTTGCTTGAGAGAGAGGGCCACGCGCTTCAGGGCTACAATGGGGCAGGATGGTTACCCCAAAACTAACGATGATCGTTTTGAGCGGGGGCAGAGCGTTTCTGAATTATTAAAGATTTTCTGTTTGGAATCGGGCCGTCGAAAGCCAACATGAAGCAGAAGCCGAAGACGGAGTTCGTCAAACTTTTGACGTGGAGGAGCTGGGACTAGCTGTGCACCCTGGACGAGGCGCTGAACCCCGTCTGTGAGGCCGAGCTGGGGGTGAGTGGGGGCAGCACTCTTCTTTACTTCTCTCTGCTGCACAATGCGGGGCTTTTTCATATGTTCCATTTATTACTTTTTTACATATTTTTACTTTCTTCATATTGTAAACGGGTTAATTGTGTCCGGAAATCTAAGGCTCTTCATGCGTCAGGATAATAACAAACCCTGATATCTAGAGATATTTACCCAGATATTTTATTTTACTTTCTTTTGTCCAGCGTAGTACTTGTTGAAATTGTGACGAGCAGGACATGAAAAACAGCGTGGTGTTACATTCTTTGGCGTCATGAAGATCCCTAACGACGCAGCTCAATCACTTTATACACTAACATTACTCCTGCGCTCTCTGACAACTCTCTAAACCTTTCCCGTTTATTTGGCTCCTGCTAATTCCCAGGAAGCACGAAAAGGGGTTACACTACAGTCGAACTAGGAGGTTCGAGGTCTAATCTCGGTGTACTTAGTCGCATTGTGTGATCCTGGGCACAGTGGTTATCTCCCTCTACATCAGCGAGCTTGAGGGGCTCCTAGAGGCGGTCACGATCGCGCTAGCGCTCTCCAGCACAGGCCACTCATCAGAAATCCATGCGCGTGTTCTTATTGCATTTAGGCTACCACGATGAGACGGAGGCCACGTCATCATTGACACAGGGCTCCTGCCCCGGCTTTGCTTTTGCAAAGCTTTGTCAGCCGCCTTAGTCGGAATGAGGGCTGGAAATGGTGGCCCTGATAACAAGGATCCACTAAAAACCAGAGTTGGATAATACGGAGTGATGTCTCTCATAACAACGGTTAGCTACCTTTTTTAGGCGCCATATAAAATCACTTTATGAATGATTACCATCCGATGCTTGCCACTTTTTCTAATTGTTTATTTTAATATAGTTCTTACTTTTTATCATGCTAGTGCATCGCCGTCTGCACACATGGTCACGCCGATATAGTAAAAGTATTGCTCTAAACTTAAAAATAAAAGGTAACTTGTGGCTTAAATAAAGAGTGCAGGTGGCCTGCTGAGTATGGGCGCAGAGTCCCAGGCAGACGTGACCTGGGCTGAACCTCTATTATAGGCTATTCGCCCCTACTCTCAGAGGAGGTGTCTGGAGCTGAACCCCTACTCTGAGCTTTAGACACACTCCCAGCCGGAGGTTCATGGGAAGAAGTACTCGGAGCTGCATTCCGTGCCTGCCAGTGGTACTCATTCTCCCAGATAGAGGCACTTCGGCTTGCACCCGCCCTAGATGGCAGAGGTACTCTGAGTGGTACTCAGAGCCGCAGGAACAACCCCAGGGAGAGTTAGATCGAGTGCACACATACTCACAGCGTGTTACCTTGAGCAGCACCCTTACTCCCAATGAAAGTTACTCCGAGATGCACCCACACTTCTAGGGATGGTACCTGGAGCTGCACCCTTACTTCCAGGGAGTATAACTCTGAGTGCACCCATACTACAAGGGTGGTATCTTGAGCTGTATCCTTACTCCCAGGGACTGTTATTGCGAGATGCACCGATACTTCTAGGGATGGTACCTTGAGTTGCACCCTTATTTCCAGGGAGTATAACTTCGAGTGCACCCATACTTCTAGTAGTGGTACCTTGAGCTGAACCCTTACTTCCAGGGAGTATGACTCTGAGTGCATCCATACTTCAAGGGTGGTACCTTGAGCTGCACCCATACTCCCAGGGAGTATGACTCCGCGTGCACCAATACTTCAAGGGTGCTACCTTGAGCTGTATCCTTACTCCCAGGGACTGTTACTGCGAGATGCACCCATACTTCTAGGGATGGTACCTTGAGCTGCACCCTGACTTCCAGGGAGTATAACTCAGAGTGCACCCATACTTCAAGGGTAGCACCTTGAGCTGCATCCATATTCCCAAGGACTGTTACTCAGAGTGCATCAGTACTTCTAGGGCAGCACTCATCCTTCCATGGACTATTACTCTGGGTATACCCATAGTTCAAGGGTGGTACCTGGGAAGCACATGTACCATATGCTAAGGTGCAGAGCAGGGTTTGCGACACGATTAAAGAATTTGTGAGTCTGACTCTCCTATATACATTTTATGGGGTGTTTGGTGCTCAATGTCCTGGGCACTTGTGATTTGTTTGTCCTGCCATGATGCACGCTCCATTAGAGACACAGTATACCATTACACATTGTACTTGCTTGCAGGTGGATTTTCTGACCACAAAATGTGTTCTTGTTCGATGTTGCAATTAGAATGGAGTATTATAATCAACAGTTGGTCCTAGACATTAATTCAACATGCAAAACAATTTTTATAATGATATGCTTCGAATGATTTCTTTTAGTCACCTTTGGATTTAATCCACTATGGTTGATGTAGAACAGAACATGATAGATATAGTAGCCCAAAATATCGATTATTATAAGAAAACCACACCTGAAACCAATAAGTCTCAACAAAGTCCAAGAGACTTTCTTATTTAATATACATTTTGAAAATAGCAATTATTAAATACAATTATTTACAAACGGGGTTTTAATATCAATGAAGTGCACAGAAAAGAGTGAGAGTAAGTGCTCATGTGATTGATCAAAGAGATCAGTGAAAGAAAATAAAAATGATTTATGTACAAAAGTGAGCCTGCCCTAACTCAAAAGTTCGCAAAAAATGTAACTGTTTTTCGCTGGCACGTTGTTGAAAAGTCCTCCGTATTTCTTAATTTGCAACAGAGGCAAGGGGAAAGGGAGGGGGGACGGGACAGGAAAATGTAGGTACAGGCTCCAAGGGAAATTGTCGACGTTTCGACCCAAAACAGAAAGCTGGGTAACTGGATTCCTCAAGGACGGGTCTTCATCAGGACGGGGCAGGACCCTTAAGTGGTGTGCCACTTGTGCAACGTTAATCTGCAACCATATTATTTATCACTGTGCTGAATTTAGCACCACGAGTCCATAAGGGAAAATGATCATTAGAAACAATAAATGGGGCTAGTAAATCTGTACGTCGTACCTAAAGTCAACGACGTACAGATTTACTAGCCCCATTTATTGTTTCTAATGATCATTTTCCCTTATGGACTTCGAGTCCGGCTTTTAATTGAGGTGTTCCCGCTCTCTTTTAGCCAAAACCTATATCAACAGCAGAACGCTATTGTGGGGGGACTCGTGGTGCTAAATTCAGCCCAGTGATAAATAATATGCGTGCAGATTAACGTCCCACAAGTGGCACACCACTTAAGGGTGCCCACTAATATTGGGGTTACTACGTGCACATTGAGAAACCCTTTGCCCCTCCTTCTCCCTTCAGGTGTGCCATACTTTTGTCATAAGTAAGACTGTTAGCGTTCTAGTTGTTCTTTAGAACACTCTGGGACATTCTGTCATTGGGCTATAGTTGGGCTATATCTGGCTGATATTTGGGCTACATTTGGGCTCTTTTGTCTCTGGCGGCAATCTTGGGAGACTGCATATCAGAATTTTTTTAATGAAATATAAGAGGATTTGAGAAGTCACTCAAAATGTACCCTAATTTTTCTTTCTTCAGCACTAATCATAATTTCTATGGCAAAATGAACCCCCTCCTTTTGTTCCTTTGCAAATTAAATGTTTTAAGTGTTAACACTTTATTCCAATCAAGATGACTTCAGGTGTGCCATACTTTTGTCATAAGTAAGACTGTTAGCGCTCTAGTTGTTCTTTAGAACACTCTGGGACATTCTGTCATTGGGCTATAGTTGGGCTACATCTGGCTGATATTTGGGCTACATTTGTTTTTTTTTTGTCTCTGGTGGCCATCTTTGGGCTACATTGGGCTGCATTTTGCTACATTTGGGCTCTAACATATATATAGCCCAATGTAGCCCAATATATATGATTTTTGGTCAATGGTGTATCAGCAGGACAACCTAGGAATTTAATTTGAACATTAAGGGCCTCTTATGATATCGGTGCAGAATTAGGATTAGGATGTGACAAACATGGTGCGGTTGCACACTCCCATTTCCCTGTGGGAGCTTGTGCTGCAGTCGGAAACCGTCCTCAGCAAATGCTCCCATGGAGAAATTGGAGTTTTTGTTGATCCTTGCACTGTGTGGCAGGCACCACACTGTGCCTGCTACGCAGTGCAGGAATTGACAGGGGGGCACTATATGTGCCCTCCAGGCCCTCAACCAGTGGCCACTGTTGCCCAGAGTTGCTTCCCGACAGGCTTTTCAGTTTGGAAAGCCCGACATGAAAAGCCTGCGGGAAACCAACATCATAATCCTAACGGCCTAAACGCCATCCTTAAGGAATTACGTGCCAGTCCTGACTGGCCGACATGCTACTTGAGCCCGTCGGAAGCCAGCCTGAAAGATCAGCAGGTCTCCATTCGTGATGGAATTGAGCAAAAATAAATGGATTTGCAACATGATGCACAGGCTCTAATTTGTTAATTCCAAATAAATAGGATCTCAGGATTCATCAGTATAAGGCATAGTTTAATATCATTGGCACTGTGTGACAAACAATCATTTATAGAATAACCGCTAAAAACCAAGAAGTAAACCTACTAATAAACAAACATTCCCTCCCTCCCCTTGCCTGCTCTTGTGCTGTAACTGAGGAAATATAAATTTTATGGTCAAGTTGTGTTCCCTAGCGCGTACCCCACCGTCTCCATGTACCAGCTTAAAGTGCATGTAACTTCCCTCCTATGCCAGCTATGAAGACGCAAATACATTTGCGTCCAACGTTAACATGTCCTCTTTCAGACCCACCCTGAATGGGTTAAATAGTCCGTTCCTAAGTATGCTATGCCAACGTCTTTTTGTAGTGTACCTTACACGTTTTTCAGCTCTGGCAAAGTAGGCCCTGAATTTCTGCCATCGAGCCATTTTTCTGGCTTCTGACTCTGAAAGCCTCAGCCCAGGCTGCCTCTGTACCCGTGAACTCTGACTTACTTCCAGCGCGGCCCACCGCGCTCAGCTCAGCCTGCTGCCTGCCAAGACTGACTATAACCTTCGAGTTATCTGTTCCGCTCCTCGAAAATACATTCCTGCCTACTAGCTTCAGTAAACATCCCCCTCATCTGCAGAGCAAAGGGCCAACCTGTCTCCGTGCAAGTAATTCATAGCCTCTGGTACCATGCTCCCATGAAAGGCCCATGCCCCCACGCTTCTCATGCAGACACCCAGGCGCATATACACGCACTCACAGTCAGTATAGAATAGCTTCTGCCCCAGAGACCTTTTCCGTTCAGATAATATGGTTCCCAAACATCAGATATCAGATATGATAGAAGTACAAGTTGATCTGACATGCCAGACTTCTGTCTCTTTCCGTCAGTGTAAATGTCAAGCCCCCTGCACCCTTCAGTTTCACGTCAATCACACGTCATGCAGCTGCGTGCGCATCCAAGCTTCCGATTTCTGCTGACATTGCAACATTTCTGTTAGTGCCACCCCTTTTGTGACACCTACCTGTGACGTTTCTAGCACACACCTCCAGTTCACGCCTAGTCCACGCCTTCTGATTACGTACTAGTAACACGTGGATACTGTTATCTTGTCTTCTCTCAGCTGTTACGCCTATTGCATTGCTTTCTATGACGTAAATTAAGTATATAAGCTATGTACTGTCAATAAAATGTAGCGCTCTATCCCTTCTTCCACCCCTGTGGTGGGAAGAACATGATATCCTGGTCTTGACCATTCCTTTTTGAGGAATAAAACCCCTAAGAAACTCTAACACCACGGACTCTGGTTTTTTCTTTCCGATTTGAGTTATTATTGATTAAGTACTTACCTGCATAGAAATTAAGACGGTAAATTATATATTTACATCATTTTGGCGCCCGAACAGGGACCCCTCCCCCACCTCACGCGCCGGTTGGTGCGTTGCAAGCTCTGTCCCCTGCCATCAGTTAGACGGAAACTACGCGTACCGACAGGATTTCCTGCATCTCCCTCTGGCCCACGGAGGTGACGAAGACTGCGATCAGTACCCAGACGAGGCGGTGAGGAGTGCGGAGGATCCCGACCAGAGCCTAGCCGAAAGAAGCAAGGTCCGAGGTGTCAAGAGGCCCACCAGTTTTCCGAAGTTTTCCGAAGTTTTCCGAAGTCTTCCGAAGTGTCGAGTCAAGTCCAGTCGAGTTTTCCAAGGCCTTCTGTTTCCGTGCTTCCCGGTGAGTACCATTGCTGGGACGTATCTAGACGGGTTTGGGTACACAAGTCCGGTCTACACTGTTTTTAGACAGTGTATCTGTACTGTTTAGCAGTACATCCAGTATAGAGGGTAGTCATATATGTCTGAAATGTCTTTTTTCATGTGATTAATGTCGTGGTATGAGTGTGACTGTTTTTGTGCATTATTGTGTTCTTGTATAACAAGCTATATTCAGCATTAAGTAGTAAGGATTGAGCACTCAGTATTAAGTAAACAAGATGCCGTTTTTCGACAAATTAAAGCAGATAGGAACTAGGAAAGGGATACTAGAGGAAGCAATTCCTATCCCCCCTAGGGACACTCCAGGAAACTTTATGTACCACAAGCATGGCATAGATGCCATATTATATCTAGATTTATGGGCCGACTATACTAAGCATCTAGACGAAAGACACAGATGGCCTGTTACTGGAACATGGGATGCCGAGTGCATCATGAAGGTAGAAGAAGCATTATGGAAAAAGAAAGCCAGACAATCTCAGAAAGACGCCATAGAGTTTTGGCGTAAGGAATCACATAAGCGTGCTGAAAAAGCACTACGTAGAGAAGACAGACTTAAAGAATCAGACAAGGCCCAAGAAAACGAGTTAGTTACCGAGGGGATCCGAGTAAAATCAGAGCAAGTAGACCGCGCACAAAATAACCTCGTAAACGGTATGTACCTCGCGGCCGAGGGTTCGCCTGAGGCCATTTCAGAAATACCGAAAAATCTGCCGCCACCATTAGTTCCAACTAAAGTAATGCATAAGACCACTAAAGACATATTCCTGAATTCCTACCTAGAGGATGTAGTACCCGCTTACACCAATCTGCCTGTCCGCGCCCTGCCTAACGACAGGGACGGGGGTGGTAACCCGCCCCAAGATCATATTCCGTCAGTACCACAACAGAATACTGCTGTTCCACCACCTCCACCACTTCCCGTACCTAAAGTTGATCTACCGAAACCACTTCTACCTGATCCTACTAAAAGAAAAATTCAAGTTCAGGTACAGACTCCACAGAGAGATAATGCCCAAGCTTCCGCCTCAGGGGGTGCGACTGGGGGTCTTCACACCCCGCCATTAACACGCAGGTTACAGC
Source organism: Lissotriton vulgaris (assembly GCF_964263255.1). NCBI lineage: Eukaryota > Metazoa > Chordata > Amphibia > Caudata > Salamandridae > Lissotriton > Lissotriton vulgaris. Next base: position 1,869,891,043 of record NC_141691.1, read on the forward strand.
TCGGGGATTTGCGGAATTCTTTTGCGTTCAAGTCACCCCGCCTTGACATATTCAAAGAAAACCTTTCAGTTTGCAGATATGATCCAGTACCCGGTAAAGACGATATAATGATGATGGCATCACTACGGCTAAGATCTGCTACTGATTTCCTGTTGTGCTGTGCAGGAATGAAGGAACGCCTAGATAGAATATATGAGTTTGTTCAGACTGGGAAAGACCCTGACAGTATTAAGGATGCCATGGAGCGTCAGAAAGTTGACGTTCAAGCACAGATACTACGTTTTTTCATAAATTGCCTAATAAGAGAACGAGACAGGCCCGAGACAGATCAGAGCGAGTTAGCTGCACTAAACAAGTGGGGTCAAAATATATCTGAAGGAAAACACGACAAGGGGACCTGCATAGCCAGTATGTACAAGAAAATTAGAAAAGCAGTGATAGATATACACAAAGAAGAGAAAGAGAAGGCTTCCTCCGAGGAGGAAGAAGGACCTGAAGAATCAGAAAAGACTACAGATACTATAGCGTATGTAGGTAAGGGAACTTACCTTAGGAAAGGTATTCGTCCAGAAAGCAAGAGAGTTTTTCTCTCTGCCTTAACCAACCCGAATTCTTCTGAACATCAGTTCCAGGAAACTGATAAAAGACTCCGAGAGAGAGTGGGGTACCACGTACTCTATTCTATGGATGAACAAGAACTAGCTCGGTCAGCCATATTATGGTCTGAAAATCCCGACATATATAATGATGACACGGTAGCACAGACATTTCTGAACCTTTCCCCAGACGAGCAGAAATTAGCAGGTGTATACATGATTCAGCACCTCCTCACGAAATACAGAAACCAACATTCTGATCCAGGCCCCTTACCCGAAATACTAGAAGCACTACTCATGGATAGATGGAGAGGTCTAAGTACCAAGTTAATACAAATAATTCTAGAACGACACAGATATAACACTTTTGTAAGCTCCGAATATGTTCCCGCCCCACACCCAGAAAGAAAAATGTATCATATGGAACGCCTGAGTGGCATTGAAAGTCAGAACCCCTTGCGAGAAGTACACCCAGTTATGGGTGAGGATAATATCTTGAAACGCGTGTATGTACACACGCCACTGACTAAGTTAGAACTGTTAGAAATTAAGAAACTGGTACCCTGCCATGATAAAGACCCTGCAGGTTTTCACAGAGAACTTAAAGACATGTTACTGATGGGGGATTACACATACGAAGATATCATGAAAATGTTAAAGGTACTGCTGCCCACGGGCATCTACGAGAAATTAAAGGAAAAGGAATGGGAGGTGGGAGAGAAAAAGATAGCATGGGCAGAAATAGAAGATGAAGAGAACAAACGTGTCCCAGGGGTAGGCCTTGGGGGGAAAACTAAAGCATTACCAGGTTTGATAGTACAGGTTCTGCCAAGGTTATTGACAACTAGAAAAGAAGACTGGGATGCAATCTCAGCATGTAAACAGAAACCCGACGAAGATACTAGTGACTTTTATTCAAGATTCGAGAAATGTTTTATTATTAATAGTGGTCTTAAACCAAGTAGCGAGTCGTACCCGCATCTTTTTGTATCCAAGTTAGTTGAAAATTCCCTGTTAGCAGTCAAGAATCGAGTATACAAGGTTGAGAGTACATGGCAAGCAAATACGCCATCCCAGATGTTACAAATGTTACAATACCATCAGAATAGAATTAGAGAAGAACAGGATCAGGAACAGAAACGTATGAAAGACACGAAAATGAAAATGTTAGTAGCCCAGTCGGTACATACCGACGGAAACAGAAAGGGTACGACCCAGACAAATCACGCCACAGGTCCTGTTAAAGGGACATGCAATTATTGCAAGCAGCCAGGTCACTACGTACATGAATGTCCAGTCCTGAAACATAACATAGCAACAGGTAAAACCAAAGAAAGACCGCATCCACCAAGACAAGATCAGGCCCAGCAACAGACCTCACAGAATGTACAACCTATGCAGAACACACAGCCTACGCATGTTTCATCTCATACAGCACAGACAGTAGTGGTACCACAGCCCACCGCTTCGACTCAACAAGTTTCCCAACAGATGTACCAGTATGCCCAATCTGCTTACCCTGAGTATCAACGATACACATGAAACAGCCTAGAGAGGGAATTTGGCTTGCCTCTTATTGAAATTCCTGTAGATCAAGAAGGTCCTTATGTACACAGTCAAGTATTGGGAAAAGATAGAAAGTTTTTAATTGACACAGCGGCAAGCCGCACAACAATCAGTCATAATGAAGTCCCAGGGGCACCCCTCTCAGGCTCACAGAATGTTTCCCTTGGTTTTTCAGGACAGCCCATTGTAAATGAAGTATCTGAACCAGTCCCCCTGGCTGTGGGTCCATTATCGCGAGTTACAGACTTGTTACTTACGAAATCATGCCCAGAAAATCTGTTAGGAATTAAAACATTGAAGGCTTTAGGAGCCATAATCTGCTGTTCCCCGGAGGGGGTTAGACTCTTTCTGCGGGATTTCAAGGGCCATTACGTCTTACGAGAATTTGATGTCAGATTAAGAAATGTACCAGATCACCTGTGGGCAAAAGGCCCAACTGATGTAGGTTGTATGCATATCACACCATACCGTGTTACACTCAAGACAGGAGTTGTTCTACCACGAATCAGACAATACAAGTTACCACCCGATGCTGTAGTGGCTTTACTGGAAATCATTGAAGAGCTCATTGCCCAAGGAGTGGTCGTAGAGACCGACTCCAATATCTGTAATTCACCCATCAATCCAATTCTTAAACGTACTGATCCCAATGCACCGCCAGTATATCGGCTGGTGATTGATCTAAGAGAGCTGAATAAATGTATTGTACCACAGTACCCTGTGGTCCCCGATATCTCTTCCTTATTGACTGCTATTGATTCAGAAGCAACGTTCTTTACTGTAATTGATCTCAAGAACGCCTTCTTTAGTGTACCTATTGATCCAGAGAGCCAATATCTCTTCGGATTCAGTTTAAATGGACGAAGTTTCAAATTTTCCCGCGCACCTCAAGGATTCACAGAAAGCCCCAGCATCTATAGTCAAGCACTGAAAAGACAACTAGATTGTATTCAAATGCCAGTTAACACCGCTTTACTGCAATACGTCGATGATCTGCTGATCACCGCACGAAGTGAGCCCGAATGTGAGCAAGCATCACTGATAGTTTTACATTTTCTGGCCGACAAGGGACACAAGGTGTCTCCTTCGAAGCTTCAATTCTGTGTTCAGCAAGTTGTGTACTTGGGTCACTTGCTGTCCAAAGTGGGGAGACAGCTCACTCCCGATCGCATTCAGTTAATTGTAAATATGCCACGACCCCAGACACAAAAGGAAGTGCGGGCCTTTATAGGCCTCACCTCGTACTGCAGACAATGGATTCCTCAATATGCATTTCTAGCTAAACCACTCATCCAGTTAACGACACAGGAGGCAGCGACTTCGACTGTCCTCCCTTGGACTCAGGAACATACACAAGCCTTTGAGGAACTAAAGAAAGCATTATGTCAAGCACCAGTTTTAGCGACACCATGTTACAGCAAACCGTTTACACTTTTTGTTACAGAACGTGATGGTACAGCATTGTCTGTCCTCACTCAAGATCAAGCAGGTTCACATAAGCCTTGCGCTTATTTTTCAAGTACATTGGATTCAGTAGCCCAGGCACTCCCTGCGTGCTTAAAGTCCGTAGCAGCAACAGCATTAGCAATCAGACAGAGCGATTCAATTGCTTTAGGACATCAGTTAACAGTACAAGTTCCACATTCTGTAGAGGTTCTGTTAAACAGAACCCAGACTCAACACTTGACTATAGCACGACTGACAGGTTATGAATTAACGCTATTCCAGCCACACATAGAAATCAGACGCTGCAGCATTCTGAACCCCGCAACACTGTTACCTACAATTATGACAGATCCAGCCCCGCATGATTGTATAGAAATCATTAATGCAGTAACAAAGCCCCGACGAGACTTAACAGATGTTCCATTGACAAATCCAGACCTGACACTTTATGTGGATGGTTCATGTATGCGAACAAATACAGGAGAATTAGTGGCCGCATATGCCGTGACCACTGAAACCGAAGTAAAAGAAACACATCGTATTGACACACTGTCCGCTCAAGTGGCAGAGCTTATTGCTCTGACCCGAGCCTGTATTCTAGCCAAGAACAGAAATGTTAATATATATACTGATTCCCGTTATGCGTTCGGAGTTGTACACGACTTCGGAATGTTATGGCAAGAACGAGGTTTTCTGACCTCTCATGGTGCCAAGATCCAACACGGTCCCCTCATTCAAGCACTGTTAGAAGCAATACATCTGCCTTCAGGCATATCCGTCATGAAGTGTAAAGCACATACTAAAGTTACAGATTCTGTTTCCCAGGGTAACGACCTGGCAGACCAGACAGCAAAACATACAGCATTGACTCACACTCAGACAACTGACATAACAAAGACAATAGGATCGACAAATTGTATGACAGTCAGGGATCCCACACTAGATGTAATCGATATTCAGGCACATGCTACCCCAGAAGAAATAAAGAAATGGATTGAACTAGGAGGGATCCAGACAGATCAAGGTTGGATGACGAAGGGAAAATCTACATGGTTTCTCCCTGATTCTATGGTTCAAGTCATGATCAATACAGCACATAGTCCAGCACACCTAGGAGAAAAAGCGATGTTAGACAGTTTACAAAATCTTTGGAGCAATAAACACTTACGAGCAGCAGCAAAACAGAAAGTGCGTACTTGCATGATCTGTTGTCAGTTCAATCCAGGTAAAAGCGTCCCTGTAGAGCAAGGTGGATTTCATCTTCCTGATCACCCTTTTGAAGTCCTCCAGATGGATTATATCCAGATGGACCGTTGTCGAGGATTCAAATATGTCCTCGTAATTGTTTGTGCACTGTCCCGTTAGACCGAAGCATACCCAGTCCCAGATTACACTGCTCCGACCACTGCCAGGCAGTTGGTTCGTGAATTCTTCCCACGGTACGGCATGCCTCGTGTCGTGTATTCAGATAACGGTCAGCCATTCTCATCCGAATTAATGAAGCAGGTTTCCTTGCTGCTAGGATATCAATGGAAATTCCATTGTGTCCGACATCCCGAAGCCGCAGGCCTTGTAGAAAGGCATAATCAGACATTAAAGACACGCCTTGCTAAAATATGTCAAGAGAAAGGGGTCGACTGGATAGTCGCCCTGCCAGTGGCACTGTTCTATATGAGAATGGTTGCCCACTCGAGATCAGGACTATCCCCGTACGAAGTGGTCTTTGGTAGACCACCGAATATGTGGGGGACGCCCATTCCTAAGAAAATTACTGATGTTGATTGTAATATGTTGACAGATTACCTTGCCTCCTTGATGTCTGCACTCCAATCATGTCGTTCACAGGTTGCCGCAGCTTTCCCCGACAACACTGATGTAAAGCCACACGATGTCCGTCCTGGGGACACAGTTTTAGTACGGAATTTCGACAGGAAAAGTCCGCTGGAGCCCCGCTGGAAGGAGCCAAAGACCGTCCTTCTTACAACGAGGACCGCAGTGAAACTGGAAGGCAGAAAGGGGTGGGTCCACACGAGCCATATCAAGAAATACAATGAACTGAAACCAGACCCAGGCTCGTCCACCCCCACCAAAGACTGTATCAAAACTAATAACTTTAAAGTCTCTGAACGAGAGAAAACTCCACAAGAAGAATATAGATCAAAGCTCCGATCTAGCAAGTCAGACAGTTTAATTGTTTAAGTCCTCCCCTAGGTGAATCGGTTAAATAGTTTCTGACATGTATCCCCTAGATCGAGATAGAGAGAGAGAATTCAAGAAACGTACATACTGCAAATCACTGCGTAGTCACTGTATAGTGACATTATTAATCATGTTTTTTCTAAGTCTTCTGATAATAGTTGCAAGTATACTTCTCCCTATCTATTACCCTATTTTCAAGCGTGAACAATCTGCTTACAATGTCTCTGCTGAACATTCTTTTAGCGAGTTACCTCCACATGAACTCTCCTACAGACTTGCGCTGCGCAACAACACATTCATTAGTATGCTTCATCATTCCCATCAGACTAATAATGCTACAAACTGCTGGATATGTGGCCGACTCCCTCCCTACCAGAATTACAAGGGAGCTCTGCCCCTCTTTCCGTACCCGTTCACTCACAATGGCTCCTGTGGTGCATGGTTTAAAATAATTAATTCCTTAGATCCTGATATTGCTGTTTTCGATGGGGGCTGGGTTTGGGGAAACTTGAACTTGGTCCTGCTCGATGTCTGTTCTCCGGATAAGGAGGGACTCCCCATTAGAATAGGAACTGATCTAGAAAATGAAGTATATGGATTAGGTAATTACACAATTAACCTTATGATTCTTACTGTTGAGTCCGAAGCTGCACCAGTTCTGCCCGCTATGTCAGTATTACCCGTCACTGGTGAATTATGTGTCCGGAAGAAAGGTTCAGTACACTTAGGTCATAGTAAATGTACTACTGTGATCGATTTCAGTGATCATGGTAAATCATCCTTTAAAGCTATCCGTCATTCCTATTTTGTTTGTGGTCATACCGCATACATACGCTTACCTCCAGATTGGGATGGTACCTGTTACATAGCATTCCTTCTGCCACCTGTTTTTCTAGCCCCTCCTGATTATCACAGAAATACAAACATAGTAAAGAATAGACTCAGAAGAGATATCTCACTTGTCGACTATACTGAAACGGCATGGGAGCAATACACCGATTTTAATAAAGGATTCTTTTTCTTTTTAGGCCCTGTCCAAAATAGTAAACTAATACGCAGATTAACTAGAACACTTGAAGCAGTAGTGAATGAAACTGCCTCCGCCTTAGGTAACTTAACCGAAGAGCAGTCCGCCATGCGGGTTGTTGTCCTTCAGAATCGTCTTGTTATTGACGTCATCTTGGCAGATAGAGGCGGAGCCTGTAAGGTCATCGGGTCAAGTTGCTGTGTTTTCATCCCGCAAAACGCACCATCTGTATATCAAGCTATTACACGTCTTCATAAAATTGCAAATCAGATACATCAGAATCCAGGCACCTGGACTTGGTCCGGTTGGTTCTGGACAACGTTAACCGCTTGGGGATGGAAGATCCTATCCTTCCTAGGCATTGGCCTAGTCCTAGTATTCAGTTGCTGCCTGTGCTTACAGTGTGGGCCAGCGATTTGTGGACTGTGTGCCACGTCATGCATTGAACATTCCAGTTTCCTTTCAAAACGCAAAAGAAAGAAAGAGGAGCAAATGATGTTACAAGAACAAACTGATCGGTTCATGAGGATCGATATATCATGAAGGGTCCGTAGGGAACAAGGAGGGAATGAGGAAATATAAATTTTATGGTCAAGTTGTGTTCCCTAGCGCGTACCCCACCGTCTCCATGTACCAGCTTAAAGTGCATGTAACTTCCCTCCTATGCCAGCTATGAAGACGCAAATACATTTGCGTCCAACGTTAACATGTCCTCTTTCAGACCCACCCTGAATGGGTTAAATAGTCCGTTCCTAAGTATGCTATGCCAACGTCTTTTTGTAGTGTACCTTACATGTTTTTCAGCTCTGGCAAAGTAGGCCCTGAATTTCTGCCATCGAGCCATTTTTCTGGCTTCTGACTCTGAAAGCCTCAGCCCAGGCTGCCTCTGTACCCGTGAACTCTGACTTACTTCCAGCGCGGCCCACCGCGCTCAGCTCAGCCTGCTGCCTGCCAAGACTGACTATAACCTTCGAGTTATCTGTTCCGCTCCTCGAAAATACATTCCTGCCTACTAGCTTCAGTAAACATCCCCCTCATCTGCAGAGCAAAGGGCCAACCTGTCTCCGTGCAAGTAATTCATAGCCTCTGGTACCATGCTCCCATGAAAGGCCCATGCCCTCACGCTTCTCATGCAGACACCCAGGCGCATATACACGCACTCACAGTCAGTATAGAATAGCTTCTGCCCCAGAGACCTTTTCCGTTCAGATAATATGGTTCCCAAACATCAGATATCAGATATGATAGAAGTACAAGTTGATCTGACATGCCAGACTTCTGTCTCTTTCCGTCAGTGTAAATGTCAAGCCCCCTGCACCCTTCAGTTTCACGTCAATCACACGTCATGCAGCTGCGTGCGCATCCAAGCTTCCGATTTCTGCTGACATTGCAACATTTCTGTTAGTGCCACCCCTTTTGTGACACCTACCTGTGATGTTTCTAGCACACACCTCCAGTTCACGCCTAGTCCACGCCTTCTGATTACGTACTAGTAACACGTGGATACTGTTATCTTGTCTTCTCTCAGCTGTTACGCCTATTGCATTGCTTTCTATGACGTAAATTAAGTATATAAGCTATGTACTGTCAATAAAATGTAGCGCTCTATCCCTTCTTCCACCCCTGTGGTGGGAAGAACATGATATCCTGGTCTTGACCATTCCTTTTTGAGGAATAAAACCCCTAAGAAACTCTAACACCACGGACTCTGGTTTTTTCTTTCCGATTTGAGTTATTATTGATTAAGTACTTACCTGCATAGAAATTAAGACGGTAAATTATATATTTACATCATAACCCCGCCCTCCCTATCACATAACAGCACAATAAAGGAAAAAAGGGGGTTATGGGTGCTCGTGGCGCAATGCTCCGTCAACCAGAGTGTTCCCAGTATTTATTGCAACCATGTGGGACAGTATGTGATGCCTTAAGTGGGCCCGCTTCCTGGAGTTGCATGATCCTGCGACACCTTCAAATCATGTAACATGGAGGACCGAGTTCTGAGGTTATCCTCAAGTCTGTTATCTTTACGTATGTGTCTCATGCGCACCTTCTCAGCAATTGCCTACTCTGGGAAATCTCTCAACCGTGCCAAATAGTTTGGGGAAGTCAGGCTAAGCCAACTTATTGCTATGCAGTGTTTCGCCAAAACCAGGCCGAGTAAAACAAATTTCCTGCTTAGTTTTGTTTTTTAACAGGAGAAGGAAGCAGTCCCAGAAGCACCTGATGGATCTCTAATGGCACAGTCCAACCTGAAGCCCCATTCAGATTGTGTATAACCTCTTGCCAGAATGAGAAGAGGGAGGAGCATGATCATACCATATGGATAAAGTCCACTGCCATGGCCTTACAGCATGAACAGCAGTCAGATCGGGTAGGATATATGAATGTAAGATATGTGGGTTGAGGTGGTAAACAGTCAAAATATCGAGTTTTTTATTTCGACCTACACTTATATCGAGTTGCTAATATCGATGGGACAGAATATCGATGTCCAGAATATCGATGGCCAGAATATCGACCCTAAGGTAAGTAATATCGAAATTACTTATATCGATAGCATATATATCGATGTAAGTAATTTCGATTTACTTATATGTTAGAAATATTAGTTAAGTATTTAAATTAATTGTTATAATATGTGTTTAATATGTTTTTATAATTTAAAAATATATAAAAGTAAATAATATGTTTTACTACCAGAGCGGGTTGTGGGTTTATAGGGGAATAGGGTGGGAAGTAATTTATTTGTAATTAAATAATTATTTTTCAATGATTAATTTATTTTGCAATTAAATATTAATTGGCAATGAATTATTTTAATTGATTAATTGATTAATTAATTGATAATTTATGTATATTTTTAACTAAATTATATGTTTTGCTACTGGAGCGGGTTGTGGGTTTATAGGGGAATAGGGTGGGAAGTAATTTATTTGTAATGAAAAAAATAATTTTTAATGATTAATTTATTTTGCCATGAAATTTTTATTAGCAATGATTTATTTTAATTGATTAATAGAATAATTAATTGATAATTTATGTATATTTTTAACTAAATTATATGTTTTACTACTGGAGCGGGTTGTGGGTTTATAGGGGAATAGGGTGGGAAGTAATTTAATTGTAATATTAATTAATTTTGGGTAAAGGGGTATTTTTAGGGTTCAGGGTCAGTTTTCAGTTTTTGGGTAAAGGGGTTTTTTTAGGGTTCAGGGTCAGTTTTCAGTTTTTGGGTAAAGGGGTATTTTTAGGGTTCAGGGTCAGTTTTCAGTTTTTGGGTAAAGGGGTATTTTTAGGGTTCAGGGTCAGTTTTCAGTTTTTGGGTAAAGGGGTATTTTTAGGGTTCAGGGTCAGTTTTCAGTTTTTGGGAAAAGGGGTATTTTTAGGGTTCAGGGTCAGTTTTCAGTTTTTGGGTAAAGGGGTATTTTTAGGGTTCAGGGTCAGTTTTCAGTTTTTGGGTAAAGGGGTATTTTTACGGTTCAGGGTCAGTTTTCAGTTCTTTGGTAACCGGGTATTTTTAGGGTTCAGGGTCAGTTTTCAGTTTTTGGGTAAAGGGGTATTTTTAGGGTTCAGGGTCAGTTTTCAGTTTTTGGGTAAAGGGGTATTTTTAGGGTTCAGGGTTAGTTTTCAGTTTTTGGGTAAAGGGGTATTTTTAGGGTTCAGGGTCAGTTTTCAGTTTTTGGGTAAAGGGGTATTTTTTGGGTTCAGGGTCAGTTTTCAGTTCTTTGGTAAAGGGGTATTTTTAGGGTTCAGGGTCAGTTTTCAGTTCTTTGGTAAAGGGGTATTTTTAGGGTTCAGGGTCAGTTTTCAGTTTATGGGTAAAGGGGTATTTTTAGGGTTCAGGGTCAATTTAGGTTTTTGGGTAAAGGGGTATTTTTAGGGTTCAGGGTCAGTTTTCCCTACTGTTGCACCCACTGGAGTGGGAATAGTAATTATTGTTAAGTAATTATATATTATATATGATTTATCATTTTATTTTTTTTATTAAATATGTATTATTATTTTTTTTAACCATCATTACATATATTTAAATATGTTTAAGTAATTAATAAGTATTATTTACAGTTTTTTTATGTTATTTTAAATTTTAAAAAAATCGATATATTTAACAACGATATTTTTAACATCGATATTATTTTTTCGATATTTTGGTACTTACCATGTTGTACATAGGGCGTCGATATTTTTGCTATCGATATAATTACGGCGATAATTGTGTAGGTCGAAATTCTGTCTGTCGAAATTCTGTCATAGATCCGGTTGAGGTATGTCTGATGTGTAACGTTATATTGCAGGAGTTTGGAACGTGCATTAGAACTTACTGTCTTCACTCACTCCTGTATTTTAGTCCTTTCCTTAGTTGACAATGGGCCTTCTCAGATATCTTCTCATTTAACCTGTACCAGAAGTGGTGTGAGTGGCAGATCATTCTGAAGCGCTCTATAGATACGGAAGATTAGTCTGCATCCCTGTGCCATCTCCAGTAGCGTGACTATGGTGTGGGAGTGGGGTGGCGCCCCGGGAAATGTCATCTAAAGCATGCAGGCCGTGGTCGAAAATGTAATGTATTGTAGATATTGTCCTGTTTCCAAAGAGCAGGGCACTATGAACCACTCCCCCCCACACACCCGCCACCAATCGAATGATGTAGGGGAAGGCAAAAGGAACCCTTGAAGCACTCCTTAGCAGGATCGGTAGGGATTTTCCCTCATATGTGCCCTGCAAAAGGAGTTTTTCACTATTGCCATCTGAGTCAAGCCAATGGATCACGTATTGGAGGTGCGCTGCCATATAATATAGTTCTAGATTTGGGACCTTGTGGCCCCCATGTTGCCATGATTTCTGGAGCATGGGTAATTTGACTCACTTATGTTTAGGGCCTCACAGAAGGTCCATGAGGAGACTATTCAACGTATGGAAATAATGTCTGGGAATATTAAATAAGGTCCTATGGAGTGCATAGAAGCATCCCTGTAAAATGATCATCTTAGTAATGGCTACTCTTCCCATGAGAAAAAGCGGTAGGTCCCTCCAGAAGCGTACCAATGCTCAAAGCTCCTCAATCACGCTGCCTATATTGAGAGCTAGATAAGTTTGGGACAAATGTGGTATATGAATGCCCAAGTGTAGAACGGCATCCATCGTCCAAGGGAATCCCACCCTCCGTAGGCCCTCCAGCAGGATCTCAATCAACATCCTCAGTGGAAACAGATTGGATTTCTCCGGATTGACGCAGAGTATGGACACTTCCCCGAATTCATGCATCACGTGTAGTAAGACAGGCGTAGAGTCTGCTGGAGGTCACAGGTACACCAGGGTGTCATCAGCATAAACGGAGAAAACAGGATTGGTCGCTCCAATCAACGTACATCGCATGGCCACCACCAAGGGCTCCATGGAGGACACCCCTGTCTGGTGCCCCTTCTCAGCCGGAAGGACTCTGTAACATGACATTATATTCACTTGAATGTATTTTATTCCTTACTAGTCTTTTGCATTATTCAAGTGTTAAGAAATTTAATTTTGTATGCATTTACAATCGTGCACATATCTGTAACCAAGTGCATTGTTCATTGCTAACATTAACTGGAATTCTAAGGCCTAATGTACAATTTCAGTGTAAATGCACGTTGAAATCTAATATTTGATCCGCATTTAACCTTTAATGTGGAAAGTTTTCGTTTGCATTTTGTTTACACTGCAGGTGTGGACAAAGCCTCATTACTTATCATAGTAGGGTTTTGTTCTCCTTAGATAGCAAGGTATGAGAAGATCAAGTTTGGCAAAGAGAAACGCGGTAACAAGCAAAGAGACGAGTTCTCATTGAGTAGGAGAAGAATGGCCAAGGACAAATTAAGTTGTAACTTATCAATGTAGGAAAGGTGGGGAGAGTATCCAATTTATGCTGGTGTAATGGAAACCTACTGGAAAAGAGTGATGTGGTATTGTCTACCTTGGATGCAACTAATATTTTATGCTGTAACTTAGTGAGCGATGTCTTAGGACTTCAAAAGGTACATACCTCTGCTTCTGTTTCAGCTTTGAGTGGCTTCTTGCTACTTGACTCATGGTTGGAGTGCTTCTACTGAAGACTCTGATGGCTGACACTTTTTCTAATTGCCAGGCTTATGCAAAACTCTTAGTTTAAGGTTACCACTTTTTAAGGCAGCGTAGGTAAAGATAACATGCTCATGCTTACTTTTGAGATTCATTTGATTAAATTTAACTCTCAATTCATTTTCCTGATTTCTTGTATTATCATTATTGGATTAGTTGTTTGCTTTCTGTTATATATGGTAAATCTCTTTTGGAGATTTTGACACATTGTATTTGTTTTATATTTCTATACTTTTATTTTTAGAATGGTAATGTGAACCTAATTTTTAATTTATAATTAAATTCCTACTAATATCATATTTCAGTTGTGAATTGGATTATTGAGTGACTCTGTGATAAAAATATAGTTATTGAGTTCTCCCCCTTACCTCTCACACAGCTATAAAGGTCATTCGGTTGAGGATAAATGTCTAAGGGGCATGTTATCAAGGGCGAGCGATAAATATCACTAAGCACGCTTAGCGCTAGCATATTTATCGCATGCTATTTCTGGATTTTATCGCCTGGTTAGCGCGTTATCAACAACGCACATCGCTGAGGCGATAAAAATTCCAGAGATAGTGGGGATATCACTGTTTTCCATGGTGGAAAAGGACCACTTGAAAACTGTGGTGCATATGGGGGTGGTGCCCAGAACTGTGCAGATATTAGCTAATGTACAGGTATTACCTAGTGAAAATAAAAAGATTGGCAAAGCAGCAATGTGTCAGTGTGTGTTTGTTCAAGCTATTCTGTAGGAACTGCCCCTGCAAACCCCTTCCATAGTACAGTGACACCTCACAATAAAGAGCCCATTGTATACATGGCAATATATTGGGAATACCTGGGAATAGTTTTAGAGATGAAATACGTTTTATTAATTTTATTTTCCAGTTAACTTTCATTGGAATTATGAGAACACTTACTAATAAATTTAAGCTAAAAATCTCTCACCTACATCAAGAGTTTTGCCATTCGGAACCAAATGCTGTTCTCCGTAAGATTACCCTCATCTTTTCATAGGCTATGTCTCAATGAGGACATAGCACTAACAGCACTGGGCGAAGACCTGAAATAACTGAGCTAAGATCAGACAGGACTGAGCCAACACCCCATAGGCCTGGAACAAGCTATCATCCAGTATTAACCTATATTACAGCAATGTCTCAAGATTAGTCCAGGGTGGCTTAAGATCAAACAGTGCTGAGCCAAGAACACTCATTACTGGCCAAAGATCACACACTGTGACTCAATGCCACTCAGTACTGGACCAATATCAGACATTGCTTGGACAAAATCGATTAGTTGATTGCTCAAGATCAGGAAATGTTGGATCAACATCACACAGAGCTTAGCCAAGATCACATACCAGTGATCATAAGAACAGCCAAAATCCTATATGACCGATTCAATGTCTCAAAGCACTGAATCAATCCAACTTAGGGGCCTATTCTGATGTCATTTGGAAAGGCTCAAAATGGGATTCGGTTAGTTCAAATCTAATTCAGAACCCACCTTTCAGACCGACTCAGACATGTTTCTCAATGACCGAATACGATGGCGGGGTAGCGTTCTAACTGTCTGACTCGGTTCCGAAGGGCATTGGGAGTAACCAAGTGTTTCGGAGTCCAACCGTACAACTCTATAGACACGGTCTCTGAACAAGTGATTATGATGACCGATTCGGACAGCCGTTCCGAGTCGGTCTGCCAGACTCGAAACACCTGTCAGAATCTGTCTTTGGGGGCCCGTAGCAGGACCCCCTTCACCAGGGGGCCTTCAGATTTAGCCCTGTGGGTGTACCCCTGGGACCCCTCTCCACAATCATGCACAGTGTAGCAGGCATCATGGGGTGCCTGTCACCGGGTGCAAGGTTTTCCGCAACCACCCCTTTTTTCAATGGGAGTCTGTGTTCTCGTTCGGAACACAGGCTCCCATAGATGTCAATCGAAGTTCGACTGAACGATGTTGGGATGCATCTTAATCGGTCATTCGGACTCAAAGGACCGATTAGTTTGGAAACGATTCCAAGACCGATTCGTTCGGAACAGTTTCCGAATGACATCAGAATCGGCCCCATGGTGTGGCCCAGTCTTGCCTGTTCCTTACCCAATCTTACTCAACACAAGATCATACACCTCTTACTTAACAATGCACAATGCTGGCACAGAATCAAACACTGCTGGCCCATGATCCAACAGCAAGGGCCCAAGATCAAAGAGTTCTTATCACAGCAGCCCTAATATCCCACTGAGCAGATCATTATGCACAGTCCCAAATCTTGCAAATTTGTACTGAAAATCCTGTGACATAGAAAGCATAATCCAAACATAACATGTGCCTTTAAAGGCAATGGGCAATTTACACATTTGAGAGGGTCATAGTAGGAGGCAGATTATTAATTGTCTGTACATGTCTTGCCCACATCTGTAGAGGGAATATGCACATGCTGGAAATTCGAGACTATTAACAAGGGTAATGCAGGGGCAAAATGAATACTTGACAGGTAGCCATAGTGTCTTTATAGAATCATGTTCTGACCCCAGCTCCGCCCCTTGCCCCACCCCAGCTCAATTTGATGAGTAACTGCACTTATTTTTTCCCATTGAAAGCATTGTTCCCCACAAAATGTGCAATTATATCTACCACTACGCAGCTGTACTGATGCAACATAGTCATACCTCCATACGTGACTGCATGTGAAAGTTGCTTTAAATTCTTTGGCGGCGAGCTGGTAAGACACAAGCTGAAGATGGCAAATTAGTCGCACTATCCTTTATGCGTGCACCCAACCCCCCATTAATTCTCTGCCCCTAAACATCTATCCCCGAACAGTCCTTAACCACCCAATAGAAACACTGCTTCTAAATTGCCTGAGACAGGTTTGAAAGGCTACTTTGGTGGGTGGGGCAATCAGCGCTGCAAGCCCACCAGTAAAATTTAATTTACCAGCCCTGGGTAACTGAGATACCACTTTACAAGGGACTGACAGGTAAATTAAATATGCCAAATAGGTGTAGACCAATCTTACCATGTTTAGCACTGAGAGCACACATATTTTACACTGGACAGCAGTGCTAAAGGGCCCAAAGTCCTGGAACCACCAACACCATGTCACAAGAAAGGCTAGGAGGAAGGCAAAAAGTTCAAGGATGACCCTGAAAAAAGGGCCAAGTCCAACATTGTCTCCATCCCCCATCAATTCTCTGCCCCTAAACATCAATCAATCAATCAATCAAAGACATTTATATCGTGCACTACTCACCCGGAGGGTCTCTATCCCCGACCGGTCCCTAACCACCCAATAGAAACATTGATTCTATATTGTTAGGATACTGTGTTTTTTCTGCAGCTGGAAACTGGTACGCATCATCACCATGGGACTAACACCGCTCACACCTGCTGACCAACAGTTCTGTTAACACCTTGCTGCATAGGTGTATAATACTCAAAATACCTGGGCCACCAAGATGACTACCTGTGTCAAGACAGCCCTCAGCTAGCCAGATTTGTATTGTAGTTATGCAATTATTACTTTTCAGACACCTCAGGACACCACGGGCCACTAAGTTTAGTAAAATTGTGGCTGCAAAACAAGAAAATTGCAGCCCAAAACAGCAAAATGTACAGGTATTTTTGCAACAGGGACAATATGTGCCTGTCACAGAAATACTCTGGTTCAGCCAACAACCCAGCAGTGCACAGCCAAAATAAGCTGAGGAACGAGATATTTGATGACAGAGCGAGTGCAGAATACAATTTAAAATTTGCGCTCTCTCTGGCATCACCCTCACACGTCGTTTTCCAGCAAGATACACGTGATGCTGAAGGGAACTGTGAATGTGTCACTCTGCACACTCCTCCCATTGTATTGTAACAAGGTGGAAGGTGGAAGAAGTGATAATTGAGACCTAAGGGCATTCAAGGGCGTATAATCATGGCCACCTAGAAAACATCAATACCATGTGAGGAAACCAATGCAACAACTACCCAATAAAAGTTGTGGGAAAACACTGCCTTTTGTGACAGTGTGGAGGTTTCCTGAACCACTGTTTTTATCCCAAATCCCAAGCAATTGATTTTTTAGACTGATTCTACATGAAAAGGTGGAGTGCAAGCATCTGCAGAGGAAAAGGATGGGGAAAATACAGAAACCATAATGACCACAACCCTGGTTGGGGTGAGGTTATGCTGAAGACGTCCAAAATGGATGCCCGACCCTGTGTGTAAACCTAATTATAGTTGCTTGAAAATTGAAGGCGCAAATTGATAACTGCATCTGTGTGGACATCGGCATCTCCAACCGAGCAGTAAGAGTAAGTATCACCCTACCATCATGTTAGGGACATTATAGTGGACCAAATTGAAACCGCATTCCTTCCCATGACCGACACATTGGTGTGCTTGCTGCTACGGATCCCAGACTTCAAGTACCTTTTTTCTATGCAGGTGGGATTGGTTTTGCAACAAACATTTGAGCTTTGGTATGTTCTCTGTGAATGAGATTTAGCAGAAAAGGAACAGAGAACGTCTGTCTTATCTGCAGGTTATGATCAACCTCAGTGGTGATCAGGATTAGGACTAGGATTGAAGCACACACATATGAACATGTGGTCTTGATATTTCGGTAGAAAGCTATTCAACACTTAAAAGGTGTTTTCACAGTTCACTCTATACTGGTGTACTTTGATCCAGCCAGTTCATCACAAAAGAAGTAGAGGTTACATTATTGCCTACACTAGCAAGGATATCACTCACATAAAACAACTTTAAAATGATAAGCCAACACAGTTCTATGGGAGTGTAGACTCACTTAAAGCCATATAGAGGCATGTCAGTGTACAGTGTGCTATATACATGTCTGGTTGAGGCGTTTAAATTAATGTGCTTGCTATGGAGGTATATAAAACTTTAAAAGGGGCAAATTTACATAGCATTCATAGACCTAAAGGGGGCGGTTGACTATGTCCCAAGAGAATTACCGTGGACAACATTAAAGATCTAGGGTGTCCCAGGAGAAATTCTAATCCAGATAACCAGGTTACATCAGAATAACTTTGCCAGGGTGCGCTGGGGCCAACAAGGCAATCTTACAGAATAGATCGCTATAAGAAGAGGAGTGAGACAGGGTTGTGGGATGGCCCCCACCCCGTTCTTATTCTTTATTAATGATGTTGTGGAACATCTGAAAGAATGTGTCCACAATTCACCTAAGATCTGTGGAAATCCAGTTCCTGCTTTACTTTTTGCAGATGATACCATTCTGATTTCCCAGAAACAAAAGGACTACTTGATAGTTTCCACATTTATTGCAGGA
The DNA here is from genome assembly GCF_964263255.1 of Lissotriton vulgaris. Classification (NCBI taxonomy): domain Eukaryota; kingdom Metazoa; phylum Chordata; class Amphibia; order Caudata; family Salamandridae; genus Lissotriton; species Lissotriton vulgaris. Next base: position 1,869,909,293 of record NC_141691.1, read on the forward strand.
AAAGGGATTGGAAATCAACACAAGTAAGACAAAATACCATGACCGTGAAATCACACAGGTCTTTTATGAACATTTTTACAGTGGGGGAACAAAAACTTGAACATGTCAATAATTTTAAATATCTGAGGAAATTTTTAAATTCCAGATTATCTGGGAACCCCAGATTGACTAGGGCTAAAATGGCCCTCGGACAATATTCTAGAACAATATTGAATAAAAATACCAGATCTGTTACCAAAGCAATAACACCAGCCTTGGAAATCTACAGGCACAAGGCTCAGGCTGCTGCATTATTTGGAGCTGAATTATGGGGTATAGACAAAAGTGAAATCCCTTGCTATAACAGAAAACAAGTTTATGAAAAGCATCCTAGGGTTGCCAGTTGGAGCTCCGCTGATCCCAATGTACCCAAACCCGAATATTAAACAGATAGAACATATCGCACCGCTAAGATCTATCCTCTATTGGGAAAGAATATGGACCACAAAAGAGTTGGGCCATTATTGAGATGGTCTAAAGGAAATTTTGGAACAAGATGTGAATCAAACTCTTCCATGGTTGTGAAATGTAAAAGTATAGTTTATAAAATGTGCTCTACCTTCATACTGGAACAAGCTCAAACACTACAAACTAACTCAAAGAAGCATCTTAAATCAGTGTACTGGGACTATGTTGCAAACTGCCAACATTGCAACCCAAATTTATGTTATGTTAGGTTAGGCAGATTTATAGAGTGCATGTCTGCCCCAGCAACGTGGCTTCTTAGAGCTAGTGGAAGGGTGGCCAGGGAGATGTGACTAGATCGAAGCAAAAAGCAAGGTTTTTCATCAGTTTCCTGAACGTCCAGTGGTCCTGGCATCTACGAGCAGCCAGTGGGATGGAATTCCATAATGCGGGGGCCTGAGATTTAAAGGAGCGAGCCCCGGCTCTTTGCCAGCGGACCCATGGGATGCACAACAGATGGTGGTCAGTGGAACACAGGGTGCGTAGCGGAACATATAGGGTGCAGAGTTTCTGCAGGATTTCGAGACCCTGGCCATGAACAATCTTATGTGTAGTGCAGAGGGTTTTAAAGAGGACTTTCTGTTTGATTAGCAGCCAGTGTAGACGGTGAAGGAGTTTGGAGGTATGACATTTCCTAGGGAGGGCCAACAGAGTACGTGCAGCTGCAATCTGTACCCATTGGAGTCTTGCAGTAACTGTTTTATTTACGCCCAGCAGAAGACCATTGCAGTAGTCCAGGCAGGACTGGACAACCGATTGGACTATCAGTTGGCGAGTGGCAGTGTCAAGAAAACCGAGAATGGGTTTTAAGCCGCGCAGAAGACCGAAACAAGTACCTGGCACTTTTTTAGCGTGAGTCTCAAATGAGAGGGCGGTGTCAATCAGGACCCCCAGATCTTTATCGCCATCTTTCGGTGTGGGGGTGCCCAAGGTCGCAGGCCACCATTGGTAGTCCCACTTGTGAGTGTCCCGACCCACCAGGAGCACCTCTGTCTATGCCGAACTGAGCTGTAGATAGTTGTTAGCCATCCACTCTGCAATAGCTGGAACATCGGCACAAAATTTTAGTTGGTCCAGAGCAGGGTCGTCGGAGAAGGTGAATACCAGCTGAGTTTCGTCCGCATCAGATACCATTTCCAGGTTACACTCTTTAGTCAGGAGGGCATGAGGGGGGACATACACGTTGAACAACGTGGGGCGCAGGGCAGAGCCCTGCGAGACACCACAGCTAAGAGGGTAATACTTAGACTGGTAGGGTGAGGCGTGTACCTGAAAAAAGCGTTCTGATAGAAAAGAGGCAAACCAGGCCAGAACCCTGCCTTTGACCCCGATCTCCTCAAGACGTTGACGAAGAATCTTGTGGGAGACCGTGTCAAAGGTTGCACTAAGATCAAGCAGAAATAGTGCTGAGGTAATTCCTTCATCTGGCGTGGCCCAAAGCTGCTCAGTAACCGCCAAAAGGTCAGATTCTGTGCTGTGCCTGGGACTAAATCCATTCTGGGATCTATCTAAGATCTGGTTGGCCTCCAGATATTTGGTCAAAGTGATGTTGACATGGGACTCCATGACCTTGGCCAAGTAGGGAAGCAGTGAGCGAGGGCGAAAGTTCTCTGGCAGTGATGCGTCTAGTGTGGGTTTTATTTAGCAGTGGGACACCTTTGGCCTGCTTCCACGACTTTGGAATCACTGCTGAAAGAATTGAGCCATTGATGAATTCCCGGCCCTCAGTCATAAGGCAGTTATGGAATTTCCTGAAGATATCCGGTTTTCATAGGATCATCAGGGGAGCCTGGTTTGATTTAAGCCGCTAGAGAACTCAATTTCTCATTATAAAACCATTTTCTGTATTTGAATACTTCCTAGACGAAATGCAGCCTTTTTTGGCGAAGATACTGTATATGAAATTTCGTTATGAATTCTCCAAATCAGATCTTATACTTCAAAATGGAAGACGAGTGCGACCCATTAGACTGAGACTTGCACTCTATGCACCTTAGATCAGTTAGAAAACAATGCACATACTTTATTTTTCTGTATAGCATACAGTAGGCAAAGGAGTAAATGGATCTGTCCGTTAGGTTAGAATTTAGGCTATAGGAAATTTGAAGAAGCCCTGAGGGTACTTAAAAGTGACACATCACCCTACATAAGTTTTGCCCTTAGTAGATACTTACTTGTAGTTCATTTTATATGTAAGAAAGCAGGGCTGAAATGTCAGTCTTTTTCTCTTAAAGAGTGGTTTTAGATATATTGAGGTCCAAAATGAGTATTCGTATTCTTTTTTAACTCTAGCTTATTTACAAATTGGGGAGGCATACTCAAGTTTTACAGGCATATCTTTCTTGCTTATATTGCTGCAATTTTACGTTAATGTGCCCAATAGAATGTTTATTACAACACTAGAGTCCTAGGCTGAATAAATATGTAAATATTATTGCCTAGGAAAAACTGATTCTACATCTGCACTTTAGCACTTGCACTTGCACTTTATTTATCTGGCTTTTTTGGGACTTTGTAGGGTATGGATATTTACTTGTACTATGAGAGACGAGCTATTACTACTTCCTGCTGACTAAGCTATATTAATACAGATATAACCAGACTATCGATGCACAAGTATTTACGATGTAGGTGCTGAGTTTAACCGTTCCACTCTATGTAGCCTAGTTTGATTGTTATATGACTTGTAATAGCATTGAATCCAAATTCTAGTCAAAAGTTTATTTACGAAATTCACCCTCAGGCATGACGGATCGGTTCCAGGTTTTTGTCTCTGGTAGTGTATTGTACTAATTTTGTGCAATCGGACTTAGAAGTGTATTTATGCAAATTGATGTATGCTCACTGTATTGCCCACAAAATAATGCACTGTGTATTTTTAAAAATAGTTCTATGCTACTTTAATGGCCCATGGTCGAAATAAGGGGCATTATGTAGGTAGGCGTTTGCGATTCGCAAACGCCGAAATTCGCCGAATTTCGGTGTTTGCGAATCGCAAACGCCCCTTTGGTATGTAGGTGGCACTTAGCGAAATAAGGAATCGCAAACATTGCGATTCCTAATTTTGCTTATAGCATTTAAGGAATCGTAATTTTGCGATTCCTTAAATGCTATGTAGGGGTGCCTCAAAAATTGCGATTTCTTTTAAAAATGCATTTTTTTTTTAATTTAAAGTGCCATGTGGCGCACAGACATCATGTCTGTGCGCCACATGTACTTACAGGCACATTCTAGGGGTGCAACAGGTGTCCTTTGGACACCCTGGCACCCTTGGAATTGCGATTCTCAAATTGTGATTTTCTCACAGAAAATCGCAATTTGTTTGCTGATTCCTATGGGCCTTTCGGCCCATAGGAATGAATGAGACACTCATTCCTTAATTGCGATTCGCAATTTGCTAATCGCAAATAAGGAATGTTAGAGATTCGCAAAAAAATTGCGAATTATTACCTGCATTCCATTTTGCTATCCTCAAATAGCGATTCCTTAAAAATCGCTATTTGAGAAAATGGAGGTTACCTACATATGACCCAAAGTATTTATTTGATATACATGTCCTCAGTTCAACTCTGCTCAAATGAACATATATGCAGTGCTTTAAATGGGCATATAGTGTCCTGTATTGAATACCTGCAGTTCTTTAATTTGAAAGGGAGAGTACCTGCACTTCTGAGCACTGCTGTGATACATATAATGGGAGAGTACCAGCACTTCTCAGGAGTAAACTGGTACTCTGAATGGTGAGTACATGCACTTCTATATTTCCATTTAAAGCACTGCGTATATGGTCACCCTTTGTACCATGATCACTCACCATATATTCTTTGTAAAATATTTCAGGGGATTTGCTTCTCATCAAGAAATGGAGAATTATTCAAGACAGCTGGGGGTCGAACCATTTTGGTGTGCTTAAAACTGTGCAATAAATAGAAAATGTGTGAAGAGTCTAGGGATTTATATAACCAGCTTTCTTTAGCAGTGGAAGTGTTTACAGTTGTTTCCTCATGCACTTATTATATACATTTTGAGAAAGGTGCTACTGTATGTCCCATTTGAAGGCAAGCACAAGGCAGTGACTGTGCTAGGATCTTACCTGTAATATGCACATTCTTTTTATTTGGAGCTTTCTCCAACTTTGCTCCATAAATTAAAAGTGCTCCAAAATACAGCAGCCAGATTAGTGGTAGCTGCACCGCGTTTTACCTGAGCTAGTCCAATATTGCCGAAATTGCACTGACTCATGATGAGGCAACACATTTGCTTCATGGTCAAGAGCAGAGTGCATAAAACACGGATAGAAGATGCTGCAGCCTTTGTTAAAAGCTGCTTACAGAATTGTTCTCCCAGGTAAAATCTTAATTTCTCATCAGCTAACCTTTTTAAAATGGGCGCATGCTACTTTTTATTCCTGCGTACCTAAACTATGGTATTCTCTTGCTCTCAATTTACCAGCAGAAAAATCTATAATTCTCTTTGGGTACTGTTGGACCTGTCATCCTTGGTGTGCTTTTCCCCCACCTTTATGCCTTCCAGCCTCCTGTTTTTGCTGATTTCGTTTTTGCAGGTTTTACCACTCTGCATACTTTACCGCTGCTAACCAGTGTGTGTGCTCTTTCATCATGGTAACATTGGTTTACACCCAATTGGCATACTTAATTTACTTGTACAGGCCTAATAAAGTGGTACTAAATGTACCTAGCTCCTCTAAATTAGATGCTACTGGTGAGTCTGTAACACTCATTGTGCCACCCACTTAGGTATCCCTTTAAACATCTCAGGCCTGCCATTGCCTGTGTGGGCAGTTTTAAACTGCCATTTTAACCTGGCAAGCTAATCCACTTGCCAGGACCAACCCCCTCCCTGGTAACCGTGCCTGACCAAACCGAAGGTTACTAGTAGATTCCTTGATTTGGCTTTGCAAAGATTGATATCACTCTGAACTGGAAGGCTTCTAGAAGCCCTGTGTAGATAAATGGCATGGTGAGGGATTTGAGAGTGGGTTGCATATATTATGTCATTAGAGGAAGGATCATCTTATATTTTTCTTCCTAAAAACAAAGGTGACATTTATAAGAATGTTTGGAAGAAAGAAGAAGATGAATACAAAAAGAAAATTGTGTATCCAAAATTGAAATTAGACAGAAGAAAAAAAGGTGTGTTTACAAAAGAATACAGCAATTTAGAAAAGACATATTGTAATTAGTAGTTGCGTAATTGTTTTTTTTCAAAGTTTTGAAGAACCTAGAGAAGAAGCAGTCTTTCCAGGGCTTATTTTGTTTGTGGACAAGGTGCTTAGTTTCAGTTACCTGCTGCTATTTAGCTTTATTGTTTCCTAAAATGTATCAGGTAAATAGCATAGATGCTTTAGCCATGACAGCATCTCACAGACATACACGGAGTGTTTATGATGGCACACAGTTAGTGGGAGATATATCTAGTGCCATCGTCCCATGAGTAGGAATGGTCTAAAATGATTAACACAATTGAAGGCTGTCAACAGTAGTTGATTAATTAGCCACTAGTATATCTGGTGCTTTACTTGCTGTTAACATAGAATTAGTAGCTATTAGATCAAGGGTTTTGCAGGATAGATTAGCATTCGATATTTTGCTGGCAGAGAAAGGCAGAGTCTGCAAGATGCTGAAAGCTCAGCATTGTTGTTCATACATTCCAGATGAGAGAAGAAAGATAGAAGAACTCGCAAAGAAGATTTCGGACCTAAATCCTAAACTAGAACCACTATAAGCTGCTGATATTTTAGAAGATTTTGGCAAAAGATCTTCTGCTATGGGTAACTGTTTGTAATTGTTGAGGAGAATTTTTGAAAGTCATTCTGAAATATGCACTAATTACAGGTGTGTGCTTGATAACTCTATATGTTGTATATAAAATAGTTCAATATTGTTTAAATAGAAGAAAGAATACTGAAAGACATTGGAGGGAATTTAAATTGGAGGAGAAAAAGAATATGGAATGCAAGAAGCTGAGGGAACTCAAAAAACATTAAAGTAACAAAGAACGCTCAGAAGAGAGTAATTGTGTCCTCTAAAAAAGTTCATTTGTGAAGAAATTGTGATGGTTTTTCACATCAGAGCGGGAAAACTGCTAGAGAGAATTTGATTATTTACAAAATATTTTATTGAATAACAATGTGCAGAATTTACATTTCAAAAAGAAGAGTGTGTATGCAGAAATTGTAGTAGGCAAACATACTTAGAACCTATAGGCCTGTAATAATAGTAATAATGCATGCATCTCATTTTAAATAGACATGTGAGCACACCATTCTTAGCGTGAAATACCAATAGTACTGAAATGCTTGTTTTAAAAAAAAAAGTTGGGAAGATATTTGTTTTTCTTCTCATCACTGCAGACGTCGTATTTTTGGAAGTTACTGTTTATTAGTTATGAATATGCTTGTTGTATTAGACAACTGATAGTGATGTTCTCACCGCAAGTCATGTAGATGACAGGGAGGATGATTCATGGGAAGATGTGTGCGTAAAGGATGTGCCCTCAACATTCAAGGATACATGGTTAGAAGATTATTGTATTCTTGTGAGAAGATGGGGAATAGACCTGTTCCCAGGAGTTTGCTGAATTCTAATTGGTCAACACAAAGATGAAGAGCATGTCAATGTTGCACATTTAGAAAACATGTTTTTATATCAGTGTGTGTTCCTAAACTAATTGATGCAGAGCAGACTGATTGAATTTTCACTTTTCATATTTCCTTTCCTGGCACTCTGAGAAGAGACTCTGTACTGAGTTTTTTGGATGTTTCTTTATGAGAAGTCTTAGTTTATTTCTTGATGTGCTATTATTCGAGCTGAGAATACTTTCCAGTTTACACTGCTAGAAGCTTAATGCCTATGCTCGAATCTCTCATCAAAACTCTTAATTAGTTTCTGTACTAACACCTTGATTCCCATCCAGCTCATATTTTTGATTTAGCGTAGACTTAGGAAGTTTCTTTATGGAAAATGCTTAACTTTTATTCTACTGATGTCAAATTATGACTAAATAATTGATGGAATAATTGCTAAACTTTCTGATGCATTTTGGAAAATAATACTTAATAAAGAATGAACAACTAAAAATATGTGAAAATAAAACCCTTTAACTCATACCTAACTCTCTTTACTGAGTGAACTAAGGTAATAATAATTTTTAATGGTTTTATGTTGACAATTATTTTGATGTCTCAGCTGACAACTTAGGTCCATTGACCTTGTACACGGGGTTCATGGTGAAGAGTTAGTGACAGGCGAAACCCAGTGCTCCTGCAAGTCCAATAGGAAATAAGAAAGACAATAAAAGGGAGGAGAGCAAGCCATGTAGTAAAGTAAATAGTGGATTTGCAATAGAGCAGGTCTGTATTACCAGGTAAGTATGAACTTTGCATGAAGGAATCGAGTATTTTCCAACATTTTCTGAGATATATAGGGCAACCTGGTAGTCTGATTTGAGATTTGTGGGTAGTACTGAAGTAAGTAACCCATCCCTACCTTGTATGGAAAGATATGTGATTTACAGACTTCTAATTCAAAAGTACAACTTTGATTGCAATCATTAGTGATAGATCTAGTCATGCAAAATCTATATCTGGCAAGGGTAAACCGAAGGGAGCAGGGTGAGGTCCTAAATGTATGGTTAGAAAATCTTGGACTAAATTTATGTTAAAAATACAGTTGAGGTGGTTTGTATCGTATCCCAAAATTGAGTAATACATTTGCATGTAAAATGCATATGCTCAAAGTGCTCAGGAGTTTCTTTACAAGTCCAGCACACATAGTTAAAACAGTTTGTCTGGAGTCCAATATAACTGTTGGATTGCAAGCAATTCAGTTTGTGTAAGAGAGCCTTATGGGTCATTGCATGAAAGCAGATCTTTGTTGAAATGTCTGCTGAGGGAGGCCTTCATCCTAGATTTTGGTAATAGTGTGCTCATTTGATTTGGATGGGCGATTGAGATTTGTTAGCCCGTGTCTCTATATGAATTTGTAGATTTTTGAGGCAATATGTCTGCTGCTAGGCAGTGTGTGTGAGGCATCACCAGTGCGGGTGTAGGCAAGGGGCCCAGTTTGGATAGTTTTGCTGGCAGTTTCAGGAAGTTAAATCAGTTAGTTTCTTTAAGAAGAAAGTAACTAACTCTGTGATTGGCTTTGGAAAAAAAAATATATATATATGTTGTTTGGGATGTGCTTGGAATTGCAAACAGTCAACCACACCTGCTGCATTTACTGTGAAGCTAGTATGCTGTTGAGAGAAAGTCTTGTGAACTTTTGACCTACTGGTAGGCAGAGACTATTGAAAACGTAGGGGCATATTACCAAGCGGCAGCGATAATTATCGCTGGCCGCCCTCAGCGTTAAAATGTTTATCGCCAGCTATCGCTGATAATTATTGCCATGCTAGCGTTGTATTAACAATGCTTAGCGCAATGGCGATAATTATCCCAGCGACCGCGATATCCTTGATGATAGGGCCTGTGGTCTTAGCCACACAATCCACTCCCCATGTTAGGTACGCTTAGTCAGGAATTTAACAGACATTAAATTCCTGCGTTAAGGCATACTTAACGCAATTTCAAATATCGCTACCCCTCGTTGATAATATCGCAAAGCTGGGTTCGCGATATTTTCCCATGGGTTTTGTCAGGCACGCCTCATTTGCATCTCATTAATGATGCTATGCGAGGCGTGCTGACAAGGCAAGGAAGCACGCGCTTGCGTGTTTTTGCTGATAATGCGATAATATTAGCGCCGCTTTACGCACGGAAACGGCCTCTAAAGCAGCAATAATATTATCGACGCCCCTTGATAATATGCCCCATAGTTACTATCGAAATCGAGTTAAAAGATGGTGGGGGAAAGAAACATAAGAGACTGCAGTGTGAAACTGAAAAGTAGGCTAGTGTACATAAATTGCTCAGTAGAGCGTGTATGTCTTGAAATTCACAATATTATACAAAATAAAATATATATGAAAAGCATTAACAGCAGACTGTCTAATGCTTTTATGGGGTTCCGTGTGGATCTACCGCAGATTCAGAAAGGGGCCGCACTGAACCCCACGGTGAATTCGCAGATCTGTGAAAAACCTACCAAAACCAGCTTATTTACAAAAAACATTGAAAGGGTGAAATAATAGTGACTATTTGGAAGTGGTATAACAAAAATAAAAGATGAAAGGAAGTCTGTGATTTGCTAAGTTCAGGAGTATGAGTGAGAACATAGTAGGAAGGGTAGCCATTATTAGTACTTTTGTACTGAGAGTGAAGGAGGACTGCCATATTTCTGACTTGAGATTTACAGAGGAAAACAGATGTTAACAGATATTAAAATAAAAGTTGCACAACAGCAAAGAAATTGTGCAGGTATGTAAATTGGGTTGTACTATTAAAAATAGTATGCTTTCAAAAAAAGACCTATGAGTGTTTATAAGCTGAAAGAAAATGTGTAGCCTCTAGATACTACAGTAATAGCTGAAGGAAAATGTGTAGCTTCTAGTTACAGCAGTAAAAGGCAAAATAGAAGGATGGGGTTAGATGAGAACATTAACTAAAAATATAGTGAGCAGCAAAGGAGGAAGAGGAATTGCTATGCTGAAAATGCTTATTTTATTAAGTCGGTATGAATGAATGTGTTTGAAATTAGTTGTTGGTGTTTGCTTATAATATATCATTTGCACCCACTCACACAGTCAGGCAGGCACTTACACATCCAGTTACACTCCCACAAAAGCACTTATATACCCACCACTCATATAGACAGTAACTGACACACTAAGTCAGACACCCATAAAACAATTCAAACGCCCATTTACTCACCTATGCATCCACTTACATAGTCATTCACACACCTATACAGGCAATGTCACACCTACTCACACACCTATACAGCCATTCATATACCCAGCACTCAGTCAGTTACACATGCACTTACACACCCAGTCCCTCAAATACCGATCAGACACTTACACAGCCTCTTACATACTGACATAACCACTTATGTAGCTTCTCACTTGCTTATAGTATGTAATCTAGTAGTATGCAAAGTAGAGTTTAATATATGCTATGTTTGCTTTTCAGATATCTACTTGTGTTTAAAGAGAAATGGAAGATGGAACGGGGATGTGAGGTGAAAATGATGCTTGGTGGCAGCATCCATAAACTGGGCAACAGATGACAATTTTAGTGCAGCTGGAATATAGCATTTGCCACGAGTCACCATATATTTAAGTTTTGGTGATACAGTGCGGTTGGTAACCATCTGGTCAGGCAGTGTCCCACAGATAGTCCAGCTGCTGATGATGATGCACCACTGTGCCTCTTTCTCATCATATTGTGTTATGCCCTTGTAAGTATGGTTTGCAGGTTTTTCCACATAGAGGATGTGCCATGTGACTACTTCTTCCCTGTACTTCTTGACAGTTTTTTGCAGCATGTATCGCATTGGATAATTTTTGAAACAACTTTCTTTCTCCACAAGGGATACAAAAATATTTTCGAAAGTTGGAGAAAATCTTTGGAAGTGGTATGTCTTCTTCTTAGTCCTGCTTTTCCCGTAATTTTCTATCTTCATCAGATGATATCTTGTTTTTAAAACTCTGTACTTTTGAAGGGAAGTGAAAAAATAGGATGGAGTTGTGGTTTGCAGTCTGTCTCCAAGGAGATATGGAACCAAAATAACTGATTTTGGTTGTGGTTTGCAATGTGGATGGGTGGAGATTTACTGTACCCAATGAGAAGTTGAGGTTTGGGTGGGTTCCTGGAATCGCGGCAAATTCAGTGGCAGATCATTGAATCTATAAAATGAATTAAAAGAAGAGAAAGACTTGTATTGCATTTATAGAAAGACTAAGGGCCCCATTAGGATGGCAGGCGGATTGCCCCCGCCAGGCCGGCGGTAATCACGGCCGGCCCGGCGCGGGCAATCCACCGCCATCCCTCTAGAAAAGACCCCCCGCCATATTATATTGGCTGGGGGGTCCGCGGCTGACGGAAAGACCGTCCGCCGCTTTTCCGCCGGGGCCACATGTCGACCGGGCGGATAAGGGTTCATTATGGTGGTGGTGTCTTTCAGACACCCCCAGCTATATATGAATTTGCATTTTTGAATGCCTTTCCGTGGCATTGCTGCCACGGAAAGGCATGCAGAGTCTGCTTGGGGGACCCATTGCGGGCTCCCATGGACTCCGGGGGGGTGGGGGTGCACATGGGGGGTACCTATGGTACCCCCCTGCCTTTCAGAGAACAACGTGGCTGGCACCGCGCGGTGCCTGTCACGTTGTGCTTTGAAAAGCACAACATACATTTTTAGCATTGCGGCGGATGCACCGCCCGCCGCAATGTTAAAAATACAGGATGCACCCGCCAGTGTGGCGGGCGCATCATAATGGGATGTGCGGGACCACCGCTAGCATTGCGGGCGGTCCCATTCCCCACTGGTATGGCGGGCGGGCAAAGTTCGCCCGCCCTAATAATGTGCCCCTAAGTATGTTACTCTGATTTGTTAATTGTTACTTTTGAAATATATAATAAGAATGAATGTGTGAATTAAATGCCTTTATAATTTTGGAAAAATGTATGTTACTAAATTGAACTGCTAGATGAAATTTATAGTTCAATTTATCTAAAAAAGCTGTGAAGTTAACTAAAAAAACAAAGGTTACAGGGGCATTACAGTTAGGAAGTAACATTAAAAAACCACAGAAATTCACTGAAAAAAAAGGTTACAGGGATGTTATAGATAGCATATAGTACTAAAAAAGCCTTAGAAATTCACACACAACAATAAAGGTTACAGGGACGTTAAAGTTAGGCTAAGATTTTACACCCACAACATTATCGAAATTCACAGTTATAGTTACCTGAGCTAACTATAACTTACACCCCCACAGTGCACTACTTATGATCTCATATATTACATCACTCTTGACATGTTCAGTGACATCAGTGTTGACATCTCAAATGACAAAATTGATGACATCATCCAGAGAGTGTAAATGTTTCATAAAAGTTTGTGAGACTTAAAGGTATACACTAACAGGCACATGCATGAAGCGATTTAGAAGTCGCAAAAATAGCGAATCGCAAAAAAATAGCAATTGCGATCGCTATTTACAGGGATGCAATGCATCAACCTTATTTTTGCGAAAAAGTGTAACTTTTTACAAAAATAAGGAATCGCTAAATTATTCTGAAAAAACCATTGCGATTTCTCATTTGCGATTCTAAAATAAAGAATCACAAATAAGGAATCGCAATTGAAATGCATGAAAAATCGCAAATTGCGATTTTCATAGAAATCGCAAAATTGCTATTGCAATTTAAGAAGGGACACTACCAGGTGGTAAAAATGAGTGCAAATCAGAAACAGCTGAAGAGCAACAGAAACTGATTTAAACACACCCACAATGAGGTTCCAGAATCCAAAATGGCTGGGCTGTACCTGATGGCGAGGAGGATGAGGCTGCAAGCTGCTCGACAGTGAGGGAGGCAAATCAATGAGCACATCTTCAGAGTACGCATAACTTTGCTAGGACAGGAGGAGGACGAAATATATGATAAGTATAGGCTGAATGGCCAAATGATACATAATCTAATCAATGGATTGGACCCCATCCTGCAACAACAGACTCATAGGACCAATGCAATTCCAACGCATGTCCAGATTTTATGTTGCATACATCTACTGGCGTCAGGCACTTTTCAAGGAGTAATTGCAGTAGCAGGAGGTGTGTCGCAAAGTGCATTGTCACGAATCTTTGAAGCATTCCTTGATGCCATGATGGTCCGGATACACATAAGTTTCCCTACCACAGCCAATGAAATTGCATAGACCAAGCAGGAGTTTAACCAAATTGCTGGCTTCCCCCAAGTACTGGGTTGTATTGATTGCACCCATGTGGCTATATGTCCCCCTGCAGCTCAGGAATATTTGTATAGGAATAGGAAATGTTATCACTCCCTCAACATTCAGGTTGTGTGTAATGCCAAAAACATCATTACGGACATTGTGTCACAATTTCCTGGCAGTGCACATGATTCATATATCTTCAGGCAAAGTGTCATTCAGACCCGTCTAGAAAGGGGAGAGTTTGGAGAGGGACATTTGCTAGGTAAATATGTGCAATACATCATTCCATTCCTTGTATAAATGTTAATGTCAAACAACTACTGACAGCCTTTCATACCTCACATGTAGGTGACAGCGCATACGCCTTGCGAAATTACCTGATGACACCATATCTCAATCCTGTCACTGCCGCACAAAGAAGATATAACGCAGCACATATCTCAACAAGGAACGTGATAGAGCGAACATTTGGGCTGCTGAAGAGCCGATTCAGACGCCTTCATAAGACCGGAGGAGCAATGAAATACAATCCTGTAAAATGCTGCAAGATAGTGGCAGAATGTGCCATGCTGCACAACATAGCGACAAAGGGAGGTTTGGAAATGGAGCTGTCTGACAGTGACTCGGAGGATGGGAACCAACAAGTGCAACACCACCCTGCCCTACAAGGATCAGGCGCAGCAGAAGGGTGCAGGCGCAGATTGGAGATTACACGGAATTACTTCTAAGGTGAGTAATGATGACACAAAAACAGTACATGCTATGAAAATTATACTTTATGTGAATGAATCGTGACCAGGGAACTGAAGCAAACTGCCAAAGTGACTAATATCACAAGACTCTTGGCCAAAAACAATAAATCTAAAATTCAAAAGAAATGTACTGGAAAGTCAGTGATTAGGTCACATCGTAGCAATGGTTACTTCACCATTTTAAGCCAAATTTGAGCATGGGAGGCTTGCGTTTTTTCCCTCGAACACCCAGATGTCTGTCTGCGGCAGCATCTTCTTGCCTTACGTTGGTAGTGGATGGGGTGGCGCTGCCTGTATTGCGTCTCACTGCACTTGTAACAGGCATTGTTATACTGCTCAGGCTTGAGGCACACTCACTGCTTTCTTCCTGTGCAGTCATGTTCACTCTGCTTGTAGATGCATTCATCATCTCTACCGCATTTGTCACTTGATCTAGTGCTTTGGCAACATCTCCCCTCCAATGACACATTTCGGTCTGCATTGTCACAAATCTACGCGCCAACAGTGTTGTGGCTGTGGCCAGCCTATTGTTCGACTTTCCTTGCTGTTTGAGCTGCTGCATCAGTTGCCAGTGCTGTCTATTTCGCGATGCATGCCACTCCTGCATGACCTTTGTCAATTCCTGGACTCTACTGGCCAGTACTTCAATGTTGCCTGACATCTTAGCTATTTCCTCCTTCACTAATCGAGTGTTCTTGCCCTGCAGGCGATGTGAACGGAGCATCTGTCCCTCCAAGCCACCCCAGACTGGATTTGTCAACTCCACCTGCTGTGGTCTGCGTGCTCTGCGTCTTCTCCGTTGCAATCTGTGATTGCCTCTCCTGATCTGTGTGGGTGTGGGTGTGGCGCTAAATCTTTGACGTACACTGACCACAGGTACAGCACTGGCCTCATCATCAGACGCCATGGGATGCAGTGTTGGGACAGGTGACCTACGGGAATGAGGCACACGTGACTGGGTAGTTGGCAGAGCTGGTGTGTCCTCATGTTCTGATGCGCTGCTGTGGTGCATTTCCAGACCATCACTGTCCCCGGCCTCATCACGTTCTGCATCTGTGAGGTTAAACAGTGCAAAACAGCATCAATGTATGCTTGTGAGGTTATGTCACAGTTCACAATTAATAAATTTTATGTTCATTTGAACATCTGCTTCAGTATTTAAAAATCGTTTTTGGCATGTGTGTGTGTGTGTCATTGTAACTAATTGGACTGACTACACCTCCCATGATGCACTTCCCTTAGTAATGGAATTCTAGTACATGCTTTACAGTGTGCGCTTGCGCTGTGGTGAGCTGACATCCTGACTTCAGTAATTTGGACAATATACACATGCATTCCATTTACCTTCAGACGTGTGTGCAGCTCCTGAGGTGTCCAGCTGTGTGACTCCAACAACAGCTTCTGGCTGGATTGTTGACTCCACCAATTCCTCCATGGGAGTGTTTCCAGTGTCTGATGGTGTGCCCCTTCCTGTCTTATGTGCCTCCTTCAAACGGTCTGCAATGCGTGCCTTGGCACGACTGTGCAGGTCGTACCATCTCTTTTTAATTTCTCTGTGGTACGGTGAGTCACCCCAATGGCATTTACTCGATTCTGAATCCTGACCCATATCTTCCTTTTTTCCTGCTCAGGAACCTTCAGTGAGGCTTTTCCAAACGGCTTGTCATTGCTGTGCACTACACCCTCAATTAGGGTTTCTATTTCTTTCTCAGAGAATTTAACTTTTATTTCCTTGCACTTTGGCTGTCCTCTGCTGTATTTTCATGCTCCATTTTAAAGTTCTTTTCAGGTGTACTCAGTCTCTCTCACTCTCACTCTCCTCTGCTTCCAGAGCCAGCTCCCTCCTCCCCCTGAGCCTCAGCACTGAAAAAGAGGCTTGGACAGCATACTTCCTGGTTCTGAAGTCATCAACATGCATCAATGTGCAACCCCGGAAATTGCAAAATCGCAATTTGCGAAATCGTAAATCTGCCAGTTCGCAAACACAAGAAATCGCTATTAATTCTGCGATATTTAGCGATTGCTTATTTTTTTGCAATTTTCATGATGCATCGCGTTTTGCGATTCCTTATTTGCGATTCCTTAAAAATCGCAAATAAGGAATCGCAAACTCATTTAATGATGCATGTATCTGTAAGCTACTGCCTAAGTTAAATTACTATTCTTTCTGTACTACTAATGAGTGATTCGATTTCTAAAATATGTCATTTGATCTATAATCCCACTTTTAAAGCGGGTGTACTATTTATCAGTCAAATAGCCTCAGACTGACAAATGCTGATGTATGTGTATGGTAGTGCCACGATACCTTTGGTTTTTATATATATATATATATATATACATATATATAAAACCAAAGTTAAAGTAGCATTATAGTTAGGTGAAAGTTTTGGTGACAATATAATATTTTAATCTAAAAATAAAACACTGAAATTCCCCAGTTATGATTATTGTAGTAACTATAATTCACGCACTAACCTAACTAGAACTTGAACCCCTACCAAGCACAGGTTTGTCATCAATGATGTAATTTCAAATTTTGCAGTAATGTTATCAATGATGTTATAGAACATGTAGTGAGGGGTGTAATATGTGAGATATTTAGCTGTGCATGGCGAGGGCTCAAGGTAAAGTTACCTTAGGGCATGAATTTTAGTTACTAGAGATAACAATAACTGGTGAATTTCAGGGTTTGAATTTAAAAAATCACTATAATGTTACATTAACCTTTGTTTTTTCAGTGAATTGCTAGTGTTTTTTTAACGTAAAAAGTAATATTTTATTAGCATTCGTAAAGCCAACACCCTGCAGGCAGCCAACACCCCACTACATGTGGCCATGCACAGCGTGGGGTTGGCCGCAGGGCCTGGCCTGTAAGCAGCCAACCCCGTGGCATGCACGGCCTTCTGGCATGTGCAGCATACATTTGGTCTCACAGGCAGTGACGGTTCATTTACAGGGGCTGAGAAGCATTGCCCCACTACCTTGAGCTTCAAATATTCCTGAAAAGTAAAGCAGTGTGAATTCTTTATTTTATTTTCTGCTACCTATTTAAATTTATTTTTGGTAATGTTTCGTTCTGTGCTTCATTCTGCTCTTACTTTCATTGATGTCAAATGCCAACCTGGCTGTTGCATGGAGAACAAAGGAGCTGTTTAATTAAAATGTACATGGCAGACAGACCGGTCTCTGGACTAGGCCTGCCTGACATGCTTACAAAGGCTTCTCATCACAAATCCACTCTGCCTTGAGGTAGGGACTCGGCCAGCTAACACAACCCTCTGTGTTGCCTTGTCCATCCAATCCTGGTGCAGCTCCCATGCTATTTAATATAATAAATACCATAAGAGCTATGTTGGCATAGGCTCTTTGGCGCAAAGCAGCCTCCAGGCATAGGCATAGTAGATAGCAGATAGTGTGAGGGTGGGAACAGTATACAACATAGCCAATTATAGTGCCGCTGTATTTTAAAGCACACAATGTTTTTTTAAGTAATCATTTGCTGGGGCTCCCTTCTTTCCAGTAGTGAGAGTGAATATATAAATTTAAGAAGACTGTGCTGACAGTTGAGCAGTGTGGTATTCATCCCCAATGCAGACAAATAAGGCACCTGAAGCTGTAGTACTTACTTATAGACATAGGACTTCATTTCCCTATCAGTAAGGCACCAGGAGATGCAATTGCAGAGTGGTAGAGAAAGGGGTAGGGGCCTCCGACCAGCTCACAAGGATTCCACTGTGTGGGACTTACTGGAGGTAACAAGAGGGGTTCTTGACCCCCAAAGGAACTCAGCATCCAAGGTGACTTCCTCCCCCAACCAGTAGTGCTCCAGGAGGTGCGCTTGCAGAGAGAGCGGTGGAGAAAGGGGGCAAGGCCTCCAAAGACCTCTCAGCAATGCTGCTGTGTGGGACTTACTGGAGGTAACAGAAGGGGTTGTTGGCCCCCAAGGACTCTCAGCAGCAAAGGGGACTTCATCCCCCAACCAGTTGTGTGCTAGGAGGTGTGACTGCAGAGTGGTGGAGAAAAGAGGCAGGGCCTCTGAAGACCTCTCAGCAATCCTGCTGTGTGAGACTTACCAGGGGTAGAAGGAGGGGTAGTTGGCCCTCAAGGACACTAAGGAATTAAGGGGACTTCATTCCCCAACTAGTAGGGCATTAGGAGGGGCATTCGCAGAATGGTGCTGAAAGGGGGCGGGCCTATGCTGACTTGTCGGGGTAGGCTTTTTTGTTTTACCTTTAGGTATTAACAGCCCGGGAGGGGGTCCTCGTGGCCCGCCTCCTGTTTTTTTAAGTTAACTTGGCCCCGGGGAGGTGGTGGTCCCAGCGGAGGTCCCTGAGTACCCCTCACTACAAACGTATTATGGCCCTGGGAGGTGATGGTCCCCAGGACCAGGGGGGTCTGAGAGGCCCACCATAACAGTGCATTAGCACCAGAGAGGTGCTGGTCCCCGGGGCATGGGGGTCCAAGAGGCCTCCCTATTTGTTTTTTAAATGTGGCCCCAGTGAGATGGTGATCGCCAGGGCACTGGGGTCTAAGAGGCCCCATTTTTAAATATCTAAGCCCCAGGGAGGTGGAGGTCCCCGGAGCATTAATAAGTCTCAGGAGAGGGGTCCATGTGTCCCCCCTCATTTATTTTGAAAATGCCCCCAGGGCTTGGCCTACCCGGGGGCCGTTTTTTAACAGAGTGGCTCATGCTGAAAATTAAACAAAAAAGTGCTTTTTTTTGGCCCTGCATCCCTGTTGGGTCCCTCCCCTCCCCCACTCCCCCCCCCCCCCCCCCCCCCCACACACACACAGAGGAGGCCTATGGGGTAACGGGGTTTCTGCTCTGCCCCCTTTTCTTTCTTTTTGTAAAAAGAATTTCTGGGGCTCAGCTTAAGCCATGTCCCAAGATGGCTGCCAACACTTTCTGGTTTGAAGTGTTGGCAGCCAATCAGATCCCAGCACGAATTCGGGAGGTGTTGTGCATCCTCCGCGTCCATATATATACAATTGGAAATGTCTCCTTATCACTGATTTACACCAAATCATTAACAGGCCCTTGCGCCCCCTTTTCTCAGTCCTTGCTTGACGTATCACCAGGTCACTTTTTTTGTACATTTCATGAAGATTTGTCAAATGACTCCAAAGATATACGGAAGTCAAAAAATGATTTTCCTAGGTCCTAACTCCAAATACCTACTGACGACCGCCAGTAGGTAATGTATATGTATATACATATATCTACACACACACACACATACATATGCACCAAGCCCCATGTTGTAGTATGCTATTAATTAAAAAATGGTGATAAATAACATATTATACTCTACACATCTGATGTATGATTAATGCTTGGTCATTGGAGATGTCATCAGTGATGTCATGACTTATATAATAGGTGAGGTCAGAAGTAGTGCTTAACGGGGTGCAAGTTTTAGTTAGTTCAGTAAACTATAACTTGCAAGGATTTTGGTGTTATAAACATTCATTTTTACTGTACTTCAACCCCTAACTACAACATCACTTCAACCTTTGTGCTCTTTCAGAGAAAATATATATATATGTATATATATATATATGAATCAATGGTCAGTATCCCCCAAAAACCAAATAGCCCTGATGGCAGGTGTGCACAAACCTGTGTAATGCAGCTGCTACTCCCCTGAGTTCCAGTGAAAGAGGCATGTACTCTCAATCAATGCGGTGATTTTATTTTAATCCAAAATGAAAGGTATAGCACAAGCCAAGATGATTTTTGGTTTTTCGGTTTGGTCTTGGTCAACGTAGAAATGGAAACACGTCTTTGGTCTTGTTCCTGTATATGGTCATGGAAGTCCTTCAGTGGCGGCTCCTCCACTAAGGCGTAGGAGCACCGCCTCACTGCTATTTGAACAGTGTAAAAAGAAAATTACAATAACAAGCCGTTATTATCATTAATTTTTTTTGCGAGGGATTGGAGCCTGGGGAGGTTGGGGCGGGGCTGAGCACAGTGAGGAGTGTTTTTGCACTCCCAAAGTGCGCATGATTGTTTGGCCATTATAAGCAAACTTGAAAAATAGCAGTCAGGAAGTGATATATAGTGGGGGTGGATTTTTGATTAAGAAGGGTTGACCGAGGTAGGAGAAAACCTTTTCATGTATAAGGGGGATTGAGGTCTGGGAAAGAACCTTTTTCGGGTGTGCATGCATTCACTTGCCATTCGTCTTATGTATCTGTTCATGCTACTGCTGACACGTCCTTTAGCTTTACATTTTTCTCTGAAAATGTCCCCTCACGTCGATGGTTAGGGCCTTTCTTTAGTCTTGGCATGGTTTTTTCAGAAAAATTCCCTTTGCTTTAGAGAAATTAGCCAATTAATGGCCAGCAGCAAGATTGTCATCTTTCTGGCGCCTGTAAGTACTGCACTAGTTCAACATTTCTTCAATTCCACATAGGGCACCTTAACAGGTTATGGCTTAAAAATGAACAATCTTTACCGTTAACAAGGTGCATCCAATCAACTTTATTGTCTCTTCTACCATACTAAGGGTTATTATGCCCCAAATTATTGGAAATCGATGCATTATCCTAGGATGGATTCGAATCCTAATCAGCTCTGGAGGGGTCTGAACCAATGAATTTCGGCTGCTCAACCAGCTCAGCTGCTTTTCGACTTATGAGACATTCTAATTGGCTGAAAATTGCAAGATGGTTATTATGTCATGGGATATTTAGAATGTAACAAAAGTTATTTTGATAAAGGGATGTTTTTCTTGATGCCACAAAAGTGAACTATACTTTTTAAAATCATTTTTACCAGTAAATAATTGAAAGAGCTGTTTGAGCAAGTGCCGTCTGCAGGCAGCCAGCCTGTCCTATATTTCAAGAGCTGAAAGGGCATGAAAGTATAAATCAATCAGCATGGCGCTGATGTGTATGCGTGGCCGCGAGCTCATTTTCACAATATGAATTGCATGCAGGCAGACACATACTGGGAGGCTTGTTTTCAAGCTGTGCCTAAATATTCTTTTCGCAACTGAAACAGTTTATAAGTATTAAGATAATGTGACAGCTTTTCAGGTTGATCATATTTACCACAAATGATGCCAAATAATTCTAGACATCATGGCCAGATGTACTTTCACAGTTGTGCAAAACCTGGTTGCAATTTTTGGCCAGCATTTTTGCGAAGTGTTGAAGCTTGCGAACGGACCTATGTACCAATAGATTGGCACCCAAAATTCTGAATCAGAGTGGGTCACATTCTGACCTACCTCATTATTATTCATGAAGTGGGCAACAAATCGTGGCTCCCTCTGTTTGACCTCCCTCACTTGGATGGTGGCCACTAAAAGTCAGCAAACACCATCCAACTGTTTAGATAAACAAAACACTTTATTTTTTTTAAAAAATGCAGTACATTTTCCAGAAACAGGGCTGCATTTTCTTTTTTTTATATGTTTAACTGAGTATTCACAGTGGTCTTGTGGAGCTCTGCCCACTCTCCCTGAAACGTTTTTCAACATTCTCAAAGAGGAGGGGATCCAAAGGGGACCACTTCCCTTTTGCAAATAGCTTGCCACCACAACTGGAGGTCGTTAAATTTCAATAGCTCATGACCAGAATTGTGGTCACAAATCATTGATACATGTCATAGTGGAAGGGCGAGATTTTGATCGATACCTTATCACTATTGATCTAAACCCCGATCTGGTCGACTGAACCTTTATTGCCTGTCATTGAGGGATGAAAGTGCATCTCTTACCAAGTTAGTTCACCCAATAAAGGACTCCGTTTCGAAAGATCACAGACAACTTCTAGCTTTCAAAGGTTTATTATATAGTCAGAATAAGCTGCAAGTACAGGCATCTCAGAATGAGATTCACAAGATACACGGGCCCAACTACATACATGTGCTCTCTGAAAACCCTCAGACGAGCAAAGAAGACTACGAGTACAAGTTCTAAGAATAATAAAGCTATCAGCATTGACACGTACTGAGATCTCTCCGTCATTTAAGTTGGAGGAAAAACACAGGTTAGGCTGTCCCTACTCTGTTCTAGATGGTATCCCTACTTAACCAGGTCCCAACCTAACAAAAGGTGTCAGCGGTGAATGACCCCCTAGGGAAGTCACCCACTCTTAGTCTCTTGGTGAAACCCTATAGTTCTCCAGTCATGACCCCTCTCTGCCTACCCATCCGCTCTCTAAAGGGTCCTCAGGCTTCTGCTCTAACTCCACCCAGGGGTGCTGTCCCTAATACAAAAACATACAACAGCATTTGGGACGCCCCTTGTGAGACGCCCCTCACGTGGTGTATCTTCTGGCTTTTTCCATGATGAGGCCTCGTGCGTTAGAGTTGACCTTGCTTCTCAGACTCTTCTCCGGCCCGCTGATACCCCTTAAAACATTCCGGAACCCTCCTCCATGTCTGGGCCGTCTCCTGAACAATCCCCTATTCATTTCATTTATAATTGGATCCCCACTTTCTCTTGCAGACAGACATCTGCAGCCAAGATCCCAATTCTCATAGACTTCCAACAAAGGTTTGCAACATTTCTCGGCCCAGACCAATACGTGTAAATCAATGTCTATAAAACATTTCAGGCCTACAGCATTTCTCATAATGATTATAACATTCAACTACTTCATTAATTAATAGCATGTTAATACTCTTATTCTATTATTCGGTAAACACATCTATAAATCATGGCCCACTTAAAGCAATTACTAAAAACATTAGTGCAATCCATGTCGTGAAAGGAAACACCTTCCCCATCCCTTCCATCTCTGGCCCTGAGGCCTACCACGTTCTACGTTTAACCGCATGCCATCTTACATTTTAGCAGCTACACGACATGGATTCAGGATTAATCACGTCTAATAAAGTCATATAGTTTCACACATTTCTGCATTAGTTCCACTTCTACTTAAATCTCTAAGTTAACTACACATTTCAGAATATAGATGTAGGTACTATCCGCACTCATGGCATTTCTCTTCATGACTTGTGCTTACTACGTGTAAGTGTGATGTACTTATACATTTAGGTCAGTTTGCGCTCTCTCAGTTCCCCCCTTTGATGACCTCTCGGGGTCATCATTAACATTTAAACTGCAGTGATTGCTAGCATAACTCGTTTCTGCGTTTCCAGAGCCCTCAGACTCCTGTACTGATTATCTTGCATGGCAGCCAATCTCTGCAGCTGTTCTCTCTGTGCCCTCTCTGACCTTCTTGCTCTGTACCATTTGAATACCCTCACCAATCCCCACAACACGATCCCACAGATCAATATTATGATGATAGGTTTCAGTATATACCACACAAAGCTTTTGCCTAATGTGGTGAGCCAACCTCCAGCTTCACTCATTCCGTGGCCCACCTTTTCCCAGACATTTTCTCTACTCAGGTCTTCGATCTCCTTGTGAATATCAGTTATGTTCCTAATAACTTTCTCAAGGGGCTTTGAATTGTCTGGAATGTAAGTGCAACATTCCTGGACCTTCAAAGCCTTACAGACTCCGCCCTCTTTTGCTAATAGGACGTCTAATGCAAGACGGTTCTGGAGAACCATAGCCCTTATCGATTGCATCTCTCCTTCTACCAGCATTAAGGACTGAGCAGTGCTGGCAGACAACCTGTCTACGACTGTGGCCAGTCGTCTAATTTTGACATCATTAAGGATTAGTCCCAAAAGAGGGAACACAGCTCCAAAGACATCTCCAACCATTTCTGCATCTCCTATATCTCTCCTTCCTCTCGATGATGTCTTGCCCTCGATGATCTCTAAGTCTTGGGCATGATATATTTTGGGGAAGATAATTGCCAAGTAACATGATCCGTACCAGTTGTCAGGTAGACTCACGTAGGCATTTCTCCCACATACAAAATACACATTTGGAATCACTTGCATTCCCTTCAGGAAGTCCTTAGTATAGTACTCTAGATTGAAAGCATGTTCACAGCTAACTTCTCCCACGTATACATTTTCATAATACGTTTTGGCTCTATGAAGACATAACTTTCCTCTCTGCGTTCTATCTAAAGCTATTGGACCACTACTACCCTTTCTCTTGTGTGCCTTCTCTTCCTCGGTCCAATCTGTTTTCCATTGTCCTGATTTTTTCAAAATCTTTTGTCTCCTGTATCGATCATCCACCTGCCCTATGAACTTTTTCTCTACATCTGACACCTTGCATGTCAGGTTATTTCTGCGGGCATGTGAAGTATCTAAGGTAATCCAAGGAATGAAAAACTTGGCCAACCTGTCTTCACTCTTCCAGTAGTCCCATTTGTTCATTTGCTTATAATTTGGGACTTCTGGCAACACTGAATCGTAATTGGAGAAATAGTATTCAAAACTATCTCTCCCATAAAATATACTAAGCAACAAGCTACATGTAATGCCATATGTCAGCGGGAGGTGATGATATCGAATGCCTTCATCTACAGACGCCGGCAACTGCATGCAGACATAGCAGTCCTTAACCTCCATGGCATCCACGTATTCATATAAAAGTTTAGCATAAGCATTTGACCTAAAGTCGCCTTGGGACTCATCTACGTGTAACCTGCGGGCTTCTGCAGCTAATAACGCTTTCTCTTGAGTGTTTTCCCCTTTCTCACCAGCAACGGTGGGTGTAGGCGTTTCTACAGATTTCACATCGGTTACCTTTGCCTCTTCCTCACGTCCCTTTACATAAGAAACTGTGACTACTAAAACTATTAATATTATCACTCCTACTATTAATGTGCCTATTATACATTTAGCTCTGCGGTTCTGGGTGCCGGCCTCCATTTCGTCAGACAGTATGGCTCTCTCGTATCTCAGCACAAAGTTCTTTTCTTCTCGTTCCTTTACAGTCTCTTTTACTCCTTTTGTCCTTAGAACCACACAACTGGAAGCTGACAACCTTCTTCGCAAAAGTCCTTTAACAGTTCAATACAGACAACCCTAGCCCTTCTCCGTCAACTCAAAGGAAGGTCCCTAAGATTCTCTGCTTCCTGGGCGCTAGGTAATCTTCTTTTTCTTCTCGCTTATTTACAAAGTCTTTTAAGCATCTACTATCAGGCTTGTGCCTGCAGCTTCGACAGCATAGTTCAATATCTCCAAACGAAGATTGTGCTCTTCATGGCTTGTTATCTTTGTACCGAAGTCGGGGAATTGCAATTCTGTGAAAAACATGTGCCTTAACTTGCTGAGGCGGGGAGGTCTGGGGAGCATGAAAGTTAGTGACCCTTCTTGTTCGACTCCGGGTACTAACAGTCGTATTTCCACTGTGACGATGGGCTTAGAACTGGACACCACCACCGCTCGTATCCTCCCTGTTTTCTGTTCCAAAGACATTTGTCGCCAGATATGTCCACTCAGGGGTGGAGTATCTTCTGTTAGGCACACGCACTCTTCTTGACCTTCTCAAGTCCGGTGCTTCAGCGCCCTGAGCACCTTCTTCCGGGTCTGAATCCTCTGATATCGGAGGAAGGGTTCTCTCTGGAGTTGACCTCAGGCTAGAGCTCCTTCTTTGCGGCCAAGTAGCTTCTCCACGCACCCTTCTACTCCTTCTTCTTCTGGTCTGTTCACACTCTCTGTCAGACCGGTCAGTGTCTGACTCGTACTCCCAGCTACTTTCTCCTTCAGTAGCGTCGTCTGTTTCACTGTTGTGCTGACCGTCCTCAGCTTGGTCAGACTCGTACCCTTCTTCTGTTGGCACCTCCACAGCTTGGCTAGCCCCCTCTATGGCTTCTCGGTCCTCAGCTGGACGTCTATCCGAGAGAGGAGCTGTTTCTTCCAGAGGTGCTGGAACCCTCCGCGTGTGTGACGCGTGGATCCAATTGGGCAGGCCTCCCACCTTCACTGCGGTGTTCGTGATCAGGATGATCTGGAAGGGCCCACGCCAACGAACATCCAGGCAGCTACTCCTCACGTGCTTTCGCACCAGTACCCAGTCTCCAGGGCACAGGTCGTGGCACAGGTCCTGGCACGATGGAACCTCGGCAGCCTGCACCTGAAGGGACACAGAATGAATGGCGTCAGACAGCCCCTTACAATAGTCCAGGATCATATCATCTGTGATATTTAACAGTGCGGCAGTTGGGACAGATGGCAACCTCATTGCTCTCCCCATCAACACCTCATGAGGTGACAGCCCCGTTCTTCTATCTGGGGTACTACGGAGGCTCATAAGGACCAATGGCAGAGCGTCAGGCCAACTCAAGGATGTTGATGAACACACTTTTGCAATTCGGGCCTTTATAGTGCTGTTTATCTGCTCCACAATTCCTGAGGCCTCTGGTCGATAACTGCAATGCAATTTCTGATCTATGTTCAGAGCCGCACAAATCATTTTCACAAGCGAGCTGTTGAAATGCGTTCCCCTATCTGATTCCAAAGAGGCCGGCACCCCGAAGCGCGGAATGAGCTCCCTAAGCAGTAACTTGGCTACTGTGAGGGTGTCGCACCTACGTGTAGGGTATGCCTCAACCCATCTGGAGAATACGCAAACAACCACCAGGACATAACGGAGGCGGTTGCACCTTGGCAGTTCGATAAAATCCAACTGCATGCGGTTGAAGGGACCCCCTGACCTCCCAATGTGACTCAATGCAACTGGTGTCTTTTTCCCCACATTCAACTGCTGACAGGTCACACAACGCTGGCACACTGCTTCGGCTGCTACTCTGAACTTAGGATTGTACCAGGTCTGCCTAAACACTCTCAGCATAGCGTCTCTTCCTAAGTGTACGGGACCATGTATTTGTCTAGCCATTGGGCTCACCATCTCATTGGGTAACACTGCTCTGCCATCTGATGAGACCCAGAAATGGGCCTCACCCAACACACATCCTGCCTTTTCCCATGTTTCTTTTTCAAAATCAGGAACATTTTCTTGCATGCTCTTCAGTTCGTCCCAAGAGTCAACAGTTTCTAGTATCATAGCTAATTCAGTTCTTACATTTATTCCACCCACTTCCACCTCTGTGAAAGAGTACCCTTGCTCCGCGCAATACCGCGCGACTTCGTCGGCATATCTATTGCCTTGTGACACGAAGTCCATATTTCTGGTATGTGCGGTGCACTTCACGACTGCGATACCTGCTGGACATTGCAACGCCTCTAACAACAGGCGCACAAACTCTCCATTGCGAATGGGAGAGCCTGAAGAGGTCATGAAACCTCTTTGAGACCACAACTGCCCGTAATCATGAACTACCCCGTAACCATATTGGCTGTCGGTGTATATGGTGACTCGAATTTGATTGCTTGCCAAGCAAGCACGCGTTAGGGCAATAATCTCGGCTACCTGAGCGGAGTGTACTCCTTCCAGGCATCCAGCTTCCACAACTCCAGTAATGGTACAAACAGCATAAGCTGCTCTCAACTGCCCAACTTCGTCTCTTACACATGAGCCATCGACAAAGAAAATTTTGTCTGGGTCAGTCAGTGGCTCATCTACGATGTCGGGTCTTGGTTTGGTGCATAGTTCAGTCACATCGAGGCAGTCATGGTCTGTACATTCATCATCATCCTCTACATCGTTTGGAAGTGGCATCAAGGTAGCAGGATTCAAAACAGAGCATCTCCTGAGGGTCACGTTCTCTGCAGCAAGAATAACTTGCTCATAGCGCGTGAGCCTACTGTTGGTCAGATGTTGTGTTTTGGTCCTGGTCATTAACAATTCAACAGAATGGGGCACGTGCACCTCTAACGGGTGTCCCATGACAATATTCTCACACCTCTCGATGCTGACACCTGTTGCGGCAACGGATTTGAGACATCCGGGCAACGCTGCGGCTACTGGGTCTAAAGTAGCCGAGAAGTATGCGACTGGTCTACGGGCATTCCCATGAATTTGGACTAACACAGACAGTGCGCAACCCTCTCTCTCACAGCAATAAAGCAAGAATGGTTTATCGTAATCAGGCATTCCCAAAGCCGGAGCACGACATAGGTCCACTCTCAGCTGCAGGAACGCCATCAAACAGTCTTTGTCCCATGGTACCGGATCGCTCACCTCCTTGTGCGTCAGTTTTTGCAAGGGCTTTGCTTTCAGTGAAAAGTTTGCAATCCACTGTCGGCAATATCCCACCATCCCTAGAAACATCCTGACTTCTCTCTGTGTTTTAGGCGCATTCATCTTCATGATGGCCTCTATCCTGTCTGGTGACACTTTTCGTTTGCCTTTCTCAATTCTGTGTCCCAGGTACTGCACTTCTGTCAGGCAGTACTGCAATTTTCCCGGGGACACCTTGTGCCCATTTTCAGCTAGGTGATTTAACAAAGCAATAGAGTCCTCCCTGCAAGCTTCCTCTGTTTCTGACGCCACAAGGAGGTCGTCTATGTACTGGACCAGAACTGACCTCTGGGGCAGCACTAGACTTTCAAGATTTTTCTTCAGAAGCTGGTTGAAGATCGATGGGCTCTCTGTATACCCCTGAGGAATACGACACCATGTTAGGACGCGACCTTCCAGCTTAAATGCGAAAAGAAAATGGCTCTCTTCGTCCCGAGGGATCGAAAAGAAAGCCTGGCAAAGGTCAATCACAGTGAACCATTCTGCTTGGAACGGTATCTGAAACAGTATCACTGATGGATTCGGTACCACTGGACAACATGAAACAACTATGTTATTAATCTTTCGGAGGTCCTGCACTATCCGGAATTTCCCATTTGGTTTCTGCAAACCCATAATCGGGGAGTTACATGGACTACCCACGATTTCTTTCAGTATTCCCTGCTTAATCATGGACTCGATCACGGGCTTTATGCCTGCAATCGTTTCTGGAGTCAATTTATATTGGGGTGTTCTTGGAAACTCAGCATGCGGTTTCACTACAATTTTCACTGGGTCCACCCCTTTCACCAAACCAATCTCTTCCCCAGTGAAATCCCACACTTCTGGAGCTACTGTCTCTCTCAGATCCCAGGGGAGCTCATCTACTGTCAGAGTGGGATACAGCTCCACACATATTCTGGAATTTGCGACTTTAAAGTCCGCATCATCGTCATTAGTCAATACCTCCACTCCCTGTGGTGTGCAGTATATGGTGCAATTTAGTTTGCACAAGAGGTCTCTTCCTAGCAGACATACAGGGCTAGAATCGCAAACCACAAACTGGTGCTCATCGCTGTACTTCCCTATTTTCACCTGCACGGGTTCTGTCAGTGGGCTGGTCATTCTCCTGTTAGCGACCCCCACCACTTGTATGGTCTCTCCAGACATGGGCAGGCCTGGAACTGCGGCGGATCTGATCGTGGATCTAGTGGCTCCTGTGTCCACTAAAAATGTCGTGGGGAACCCTGCCACTTCGGCCTCAACATAGGGTCCCCTCTGGTCCACCTCCAAAGCTGCCCCGAGGGTGCAGTCTTCCCTTTCCACTCTCTGCCCAGTTAGTGGGTCCACATAATAGCATTCCTCTCCTCCGACAAACAGGGGCATCTGTCTATATGTCTTACCCATAGTCCCTACTCGGGGGGGCTGAGGGAACTGGGCTCGGGGAGGAGGACCCCCCCCTTTGAGCACCTTTCCCTGGTATTGCGTTACCCCTCTTGTAGGCACACTCTGGACCTCTTCCTCTTCTACCTCCCCTTCTCCTATCTCAACGTTATAGGGACACTCGCGTTTCCAATGCCCCACCTCGTTACACTGGTGGCACCTAGACGTTTTCTTTAAGGCAGCTATATCTATCCTGGGTCTAAAGGTGGAGTTCTCCTCATTGCCCTTGTTCTGACTGTACTGTTTCTTTCCTCCAGTACCTGTTCCTTGTTGCTGTTGCTGCTGTCCCCCCTTCCCAGCTGCCTGCATCTGTACCACCATCAGTTTCTCCTTTAGTTTCTTTGCCTTGGAGTCTATCTCATCACAGCAGTACCTCGCATATCTTAGGATCTCATCTAAGGGCTTGTTCTGCCAACAAATCAGGTGTTGCTGAATCATTAAACTAATATCCGGTCTCAGGCCCAAGACGAACTTGGACACAAATTGCCCTATGTCCTTTGGATCCATTACATCCAGACCGCTATACTGTTTAAACGCCTTCAGCAATCTCTCATAGTATTCGTGAACTGTCTCTTTGGGTTCCTGTCTAGTTCGATCTATTTTGACCCAATCTATGTCTTGCATTGGCACTTTCTCTTTCAGCCAGGTCATCACTCCCTCGAATTTTGCCATCACAGTCTCGGACGGCCCATTAGTCTTAGCATCTCTCTCTGGCTCTGTTGTGGGCCACTCAGCGCTAACCTTGCATGCGGTCCACAAATCTCCTGGCACTACGATGTCAAACAGCGTGTTCAGATCTATCCATAGGACCTTTGAGATTTTTACGAATCTCTCAACTTGCTTGTACCACTCCACTGGGTTTTCCCGCAATTTGGGGAAGGAGGTGGTAAAAGCAGCTAGATCTCCCCTACTCCAAGGGACGTGCACATAGTTCCCATTTGCGACTTCACGCAAAGGGTATGCCTCTATTCCCTGCAGTCTTCCTGGTGTCACACCAAGCGTACTTCTCCTGACGGTCCCTTTCTTGGACCACCTCTCTTCCCACTTATCTAGTGCCCTCCATGTCCTTATTCCAGTGATCAGTTCCCTTATGTGCGTTTTCAGCCCGATCGTTCTCCTCTCATCTAGGTCTCGATCTGAGTAATGTAGCCTGTGGTTACCCTGTAATGCTTTGGTCCTTGACAGGTCCACCATATATTTGCCTGCTAGTTCGACTAACTTCTCATGGATTGCTCTCGCCTTTCGAGTTACGTCCTTTGCCATGAACAGTATTTCATCCTGCTCATACATTTCCATTCTTTCTAAAGGCAGGGTACCATCTATCATGTCATCCAGATCTGACCTTAAGCTGGAGACATCGAGTCTCTTGGCTTTTATCTCAGCTCGCAATATCTCTTTCGAGGGAGGTTCACAGGTTTCTCTCCCATCCCAACTCCGAGCCCTACGTTTGGGTTCGGGAGAGTTGAGGAGTGTTCTCCCTTGCTCCCATCTCTCCAGGTCCCATGCTCGGCCATCCGATCTTGGAATGTGATGGAACACGGGCCTGTTACCCCCTATCTTACCTTGTCCATTCTCTCTCTCTTCTCTCTTTTCACAGTACGACTCTCTGCTATTCTCCCTCCGGTCTCCATTCTCTCTCGGCCTAGTATCACTCAGTATCCGATACGATCCTTCCTGGTTCCCCATATTCCCTGGACTGCGTTCATGTCCGTCATCACAGGGACTATGGTGCGACCTCTCGCAACTCCCATTCTGTTCTCTGTTGCCGGGCACACAGTGGATACACTTAAAGCTGTCTCTGTACTCCCGAGTCCTCCTGTCTTCTTCACTATTTATTGGGCGAGACACCCCCCCGCTCTCTGGGCCCCCGTTTTCCAGGTCTGATCTACCTCCACTCCGGGCCCAATGGGTGACTCCCCTACTATCCTTCTCCCTCCCGTCCCACTCCGGGCTGCTCTCCTCAGCCCCGCAGTGAGTCCGGGCTCGGCTATCCTGATCCTGACTTTCTCTTCCAGCTTCCGCAGCCTTGATGCTCTTGTGAGCCTCTATTGCTTCATCCCACTTCTTCATGTACTCGTTTAACTCCTGAAAGGATTTTCGTCCTGATCCCCTCATATCCACTGGCCATCTATGGTCCCCCGGATCCCCTGCCGGGTCCCCTGCTGTGTGCACTGGGGTGCTCCACTCTCTTGGTATCGGCAACTGACTTGGGGAGTTAATCGTATCATTTCTTCTTGCCATCTCTGCTCTTTCTCTGTCCCTCCGTACCCGTTCCTCCCCTCTAGCTCTCTCCGGGTCATATATCGATACTATGGGACCTATGGTAACAGGTACCTGTAGTGCATCTGGTAATGCGTAGGATGTGGCACACTCCGTTTCCGGCGCCCTTTGTACCACAAACCTCCCGACTACCTGCTGCACCTGACTAGGCTGGGACAGTTCTTTCTTTGCAGCGGGATCCCAATCGGAACTGGGAAGCGGCCCATGCTCTCCTGCATTGCCCCCCCCTTTCTCACTATGCTCGACATCTCCCCCTGCTCTGTTATAAGGGGGTGGCCTATCTGTCAATAATCTGTTTATCAGGCTGTCCTCTGTCTCGCTCTCATCATCTTCTTCTAGGGGGCTTTTGTTCGCGGGCATCTCTAACACTGGATACAATTTATTTACTTCCATGTTATGCACTCTCCATCTTTTAGCATCCGCATCCCACTTGGCATCCTGCACTGCCCTTACCGAACGTTTCACCCTTTCTTGTCGTCTGTTCATGTTCTTCTCGTGCGCTGCCCTAATCCATGCATTGAGGGCTTCAAACTGGGTCGGTCTAGGCAAGGGTCTCGTTGAGGTCATAACCGCTTTTAATCTGTGTAGCACCTCTAATCTGAACGTCCCGTACTTCGGGAACGTCAGTTCCTCATTTCCTTCTGTAATCTTACTCCACTCTGAGATCCACAAAATTGTGTGCAGCCCAACATTTGCCGCCATGTAACGAGCCGGCGTACCCTCCGGCGGGGCTTCTTCCCCTTCATACGATCCCCGCCTCTCTCTTTTAAACGCCGCTCTCAACCATTTAAAACACTTCATAATTATACGCACAATTTCCAGCCTCAATACTCTGTTTACTTCCTGATGACAATCCGCCAATCCTAGCGCGGCTTTACTAGCTGGCCTATCGCAGCGCGGTCTTTCTCCGGCCGGCCAATCCCAGCGCGGCACTTTCTGACGTCACTCGTCTCCGCTTTGCAGCAGCAGCCCTCCTTTCTCAGCTCTCCTCCCGGTCATGCATGCGTCCCATTCATACCCTGAAAAATGACTACTTCCGACCAAGCGGTCACTTCCCTCGACTGTACGTCCACAGTCTATCTGTAATTGTCAACACAACTGACGAAATGTCTATCGTCTCTCTGATAGGTTCTTTACACACACAGTAACCTCCGACCAGCGTCCGTTACTCACGCACTCACTCTTACGTTCCCCCTATCTCGGTCTTTCGGGTGATCAATGGTACCTCATGACCCCCTTCACACTAGTTGACAATTACTCTGGGTGTCCGGCACACCCGAACCACTTAAGCTCTCCTTGAACTTTAAGATTTCCACCGGTTGCGCGCGCTCACAACCTGTTCCACAGTCTCTCTACAGGCATTCAACTCCGCCAGACATTACAACATGGATACAATACAAAAACACCGCAATCTAGCACGCATGACCCTTTATACTCACTCTCGACCGATACTGCTGCTTTTCTGTCTCACGTCATCCGGACCTTCTTCGGCGGGCGGTTCTTCCGATCATCGATCTCTAGGGACCTTGGGGTAATCTAACCTGGCCTAGATCACCTTCCTCAAGAAGGCAACCATCCTCTATAGCTACCAACTGGAAGGGCGAGATTTTGATCGATACCTTATCACTATTGATCTAAACCCCGATCTGGTCGACTGAACCTTTATTGCCTGTCATTGAGGGAAGAAAGTGCATCTCTTACCAAGTTAGTTCACCCAATAAAGGACTCCGCTCCGAAAGATCACAGACAACTTCTAGCTTTCAAAGGTTTATTATATAGTCAGAATAAGCTGCAAGTACAGGCATCTCAGAATGAGATTCACAAGATACACGGGCCCAACTACATACATGTGCTCTCTGAAAACCCTCAGACGAGCAAAGAAGACTACGAGTACAAGTTCTAAGAATAATAAAGCTATCAGCATTGACACGTACTGAGATCTCTCCGTCATTTAAGTTGGAGGAAAAACGCAGGTTAGGCTGTCCCTACTCTGTTCTAGATGGTATCCCTACTTAACCAGGTCCCAACCTAACAAAAGGTGTCAGCGGTGAATGACCCCCTAGGGAAGTCACCCACTCTTAGTCTCTTGGTGAAACCCTATAGTTCTCCAGTCATGACCCCTCTCTGCCTACCCATCCGCTCTCTAAAGGGTCCTCAGGCTTCTGCTCTAACTCCACCCAGGGGGGCTGTCCCTAATACAAAAACATACAACAGCATTTGGGACGCCCCTTGTGAGACGCCCCTCACGTGGTGTATCTTCTGGCTTTTTCCATGATGAGGCCTCGTGCGTTAGAGTTGACCTTGCTTCTCAGACTCTTCTCCGGCCCGCTGATACCCCTTAAAACATTCCGGAACCCTCCTCCATGTCTGGGCCGTCTCCTGAACAATCCCCTATTCATTTCATTTATAATTGGATCCCCCCTTTCTCTTGCAGACAGACATCTGCAGCCAAGATCCCAATTCTCATAGACTTCCAACAAAGGTTTGCAACATTTCTCGGCCCAGACCAATACGTGTAAATCAATGTCTATAAAACATTTCAGGCCTACAGCATTTATCATAATGATTATAACATTCAACTACTTCATTAATTAATAGCATGTTAATACTCTTATTCTATTATTCGGTAAACACATCTATAAATCATGGCCCACTTAAAGCAATTACTAAAAACCTTAGTGCAATCCATGTCGTGAAAGGAAACACCTTCCCCATCCCTTCCATCTCTGGCCCTGAGGCCTACCACGTTCTACGTTTAACCGCATGCCATCTTACATTTTAGCAGCTACACGACATGGATTCAGGATTAATCACGTCTAATAAAGTCATATAGTTTCACACATTTCTGCATTAGTTCCACTTCTACTTAAATCTCTAAGTTAACTACACATTTCAGAATATAGATGTAGGTACTATCCGCACTCATGGCATTTCTCTTCATGACTTGTGCTTACTACGTGTAAGTGTGATGTACTTATACATTTAGGTCAGTTTGCGCTCTCTCAATAGTGAATTGTTATTTGGGAGGGACGCCCAAAACATGGTCCTCCCAAACAGCAATTCGAGATGGAGTTGCAAACCCATCCCGAATAGTCCCAAATTGTGCACTGATGTTTTAGGAATCGATTCTGATTTTGCAAACCGACCTTTGTAGTAATAGGTTACTTTGCAAAATCACCATTCAGAGTGGATCCCAATTCAAACTACCCCATCAATCTTGATGAGGTAGGAAGTAAATTGCAACTTACTCTGAATACTATCAAGAAGATGGTGGCCTGCTGTGATCGCATTTTAATAAATACTTTATCACTTTTTTGGTCGAACCTGAGCCAGGGCGCAAGTACTGCTCTGG
The DNA here is from genome assembly GCF_964263255.1 of Lissotriton vulgaris. Taxonomy (NCBI): domain Eukaryota; kingdom Metazoa; phylum Chordata; class Amphibia; order Caudata; family Salamandridae; genus Lissotriton; species Lissotriton vulgaris. The sequence goes on from NC_141691.1 coordinate 1,869,944,502, forward strand.
CGAAGATCTGTTGTAGTTTAGTACAGAGAGAAGCCCCGCCCACTCCCTGCCCTTATTTTTCATTGGATTGTGTCTGTCCTTTGTGAATGCAGGGGTGTGATTCCTTAATTGGCTTATTAGTCCCTCCTTAGTACTGCCATGTCGTCATTTGTAACTTCCCATGGCTCCTGGCCCCTTTACTTGGTTGATACACGGTATGTGTGTTATTTTATTTATTGAGTTTCTCCTACCTCAAGCAAGATGACGGCCTGTCGATGCCCAGTAGGTGGGGCGGGGAGATGGCAGCTCTCCTCCTTAGCTCTTAAGCTTCCTGCCGCCGGAGCAGTGGTGGAGTCTCGAGGACGCTGCCGACCTCCATCGAAAAAGATGCCGGACTTCATGGTGGTACTCTATGCGCTTTATTTCAACTGTGGGATTGGTAGGATTATGAACATTTTGGAATTAGAGTACAAGCGCAGTTTATGATTTCAACACTAAAAGCATGTGTGCAGCAACAGACGGGTAGAAACTAGCTAGTAATCACATCTGTCAATAACCTATAGAGGAAGTCTGCAAAAGTGAGTTTCAAGGGAACATGCCCACCCCTATATATTAAAATACAAATATAATTTCCTGTAGATATGTTTCTTGTAACATCATTAATTTAGTTTATGAAGATGCAAAGGGTGATAAGATTGTGCCAAGAGGAAGGGTGAGACAGTAGGATGTCTTTGGCCTTGTTAGCTAGCATGATGATCCTTTATCACTGGCACTAAACAACCACAGTATTTTGTTAATAATTGTTAATGTGAAGATGAACTTGTAAAACTTGGTGTACAGTTCAGATAAAATCAAAACACAAATGTACACAGCCCTAAAAAACACACGAGATACTAGGCACTACAAGAAAGAAGTTACTCAAATAGGTGTATTTTAGAGCTTTCATGAATGGTGAGAGAGTATAGATTTGTCTAAAGTCCTCAAGTAATAAGTTCCACAGTGAACTTGCGATGACCAAGAATGACTAATCACAGGCCTTTTCCCTAACATTGTCAGATGGCACCACAAAATGTTTCCCAGGTGGCTTCTTATGAGGCAGCACAGAGTGAAAATCTAATACAAAAAGTGTGGAACTGACGCACAGGTAGTTTTATAGTTGAAATCAGAGTCTTAAAGTTGATCTGGAAAGTGATGGGCAAGTAAGGCACACTCTGATGGGCCGAAGAAACATGGACGCCTTCTTTATATTACAGTCTGTTCTTATAGCAGGGCTTTTTGTTGAAGACTTGTAGCTTCTTGCCATTAGCATTTAAATTTCTCACTGTCAAGACATTAGCATATTCTAATCTAGAGCAAAAGCTGTTCTTCTATTGGGTTCAATATTTTCCTGGGATAGAAGATGCTGAGCTTTGAGTAAAAACTTGAGCTAGTAGCTGCATGACAGGATAGCCTGGTTGGTCAGACTGCCCGTTAAAATCCGTTCTGCAAAATCCACGCTCTAGTTTTTCACCTTAACTTTGACCAGAGCCTCAGATGCCCTGACGTGGGAGGGGGGATGTGATGCAATAACATTTTTCTAGATATTAAGGAGAGCCTTTAAGCAAAATATCTTTGATAGATAATTTCAGCGTCACGAAGTTATCATGACTCAGTATCTTTTGGTAAGAGGAACACCACTCAAGTAAGTTGGCTAGTAGCTGATGCTTCATGTATCACATTAAGGCAATGATCAGACCAGCCCATGGGTGTCAATAGACCTGACCAATATCCAAGCTTAGTGTGAGCGCCCAATCCAATGTATCTGACTAGTGCTTCCACTTCTCAATGTAGGCAATGATTGTGGCCACTGAATTACCATTCTTCCTGAGACCATCACAGGAAAGGAGAGGCTTGTACTTGCACCTAAATAAAAGACCCCTGGTGGTATTTAAATCCAACTGAACTTCACACAAATTATTCTCAGGTGCAGAACGCACACTTTGAACTCTCTCCTCAATGAGACAAGACGTAAAGAAAACACCGCTGCTTTTCGAAAAAAATATAAAAATCTTTCACTTCAATCAAAACTTAGATGTCTACATTCACTGATTTGACCAACCTTAAATCAAGTATTCTTGCAGGTATTCTATTTTGTTTTCTTAAACTAACTCCCCCCTCACCAGAATCCTTGCTGGTGACAGCAAATCTGTTTGTACACCCTGGTTCCTTAGGCAAAGCTGTTTGCTGTAAAACGCTCTAGCAACCTGAGGGTAGTGAAGAACTATACAATAGCCCTTAATAAATAAATGAAATAGCCTTAGTGCCCAAGTCCTAACTAGCTTTAATTTTTATTATTTGCTCCATATCTGCCTTATCCAACCTTCCCTTCATGGCAAGGCCATTATTGTGGAAAAGCATTGAAAAATGTTTTATAACTCTAATCAAAGTATATTAACCACTGTAAACACTCTGAGCAGATTGCAGGAAGGATGCACTCATCCAGACACTATCATTCCTCTTAAACGAAGAGCATTTCTGCATTATTCTTCATTGGCACAACTAGAGCGCTGGTAGATCTAGGGAAAGCATTGTAAGATCCCATGCGGTCATTAACATCTGTTTCCAGCAGGAGTTCTATTTCGATGGGTGTAGAGCCTATTTGTAGGTTCAGTGCACTTCCCAAAAGCTAGGTGCCCAAAAATGTGGCTGCCATGATCTTTCAATGCTCTGTCTATATAGTCATGCATGGGATTTTTCTTCTGTAATGAAACCAACAAGGGATTCCGTTTGCGTACTGACCCTATACCTTTTGAGTTAGAAGGGTACCTCTCCCAATTTGTGGATTTTGCTCCTGTAAGACATAGGACTATCCTAGGAAGAGGCGTTTACGACCAGCTTTGATGTCTACTGATCAGGGATCCTGCATATCATCTTTTTTATGTTTTTTTTCTGTCAAAGGTGTTTTATTAATAGTTTGAAGAACAGAAAAGAAAGAAAAAAAAAGGAAAAATGACAATATGCGACAGTCCCGCACAACTTCCCACACAGGGGGCATATGTAAATGTAAAGTCAGGCGGTAGAGATGGCACGGACCAAAGGAGCACATACAACCAATCTTGGAAGGCCACGAGTCCAGGAGAGAACAGGAAGCCTAGCTCGTTACCAGGATGGAATAGCACAAAGTCGGGGCCACCAGCTGGAGTAGGTGCTAGTGATGGAGCAAGGATTCGCACGTAACGCGACTTGCTCTCTTCATGAACCTCGCTTAAATCATAACTGTACTAACTCCGATTGATTTTCATTTATTTGTATTTCCCCAACACACGGGTGTCCCTAGGAGGCTTGCCTATGTGTTTTTCATCATAATCAAGCTTGCACATTAATAAAATGGCCGCTTTGCAGAAATCCAGTCTGCGCATGCGTCGGTCATACCCATGTGATGTGACGCACTCGCAATCTGGAGGGAAAAGTTCGCACATGCGCAGTGATGTTTAAATGGCCGCTTGTCACTAATCATGCTTCATGCTATCTTAAGCCGCTTTTGTCTATGCATCTTTTCTGCACTAACTCTTAATGCTATAAGTATTATAAAATAAGGAATTAAGAGTAGTTGGTCATGGTGTACAGTGTATTCATTTTATTCTGTGTTATTAATTTGTTTTCGCTTACTTTTCATGTACCGCGTAAATGAGGGCCTTGAATTGGGGATGGAATCCATTTTGACGCTGACGTATCCCTCATCACGTGATCAAAGATCTGGGACGTGCAGCAATGGAACCTGACAGTCGGCCATTGAAAAGGGGACTGTCCTTTCCAGGCGCACCTTTGCCCTTGAAGATGTGCTATTTGTATTCTGAAATGCGCAACAATGTTGCAAACCTTTTCTTCACTATTGTACTTTCCCACACGTAGGCCTGGGAACCCAGATGTTAGGGGGAGGGTAATGTCACGTGAACTTACGTAATAGAAATATAGGTGGTGACAAATGTCTTAAACCACCTCCCTTGACCAATCAGAAGATGGGACTTTGTCATTTTGCAACATTTATGGGTGGTCTTGGGGATCTAAACCTGTATAAATAGCCTAGCTTAGCTTAGAGAAATTGTCCGACTTGTCCGACTAGCAGACCTGTCACTGACCCTACGAAATCTATAGGTGCCTGATACAGAGTGCTGCGGAGCATTCTGCCTGAAACTTTCCACAAACTCCAAAGGGGTGGAAATTAGTCCTAAGTGCTAAGAAGAAGCACTTTGCTGGGAGATTCGAAAACCCAATCGGGGTTATTGGCGGATTCCGTGCAGAAGAGGGGGTAACGCTGGCGTTGCATCCGATGCTGTGAGGGGTTGGTCGTGCCTTGGTGAACCCAGTCCTGACCCAGACCTGAGGGGTATCCTGTCCTGACTGTCCATGAGCTGTACCTGCTCACCTTCTGGTATTCCCTGAATCCTTGAGGGTCCTTGTCCCGTTCTTTCCCAACTGACCCGTGGCCAGGGTTAGTCCTCATTCTCACCTAGGTAAATATTGACATAGGTGTCTGTCTATACTATACCCTCAACCTTTCCTCCTCTGATTAAAGCAATCTTGCCTGTGATATTCTCCATATCTCCTTTGAATGTAATTCTATGCAATTGATTATTAGTAAATGTTCCACTTTTACCCTTCCTATAGGACATTGTTAAACCCGACTGTTTATCTAGCTTGTTCCACTTATTCCCTTTCCCTTAGTATGGTTGCCGTGAGGTTAGAAAGATAGCATAAGGTTTAGGAAATAGTATAAAATTATTAGGTTGAACATTAGGTTTTCCTCACGTCCTTGCCCTAGATTAAACTGTATTAGATAACTGTCCATATGATTCATGCCCTATAGTGTTCCCTTTTACTCTATGATACTCACTTTGATCCAGAGTTACATTCTAGTCCTAATACTAATCATTGATGTATTACTTTGCATTTGCCTACTTGTAATGGCATTTTCGTCCTAAACTTATACTATATAAACCCTTAAAACCATCAAGGTGTCTGTGGTCATTATACATTAAAGTAATATTAAAGGTATTAAATGTGTAAATCAGAATTTTCTCCCTTTTAGGAAAACACTTATCACCTGTCCACTGCTAGCTCCTGATCTGTCAGGAGTAATGTGCCTGTGGTAAGTCAGGTACATGAATAGTGAGTGGTGTAAGAGTCACCCACCCGATTACTGATAGTAGCGTGATAGAGGTTTTTCACCCGGTTCATTTGCAAAACACCGTCATCATATGCACGCCAGGGCCCAGTGCGTGGAAAATTGGAAATCTAAGTGACCCGGGTGACCGCGCGCTCTATCAGTAATTTCTGGTAAGCAGAGGAATGGTTAGGACTAGTAAGATAGGTAGATAAGATAGTTAAAAAATAAACCGTGAAAAATAAATGTGCTGCTAAAATTGTTTTTTAATATTGATTGTGTTACTTAAAATTTTTTTTTTGCAAAAGAAATCGATTTCAAAATTGTTTTAAATGATTTTATATATGTATTGCTGCTAAATATTATATGTTTTGTTAACCAATTGTGTGTGATTGTTGAGTGTTGTCTGAAATCCCCGGGGAATTGTATAACGGATGGTGAGTAGAATCCATCGCGTTCTGAGGTCATTTGTAGGGAGGAAAGGTTAGTGCATGGTTCAAGTGGAACTGGAAGCGCTAATTAGGTCTTTTCAGAAAAACTGAGTGAATGACAGTAACGGGACTGCTGATAGAAACCTTGGTCTGATATCACCTAGTAAGGGTCACACTAAGGGAGTAATAGAGTCATCGGAGCTTGTATGATAGCAAAGGGAAACGCTGACGAACCCCAGGCTTAGTATATATCCCGGAAAGAAGTGGATGAGACTGGGTAATAGCAGGTTTTCTAATGCTTGCGTGAGGGTAGGCAAGAGAAGTCTATCCGAAGTGTATGAAAAGTAGACAGAAGTGGTTTACTTGTAGTAAAAGAAGAACTTTCTATCTCTTTAGAACACTCCTACACAATGGCGAATGTTATACGTTGTTGACTAAAATTAACCATAGCACCTTAGAGAAAATACAAAGTTTCCGTTACCTTGTAAAGGAGGGAGACAGTCGAAGGGCTGCTCTGACGTCACTCCGTGCCGCGCTGGTATTGGTTAAACCAGCGGGTGTGTAGTGAAGCCGAAATTGTAAGGGAGGGGTGAGTGCCTGAGCGTGAGAACGCGTCTCGCGAAAAGGCCGCACACCCATTGGTCAAGAACCTTTGCAACCTCTGCACTGATTGGTTGTTAAGAAATTGGAGTCGCGCTAGCATTGGAAGCACAAACGAAGTAAACATTTTCCGCACCGAGCTTATAGATTGTTACGAGCGGTGTATGTGGTACCCTGATTTTCTGCCTGATCCACGAAATCTAGGGTGTCATAAAGAGTTGATGAGCAAAGGCAGACCTCACAACATGTACGGAGGAAAGAGAAATATGGCATTTGTCAGCAAAATAAAGAATTTCTTTAAAACTGACAAACCCGTACGAACTAGGGAGGGCGTGATCATTCCTCCGCCAAATACTCCAGCCTCTTTCATGATGTTAGAAAAAGGGTATCATACCTGTGTATGGTTAGAGAACTGGGTAAAGTACACTGCGGAGGATGGAGTTTTAGCCTTTCCCATTGATGGTACTTTTAACGGGAGAATCCTATTTAACCTAAGGACCCGAATGAATGAATTACATCCCAGACCTAGATTAACCCAGTATGAAGCTTTAGAGGAATGGGAAATTGAGGCTCTAGAGCGAGACAGACCCCGGATGGACAAAGGAGTGACCCGATGGTATCCAAAAATGGTAAAGGAAACCAAGGAGCAGAAATTGAAACAGTGGAGACAAAATATGATGGTAGAAGGGTTATTCCCCATGTTCGGAGCTAATGAAATGATGGGAGGGAAGAAATGTACTGAGAAAACCCGACACATGATGCCCCTGGGTGAATCGGAAGATGAATTTTTAGAGGACTTATTTATGAAAGGTCCCCCGCCTTATAATGAAGACACCAGATCTCAAAACTTAACTACTCCATTGAGACCTTCAGGAAGAAGAAGCACTAGTGAAGCCGATTCCACAGGGATAGAACAGAAAAGAGCGGGAGGAGAGGGATTTGGTAGACCCGACCCCGTGGTCCCGAATTACAACCCCTTTGGTGAGGAAAGATCAGTTTTATCCACTCCATCTGCTCCGAATTTATATCCTTCTCTAGTACCCCAAATGATACAGGATCCCCCCATGAATCGAGTATTACATGAGCAGGAGAGGGATGCCCTGAGAGGACAGCGGAATGATCTCATACATGCTATAGCTCAGATAAATCCAAATCCTGAAGCCCTGACGATTCCAGTAACCATTGGTCCAGTTTTTCCTCTATATGGGGACAGAATGAATACTCCTAAAACTCCAGTCATAACCCCGATGATGCCCCCGCCCAGAAGGGAACCACTCATTATTGATGACCAAGCAAGTGAATGTGAGTCCATGGCTTCCTTGATGGATCTGCCTAACAGGGAGCAGGGACCTAGTATGTCTCGAGTGAGAACTCAGACTGGGAACAAAGATGTACTAATAGAGTCTTCATCAGGAACTCAAAGTGCGACAGTGGTAACTCCCGAGGAAATAGAAAGATGGACCCGAGAATTAGAAAAGGGAACCCCTCATCCGAAACCACTAGATATATATAAGCTAAGAATAGAGCTAGAGGAACTAAGCGCAGGAAATGTGGGTTTAGAACGATTGAATGTCCGGGAGGAAGATGAGTTGTTGTTCATGTGCAAACACCTTACTCGGAACGCAAAGATATACTATGACAAATTAATGGACACGGCAGTATGTATGGGAATAGATATCAGCAGATCCAAAGTACTACAGAAATCCTACAGAGTAGAATTTTCAGACAAAGATCTAGAAAACCTGAATACCGCAGGGAAGAAGACGCAGATTAAAGAACTGATAAACTTAGCACAGAAATGGGGAGATCTAGACAAGTGGAAAGCCAGATGGGCAAAGAAAAAGGAGGATAGCAAGGAGAGACCACGGACTGCTGAGTACGTCTTACAAGAAGCTGACAAACCAGAAAAATTATGTCCCATGAGAGAAGTCCCAGGGGGAAAATATGTCCATGTCCCTTGGTCCAGACAAGATATAGTATCTTTTACCAATGACTTTCCAAAATTACGGGAGAAACCAGTCGATTGGTACCGACAGGTCGAACGCTTCATAAAAGTTCAGAAATGTCTTCTGAAAGACCTGGATGGGTTTTTCGACATTGTGGTCCCCGTAGACTTGTGGACCGACTGCAAAATTGAAATTGATTGGCCTAGCGAAGAATATGCGAGAGACGAGATAACAGGAGCTCCCGCACCTGAAGTAATGAGGAAGTATGAGCAAGTCATACAGTACCTCAAGAAGAAGGTGCCCGCAAAAGAAACTGATTGGACCCGCATAGATAGAACTACCCAAGAGCGTGATGAATCAGTCCACTCCTATTATGAAAGGTTACTGCAGGTCTTCAAAACTTACAGTGGAATCGATAATGTGGACCTGAAGGATATGACACATTTCTGTTATCGATTCGTGTTAGGATTGAGACCTGAAATATCCCAGTGGATTAGGGATAACAAAATCAGTTGACAAGGGAAACCCATTGATGATGTTCTCAAATATGCTAAATACTGCGAAGATGAGATCGAGAACAAAAAGAAAGCCCTAAAGGAGAAAGTTATGTGGGCTCAGGTGAAATTAGCTGAACAACAAGAAAAACAGTTAAGTAAAATGACTAACAGTAATAATGCTCCAAATCCGAATGCTGGGGGTGGAGGCAGGCCCCGGGTAAAGATGAGTAGGGAAGAGGCTATGGAAAAATTCCCCTGTCACGGATGTGGTCACATGGGACATTGGAGAGATAAATGTCCGCAATTGCAGGCTGGTAATGTCCCCGTAAATGGTTTAAATCCACAGGTGCAGAAAGAGGGGATCCGAAAGACCCAACAGCAGGTAAATCAACCCCCAGTGCCACGCGCACCTAGACAGAATTATAGGAATCAGGGTCAACAGAATGAAAGGGTCGAAGTGTGGGAAGGAGAGAATGAAAGAAATGCACCCATTCCACAGTACCTGTTAAATGATACTTTTCTCTGCGATGATCAATACTGACGGGGCCTGAGAGGGGAGGACAAGGAGTGCGTGCTTGGTGCCTCCTTACCGGTAGACCAGACTGGACCATACATTGAAGGAAAGGTTGAAGGGACAGATGTCACCTTTCTGTTGGACACTGGTGCTACCCGTTCCACTGTGAGAACAGCGGACGTTCCTAACCTACCCCTCTCGGGAGAAGCTATCCAAGTAGTGGGAGTTTCAAATCAGATAATCAGTACTCCAGTAACAGAACCTATGGAAATGCACAGATTTGTGGTCTGTGATTCCAGTCCTGTAAACCTATTAGGACGATATTTGCTGTGCAAAATGCGTTGCACCATCTTTTGCTCACCAAATGGTGTTGAAATTCAGACCCCAGATGAAGATGGTCTGTATAAATTGATGTTACTAAGGCCCGACACAGACATTAAGCCCATGTCCATTGAAAGTCTACCTGAAGAACTGCAATCAAGCGTAATACCTGAAGTTTGGGATTTTACTGGAAAGGATGTAGGCTTAATGGCAAATGTAGACCCAGTTAAAATAACTATAAAAGCAAATGCTGTATACCCAAATACCAAACAGTATAAAATGAGTGCAGAAGTGAAAGAAGGAGTCGCTAAGGAATTAAACAGATTGCTCAAAGCAAACATCATTCAGGAAGTGATGAGCAGTCCTTGTAATTCACCCATACTTGGAATTAAGAAGCCTAGCGGAAAGTATAGGGTAGTGCAGGACCTGCGCAAGGTAAACCAAATTGTAGTACCTTGCTGTCCCATAGTGCCTAACCCCGCAGTAATACTGTATCAAATTCCTTGGGAGGCGGAATGGTTCACTGTCATAGACTTGTGCCATGCGTTCTTTTCCATCCCATTGCATCCAGAAAGCAAATTCCTTTTCAGTTTTGAATTCAACAGCCAGGTCTATGTCTGGAATCGTGTCCCCCAGGGGTACACCGAAAGTCCATCGATTTTCAACCAGATCCTAAAGAAATGTCTTGAATCCTTAGTACTGCCTAAAGAGTCTGTCCTGGTACAATATATAGATGACCTACTGGTAGCATCCAGAAGTCAAGACGACTGTGTCACTGATACCATTGCCTTGCTGAATCACCTAGGAAAAGGAGGACATAAGGTCTCACCAGACAAATTACAGTTCTGCAAAACTTCAGTAAAATATCTGGGGCACCAGATAGAGAAAGGGATCAGGAAAGTCACTACAGAAAGAATTAAAATAATTCGAGAAATGTCACTACCAGTAACCCAGAAAGAAGTAAGAATGTTCCTAGGGGTTGTTGGGTACTGCAGACAATGGATCGTGGGTTTCGCGGCTATAGCTAAACCCTTGATTAACATGACAAAGAAAGGAGCGGAAGACCCAGTTTGTTGGAATGATGAATGCATGACTGCTTGGGTAACATTGCGGAATTGTCTGTGCACAGCTCCAGCCTTAGGAATGCCTGATTATTCCAAGAACTTTGAATTGTTCTGTGATACGAGAGACAATTGTGCGCTCTCGGTCCTAACCCAGGAACATGGTCTGATTAGACGTCCCGTGGCCTACTTTTCGGCCGCCCTAGATCCAGTGGCTGCTGGATTACCTGGGTGCCTGAAAGCAGTAGCTGCTACCTGTACAAGCCTAGAGCAGAGTGAGAACATTGTGATGGGACATCCTGTCACTGTATTTGTTCCTCATTCAGTTGTGATCTTGCTCACCCGAACCAAGACACAGTATCTCACCCCTAGTCGGCTGACCAAGTATGAGAGGATTCTCATTGGTGCAGAAAATGTAATAATTTCCATATGTAACATTCTGAACCCTGCCACTCTATTGCCCCTTCCCATTGATGTAGAGGCAGGAGGTGAAATTGACCATAACTGCATAGACTTGACTGAATTTAGCACAAAACCCCGTCCTGATATCAGAGAAGTAGCCTTGGTTGATGAAGACCTCAAAATGTTTGTGGATGGTTCATGCTTGAGACATGAGAATGGAGGTTTGAGTGCTGCCTATGCTGTAGTCACTTTGGAAAAGACCCTGGAAGCTTCCTATCTTTGCGAGGTTAAATCTGCTCAAGTAGCGGAGCTCATTGCTCTAACCAGAGCCTGTAAAATTGGGAAAAACAAAAGGGTAACTGTATATACTGACAGTCAGTACTGTTATGGGGTTGTTCATGACTTCGGCCAGCTCTGGTTGCAAAGAGAATTCATGACTTCCTCAGGTTCTCCTATCCGAAATGGAAAACCAGTACAAAACTTACTAGAAGCCATCCAATTGCCCAAAGAATTGGCTGTGGTCAAGTGTGCGGCTCACCGATCTGGAAATGACGAGGTGACAGCCGGAAACAGATATGCTGACCAAATTGCCCAGTACTGCGCCCGACACAAAATGTCCCTCCTAATTAAATTATGGGGAGGTGAAAGCAGCTGCCAACTGATGTTGTTTGAAAGGTTGGGAACATGGGATGAATTGAGAGAACTACAACAGACAACAGACAAGAAAGAAAGGGACATGTGGAGGCAGGATGAATGTCGACCAAGGGAAGGAGATGGTGTTGTGGTCCACAAGACTGGTATGCCTGTACTACCTGAACGACTAGTTACCGCAATGGCACGGATAATACATGAACCAACACATATTGGGAGGGATGCCATGTGCCGTATGTTTGAAAAGGTGTTCTACTGTTCAAAATTCAGGAGCACAGCAGACAAACTTTGTCAGAGGTGTTTAGTGTGTCAACAGTTCAATGCAGGAAAGAAGACAGTAGTGGAACAAAGTACCATTGGGAGAGCAGAAGGTCCCTTCATTAGGATGCAGGCAGACTTCATAACAATGCCCATGTGCAAAGGATATCGATATGTCCTGGTCATAGTTTGCTTGTTTTCCCGGTGGGTGGAGGCTTACCCAGCAAAGAAGAATGATGCCCTGACTGTAGCAAAATTATTACTTAGGGAATTGATCCCACGCTTTGGAATTCCAGAGACAATTGAAACAGACCAAGGTGGACATTTTTCAAACGAGGTCCTAAAGGAACTCTGCAGAGCATTCAAAATGGAGCAAAGGCTGCACTGTGCCTATCATCCAGAGGCTTCTGGAATAGTCGAGCAGATAAACGGCACTCTCAAGTCCAGGTTGGCAAAACTGTGCGACTCCACAAAAATGAACTGGATAGAAGCTTTGCCCATGGTGCTGATGAGCTTGAGAAGTATTCCAAACAGAAAGACAGGCTTGAGCCCCCATGAAGTGCTGATGGGAAGAATGATGCGACAAGCATGGGTACCTGGACACAAACTGCTAAGTATTTCTGATGATATGGTGCTAGAATACTGCAGGCAGTTGGGTGACCAAGTGCGTTCTATCTCTCACCAGATTGGAGAGACTGCTGTCGAATGGCCTACAACTCCAGCACACAAACTGAAACCAGGTGATTGGGTGGTGTTAAAGAAACACACCCGGACGAGTTGCCTTGGACCGAAGTGGGGCAGGCCTCGACAAGTGATCCTTGTCACCACAACTGCTGTGAAGTGTGCTGGTGTACCAAAGTGGATCCATGCAAGTCACACGAAGAAGGTGACTGGAGAAAACGCGACTGAAGCCGAAGGTGGTCCAGCTGAGGAGACTCCAGAAGAGGGTCCGGATCCCGCTGACATCGAACTACCAGGTACAAGTCAAGAAATTGAATGGTTTCCTGCTGATGACCAGGTTCTTGATCCATTAAGAACCCGAAAATACTCTTACCTAGGTAGTGAGTGGGACAGTGCAGGTGAGTCAGAACAAGAAGGAGAAGGTCAGATCATCAAAGCCATCATAAAATCTGATCAGGGATTAGGCCAAGTAGGGACAGAACAAGTCATCGACACTCCTCCTCCTGAGACAGAGGAGACTGGAAAGGGACAGATAGTAGTCAAAGCAGAAGTTCATGCGGAAGAAAATCAAGAGATCGAAGAGCATGAACCAGGCCAGTTAGTAATAGATGAACGTGTTCAGGAAGAAGAGTCCAGTGAATCACTCACAAACAAAGATCAAATACAGTCAAAACCTGAACTAGGTCAGCTTAAGGACCAGGCAGAAGAAATAGATGAAAGACCTGGAACTAGTCAGACAGGAAGGGAAAAAGACACTGCTGAAGCAATAGTGCGACAAAGAAGAAAAAGCAAAAGAGTTCACGAGGAAGAGCAAGTTTCCTCGACTACAAACAGGATCGAAAGGAAGGATGAACCCCGATATGTAAAAAGACTAAGAATAAGAATAAAAACAGTCGAAGAAAAACTAAAGGACCGAAAAAGGGCTGAAAGAGAAGGAAAAGAAGCCAGAGGAAAGTCCATCCGAAAGGGCGGCAGAGTAAAGAAACAAAACAGGCTGTATCGAAGCCCTGAGTGGACCTATCTGGTGTTGGAAGAAATTGATGAGCCCGAAGCTTGTGGCAAAAGCGACGAAGGGTCCATTGCTGATCGGAGTTCTGACGAAGACCCTCCTTGAGGTGAAGCGAAGTAAAACCTCAGCTGAGAAGAAACGAAGAGGGGTTGAGAAAGCCACCTGTAAGATAAAATGTCTGATTCAAGTGTCACTGGAAGGTCCAGATTTAGCTGTTGCAAGACATGCTGTAAAATATGCATCTGTAGTGTAGTGGTACTAGTAATGATATGGATAGGATTAACCGTGTTTATACCTTTTATGATAAGCAAAGACCCTAACATATATCCTACAGACTTGACGACACAAGACGCAGAAGTTGTACATACTGAAGAAACACCACGAAGTGTAGAAAGACGTGACAATGCAATGAGTCTGAGACATACAAGACCCGACTTAGAAGCATCAGATGAGGGAGAACTACATTATCCCCAAATGAAGAACAGGACACACTTAAATGTTTTCGCAAACCTTTTAGTGCACTATGTAGAAGCTATGGAAATAGAAGATTGCTATGTCTGCATGATGCTACCTACTTCAGTAGCTGAAGGCGTGACATACCACCATTTACCCCTGACCTATGGAATTTCCTGTAGTATTTTAGCTAGTTTATTTTATAGAAGCACTTTACAGTATTATTACTCAAACACTGACGTTATTTTTTCAGAACTTCCTATTAGAGGGAATCTGAACCTTGTACATACCCTTGGTGGAGTGACTCGCTACATGGGGGAATATTTCCCGACTATAGGTGACATAGATCTGAATGAAGCTCGTAGAGACAACTTGACGTGTGCCTTACATGCACAAGAGAAAATGTTCTTGAAAATGGCAGAGAAGAGAAGGGAAGAGTTTCAGAAAAAGGCAAATGACGAACAGAACAGAACCCCTAGATGGGCAGAAAACATGGATAACACCTCACAAAGCGAAGTTACTCCTGCTCTGTTGCTGGATTTTGAACGGAAAGGAAAGCTCTGTCTTCATAGAGAAAAGACTAGTTATTATAACAATGTATTCATTGGTTCCAGCGAGTGTGAACATAATTACAAGGTAATTGGAGGTTGGGGTTTCAAAAATGGGTCAGACCTGTGTTTCCAGGAATTTATTATATATGTGGAAACAAGGCTTATTTCAAATTGCCGGATCACTGGTATGGAAGCTGCTACTTTGGCATTGTCTTTCCGAAAATATACCATGTGAACAATGCAGCTGGAAGCAATGAGATTACTAATGGCTTAGTGCGTAGAAAACGTGAAAGTGTAGGAGAAATTATAGGTGATATTTTTAGCGCACTGATACCTGGAATGGGGGTAGCTCTGAATACTCATAGAATCTGCAAATTATCTACAGTAGTGGATCGGTTATCAACTGACACTGCTGCTGGATTTCTGATGATCAATACCGAAATGGTTGCGATCAGATCAATGGTTTTACAGAATCGCCTTGCTCTTGATACCTTATTGGCAAAAGAGGGCGGAGTCTGCAGGATGCTGAGGGCACAACATTGTTGCACTTACATTCCTGATAAAAGTGTCGAAATTAAGAAGTATATAAGAAACATTACTAATTTGGAAAAAGAGCTCAAACCATTAGAGGTTGACAGTGCCTGGAAGAGACTGACTGATGGTCTCTCCTCTGTAGGTAGTTGGTTCTCCAACTTAGGTAAAAGCCTTTTATGGAAAATACTGATGCCAATAGCTGGAATAGGTGTGATTGTTCTGATCATATTCATCTGTTGCAAATGCCAGAAATGCAGAAAATATGTAGTGAATAAAAGAGGAAAGCGAAAGGCTGATGACTTAGAATTAGAAGAATTAAGAAACCAGATATATAAGAAAATAAAGAACAATCATACACACAGAGAGGCGGAGAGAAAGCTCAACAATAAGTTCATTGAGGTTGAGATGGACGAATTGGATGAATGAAGTTGGCATCTGTTTTCATGTGTAGTGATGATAGTAAATATCATCAAAGAGGGGATTGATGGAGCAAGGATTCGCACGTAACGCGACTTGCTCTCTTCATGAACCTCGCTTAAATCATAACTGTACTAACTCCGATTGATTTTCATTTATTTGTATTTCCCCAACACACGGGTGTCCCTAGGAGGCTTGCCTATGTGTTTTTCATCATAATCAAGCTTGCACATTAATAAAATGGCCGCTTTGCAGAAATCCAGTCTGCGCATGCGTCGGTCATACCCATGTGATGTGACGCACTCGCAATCTGGAGGGAAAAGTTTGCACATGCGCAGTGATGTTTAAATGGCCGCTTGTCACTAATCATGCTTCATGCTATCTTAAGCCGCTTTTGTCTATGCATCTTTTCTGCACTAACTCTTAATGCTATAAGTATTATAAAATAAGGAATTAAGAGTAGTTGGTCATGGTGTACAGTGTATTCATTTTATTCTGTGTTATTAATTTGTTTTCGCTTACTTTTCATGTACCGCGTAAATGAGGGCCTTGAATTGGGGATGGAATCCATTTTGACGCTGAGGTATCCCTCATCACGTGATCAAAGATCTGGGACGTGCAGCAATGGAACCTGACAGTCGGCCATTGAAAAGGGGACTGTCCTTTCCAGGCGCACCTTTGCCCTTGAAGATGTGCTATTTGTATTCTGAAATGCGCAACAATGTTGCAAACCTTTTCTTCACTATTGTACTTTCCCACACGTAGGCCTGGGAACCCAGATGTTAGGGGGAGGGTAATGTCACGTGAACTTACGTAATAGAAATATAGGTGGTGACAAATGTCTTAAACCACCTCCCTTGACCAATCAGAAGATGGGACTTTGTCATTTTGCAACATTTATGGGTGGTCTTGGGGATCTAAACCTGTATAAATAGCCTAGCTTAGCTTAGAGAAATTGTCCGACTTGTCCGACTAGCAGACCTGTCACTGACCCTACGAAATCTATAGGTGCCTGATACAGAGTGCTGCGGAGCATTCTGCCTGAAACTTTCCACAAACTCCAAAGGGGTGGAAATTAGTCCTAAGTGCTAAGAAGAAGCACTTTGCTGGGAGATTCGAAAACCCAATCGGGGTTATTGGCGGATTCCGTGCAGAAGAGGGGGTAACGCTGGCGTTGCATCCGATGCTGTGAGGGGTTGGTCGTGCCTTGGTGAACCCAGTCCTGACCCAGACCTGAGGGGTATCCTGTCCTGACTGTCCATGAGCTGTACCTGCTCACCTTCTGGTATTCCCTGAATCCTTGAGGGTCCTTGTCCCGTTCTTTCCCAACTGACCCGTGGCCAGGGTTAGTCCTCATTCTCACCTAGGTAAATATTGACATAGGTGTCTGTCTATACTATACCCTCAACTTTTCCTCCTCTGATTAAAGCAATCTTGCCTGTGATATTCTCCATATCTCCTTTGAATGTAATTCTATGCAATTGATTATTAGTAAATGTTCCACTTTTACCCTTCCTATAGGACATTGTTAAACCCGACTGTTTATCTAGCTTGTTCCACTTATTCCCTTTCCCTTAGTATGGTTGCCGTGAGGTTAGAAAGATAGCATAAGGTTTAGGAAATAGTATAAAATTATTAGGTTGAACATTAGGTTTTCCTCACGTCCTTGCCCTAGATTAAACTGTATTAGATAACTGTCCATATGATTCATGCCCTATAGTGTTCCCTTTTACTCTATGATACTCACTTTGATCCAGAGTTACATTCTAGTCCTAATACTAATCATTGATGTATTACTTTGCATTTGCCTACTTGTAATGGCATTTTCGTCCTAAACTTATACTATATAAACCCTTAAAACCATCAAGGTGTCTGTGGTCATTATACATTAAAGTAATATTAAAGGTATTAAATGTGTAAATCAGAATTTTCTCCCTTTTAGGAAAACACTTATCACCTGTCCACTGCTAGCTCCTGATCTGTCAGGAGTAATGTGCCTGTGGTAAGTCAGGTACATGAATAGTGAGTGGTGTAAGAGTCACCCACCCGATTACTGATAGTAGCGTGATAGAGGTTTTTCACCCGGTTTATTTGCAAAACACCGTCATCATATGCACGCCAGGGCCCAGTGCGTGGAAAATTGGAAATCTAAGTGACCCGGGTGACCCGCGCGCTCTATCACTAGTGCATAGTCAAAACAATGAAAGAGGCCAGCGTTTCCCTCCGCTCCGACCATCCCACCGCCTCAGCCGTAGGTTGGGGCATTGCCGAAACCTAAATGAAAAACCCCCCTACACCCACCCTTATTCCCTCCCCCCACCCCAGTGGTGGTAGCTATATTCATTCATACACAGTCACGTGGGTGGACAACATTTACACTTGGAATAAATGAAGGGCTCGCACTGTAGGCGGGCACACTGCAGACGGTAAGCCTTTAGAGAGAAAGCGAACCAGGGGGCCCCAGCGAAACGTGAAGTTTCGAAAGTTGCCCAAAAAGACCTCAGCCATGCGTTCCATGCTTAACAACTTTCATAGTCTCGCATGCCACAGTGAGAGTGCTGGAGCTTCCTTCTTCTTCCAAGCCGCCGCTAGGGTCAGTTTGGCCGCGCCAATACAAAGCCAAAGTATCTTTTTATCAGCCCTGGTCTGGTGTTCAAGATTCGGATCCCGAAGACCCAGCAAAATGTGGGCCATAGAGTCCGCAAGCGGGTAGCCCAGAATCTCCTTAATATGGGATAGGATCTCCTCCCAATAGGGACGGATGACAGGGCAGTCCCACCAGATGTGCTTGTAGTCTCCCAACAGACCACAGCCCGCCAACATCAGTCCGAGGAGCCCGGAAAAATCCGGATTAATTTAGCAGGATATAGTTACCAGTCCATCATCGTTTTAAGATGGGCCTCACTAAGCTCCACCGAGTGGTTGTGTTTAGTTATATCATGCCATAGGTGGGACCACTCCTCATCTGAGATATTACGTCCAAGGAGTTCTTCCCAAAGGGACATGTATCGTGGTCTGGGGGAGATAGTCGTAGAAAGCAGGAGGCTGTAAAGGAAGGAAATGACCCCCCGCATGGTGGATGTCTTAGAAAGGAAGGTTTCGAAAGGGGGTAGGCGGCCTGGTGGCCGCGTCTCTGACCGAGAGGGACAGCGCCCAATGGAGTAATTGGACATGGTGGAACCGCTCCTATTGTTGGACCTCGTGATCCCGTCTACAGTTGACAAAAGTGAGTGGGGCGTAGCCGTGGAACAAATGCGTGAGAGCTAGGCAGCCCCCCTCCCTCCAGGCATCAAAGGGACCTTCTCGTGTAGCACCTATACATTAAAATGTATAGGTGTAAAGGGGGAAGGGAATGTCGTCCAACGTTCATCACCAGAGACCGAGTCCCATACTTTCAAAGTAGTGCTGGTGGGGGTACTAATGTAAGCATTCAGGGGCCTATCACTTTTAGGTTTCCAAATCAAATCCCATATTGTTCTTCCCGCTACACTCCTGTCCATGTGCAACCAATGTTTCTCCGAGGTAGGCTGGGACCACTCCACCAATACCCGCAATTGTGCCGCCTTGTAGTATAATTGCATATCGGGAAGGCCTACCCCTCCCTCCTTCCGCGGGCGTCTAAGAATGTTAAACGAAAAGCGTGTGCGAACCCCCTGCCAGATAAAGCAGAGCATCAGTGTTTTGATACGACGGAAGAAGTCCCTATCAAGAACAATAGGCAGCGCCTGGAAGAGGTATAAAAGCTGGGGAAGCAGGGTCATTTTAAGCGTGTGGATCCGCCCCAGCCAAGAGATGTACAGTGGCCGCCACCAGGCCAGGTCTCCCTGCAACCTCTCCAAAAGGGGAGGAAAGTTGGCAGAGTACAGTTTCCCAATTGTGGGAGTCAGATGGATCCCGAGGTACAATATGGAGGAGAGTGTCCAAGGCAGAGGCGTAAGTGGCCGAAGACGGTCCACCTCTGCTGAAGAGAGCGTGAGGTTGGGAATATAGGATTTATCATGGTTAATCTTAAAGCCCGCCACTTCCTCAAAGCGCGACAAGGCGTCCTGAACGTGGGGAAGGGAGCGAGCGGGGTCTGAAAGGGAAAGTAGGACGTCATCGGAGAACAGGGTGATCTTGTGTTGTTCCCCAGTGAAGGGCAGTCCCCGAATGTCCGGGTTCTCCCTCACAGCGAGTGCCAGGGGTTCGACGCTCAAAGCAAAAAGCAGGGGGGAAAGGGGCAGCCCCGCCTAGTACCACACGAATGTGGAAGGCCGACAGATGGCCGTTAACTGTTACCCGGGGGCTGCTGGAGTTTGCTTTGAGCATCGCTAAGAATTTGGCCGAGAAGCCAAACGCCGTCAAAGTGTGGAATAGGAATCCCCAATACACCCGGTCAAAGGCCTTCTCGGCATCAAGGCCTATCAGGACCGCCGGAATCCTGAATCTATTGGCCTTCTCTATCAGATGGATCACTCTCCTGGTGTTATCATGAGTTTGGCACCCTTTAATGAACCCCGATTGGTCCGAGTGGATAAGCGCCAGCATCAAATCCTGGAAGCTGAGAGCGATGATGGAAGAATATAACTTGGCATCCACGTTAAGGAGGGCTATAGGTCTATACGAGAAATAGTTAGACGGGTCTTTCCCTGGTTTGGGGATGATCGAAATGATTGCCTCTGCCATGGAGCCCAAAGTCGTGCCGGTCTCTGCCATGGTATTAAAAAGTTGCACCAAATAGTCAGCCAATTCAGAGGCATAGGTTTGATAGAAAAGAGCCGTAAACCCATCCGCTCCCGGGGCTTTTTGGGGCTTCAGTGCTTTAATGGCATTCAAGACCTCTTCCCTGGTAAAGGGAGCAGTGAGCAGTTTGTTCCACTCCGCGGATACCCGGGGGAGCAGGAGTGCTTCTAGGTAATCTCTTTGTCTCCCTGGGTCAAGGGCTTCCCCCGAGTACAGCGCTGCATAAAAATCCCCCTCCCTTCTGCAGCCGTGAAGAGTCGGGGTGGTCCAGGCCAGTCCACACCAAGCACACGCCCACAAACTCGCCGCACTCCGCTACTCTGGGTCAAAACTCACAGTCGGGCTCCTCTTGTAGCAATGGCGTTGCACCAGTCAAGGGCCCGATGGCCGTCCCCACAGTGACAGTGTCCGGGGCTGGGCAGGCCGTGTCACCGCTGTGTCGCTCCGGGGATTCTCCCACAGGGGCCCGCAAAAAGGTAGAGCCTCTCACAGGCCCGGGCAGGCTGGTCGGGTCTCTCCCGCAGCGAGGCGACTCCGCCGCCAGAGACGCCCCCAGTCCGGGGGGGGGTGGGAGAAAGCTGCAGTACCTCTGCTCATCCCCGGTAGGCCGCCAATCCCTGGCCTTTCCTGCCAGCCTCCGCCGTAGCCGACGATGTGTCCTCAGAGCTGACCACGTGGAGCCGCTCCAGAGCCCCGCTCCGCTTTGTCCCCGGGCAGTACCGTTAGGCCCCCAAGGCCACGTGCAGCAGCTAGGCAGAGCAGAAAGGGGACACCAATAAGGCCATACGGAACGTTGGGGGCACTGTGCCTAAAAAACGCCTCAGAGAGCACCCAGACCGGGTGTTGCTGGGTTCCCCCGAATGCTGCGTGGGCACCGTGCCAAACCGCAGCTCCCAGCGGCTCCTCACAATACGGCCGTAGCTCCACTGAAACCCAGGGGCTCCACACAAGAGAAAGCGTCCGGGCCCAGGAAGACGCGCCCCCCGCAGCGCTGCTGAAGGCCTCTCCAGGGCTCCCCGAGGAAGCCGGGCCGATCCCAGGTCCGAGGTCAAGCCAGCCAAGCCCCCTCCGCCGCAGGGCCTCCCTGCTATCTGGGCAATTCAGAGTTCGAGGTAGCCGCAAGGGGAAGGAGAGCGCCGCAGCACCTCCGGTCGTCGCCTGAAGGCCGCTGATCCCCGGCCCCGCTTGCCACCTCCAATGCAGCTCCCTACGTCTCGGGCTCTCCCGCAGCCTCACCAGGCTCGGGGGGTGATATCGTCAGCAACACCGCAAGGGAGCGATGCGGGAGGTAGGCGCTCCAACGGAAGTGCGGGTCACTCTGCAAGGCGTTTCTCCGAGCGCAGCTCTCGGCTGCCCGGATCTCCAGGCCTCGCCACGCTGCAGGCCCCACGGCTAGTCTCAGCAATACCAGTGCTCCGGAGGGTCAACTCACACTGCCGGACACAGCTCCACCTCCCCAGGGTAACAGCGGCCAGGTAGGACAATGAACTGCGTGCTATCCAGGGGCTATAACAAGGCTTAGGTAATGGTGGCGCCGGAGGGACTCTGTAACACGTAGTACTCCGTCGCCATCTTGCCTTTTTTATGTTTTAAGCATGAATGCCCCTTTAATTAGAATGTTGTTTCTAGGTTTGTAAGTATGGCTCTCAAAGTGAGGAAACCCCCAGAAATGAGTTATAGAGTTTGATAGGAATAAATAGGGGTGAACGATTAATTATATCTTTATTGTTGTTTAATGATTTATGGTGTTACGTGTACATAAAATAGTGTTTTATTGATTGTGTTTTAAATGTGTGACATCACATGTATGTTTTTATGAACTTGTACTGAAATAAACTATAGTGACTGAGTTGCAAGGTAATTTAGAGCTTGGCTTGCTACCTGCCAGCTGGTTCGGGCAACCACCTAACGAATTTAGCAAATCCTTGCTGGCTTGTCAGAGTTAATTTTACAAAAATTGTTCTGACTGATGTGGTGGGTATGCTTTCAGAATTTGACAGGTCGAGCATCAGCATGAATACGCTGTCTGCAAGTCCTGCTAATCACTCTATGGAGTGTAATTATAGCTGAAGCTTGCCGTTGGCTCACAACTCTATCGTTGCACGCACTGCATCGCATTTGGGGTTGCAGTGCACTCAACGAAATTCGGTTTATTTATTTAAATGTTTACTTACCTGGGAAGCTCCGTAATCCATACATTACTACCCCCCACCC
This sequence comes from Lissotriton vulgaris, assembly GCF_964263255.1. NCBI lineage: Eukaryota > Metazoa > Chordata > Amphibia > Caudata > Salamandridae > Lissotriton > Lissotriton vulgaris. The sequence goes on from NC_141691.1 coordinate 1,869,966,886, forward strand.
TGCCCCTACCCCTACCCACGTCACCGCCCTGCAGGTACACCCACTGCTGGCTGTGGCTGTTTATATTTCTGTATGGACTACTGATTTTTTTTTTTTACAAGAGCTTATTCCACGCATTACTTTTAATGGCAGCAGTGTCACTTTCTTTAGACGCAGTCCGTCTTAAAGAAATGTACTCTGCCGCTATTACAGTGAAAGTGGCATTTCAACTTGAAAAAAGGCTTTTTTTGTAAAAGTGCCTCATTGCGCTTTTGTTTTGTCTTGCAGCACATATATATTGCAACTTATCACCGGGAGAGATTGCGTGATTTTCCCTGACTCACAGGATGTTGCGGAGAAGAGACTCAACGGGATCTCACGCTCTTGAGTCAGCAGCCCATAGCCTCTTCACTAATACTTGTTCATTTTCTCCTGAAGACAAGTAGCCAAACAGTGGCCCTTCATAAGAAGTATCACAGTATTGGCCAGAAAAATATATTCTCGGTGTATTAATGACTGTAATCAGTCCCTGACCTTCAGTGATATTCTATCCGACTCAAACTTTGAGCATATATACAACACTTAGCTCTTGTGCACCTTTGCGCCACATGCAGAAACTTATTAAATAACCCGCAGTGCCTTATGCATGATGTTATTTACAGCTGTCAGCTCCGCCATACAAAAACTCATTGCTGCAAAGAACAATATACCTGTCGGTTGTGCAATATTACTCAAAGCTGATGGACCTTCTCGGACAGGAAGCAGCAGGTGTAATTCTAAGCTTCCTTCCTTCTGTTTGTTTATGTTATGTCTCACCACTGTGCACTGTGCTTAGTGTGGTCCAAATGTGAGTACCCTAAATTAAAGATGCCTGCATAAAAGTTACATATTTCATTGTTAAAGTTATCTTGGCGACGAATGTTTGTCCTACTGTGCAACCAAAATATAATACTGTAGATCTGACTGAGATAGAAGTTGTTCAGCCCTCTGTTTGTACACAAACTGAGACAGAAGTGGAAAAAGGCATACAAGGAAGGTATGATGGAAACCTAATTGAAACCATAGTGGATTCCACTTTTAATCACTTGAAAAGTCTAATGGACAAACAGTGTAATGTTATTTTTAAACGTCTTGATAGATTGGAAATCCTAGTGAAGAAGGAGGATGCCAAGAGAAAAGGGACTACTATCATTGATCAAGCTAGGGGTGATAGGCTCCTAAAGGACTTGGAAGCAATTAACAAAGGAATCACAGGGGGGAGTGGTACTTGTGCTTTGCTTGATATCAATAATGTTTGCGAAAAATGTAATGGGAAAACTAATAGTTTACCAGTCAATACTGTGTCTAGTACTGGGGCCAGTATGCCGCCATTGCAAAAAGTGCCTGAAGTAAATAGGCCCCCTAATGACCATCTACCCCCGATAGTAGCTCTGGCTGCAGTTTCTACGCCGGCCCAGGCAAAACCCGTTTTAGATTTAAGCAACTGGCTTATTACTGTCTCACAGGTCAAAAAACATGCGAAGGCTGTCCTCCATCTACCCCCAGAGGCATGCCCTTATGCAATAATTCTAACTGGTGTACCCCCCCTTAGAGATGATCAAAATGAGTCTTGGGACCAGCTTAAAAATAAATGCATTGATTGGTTGTGCAAGTATAAGGGGGTGGGGCGAGAGATTGCCAACGATATTTTGATGGCGCGTAGGGCAGGATGGGTAGGATCCTCTACTAAAAACATCATGGGAGACTGTATAGTCGTGAATCTGAGGTACCCTTCACTGGTGAAATGGTTGCTAAAAGTTCCGTCTGATCAGTTTAATGGTCCCACAAATATCACCCTAGTATCGTTGGGCTTTTTCTACAGACCTCAACAGAGAGGATATAACCCAGCCGCTCCACTGTACTCTACATATAACCGATTCACAGTTTTATCTGACCTGGAGGGGGAGGATTGACTACCAAACAGACCTTTCAATATTGTAGAAGGGCAAGTGAGATTATTGTTGAATTGTTCGGCTACTGCCGAAACTAGGTTGATAGATACCCCCAATGAAATTTGCTTGGTAAAATCATTAGTAACTTGTCCCGTGATATCGGCTCCAAGACCTCTAGATCAAAATGTAAATATAATTAGCTGGAACATCGCAGGCTTAAAAGCTAAATTGAATATAATGGAGTGGATTGATTTGGTTAGACAATTTGACATCCTAATGTTCCAAGAAACTTGGTGCACTAGAGACCTGCTGCTTGATGGGTTTGCCTGCTATAACAACATTGTACCTAGTCCTGTACCTAGTCCTGAATCTGGACGACCAAGCGGGGGATTATCTATATGGATAAAGATTACTGCGGACAGCAATATAAAACCCATAGAGACGAATGATGGGAATTTCGAGGCTCTGATTTATACTCAGGGAATTACGCTGTGTTTAATAAATTTTTATAATAATGATTTTACATCACTGCCCAATAAGAATTTTAACAATTTATTTGATTTTATTGATAATCTGGTAGATGAGGAAAGGTATGGCAAGTTAGATGGAATTTGTCTGATGGGGGGGGTTTAATGCCCATTTGAACAAGAGAAGAGATAAATCTGCTGTTATATCTGCCCGGATAATCCCGTGTAGAAGAGGGGAGGAAATGTCTAGTTATTTATCCACCCGCGATATGGTTAATGTAATGGATAAAGTAGGATGTGAATCAGATAAATGTGTTTTGCCTACCTATAGAGGTCGCGGCTGTTCTACTACCATAGATTATGTTTTTATTTCTTCCTCCCTTGAGAATTTCTTAGTCAAGGCTGAAGAATTAGGCACAAGTTACAGCGATCATAATAGAATTTTAACAACTATTAGATTTCTCAATAAATTCAAAAAACAAGAGGAAATAGGGGCGAAAAACCTGGAGGCATCTACAGACAAACTGAAAGTGATTTGGAAGGGCATAAATAACAAAGCCTTACTTGCCCGTACCATAAAATCCTATCCGTCGTTAGTGGAAACGTGTTTGTCTAATAAATGCTCAGGAATAGAGATAGTCCAGGCTTTTTCTGAGTTATGTGCTGGAATCAAATATGAGATCTCTAAACCTGTCATGAGTCAGGGCAAGAACCCTAGATGGTTTGATGGTACTTGTTCCCGGGCCAATAGGGCTCTTCGCGACACATTAGACTGCGAACCAAGGGGCATGACATTAGTCAGATTATTGAGAGAACGCTATAAGAAAGCAACCAAATTACGTGCAGAGGAGGTATTAAAGGAACGGTGGGACTCCCTTGCCTGCGCAGCCGCTCTCAAAGACGTAACTGGGTTTTGGAAAGAGGTTAAATCAATGCGGGCTATGGGACTGAACATTAGTCCCCTAAACTGTAACATATCTAGTAAGGCATGGGAGGAACACTTTTCAAGAATATATACTGCCCATATAACAAGCACTGACAGTTACCCCCCAGTTACCAATGTGACAATATCATTAGCTGAGGTAGAGGATGCCATACATCAAAGCGCAGGGAATAAAGCCCCAGGCTCAGATGGTTTGTCAATTGATCTCATTAAATCTGAACCGGATTTTTAGTCCCCTCTTTTATGCAAAGTTTTTAATAATTTGACCAACACACCAATTCCAAAAACCTGGTCAACAAGTATAATTGTGCCCATTTTTAAGAAAGGGAACAGATCCAACCCTAGTTGTTATCGCCCAATATCCTTGATTGGGTAACTAGGCATAATATCGACTCCATAGTATCGATAGGAGAAAATATCGTGTCAAAAATATCGATATTAATAAAATATCGAAAAAAAAAATATCGTTGGCCAAAATATCGAAAAAAGTAATGGAAATAAAATATCGAGTAAAAAAATATTGAGACAAAAATATCGACTACACAAAATATCGTTACATAGTAAAAGGAAAAAATATCGACAATATCGAGATAAAAGGATAAAAATTTAAAATGTTTAAAGAAAAAATTTAATAAAAATATATAAATGAATGTTAATTATTAGGAGCGGGATGTTGGGTTAATAGGGGATAAGGGTGGGGAGTAATTAAAAAAAAAAAAAAAATTAATATATGGTAGATTTTATAAATAAATAAGTGAAAAAATATACTAAATAATTGTAAAAAAAGTATTTATTTAAATATAATAAATATTTTGTGAATTTTTAGGAGCGGGATGTAGGGTTAATAGGGGATAAGGGTGGGGAGTAATTTAAAATAATTGTTGTATAAAATAATAAAATTTTACAAATATTGCAAAAATAGAAAAATAGTAAAAGGGATCAAATTATATATTGCAAAAAATTATTTGCAAAAACAATTTTGCAAATTATTTTGAAAAATAATAAATTTACCACTAGTCTGCAAATAATTTATAAAAAAAGTAGTACATTATATTTGTCTAAGGAATATAATTAGTGCAAAATAATTTATAATTTCAAATTACAAATAAAATTTTTAATAATTTAAAAATTGTAAAATAATTAAATAAAAAAATTGATTAAAAATAAAAAAATATGGAATATCATTATTAATGTTATTTTCATCATATAATAATGTAATAAACAATACATTAATTATTAATTATTATCTATAAATAAATAATTAGTATTTATTTACTTTATAAATGTACTTTCATTTACAAATAATTGTTCATAATAACCATTTATGAGAAAAAAATTTAGTAAATAATTATATAATATAAAACATTTTAATATCATTAGAAACTTTTAAGAGATATTAATTATTAACATAATATTATTAAAAAGGTATGCTTTAATATTACATTTACAGGTGTAGGATTAGTAAATTTGGATAGGTTAGTGTACAGGACATTTTACAAAAAATGGTACACTGGATTTGGAATACAAATTTATAATCGGACAGTGTCCTGCACCTTCTCTGATATTAGCTTGACTGGAGTAGGATTAGTAATTTTTAATTGGTCTGTGTCCAGCACCTTCCCTGATTTTAGCTAGACTGGAGTAGGAATAGTAAATTATACATGGTCAGTGTCCAGCACTTTCCCTGATATTTGCATGACTGGAGTTAGATTAGTAATTTGAAATTGGTCAGTGTCCAGCACCTTCTCTGATATTAGCTTGACTGGAGTAGGAATAGTATTTTTTTATTGGTCTGTGTCCAGCACCTTCCCTGATATTAGCTAGACTGGAGTAGGAATAGTAAATTATACTTGGTCAGTGTCCAGCACTTTCCCTGATATTTGCATGACTGGAGTTAGAATAGTAATTATTAATTGGTCACTGTCCAGCACCTTCCCTGATATTAGCTTGACTGGAGTTGGAATATTAAATTATAATTGATCAGTGTCCAGCACCTTCCCTGATATTTGCTTGACTGGAGTTGGAATAGTTAATTATTATTGGTCAGTGTCCAGCACCTTCCTTGACATTTGCCTGACTGGAGTTGGAATATTAAAATATAATTGGTAAGTGTCCAGCACCTTCCCTGATATTTGCCTGACTGGAGTAGGAATAGTAAATTATAATTGGCCAGTGTCCAGCATCTTCCCTGATATTAGCATGATTGGAGTTGGAATAGTAATTTTTTATTGGTCAGTGTCCAGCACCTTCCCTGATATTAGCTTGACTGGAGTAGGAATAGTAAATTCTACTTGGTCAGTGTCCAGCACTTTCCCAGATATTTGCATGACTGGAGTTGGAATAGTAAATTCTAATTGGCTAGTGTCCAGCACCTTCCATGATATTAGCATGATTGGAGTTGGAATAGTAATTTTTTATTGGTCAGTGTCCAGCGCCTTCCCTGATATTAGCTTGACTGGAGTAGGAATAGTAAATTATACTTGGTCAGTGTCCAGCACTTTCCAAGATATTTGCATGACTGGAGTTGGAATAGTAATTTTACATTGGTCAGTGTCCAGCACCTTCCCTGATATAAGCTTCACTGGAGTTGGAATAGTAAATTATTATTGGTCAGTGTCCAGCACCTTCCCTGATATTTGCCTGACTGGAGTTGGAATACTAAATAATATTTGGCCAGTGTCCAGCACCTTCTCTGATCTTTGCTTCACTGGAGTTGGAATAGTAAATTATAATTGGTCATTGTCCTGCACCTTTCTTGATATTAGCTTTACTGGAGTAGGGATAGTACATTGTAATTGGTCAGTGTCCAGCACATTTGCATAAAATTTTACATTACTGTGTCATTATCTTAGAAAATAATGCAACATGGATGTTTACACAAAAGTTTATTCAGATATTTTATTTTTATTTATGTACAGTACAATACAATGAAAAGCAAAATTATCATAAAAGTAGTTTGCAAAGTAGTATTAGCAGAATAACATATTATCATTTATGTACATGTTGTAGATTGACACAAAGAAATATTTCACAATATTTATTCAGAAAAAAATAATTTTTTTATTCTTTATGTTTGGGTAACAAGTAATTATATTTCATAAAATAAATATTCACTTCTTTACCAGCTTCTTCAATTTATATTTAATAATGTTAATATTTTATATATTAATATTATTAAATATATATTTAGATTATATACATTTTTATAAAGTAACAGCAAAATTATTATATTTGTTCAATATATGAAAATACAAAGTAAGACATTTATTTGGTACATATTAAATACAATGTTCATATTAAATGATACATATACATATATTATGTTGTAAAGTTTATAACAGTATAGGGAAAAAATATGTCTAATAATAATATGTGCTATTGGCAAATAATGACTTTGGTAATTACAAAAAAAATTGTTATAATTAATAATAATAATTACTAATATATATTTATTATTATTATTAATTACTAAACCCAATTAATTCTAACTTATTTTCTCAAACACATACATTCAGCAAATACAAAATACATTTTATTTAGGTCATTGTTTATATTTCAAATGGATATATTGAATTTATATTAATAAAAATAAATAAATTATATTATTTATTATTAATAATAATTTGCATAAACAATAATAATGTATAGTCAATAAAATAAAGGAAAAAGTGATTCCAATAAATGTACATGATTATAAAATATTAACATATATTATTTCCCTAATCCAATAATTTTTTAATATTAATAATATATTATAATTATTATATATTATTTAATATTAAAAATATATATATATTTAAACACATTAAACTATCATGAGTCTGGCCTATTATTTTTATATAATAAGTATGGGTATGTATTATATTTTGTATTATAACATTGTATTTACTATGAATCGTTTTCTAATATGGTTTAAGGGGACTACTTTTTTACCGCGTAAGGTTATTGAGCTTCATTCAGGACTGGAGAAGCTCGCGGTTGGGATTTGCTTCGTGTAGAGAGAGGTAAGGTTATTTTTACATATAATTTTTTACAGATTGGTACTGTTTGAGGGTATATTCGAACTGTGTAGTGTTTTTGTGTGTATGTAGTACTTGTTTAGGTATCTTTTAGGTGAAATGTCGTAGTTATGGATGCGTCGTGTATGTTTCAGTTCTAGTGTTCTTTTAAGGGTTAGGAAATGTCTTCTTACATGTTTAATGTTAATTGTGAGTGTATTTACAAATGTTATGGGGTATTTGTGGGTGGGTTTCTTTATGTATGCTTTTTTACAGGTTCCGGTTCCTCGCATGAGAAGTACATGGAAGGAAGCGTTTTTTGGGGGGAGAAAGTACTGTATAACTTATTATAGTTATATTTTAACATCTATCTCCTATTTTTCGTGATTGCCTGGAGCGGTTTGTAAAATTTTTTACTATTTTTCGGGTTTTTGGAGAGGCTCGTATTGGATTGAGAAACTAATATGCGTTACCGTTTTTTTTTAAGGTGTGTGTATATCACTTTAAATACTAAAGTGTCCACACTTGTGTTTTCGGGATTTCCTGGAGCGTTTATTTTATTTTTACATAACTTTCGGGTTTTTGAGGGTTTCCGATATTGGATTTGTCCTGGATTGTAAGGGATTGTATGGATTATATTTGGCTGGATTACGTCTTTCTCTGCTACATAAATTGTAAGTATTTAACGTTATTTTATTTGGGTGGGAAATGTCGATTTTTATGTAATGTGTATGTGTGATGTTATTATAAATATTGCATATTTGTTCAGAAATAATGTACCAAAATGTTCTTAATATGTAAAACAAATATGTATTATTTATAATTATTTGGAAATGTTTATGTATTTTATATTTTGCATTATTGTAAGAAGACATTTGTATTTTATGGTTAATTATTTATAGTAGGCTTTTAGCTATTAGTGACAGGTATTCTAGTCCTCTGGTTGTAGGATATAGTGTGACTTGACTTTGCAGGAGTCTGAACATTTGTTTAGTTTGTTTAGTTAGTTTCGGACCAATTTGGGTCACAGATTGTTCGATTCTTAGTTCTTGGTAGCTTTGTTCTTTTTTTAAAGCTTCTAGTAGGTTTTGGAATGTGGGTTTGGCTCTGCTAGTGGTAGCTTGGAATGCATTGTGCCACCCTTCAACACTGTTGTTAGTTTTTGCCTCTTGGTTTAATGTACTTAGATATACATTCCACCAAGGTATGTGGAATTTGGGTTGGCGTCGGTGCCCAGATCTGTGTAACCTTCCCACCCAAGTATCTTCGAAATAGTCCAGTAATGGGGCCAGTTTATCTTCATTCTTTTTGTAATATGTGCTGTCAATTAGTAAATTATAGTGTTCCGCTACATCTGTAACAGGAACATAAGCTAGTGCTATCAATTTTTTAATTTGATATGCAAAGTTGCTATCTGTTGAGTATAGAATACTTAAGTTGGATTTCTGGAGGTGTCTCCATATACTCTGATTGAAATGATAGTAGCAACCCTGGATTGCTGTGTGGGGAAATGTTTTCAAAATGCTATTAATCATAGCTAGCTCGAAATCAATAATTATTTTTTGTGGAAAATAATTATTGATTTCATTTTTGATAACATTTAATATTTCTGTATATGTATTTTGCTGTTTGTTAGGTAACAAACAGTAAATGAAAGGGATGTTATAGTGATGGTATAAACCATGTATGGAACGTCGATAATATTTCAGTGATCCCCTTGATTGATAATACTTTAAAGATCTTGGGCAGGGTTGTTTTTAATAAGATCAGAATTTGGGCAGAGGACAAGCAAATTTTAAACTGTTGCCAGTTGGGTTTTAGGAGTAATGTTGGAACTGTTGAACAGTGCCTAAATTTGAGTCTTATACTGGGAAAATATACTGATGCTAAAAAAGTACCTTTATATTTGGGTTTTATGGACTTAACTTCAGCGTTTGATTTTGTTAATAGTTCACGTTGATGGGAGATTCTTTTAAATTATGGGTTGCACACTGCATTTGTGCACTTTTTGGCGTATTTGCAAAGAGATCTGAAAGCACAGGTGAGGATTGAAGGACTGGGTTCTTTTGGACCCAGCGGTGCCAGGGCACAACACCTGAAACCTTCGTGGGTAACCTGCTCCGGCGTACAAGTCACAGAGACACGGGACACTTCCTTCGGCGTCAAAGAGTCAAGGTTTATTTACTGCAGGGAACACAGAAGTCACGGCAAGTACACCACGTGCAACTTGGGGAGACTGCTTCAAATTGGTTTTGTGGATCGCTCCTTTTATACAGTTTTTACCCATAGGCTAACATTGAACACAAAGGTTTACAACTCAGTTCCCACATCGAGCTCCCAGAGGGGTCGCTTTGGTCGCTTTGAAACATACAAGGTCCGGAACATAAGTGCGGAAACATTTGGCGGTTCCCAACTGTAAAAACCCATCTTCCCACCATTAGCAAATTCCAATCAGCAGTAAAGTGGATCGAAACAGGAACGAAGACAGGTGCAGAGGAAGACGGAGACAGTGGGGAGATCGGAAAGGGTGTAAAAGGGGAGGTGCCGGGAAGCACGAGATACAGGCATCAAAGGGACGTGCCTAATGAGATGCACGGCTGAGACAATAAGTCCGTGCGGCAAGATGAGCCTCAAGCGGCGCCACCTGCCTTACAGTAGCAACCCCCTCGTCATAAAGACACTTTCAAAGGACATGTGTCTTCCGCAAATATCTTGGGAGTCCCAGGGTCGCGAAGCGGACAGCGTCCGTTCGCTGACTACTTGAGGGCAAGAGACAAAATGGATGCCGTATCTAAGATGGAACCCGTGGGTACAGATGAAAAGCCCACGTAACAAACGAACGGTTTAAGTTAGCACAGCGAAACTGCGCACACTTACTAAACTCGTCATTTGCGGTTCATAGATACTAGACTCGACCATATTCGTGCGAGTCGAAAACACCACTTACAATTGTCACGGAACCTCAGACGCTCCTTTTGCCCTCATGTAGGCAAGCACTAGTCGGAATCATATTCGATATTCATCAGACCATCAAGATGTCGTTGTAGCATAGATCTGTCCGACCGAGTCCCCTTGGTAACAGGTGGTTGTCTCATACACGTTGTAGCACAGAGGCCACATAAGGCAGGACCACACTGCACACAAAGGCAACACGTGAACAGGAACACTACCACAACCCCGATGATCGTCAGAATCTTCCAACCCCAAGTCGACATCAGGCCCCAAAACCAACCGAGTAGCGTCCAATCCCCTACATCCACGTGTATGGATTCGGAGATCTTATGCAACTTCGAGATGGCTTGATAGACAGTAGGAGCATTATCAGGTATGAAAATGCAACAGCTCGAATGGATCACTTTACATACCCCACCACGATCTGCCAAGACGACATCTAAAACCATACGGTTTTGCAACGTCATAAGTCTCTCCGCCTGAAGTTCTGTGGTGATATTACCAAGGGCACTGGCAGTAACATTAGCTGTCGATTCTACCACTCGAGTCAAATGTCTCAGGTTCCTACTGTTAACCATAGGTCCCCAAAACGGGAGGAAACTCTTGAAAAAGTCTCCTGCCTCTTGACCGGCAGTATCCTCTTCGCTAATTACGCCTCGCACAACTCTAGTCTTATGGTAATCGGCATCTACAGTGAACGTCGGAGGCAACAGATTTGCAACAAAACATGAGCCCATAAAGTCTGAGGGCAACCATGTATATGCACGATCATGACAGATGAAGTACGTACCCTTGGCAGCCAGAAACACAGGGATCGGGGACATTGGCAGAACGTAACTTTCAGTGCAAGCACTTACTCCAAGTGAGGCTTGCGAACCACGACCCACGATACAAAGATTACCAGTGTGGGGTACGACCCATATTGGAGGCGAGCTTTTAAGCTGCTTTTCATTAGTGAACGTACTATATTCCCCTCTATTCGGTGCCCTATAGGCTTGTACCTCTGCCTTAGGGATGAGAAAAGCATCATAGATCTCATCTTCCAAATCCTGTATTGCCATCGATACCACCCACTGATACGAGGTAGGACCAGGTTTGGGGGAACGTTCTGGAGAGGGGTGGAAACCTAGTGCGCTTCGAAGCATTGTTTGGTATGCTCGAGCTGACCCTTGGGAACTATACGGTAACACCAGATATGGAATTCCCTTACCCGTAGTATGTGGCATCAACCCACACACCCAACAATTAGTAGTGTTAACCACTAACTGATGCTGATGGAGGAGCTGGATAAAGGAATTGTTGCGGAATTCTACACGTCTAGCCTGTTCGTGTTCCGGTAAAATATGAAAGGAATGGGGAGAAGCAGTAGTAACAGTAAGAGTAACGTTAGAGTAAGGAGTAGGAGTAGGGGTAGGAAGTAAAAAGTAAGACATAGCATAATACACCCCACCCGCCAAGAATGCAGAAGCAGTTAAAAACAGTACAAACAATTGGAATACAACACATTTAGTACGACTAAGTTTCTGCAGTTTGACTCTATACGCCTGAGCTCCTTCCAAATCGTTCAGCTTCGAAAATGCCATTTCCCTACGACCGTCCGCAACGTTTCTTGACGCACTTCGTTCTGTGCAGCAATAGTCAATCCCCAGGAGTTCCTAGGAACCGACGGCCTTTAACCTAGCGTCAAGACCTACTGTCCAGAAGGAAGTACGCGCGCGGCCCTACGGCCCTCAATACACAATATGTATTTTATTTAGCACAAAAATCAGCTGTGGAAGGAAAAAGATACAAAAATCTCAATATATGTACAAACAATTTTCAATCATACGAAATGTTCAAAGTTGATCAGGGGAAACGAGGATATTGCAGTTATCAGTTTCAGCAAAGCAAGAAAACAATTTTATTTGTCCTTAGTATGAGAACGCAAAGAATATCGATGTTTCCCGGGACGTGTCTGCTCGTCAAATAAAGGATCCGTCGAAGAGACAGCGTCCTGCTGATCAGTTTGTTGACTTGGTCTTGAGTCTTTTGCTGACAATGTTCCAACAGTGGCTTTCTGCTGCGCTGAGTGTTCACCAACAAGCTGTGCGTCGCTAAAGGGTACAAACGCCGGCAATGTCTCTGCTTCTGTTGACGCAATGCCTTTCCTCACCCACGGGTCTGCCGGTAAAGGAATAGGGACTCGCTTACAATGGGTAGCATGTACCCAATTCTTCCGTCCCTCAAGACGAACGGCAGTCCTCGTGGCCAGGAGCACCTGGTGAGGTCCAACAAAACGGGGGTCCAGATTCTTCTTGCGTGAAAAATTACGGGTGACAACCCAATCACCGGGCTGGAGCTGGTGGCCTGGACCCTCCGTCTGCGTCGGCAAGGCGTCGTAAACCTGTTGATGAATTAACCTCAGTTTAGCAGTCAAGTCATGTAAGTAATCAATCAACATCGGATACTCAAGATCAACGAATATACCTGGCCTAGGAACCCCCCACACATTCGCAGGACGGCCGAACACTATTTCATAGGGACTAAGCCCTATTCGGGAGTGTACAGTCGCCCTAGTTGACAGTAATGCTAGAGGCAAAGCATCAGGCCACGAAAGTCCAGTCGTAGCCTGAATCTTCGCTAATTTTAGTTTAAGGGTACCGTTGTAACCTTCAACTAATCCAGCTGACTGGGGATGATTGGCGCTATGGAATTTTTGATTAATTCCAAGGCCCTTACACACACTCTTCATCACACTTCCAACAAACTCACTTCCGTTATCTGACCACACGACTCTAGGCATTCCGTACCGAGGAAAGTATTCCTTCAGTAGGATTTTCGCAGTAGACAAAGCAGTATTATCTTTGAGGGGATAGGCCTCGATCCATCGGGAGAATGCGCAAACCACAACCAAAACATATTTCAGGTTATTGCATCGCTCCATATGGATGAAGTCCAATTGAATCACCTCAAAGGGATACGAAGGAGGAGCAAAACTGCCAGGGGGAGTTGGGGTTCCTTTGCCAGGGTTGTACATTATACACACCATACAATTCTTCACCAGACGCTCAGCACACTTCGTAATACCATCATTCTTCCACACATCAGCCAACATCTTGCAAATACCTTTCGCGCTAATATGTGCTAACCCATGTGCCATTGTCACAACGGCTAGTACATACGCATCCGGTAACATCCATCTTTTCTGATCCGACAAATCAATCCAGCAACCATTCGCATCCAACCTTCCCGTACTTTCTTTCCATTTCGTCTTTTCAGTGTCGGTGGCCTCATTCTGAATTGCTTTCACGCTCTCTATAGTATTCTCACACATACTTGATTCTGTAGGCCACCTAACCGAACTCGTCACATACATTCGAGTGCTAAGGTTCCGGGCAGTCTCCTTAGCAATCTCATCTGCAAACGCGTTACCACGACCAACATCATCCGTCACCTTGCGATGCGCACTACACTTAACAATTGCAACTTGAGCAGGCAAAGTCAATGCATCCAAAAGATCGTTCACGAGCTGGCCATGCTGTATTTTCGTGCCATGCGACGTGAAGAAACCACGCTCTCGCCACAACCGTCCAAAGCTATGCGCTACACCGAAAGCATACTGACTATCGGTGTACACATTCACACGTTTACCTTTTGCTAATACACATGCTCTAGTAAGAGCAATCAGCTCTGCAGCTTGGGCAGAATTCTGATTCAATCTCGCAGTCTCAACAACAGTATTCAACGTTACAACAGCATAAGCAGTAGTCACATCACCATTCGGCAACTTAAAACATGACCCATCCACATACAGGGTGCCGTCAGGGTCTTCCAATGGGGTGTTTTTAAGGTCCACTCGACCTTTTGTTTCCTCCTCTGTACGCAAGTAGCAGTCATGTTCTGCTACTTCATCTGACTCTGCACTAATTGGTAACAAAGTTGCCGGATTTAGGACATTACAACGTTTTATCTGAATGTGGCTTGCCAAGAGCGTCAATTCGTACCCAGATAACCTCGCACTCGTCAAGTGCTGAGTTTTCGTTCGATTCAAAAGAGTATCGACTGCATGCGGAACCATCACCGTAAGCATATTATCCATGACCAATCCTGCTGATTGTCGGATGGAGACCGCAGCTGCCGCAGTTGCTCTCAAACAACTCGGCAATGCTCTAGCTACTGGGTCTAAGGTCGAGGAAAAATATGCACATGGACGTTGCTTACCACCAAAAGGTTGCGTTAAGACACTCAACGCACAACCTTCCCTCTCGTGAACATATAACGTGAACGGCTTACTGTAATCAGGGGTACCTAACACAGGAGCCGAACACAATGAATCACGTAATTCAGAAAAACTTTTCTGACATTCTTCCGTCCATGGTAAAGGAGTTGGAACATCCTTGCACGTAAGAGCCACCAATGGTTTCGCTAGCAATGAAAAATTAGGAATCCACTGCCTGCAGTACGACGTGATACCTAGAAAGGCACGCACATCTCTTTGGGTTTGTGGCACAGCCATTCGCGCAATCGCTGCAATTCTCTCTGGGGTCAATCTCCTTCCCTCCTTTGACAATAAGTGACCTAGATAGGTTACTTCTTGACAACAATATTGGAGTTTAGAAGGTGACACCTTGTGATTTAACTCACAGAGATGTTGCAGCAACGATACCGTAGCAATTTTGCAAATGTCCTGAGTATCAGCAGCCACCAATAAGTCGTCGACGTATTGGATTAAAGCCGCACCAACCGGCAACCTAAACGCATCCAGTTGACCCTTCAAAGCTTGACTGTAAATCGATGGACTTTCACAGTAGCCCTGAGGAGCGCGTTTGAAGCGGAAGCTACGTCCACCAAGAGAGAAACCGAAAAGGTCCCTGCTCTCTTCGGCAATCGGGATGCTGAAAAACGCATTTTTCAAATCAATCACCGAAAACCACGAAGCAGTAGCTGGAATCAGAGTCAGTAGCGCCGTGATGTCAGGCACAACAGGGAATTGAGGAACCACAATTTTATTTACCTCCCGTAAATCGATAACAAAACGATAAACAGGCGGTTTGGTAGGATCAGTACGTTTAAGAATGGGCAGTACAGGGCTGTTGCACACGTTTCCCCGAGTCTCCTCAATAACATCTTTCTCGATCAAATCATAGATGATCGCCAACAAAGCTCGTTCACCATCAAGGGAGATACGGTACTGGGGAATACGTGGCAATCGCACATTCGATTTCAACTGAACAACATAAGGGGAGATATCAAGTAGGCCTACATCGTTTGGACCCGTCGCCCACAAAGACGCAGGAAGAGAATCCAATTCCGGTGGAAGCTTATCGAGGGACAAATACATGGGAGAGACTACTTTCTCTCCGAACGTAAGCTTTACACCCGCAGGAGAACAATACAAAGTTGCATACAAACGTTTAAGCAAATCCAGACCCAAAAGATTTTCACCACAACCAGTGGTCAAAATCAACGGAGCTTCGAGCTCACGAGGCCCAATTTTAAGGGGCAAAGGGCGCGAAACTGGATTGCTAACGGGGGCGCCAGAGAATCCAACGGATACATTTGTTAAGCCAGACAAAGGTGCGCCAGGGAGTTTCGAATGCATGATAGAACTTTTCGCTGCACCAGTGTCCAACAGAAAAGGCTCAACGACGCCCGATGTAGCAACTGCGACGTAAGGCCCTCTCTGATCAACCGGAACTGATACCACTCCCTCTCCTTGTCTTCGGCTGTCCTAGTAATTACTGTCGTCAGTTCCCTGATCGACGTAATAATCGTCTACATTGTACTGCGCAGATCGTCCTTGTGATGATCCACGTTGATCGAAACAATTATTAGAATTTGATGAGTTGTCAGAGCGATCATTCTGAGCACCACGACCTCTACCACGTGATGCATTCTGCGAACCACCACGGCCTCCTCTAGATGAATTACCACTATTACGATCATTTAAAGCAGGACAATCAAATTTAATGTGTCCCTCCTGTCTACAATAAGCACATTGGTTGTACCCTAAGGAAGATCTATTGAAAGAGGAATCATTACGCGATTGCGATCGATTCGATTGCGACTGTGATCTATTCTGCTGAGACGCATTCTGATTAGAACGCGGCGGATATGCTTGTTGCAACAACACTTTAGTTTTCAGCTCTTTTGTCTTTTTATCAGCACGGTCAGTTTCCTCTTTTTCTCTATTTTCGTAATATTGCGCCGTAGCCAGAATCTGAGCTGAGGTAGAAACGGCCCACGCACTTTCTGAATTCTTCAATTTATTGCACAAGTCGGGCAATAAGTTCGATACAAATTTATCAACAAACAGCCTTTGTCCACCCTCAGTACCCATATCCTGTCCACTATGATCAACGAATGTTTCCTCAAACCTCGTAAAGAAGTCTGAAACACTCTCATCTTTCTTTTGCTTACAGGCTGACAATTTGTCCCAATTCACCCTCATAGCTGGCATAAGCGTTTTCATTAACGTAATGATTCGCTGGGGAAGAAGTTCAATCAGCTGCTCAGGCTTAGCGCCTCCGACTTGCAACCCATCTGCCGCTACAATGGCCGCCCAAGTACCACCTAGTTCGTTTGCGTGATTTTCCTGACGAATCTTCGCCCATACCGGTTGCGGTACAACGTTACCGAACAACATGTCGATATCGGCAAGATTCATTACCGTAGCATCCACAAGCTGCGATAATTCTTTGTAATACCCCGCAGGATTTTTGCGAGGATCAGGCAAAGTTTGTTTCACCTGAAGCACTTCCGATCGTTTCCATGGGAGGTGTATCCATACTCTCTGGAAGAATGGCGGAACCGGGGGATTCGCCCCAGGATTACCTGGCATCCAAACTGGCGGAACTTCACGCATAGGATATTGGCCAGACCCATCTGGTTGTTTTTCAATATCCTCAACGAATAATGCATGAGGAATAGGAGCTAGACGAAAAGACAGCAACTGCTCGATAGCACGTCGGACATTAGTATCGACAATCAGTCCAGTTGCGAACTGAAGCCGGAGATTAGACAGGGCGGTCAGCACCTCGTCAGGCGCAACGGCCGCTATCTGATCATGTAAAAGTTTACACATTTCGTCAAACACATATCTCTGAGTCGGTATGTTGAATTGACTAAATGTTTCAAGAACAACACGGGGTGGATTTCTCTGCGGATTGTCTATCCAACTCATCGCCATATTGTATAGCGCAACACGTTCTCTATTACCAGGAAGCTGACTACGCCTCTGCGGTGGGCCATCAGAACCAGCGGACCCAAAAACAGGTCCGAGCGACTGAAAGAAGCTAGCCGCAATAGGAGAACTACGGTTACGAGTAGAGGGACAAGAGTAAGACACAGGACTAACAAGAGAAGGAGTAGAAACATTAGCAACAACAGGGGTTAGCAACACAGGAGCAGTAGTGTGAGCAGGAGTATGTGGAAGCGGAGGAGCAGTAGGAATAGACACAGGCACAGGAGCAGGAACAGTCGGAAGAGCGGGTGCAGGTTGAGGAACAGGCGGAGGAATAACAGGTGGAAGAACAGGTACGGCAGGGACCACAGGAGCTGCGGTACCCTGTACGTACGGAGGTGGCGACTTCATAAGATAGGACATTAAAGGATCCTCAACTGCCTCTTCCTTCTTATCCGACTCCGTAGGCAAAGCAGGATAGCATTTATCTATGGTCATACGTTGCAGCCTCTCAAACACTTCCCTATCCTTATCCTCCTTATCACGCTGAAACTGCTCAGCTTTCTTTACAATAGTAGCAACATTATCTCGCTCACTACGTTTATTCTGTCTGATCTCTTTCTGTCGGGCTTCTTTGCGCCACAACCGAAAGGCATCAAACATGGCCGGCCTAGATTTACGTTCGAACAACTTAATTTCCAAATTATCTAAGATCGACGCTTCGAAGCTACCGTGAGGTGGCCAACGAAGATCGCCGTCTTTCTTTGTATATTTTATCCAATAATCGTTAAAAGCAATCGGGCCTAGCCCATGTTTGCTATATAAGTCATAAGTAGGAGTTCCTACCGGAGGTATCGGACACGAGTCCTCCAGCAGGGAATCCGCACCACAAGGTCTAAAGCAACTGAACAAAGTACTGCGACCAGGCATCTTGCACGCTAGCCGAGTTTCACAAACTTCAAGGGTTACGGGATTTACCAAGTCCCAGCAAGAACAAAACCCTCGGTCTTTGGCGGCTGCAGTCGTCAAACAAATACAACAACAAAGTTACGCTAGCAAAGTGTCACCGACAAAAACACTCACACAGCGTGTACAACAACAACAAACCACTAGTGTTTACAACAAAGACACTCGCTAAAGTGTCTACAACCAAGGATTCTGGGAGCGACCCACAAATACTTAACTCAAAGATCAATGGCGTCCTCAGGAAGGCCCGTCTATCGTCTCGCTATACCAAGGTCTACGCCAGGCGCCAAAACAGGTCTACAGTCAGGGCAGCAGTCCGTCGCAGCCGTTAGGAGGCGGGAATCTTCGCGGGAAAAGTCTTCGGGCCACTTATTTCGACAACAGGATCGATGAAGCGGGGTGCACCTTCCCTCGGAGATTTCACACGAAGTTCCTCACGATCGTCGGGCTTGGACCGGTACCACTGATGCAGCCCCACGTTGGGCGCCAACTGAAGGACTGGGTTCTTTTGGACCCAGCGGTGCCAGGGCACAACACCTGAAACCTTCGTGGGTAACCTGCTCCGGCGTACAAGTCACAGAGACACGGGACACTTCCTTCGGCGTCAAAGAGTCAAGGTTTATTTACTGCAGGGAACACAGAAGTCACGGCAAGTACACCACGTGCAACTTGGGGAGACTGCTTCAAATTGGTTTTGTGGATCGCTCCTTTTATACAGTTTTTACCCATAGGCTAACATTGAACACAAAGGTTTACAACTCAGTTCCCACATCGAGCTCCCAGAGGGGTCGCTTTGGTCGCTTTGAAACATACAAGGTCCGGAACATAAGTGCGGAAACATTTGGCGGTTCCCAACTGTAAAAACCCATCTTCCCACCATTAGCAAATTCCAATCAGCAGTAAAGTGGATCGAAACAGGAACGAAGACAGGTGCAGAGGAAGACGGAGACAGTGGGGAGATCGGAAAGGGTGTAAAAGGGGAGGTGCCGGGAAGCACGAGATACAGGCATCAAAGGGACGTGCCTAATGAGATGCACGGCTGAGACAATAAGTCCGTGCGGCAAGATGAGCCTCAAGCGGCGCCACCTGCCTTACAGTAGCAACCCCCTCGTCATAAAGACACTTTCAAAGGACATGTGTCTTCCGCAAATATCTTGGGAGTCCCAGGGTCGCGAAGCGGACAGCGTCCGTTCGCTGACTACTTGAGGGCAAGAGACAAAATGGATGCCGTATCTAAGATGGAACCCGTGGGTACAGATGAAAAGCCCACGTAACAAACGAACGGTTTAAGTTAGCACAGCGAAACTGCGCACACTTACTAAACTCGTCATTTGCGGTTCATAGATACTAGACTCGACCATATTCGTGCGAGTCGAAAACACCACTTACAATTGTCACGGAACCTCAGGATCAACAATGAAGGAGAGGTTTCTAGGGACATCCTAATTGGCAGAGGGGTGAGATAAGTGTGCGTGTTAGCACCCTTGCTTTTTATTCTTTATATTAATTAATTAAATAACTCCCTGCCTGAATTAACACGGGATGTACCGAAAATTAATGGTCAATTTTACCCCGTACTTTTATATGCGGATGATGCGGTCCTAATGGGCCGCACACCAAAAGCACTACGCATTTTAATCTCAGGTTTTGTATCCTTCATGGCGGATTTGGGACTTTGCACTAATTTAAAAAAATCCTATATAATGTCTTGCGGGTCAAAAAAGCACCATATTAAGCACATAATGTCTGGAAGTGATCTTTTAAAAAGCACTAGCACTTTTCCTTATCTGGGTTTAGTTTTTTCTGAATCAGGATCATGGCGTTCGCATATAGCTCAAGGTAGAAACAAACTTGGCAAGGCAATGAATTCCATCGTTAGCCTGCGACAGCCCAAGAAGGCTGAAGTGGTGATGCCATTATTACAGATTCATAAAACACAATGCCTGCCTACGGCGACTTATGGCGCCGAAGTATGGGGGCATGTAAATTGTAATGGAAGAAAAATGGAGGAAAATAGATTCTGTAGAAAGATCCTTGGGATCAAATTTCACCACCTACCTACATATGCCATAAAGAACTAAATTTATATTATGTGGAGGATTTTATTAAATCGCGACCTCCTTTATTTTGGCTAAAGATATGGCGAAAACCAGCTGCGATTTTAACCCAAGAAATTATCACAGATTGCCTTAAATGTGATGGAGGCAAAGGTATACCCTGGCTTAGAGCAGTGCAGAATAGTTTAGCCAGCGTTCAGCTAGAATATACCTTTCATCTTCCTTTACCTGCAGATGGTATAAACTTGAAGGCAGTGAGAAGGGCACTATATGATTTATATCGTGAAGAAAGAGGAAAAAACGAATTTTGTAAATCTTCATTTATTAGATATATTCCTATCCTGAGGTCATTAAGTAACAACTATTATATGCCACAGGACTATCTTAGGAAAAATATTGGAAGATCAAATAGGAGTTTGCTCTTTCGCCTCAGGGATAACAGCATAAAAAACTCAATGTGTTTCCCAATTGGTTTTAATAGTAACCTGGAGGATACATGCTGCCCATGTGGCATTGGTTGCAAAAAAACAATGTTACATTTTCTGTTCTTCTGTAAATTTTATGTAAGATACACAAAACAATATTTAATCCCCTATTTTTAGGTAAATGCGATTTCCGATTATACCTTGGCATACCAGGAAATATTGCAGCTGGGTTGTGATGACATGATTTTTCGAGTGAGTTCATTTCTGCGAGCAGTGGTACGTTCACGAGCTTCCATGAATGCACCATGAACCATGTTATACACTTGTAATCGCTCCTCGATATGGATTTAGCATACATGTGATAGCTTATTTTGCACTTAGTCTGATGTTTACAATTGCCTATTTGCACTTAGTCCAAAGTTTACAAATTTGCGATCTTTGCACAATAATGCTGCTAGATTTTCTATACTTATTGAAGGTTTAAATTTGCGTTTATTTGCTCTTTATTGCTACGCCTTGCACATTGGTTTTATGCTATTTATTGACTGTAAGCTTATTGTCCTATCCCGTTTTTAATTCTTTTTGTATTTTTATTGTTGTTGATGAATGCATGTTATATGTAATGTATGTTATATGTATATTGGCAGTGATGATTTGTACTTTTATGGATATTTTATATGGAGGTGGGGCTTGCAGCCGGCGAAGATGGCCGCAGCCTAACAAGGCTCCCGACCCCCTGCCCGCTAATCCGGCCATTTCTCCTGTCATAGCCCTGGGGGCCCCCGCCAAAGTTCGGGCGCACCAGGGGGATACTCCTGAGCCTGCTCCGGTCAAGGAACTGACCCGATCCTTTGCTCGCTGAGGGAGCAGTCTGGTGGCAGAGCTCCGATCCGGACATCCACAAAATGGCGACGTCCCCGTGCTCGGCGAGGCGCCGCTAACCTCCCAGCCGATTCACCCACCCCTGCACCCCGCCTGCACAAGCTGGTCCGGGGCGAGGAGCTGCATCGAGGAGAGTGCTGCGGCAAGGGACTTCTTGGTGCGGAGCTGGGCCTGCTGACGATTCGTGGCTGCGAGGAGGCCCCTCCCCCAACCCGGCACCAGCCAAATCGACTCCCCGGCTCCAGAGGCCTGAAGCGTCCGAGGACGGAGAGCCCCGAGCTGCGCTGCTCCCTCCGCTTTCTACTGGATCCACAGGTACGGCGGCCCTGACCAGCGATCCTATCGGCGGCGACGCCCGGAGCACCGTGCCGCCCACCCTCCACCACAGCTCGGCAACCGTGAGGGGGGGGCCGCGCGAGCACGTTCACCTGCCCCCCTTGGCCACCACCGCCTGTGCACCTCCCTGTACCCGGGACCCACGGGACCCACGGGACCCACGGGAGAAAACGGCTGTCGTCCCGCCTACACTGCTGGGGGCTGAGAGCGCTGAGTCCACTGCCCGCACGCCTGCATTGCCTAGCCCGGAGCCCCATTGCGTGAGCCCTGTGAAAAGAGCCCCGTCTCCGGATTGCGAGAGGAGACGCCTGGATGGTGCTGGGAAATCGACCCCGCAGCGACGACCACGCCTGGGGACGGCCGGCGGCTCCGCGACCGACATCTCCCCTCCCCCTGTGGTCACTGGGAGGCCGAGAACACCTCGGCTGACCCTGCAGGATCTCTGAGCTACTAGGTGTCGCGCTGTGGACACCCCCCGGCCCTTGCCCTCGAAGCTGGAATGCGAGGACCATTAGGAAGTGGAGTAAGCAGGGGCACATACGCCTGGAATCCGCTCTGACCCCCACAAACATCACTCCGGGGACACCTTCCGGGGGGGAGCGACGGAACCAGCGGATTTCATAGCCCCGAAGATTGCGCTAACGACCAGCGTCGAGAACGGCCCAGCGGAAGGTGACTGGGAGTGGGGTCCCGTCCATTCAGGGGCTGAGCTGTGTCCCCTGGATTAGCACACCGTCGCTACCTCTGCCTTCATCGGCCTGCCGGCCCCAGTTATCCTCGAGCTGCTACCCTCCCCGGGACGAACACTGCCGTAACCATCAGTGTTACACGATCCAGATTTGGGATTTTGGACAGTCATTATGGGGAAACCTCGAGGCCCGAAGGGGGAGGGGGGGCTGGCTCGGAGAATCCTGATGACTCAGTGGCGGCCCCTCCGGATCTTCAGCGGATGCAGGACCGTATCCTGGAGGCTATCACCGCCACGAAAGATGCCCTCCATCAGGACATAGCTCAAGTGGCCACGAGCCTTGGCCTCCTGCGAGCGGACCATGGAAAATTGTCGGACAGGGTTAAAACTACGGAGTCGGCCCTGGAGGAACTGATTCCCGCACACAAATCTGTGGAGGGTCGATTAACAGAGGCTTTGGACAGAATACAGGCCCTTGAACGGCGTGCAGAAGACGCAGAAAACCGCAGCAGACGAAACAACGTTCGCCTTGTGGGCCTTCCGGAAAAAAAAGAGGGCCCTGACATTGTGGACTACTTGACCACCTGGCTACAGACGGAGGTGGCGCCTGAGGGTCTCTCTCCCTTCTTTACCATTGAAAGGGCTCACCGGGTACCTGCCAAACCACCCAGCCCGGGACAGCTGCCCCGTCCAGTAGTCATCAAACTGCTGCACTACAAAGACAGAGACTGGCTGCTACAACGAGCGAGAACAGCGGGCCCCTTCCAAGTGGATAATTGCAAAGTAACTCTGTTCCCGGACTATACCTTCGAGACCCAGAAGTTACGGGCCTCCTTCTTATCCATCAAAAAATAACTTCGGACCGAGGGCCTACAGTACTCGCTCCTCTTCCCGGCCAGGCTGCGGGTGGTGGTGGATGAAAAATCCCTGTTCTTCCCTACATCGGCGGACGCATGCGCCTGGTGGGACATGTACAAAGCCGGAACAGATGGAGCGCGCATGAGAGAAGAGGAGGACAGGCTGCAACTGCCCTTGCGGAGATCTCGGAGGACGCGGAGCCGCAAGCGGAAGACCAGCAGACCTACGGTCTCACAGACAGAGAGCGAACGGAAGGCCGCATTGCAAGCAGTAATTGACTTATCGGGAGCTGTCTTGACCCATTCGGAAAGGGCCTCGGGATCAGAAACTCGAGCTACGGACTCTGAAACTGAACTGTCGGAATTTGGTGGCTTGAAGGGCCCAGAGGTTACTCCGCAAACTTCGGGGGAGATTGTTGAGGGATAGGGGGGCTCTGCCGGCCCAGAAAGGCCCTACGATGATGGACTCTGACTGACCTGCTGACCGGAGCAGGCGGACCTTGGGACACTGATGTTGTGAGTACCACTGTTTGGTGGGCGGGGGGAAGGAGACTGAGATCCACCCCGGTAGCCAACTCGTGCCTCTTAGGGCCCATAAGGCCTTCGCAGTGCAGACTGTGGATTAGGTGGGGACAAGGGCACAGTTGCCCGCGTATGGTTTGGATGGGAGCGACTCTAGCACAGTTGGGTCCTGTTCTGGGGGAGGGTGGGAGGCCCGAGGCAGTTGGGGGGGCCGAGGGCGCAGTTATGAGTGGGGGGAGGGGGGTTGTTATTGTGGGGAGGTGGGTTTGTGTCGTCATGAGTGATCGGAGGTACGGACATTGCGAACAATACCTTACTGCATGGGACAATGACTAATACAGGAACAATAAAATCTGTAACCTGGAATGTGAGGGGGCTCCACACCATGTCCAGACGCCACAAAATACACGCCTACTTGGTTCGTAGGGGGGTTCACATTGCGCTACTGCAGGAGACACATCTAACGAAACAGGAGGGGATAGCACTACAACGCAGGTGGAGGGGTCACTTGTTTAACACTACATATTCGGCCTTTGCTAGAGGGGCTTTGATCTGGATTAGAGCGGGTACCCCATTCCAAGTTACCCGGCAAGTGGCGGATCCAGAGGGACAGTTCGTGGCGGTGGAGGGGACCCTTAGAGGACGCCACATAGTGCTTTGCAGCGCGTATGCACCTAATGTAGACCAGACTGCATATTATGCGTGACTTTCCGGGGAGTTGGCCAGTTACCTCGCAGGCCCTGTCCTACTGGGGGGCGACCTTAATTCGGTGCTAGACGTGGACCTAGACAGATCGCACCCTCCATTACACTCGTCCCCAGTGCGCAGATTGGCGAAGTGTAGGCTGGACTGGCAAGGACAGTGGGGATTGACGGATGCTTGGCGCGCGCAGCACCCAACAGAACGAGACTATTCATTCCACTCTAGCCTCCACGACCTCCACGTTCGTATTGACGCCTTCTTGTGCTCTCCGCTTGTGCTCCCTGCAATTGCCCGCACTGAATACCTAGCGCCCACAATATCGGATCACAACCCCCTGCTGCTATCGCTTGATTGGATGACTGAAATCCCCAAGGTCCCAACGTGGCAGCTCCGACCGGACACTTTAGATGACCCGCCGTTCCGCGAGGCTTTGAGAGAGAGGATCGAACACTATTTTGCCGAAAACGACAGGTCTACTGACTCTAGAGCCATGGAATGGGACGCACTAAAGGTTGTAATCCGCGGGCATTGTATCGGAAAATTCGCGGGCGCCCGCAAGACGTTGTTAGAAGACTTGGACAGGGCGGAACGCACTTTGCGCGGGATCGAGCGAGCGCGCCCGGAACGCCCTGACGTTCAGGGAGCCCTCTGTGCGGCGAGGGAGGCGGTGGCAATAGAACTAGAACGGCTTCGCAGCTTTGATTACCGGACGTATCTGGTGAGAACGCACGCTGAAGGGGATAAAGCGGGGACCCTGCTGGCTTGGCTCGCCAACCCCGCCAGACGGAGCCACCCGATACTGGCCATATCAGAGGGAAATGGCACACTGGCAAATAGCACACTGCGAACCACGCAGTTTCAGGGCCTACTATGAGACCTTATATAGAAGCGCGCTCGGCGACAGAGGTCGGGATATAGCGGCCTTCCTAGAGGACCTACAGTTACCGCAACTAGACCAGGACCAGGCGAAAGCCTTGGGAGGCCCAATAGAGCTACTTGAAATCAGGGGTGCGATAAAGAAGATGGCCCGGAACAAGACCCCCGGCCTTGACGGACTGCCAATTGATTTTTATGGACGGTACCTAGATCAGCTGGGCCCCCGCCTGCAAATTGTCTACGCAGAGGCTAAGCTTAGGGGACGGCTACCAAGCTCGATGCGCGAAGCACTGATGGTCCCCCTACTGAAATCGGGAAGAGAGGGCACTGACACGGCATCTTACCGACCGTTGTCCATGCTAACCACAGATTATAAAATCCTGAGCACGGTACTAGCCAGCAGGTTGCTACAGCACATGCAGACCCTAATCCACAAAGGTTTATTCCCAAGCGTAATACCAGCCACAACATTAGGAGATTGACCCGTTTGCTATCTGGCCCACCGCCAGCGGCCGGGACCCCCCTGGTATTGGCGGTGGATATAGAGAAGGCTTTCGATAGCCTGGAATGGGATTACCTCTATAGAGTACTGCGGAGCTTTGGGCTCGGAGAGGGCTACATACAATGGACGCAGGTATTATATGCTGGAGCGAAGGCAAGAGTGAAGGTGGGCGCCCTGGTATCGGACCAATTTGAGGTGCTGCGCGGCACCAGGCAAGGCTGCGCATTATCCCCGCTATTATTTGCCCTAGCTGTGGAACCCCTGGCGGCTATGGCTAGAATGAGCATCTATTATAAGGGTCTGACTCACGGCGGGACACATCACTTTATCTCGCTATATGCGGATGACCTCCTGCTTTTCTTGAAGGACGCCGATGAGGCACTCTCAGGAGCCGAAAGGCTTCTGAAGCGCTTTGGAGAGATATCTGGCCTGAAGGTTAACTGGGCAAAGACTTGCTTATTCCCCCTGCGAAAACATGAACCTCAGCCCCCTCTCCGTCCTTCCCTCAGGTGGGAGCCTGCCTGCCTGGACTACCTGGGAGTACATATTTACCACGATGAGGCAGGCATGCTGGATGGGAACGTTGGACGCTGTATCCGAGCCTTGAAAGGCAATATGTCCTTCTGGGCCACTCTCCCGTTATCGGTAACAGGCCGCGTATCGCTGCTGAAAATGGTAGCATTCCCTCGCTTACTATATTATTTCCGGACCTTGCCTGTTTGGGTCCCAGCCGCGACTTTCCGGCTGCTGCGGTCACTGATTATTTCCTTTCTATGGGGCGCGGGCAGGCGGAGAGTGGCACTATCCACCCTAACCCGCCCAAAGGACGAGGGAGGCCTAGCTGTCCCAGACTTTGAGCTTTACTATTTGGCGGCTCAGCTCCAGACCTTTACGCAAGAAATTGCTAGAGTTTACCGCGGGCCGGAGCATGACCGAGACAGCGGCATCCCCCGGCATGTGCTGGCCTTTATTGCCCTACGGCAAAAATTGCCGTTGAGGGACCTGTCCTTAGAGGAAAAAACTCTCCGCCTCTGCTGGAACCGATCGGCGAAACGTGCGGGGATTCGATGCCCTTACGCACCTGAGATTCCCCTCGGTGTATTAACGGCGCTTCCGCACGGGGGCGACTGGTCACACCTGCAGGGATGGGAAGAAGCGGGGCTGCAGGTGGTGGGAGACTTATATGAGGACAGAGCGTTGGTCCCATATCAGGCGCTGCAAGAACGTTTCGACCTCCCACGGGGCGACTACTTATTACACGCGGCAATAGTGCGTGCCATACAAGGCCATTGGGGAATGGGATTAGCAGAGCCACCGACAGCCCAGGCCTGCCAGTACGTCATGATGTCGGCGGGCACTTATAAGGCGGTTACATGCCTGTATTCGAGAATGCTGCGGGAACCGCTGCAACCACTGACTACTTTGAAAGCCAAGTGGGAGCGGGATTTGCAGATGGAGATCCCGGACACCACATGGATGCAGCTGGTAGGACGGGCTAGGAAGAGCACGAGAAACGCACGTTTCCAGCCTATCCATTTTTATATCCTCCATAGGGCTTACCTTACCCCAGGCAACATTCAAAAATACTTTGTGGCAGAGGAGGCCGCTTGTCCGCGCTGCAACACACTAGGGGCGGATCTGACTCACATGCTCAGAGAATGCCCTCACCTACAGGATTATTGGCGGGAAGTCGGCGACACTCTAAATGATGCCACAGACAGGGACCTCCACTACACTACGGCAGTCAGCATCCTACATTGGTTCCCGCATACACCCAAAAATAAGATATCGAGCAAGTTCATAGATATGGGCCTCCTATTGGCCAAGCGGGAATTGACGAGGGGATGGAAGGCGAAGACGAGCCCGACCCATCGGAGATGGCTCGCTGAATTTTTGAAATGGGCGGCGAGCGAGAGCACAATTAGGTACCAGCTGGCGCGCAGGGGGGCAGACGAGCGAGCCCTGGAGGCGGCTATGGAATGGGAACTCTTAGTGCAGGCGCTGCGCGATAGTACACTAGAAGAGGAGGGGGATGAGCCTGAAGAGCAGACTAACACCACCATCGACCAGGGGAGGCCCCCACCCACACCAGTAGCACACACACACACATACGATAGTTAATTGAAACCCATTGATCACGGTTCTCCAACCTCAGTTCCTGACCGAGAACGACTGATGACACACGGGAAGGGAGGGGGGAGTTTAGGGAATGGGGGGGACCCCCTTCAAGTAGTGTAGTTGGGGTTTCGTTATAGGCACTACAAGGCGGGGGGGGTTGGGGGGGAAATTAAAAGCAGACAACGGGAAACCCCACAGGCGTCATGTGATGTCCTCTGAAAGTGCAGACTGTTTTGCTCTGAGATTTTGCCGCCCGACCCCCGGGTTATGGGCTGAACGGCTGTGTACATCTAATGGGATCCTCAAAACGAATAGTGGGGGTTATCTCGATGTTGATACTAATGTGATTGATTATACGGTGATTGGTTCTGCAATAAAAATTGTTTACAAAAAAAAAAAAAATGGATATTTTATATCCGAATAAAGATCATTTGACTAGACTTGACTTGAATGTCTTACATAAAAGTAACATATTTTGTGGTTAAAGTTACTGTGGTGAATGTCTAACATTGAGCATTGTTTTGAATGCTATTCGCTTAATCTTAAATTGCAAATATTAAAAATAATGGCAGTCAGAGGGGAGTGGGCAAAAGTAAAGATACACTAATATAGTTTATCTTGAAAGCTCAAGTGAGGACAATCAAGGCGTTTTATCTACTTGGGGCCTCCTTCGAGTGCTTAGGAAGAAGTATGTTAATTTCGTAGTCCTGAAGTTATAATAAGACTAGTGGGCCTGTTAAACCAGTTGGTAAGGAAAAAATGGGAATTACTAGTTGAAGCTTGAGAATCCCCTGAGTGATGATAAATGACTAGTGATATTAGTATTTTTGGGTTTGATTCCACCGATAAGTTCTCATTTTCAAACACAGCTTTTGATTCGATTATCCAGAAAAAAATGAGAGATCTGCAATAACTCCACAGACCTCAGAATTACTGATGGGCCCAGTGACAGGATTTAAGGGAATCTTATAATGAGGCCCCTATCTGTTTCAGGGAGTTTACGGTGTGATTGCCAATAATTCACAAATTGTTCTCCTAAATTTCCCTTTTAAAATATTTTGGGTGCTTCCCATTTTATGGCTTTTCAATTCTGACTAACTCATACCTGGCACACCACAATCTTCTTACTGCAGCTAAATGTGAGGTCAATCAAACATTCAAGTGACGTTTGCAGTGTATGTGGTCATATAATGGCGTAAGCCACTCTTACATGTTTGCTCCAAGGGAGAGTAACATTTCTGGCTTTTGATGTACATATGATCCTCAATTCAGTTTGAATTAGTCCTCCTCTTACAGGGCTTGTATGGTTTCTTTTTTTGTGTATTAATATAGGGCCCGATTCACAAAAGTAACCTGAGACAAAATCTTAACTTCACGACTTTCGGTATTCACAAAAGGCATTTAGTAATAGTAAAGTTAGGATAGTAGTAAAGTTAGGATTCCTAACTTTACTACTACTAAACTGATACAAAATCCTAACTTTACGACTTTCGGTATTCACAAAAGGCATTTTGTAGTAGTAAAGTTAGGATTCTTAAGTTTACTACTACCAAATGCCTCCTTTTGTCAATACCGAAAGTAGTAAAGTTAGGATTTTTCTCAGTTTAGTAGCAGTAAAGTTAGGAATCCTAACTTTACTACTATTAACTGATATTTGTGAATACCAAAAGTCGCAAAATTAGGATTTTATCTCAGATTACTTTTGTGAATCGGCGCATTGTGAGTACTCCAAAGGTCTTACTTACTGAAGAAGAAGCACTAATGTTGTAAAAATCAATGTCCGCCCTCTGAGTGTTTTTCATTCCAGGCAGACATTTTCACCTCAACGGGCCTGCAGTGCAGAGACTTAAGCCATGACCTGAGAGTGCGCCCCTTGTCAGGGGCGTAGCTTTGCGGGGTACATAGGAGTGAGTTTTGGGTGTTACACCAAGTGCTTAACTTGTAAAAGGTTAAGTTCCAGGGCCCTCAACAGAAGGCCACTGCAGCCTACACCAACCATTACCCCTGCACTTCCAATGACAGTACCAAACCAGCTACTTACTATTACAAGTGTGACAGTTCAGACTATTCCTGGCCCCCACAATTATAAGAATGGCTTGGGCGGCAGGTATTAGTAATTTTTAACTTATATTGAATTAGTAAACAACTGTTGTTGTGCCTAATGTAAATCAGACAAACAGCCCACCAGGTGGCAGACTGTCATAGGAGCTGAGTCTGCCAATTAAGTGCCCGTGCCAAGCAACGGAAACCACCAGCTCAAATTAAGCACTGGTTACAGCCCCTAAAAATATATTCTGTTGTAAATAGGTGCATAGAATTACTTTTAGTCAGTTATTATGAAGTGTCTGTCGGATTTCACCTGGGATTACTAAGGGCCCGATGTAGGTCGGTCGGTAACGGCCGAAAATCGGTATTTTCGGCCGTTACCGATCGGTATACATGATTTGACATGTAGGTGCACTATTTTACCGAATCGGTAACTTTACCGATTCGGTAAAGTTACCGATTCTGTAAAATACAGAATCGGTAACTTTACCGATTCGGTAAAGTTACCGAATCGGTAAAATACCGATTCGGTAGTTTTACCGATTCGGAGCCACCCATATGTAGGTGGGACTCTTCAGAGTCCCAGGAGCCTTAACGAATCGGTATTTTACCATCAAATCCTATTTGATGGTAAAATAACGATTCCGGTGTGCATGCACATGTGTGCATGCACACCTATGCCATGTGACAGGCAGACCTGCCCTTAGGGCAGGTATGCCTGCCACATGGCACCCGTGCCTGTTTTGGGGGTGCCAGAGGGTGTCAAAGTGACACCCCCTGCACCCTTGAGAAATTCGGTATTTACCGATTCGGTAAATACCGAATCGGTAATGTCCATACATTCCTATGGGCTTCAAAGCCCATAGGAATGAATGGGCATTACCGATTCGGTATTTACCGAATCGGTAAATACCGAATTCATCCGATTCGGTATTCCAGCACATCTGGAATACCTACATATCGGACCCATTGATTTACCGATTTTAAATTACCGAATCGGTAAAATTCGGTAATTTAAAATCGGTAAATCAATTTTACCTACATCGGGCCTTATATGCCCACACAGACAAAAATGCACACACTCTCTCTAGTCTTTGGATATTTGGATATTTGGAAGGGTATTTGTAGAGCGCAGCGTTCGCTCCGGAAGGAGCATCATGGCGCTGAAAATCCTTGAAACCAGGTCACAGAGAGAAAGGGGGAAGACTAGATGGATGCTTTGGTCCAGTCGTCGAAGAGATTAAAGACCCACGTTTTAAGAAGTTTCCTAAAGGGTTTCTCAAGTGTCTGAAGTCTGAGGTGTCTCGGCATACTGTTCCAGGCTCTAATAGCCAGGGTGCTGAGGGTTTTTCCGCCTTTAGACTTCAGGTTGAACTTGGTGGGAATCATGAAGTTTTCATGAGAAGAACGGAGGGAACGGCTCGGATTGTAATGAGGGAAGCGCTTGGTAAGGTAAGAGGGGCCTGTTTTGTTAAAGGCTCGGAAAGCAACAGTGAGAATCTTAAAAAGTATTCTTTTGTGCAAGGGGAGCCAATGTAAGGTCTTCAGGGCTGAGGAGATAGAGGATTTGCGTGGGAGTTTTAGAACAAGGTGGGCGGCGGTGTGTAGAACACTTTGAAGTTTAGAGAGAGTGGACTTCTTGGTCCCTGCCAGAAGGCTGTTGCAGTAATCCACACGTGAGAGTATGAGGGCTACTGTTACTGCCTTTCTAGAGTCGAGGGGGAGAAAATCAAAGAACTTTCTCAAGGATTTGATTATGCCGAAGCATTTTCCTGCTACGGACGTGACATGGTGGTCAAAAGAAAGGTCAGAGTCAAAAAGGACTCCGAGGTTCCGGGCAGAGGTGACGGTCTGTGGGGGAGCTACAGAGTTGTCAGGCCACCACAGGGCAGGACAGAAAGCGGCATTCTTTCCAATGGGGAGGATCTCGGTTTTGTTTTGAAGTCCTTAAAAATGTTGATTAGTTTGAAAAATGTTCTGTTTTATGTGCCCCTAATAATAGTCCTCCTCTCTCTTTCCACTGTCCCTTAAAGCCTGTTATGTTGTGCTTCTAATATAATGTGTGTTAGCATGATGTGCCTGTGTGATTGTTGGGAAATCTGAAGCTCAACCCCTCCAAATCTTATTGACCAAACTATGCTCCAGCTATTTGTTTATCACAGCTCGCTGTGTGTTCTTTTAACATTTGCTGTGTTCATGTTTTAAACGTTCATTTCACTAGCAGTGCCCTTGTTCTGTGACTCTTGGTGCCCATACACTTAAATATAAAATATTTGTAGAACTACAAACAACACCTGGTAAAGTTTACAAACATAGTCAGGAAAAAAACTTTTTTGCTGCTGCATTCGAGGAAAGCACTCACTTTCTTTGTCTCCTTTGCAGGTCGCTGCCTTGGTATTTAATTCACAGTTGTGCACTTTCAGAGGGCTGTTCATAATTAGGGGTGGGCGGACATCTCCGTTCCGCCCACGGAATGTGCGGAGATTTGCCCTTCCGCCCTTGCGCAAAGAAGGCGGAGATTTGCGGCAAATCTCCGCACATTCGGGGGCGGAACGGAAGTTGGTCGCCCTCCCGCCACCCACCTCCCGCCCGCCTTATTAAATTATATTTAAAAGCCTACAAGTAAACTTAAATAAAACTTACCTTATTGCGGCCGCATCCTTGCCCATCGCGGCTTCATCTGAAAAATGTGCATGCGCGGAAGCCTGCGCATGCGCAGTCCTGGCGAGGAATGCGCATTTGCAGGCTCCCGCGCATGCACAGTTTCCAGATAAAGCCGCGATGGGCAAGGATGCGGCCGCAATAAGGTAAGTTTTATTTAAGTTTAATTTTAGGCTTTTAAATATAATTTAATAATGCCGGCGGGAGACGGGAGGCGGGTAGCGGGAGGGCGGGCGTCGCGTAACGGAAATATGCCGAGAGGCACGGAGATTGTTTCAGTCTCCGTGCCTCTCCGCGAAAGTCCCTATTCATAATGTAATACTACAAGTACTACAAAAGGCATTTCAGAGACGTACGAGTGAAGACTTCCGCCTCTCCTATCATTTCTATGTAGATATCTCTGCCAAATTGGTATTCTTTTCAGGAGTAAATGTAGGAGGGTCAAGACGGGCTGGCTGGAAAATGAGAAATACTTACTACTAAAATGAAATATTGTACAGAAACGTACGAGGGGTTTAGATAGAGACATGCTAATACAGAAACACACGCAAAAAAAGATTGAGACCATAGCTATTCACAAAACACATTTCTAAGGTTATTATACTCTAAAGGTGCCAAATGATTCAAGCACCATAAATGGACATTCACAAAGACTGCAACACATTAGCATACAAAACAATAAATGCAGGGATATAAAATAACACCTATAGGAGATAATATTGAATTATTTTAATGATTTCAGCACATATACAATTAGCTGTCTCTTCATAGCTAAAACGTGTGCCACACCGGTTTATTGCACAATTTGACTGTTTATTCATCAGAAGTTGACCCACATTTAGTGAATAAACAGTTACATTTGTGGAGTGCATTTTTAGGTCGCGCCTGGGCAGTGCATGTGCTGATCTGCGAGGCATGATGCATTCAGGTATGGACTTGAAGCTCCGCCTATCTCTTCAATTGGCTCCTGTTACTTTCCTTCCTAAATGGTTGGGTTTCATTCATAAATAGGCTTAGTAGTCCCTCCTTGGTACCGCCATGTCTGCATTTGTAACTCTCATGAGAACTGGACTTTTTACTTGTGGTGTTACACGGTCTGCTTTATCTAGCCTGGGAGCACTATTTTATTAAATGATTTGCCCTTATTCCACCCACTAAATGCTTTCCTACAAGCAACACACTGCCTCCTTTTATTTTAATTACTAATGGCGGTCCACTTTAACTATATTGGCCGCGTTTCTTTATTTATTTACTTTATCAGTGCGGTCTGCTTTAAGAGTAGTGGCCGTGCTTCTTTATTTATTTAATTTACCGGCACGGTCCGCTTTAACTTTAGCGTCCGCGCTACGAAACATTTATTTATTTGTTTGCAGTGAAAGCCCACATATATTGCTTTCACTTACATAGTGGGCACTCCTCTTTCTTTAAACGCTGCTGCCGTATTCAAGTTACAGCGAGCTACGTCTAAGGAATGGAGCATGCCCACCATTAAAGTGAAAGCATGGCATGGGGCGCTCTTACCCCAAAAAAACATTTGTTTGCGAAAAATTAATTTTTGGGGGTAAAAACACCCAGTAACATGCTTTCACTTTAATGATGGCCATGCCCCTCTCTTTAGACGTGGCTCGCTGTAACCTGAATACGGCATTCAGCGTCTAATGAAAGGGGCGTGGTCACTATGAAAGTGTTCTCGCATTTGGGAGAGTTTGAGTTATTGGCACTAGAAATGCAATGCCTTTTATATATGTGTTGGTTTTGAAAACACATAAATAAAAAGCATTGTCATTTATAATGCCAATAGCTTAAACTCTCTCAAATGCACGACCTATTGCATTACAAATGCTTGTTTTAATTCGGGCTTTCCCCTATCTCTGGGGTTGTATTACTGAAACAAATTAGCGAAGTAGGGGTTCTTTTCGAAATACACAATGTCTGAAGGCCAGACACGTTACTGAGTTTGCTCATGACACCTATAGTAGTTGCAGAAGTAAAAATGTCCCGCCAAAGGTTTTCGTTGCGAAGTCAGATAAGGCACCCTGGTCAGAAACCCATCAGTTTCTCCACCACTAGGTGAGGCAGAATAAACATGAGTTTAGTGGGGCAGGACAAAAAGTCAGTTTACAGCAGTTTTCCTGTTGAAATAAACTCTAAATGAGAGCCCTAACCCTCCCTCCCATTATAGAACACTTCTATTGTATTCAGATGGTTGCACCTTGGGTGTATTGTTTGAAGATGATGGGGCCTCTTCGTAAAGGTAAATCTACTTGTTTTTACCAACTACCAGTACATTTACTGTTTCACTTCTGAGTAATTTTACTACTTTGTGCTAATAACAAAATCTGAGTGTAAATGTATTCACAAGAGTAGATGTACATGTTTCCATACCCTGAAAGAGCAGGTGGAGCGAAATTTACGACTGTAAACTTACCACTGCCAAAAAGGAGCAGTAGTAATTCCGGCACTACCCATGGCCAATCACTAATACTGCAAATAAATAACCTCTTTATATATATGCGTGTGTGTGCATACCAGTAGGTTGTTATGGTTAGGACCTAGTTTCCATAGGAAAACTGTATTTTGCTTCACTAATAACTTTGCTATTGTTAAAAATTGGGTTTCTGGTTGGCAGAGGTATGTGTAATGTGCTTGTTTAAACACGACGACATAGGATCAATCCCTGCTTTCCTCCAGCGGCTGTTTAAAAAAAACGAAGCGTTGTCTTCGCAGCGGCAGTTGGGACACGAAAGTCACCTAATTTAACATTGGAGTTACGGTGAGGAGAGCGGAGGGAGGACTAGATATTTTTTAAAAAAAGGGAAGGAGAGTTTATGGATTTAATTACAAAAACAGGAAAAGAACTTTTCGCATAAGCTAAGCGCGTGAAATTGCCGACGCGAAGCTTGTTGCTGACGTAAGCCTCCTGTGTCCTGCTGACGTAAGCCTTTCCCTGCGTCCTACGTTTTGATCCATGTAAGCTTGACGTTGCGGTCCAAGTAAACGCTGCGCTTCAGGCATTGTCCTTGCGTATAGTTTAGCAGCGTTCCAGTCCCTTTGATGAAAGATGATTGTGACGTTTGGAAGTCTGCTTCAGGCATTGTTCTTGTGCAAAGTTTATCAGCGTTCTAGTCCCATTAAAGAAAATAGATTGTGAGGTTTACAAGTCTGCAATGTTCTAAAAACGAAGGGAAAACCTCTGTCTAGATTTTACAGTACCTCACAATAGAGGGAGAGAAAGGTTATATTTATATGTGAATATAATCTAAGTGGAAGCGCACAGTGACACAAAGGGTACAAATTTTAAATAAACTGCATATTATAATATAAAATGCTATAATCATAATTCAAGAGTTGCAGTTTAAAAAAAAAAAGAAGTGGGAGAGAATTCTTTTTTGTGATATACATAAAAAAAAAGGAGAGAGAATTTAAAAAAAATGCAGAATGTTACTCAACCTGCATTTTTTCTAACTAGCCCAGGGAACCGAATGTGAAATGGAAAAAATGGAAAAAGATTTTTGCTAACTATGCTAGGGTTTGCGGAACGAATTTAAGTGCAGAAAGGAAACACTCCCTACTTTTACATTGTCTTGGTGGAGAAGGACAAGATGTTTTGGAGCATTTACCTGATTTATCTGCTGCAGAACAAAGAAATTTAAATGAATATGAGATTGCCATTCTCCAGCTGGATCGACATTACTTGCCTAGACTCAGCACCATAATGGAGAGATATCACTTTGGTTTAAGAGAACAAAAGAAAGACGAAACAGTACAAGAATATGTGTCTTCTTTAAGGAAACTAGCGTCTTCTTGCAATTTTGGACAGACCTTAGATGAAAGAATTCGAGATCAGTTTGTTCTGAGGTGTGCGCATGATGACATAAGGAAAGAACTTTGGCTTAAAGATGAACCTCCACTCGAAGAGGTTTTAGTTATTGCAAAACAAGTTGAACATATTACAAAGTGTGTTGGTGAACTGAAAAAGGAGAAGGAGAAGCCATTTTCCTCAGACACAAAAGAAGAAACAAAAGTAGAGGAAACTATTTGTCAAGTTAAAAAACAAGAAAGTATAGTAATACAAGATAAACAAAATACTTTTCCTAGCACTTCAAATCTTAGTATGAGTAATAAATGTTCATGTTTTAGGTGTGGACAAGTCAGTCATCTAGCTAACTCACCTATATGTCCTGCTCTAAAAGTTGTTTGTAACCAATGTGGTAAAAGAGGACATTATGCTAAATTTTGTAGAACAAAAATGAACAAGGGTGATAATTTTAAGAAGAAATGGTCTCAACCAGTAATAAGATCTATTTGTTTTGAAGTTTCTTCTAATAAGTCTGTTCATCCTTCTCATTTTGTTTCCATTGAAAGTACAATGATAAATTTCAAATTTGATTCATGTTCAAAAATAACAATAATTGATGAGAAGTTGTTTGATGAGAATTTTTGCAAAAAGGTGAAATTATTGAAATGTGATATTTCTCCTTTAGGTTATAGTGACAAACCGATAAGAATGTTAGGTTTCTTTATGACTGAGATAGAGTTGGGTAGTCACATCATTGTTGGCAAAGTCTATGTAGCAAAAAAAGGTGATGCACTGTTAGGGTGGCTTCATCAACGCCAACTTGGAGTAAAACTTGATCCTAATGCTTCTCCACAGGTTCAAATTCAAGAAGTTATTGATTCTGATTCAGTAAAGAGTAGTGATAATTTGGCTGATGCCTTAGCGGTACAATTTCCAAATGTATTTGGAGAAGGTTTGGGATGTTTACGTGGGTACAAACATCACATTAAGTTGAAAAATTATGCTGTTCCTGTTACAAAAAAAGTAAGGAGAATTCCGTTAATGGAACAAACCAAAGTTCAAGAAGAATTAGAAAAACTGGTAAAGAATGAGATAATAGTGCCTGTTGAAGCAACAGAATGGCTTGCTCCTGTTGTAATTGTTAAGAAACCGACAGGAGAAATTTGTTTATGTATAGATTTAAGATCTTTAAATAGAGAAGTTGTTGTGGATAGATTTCCTCTTCCCAACATTGATGAGATGGTTGGTACACTGGAAGGGGCGAAGTATTTCACTACTCTTGATTTAGCTTCCGCTTACCACCAGGTGGAACTAGATGTGTCCTCTCAGGATTTGACTGCTTTTATTACACCTATGGGCACTTTTAAATTTAAGAGGATGCCTTTTGGTCTAGTTTCCGCAGCCTCTGTTTTTCAAAGGATTATGGCAAGAATTTTGAAGGGGTTGATGGGTGTGAAGTGTTATCAAGATGATCTTTTAATTTATGGAAAAGATGTTCAAGAGCATGATAAACGTGTGCGTTCTGTGTTAAAACGTTTGGATGAGGCAAGAATGTCTCTTAAAAAAGCTAAGTGTAAGTTTAGAGTAGAAGAGGTAAATTACTTAGGACATCGCATTACTGGTAGAGGTATTTTTCCAAAAATGGATTTAGTTGAAACTATTGACAAAGTAAAAGAACCTGTTAATAAGGAGGAGTTACTCTCTTTTCTTGGTATGGTAGAGTTTTATGGAAAATTTATAAAAAAATTTGCTGACAAAACTCATAATTTGAGAAGGTTGACAGCTAAGAATGTGGTTTTTGAATGGTCACCTGAGTGCATGGATGAATTTGTTTGTATCAAGAAAGAGTTAAGAAAAGCTCCTTCTCTTCATGCTTTTGTCCCTGGTCTTCCCACTGTTTTGTTTACAGATGCAAGAGACAAAGGTCTTGGGGCTGTGTTGGTACAAAGAAAAGATGGTAGAGATTCTCTTATCTGTTGCTCATCTAAGTGTCTTAAAGGCTCTGAACTAAATTACTCTGTGATAGAGAAAGAAGCACTTGCAATTTTGTGGGCATTAAGAAAGTTTAAAAATTTGATTTGGGGTTCAAAGATATGCATTTTATCTGATCACAAGCCCTTGAGAGAGGTGTTCTTAAAAAAAGGATTAGATGCTATATCTTCAAGAATTAGAATATGGGTTGTTTCTTTACAGGAGTTTGATTTTGAGGTTGAGTACATACCCGGTCTAGCTAATAAATCTGCAGATTGTTTGTCTAGATTGGTAGATAAGGACAATGTTCAAGAGGATGATGCTATTGGCTTTGATGAAAACATTAATGTATGTGAGATTACTGATGGGGCAATTGAAGAATCTGAGTGGATGAAGGAGTTGGAGAAGGATGATGAGATTTGTCGTGTTATGTCCTTGTTGAAGAGTAATTCTCGGTTAGAAAAACCTTGGTTATTGGTTTCGGATGAACTCTCTGTTTCGGAGGGTTTGTTAACTCGTGGAACCAAACTTGTTCCTCCTCTAGGTATCAGGAATAAATTACTGTCACATGCTCATTCTGGCCATTTGGGTATTGTGAAAACTAAGGAGATACTTTGTTTGCAATTCTGGTGGCCTGGTATGGATCTTGAAATAGAAAGGTTAGTCAGGGATTGTGTGGAGTGCTGTGCTAGTGACAAGATTCTCAAGACGAGGCAAATGCCCATGGTTAAAAGAGTACTACCGAATCACCCTTGGGATGGGGTTTCCATTGATATTTTAGGTCCATTATCTGGTGTTTCTGATACCCCCTATCTGATTGTTCTCATGGACCTTTATTCAAGGTGGATAGAAGTTTCTTCTGTGAGTGAGATTACCTCTAATTCTGTGATTAAGTTTTTGGAAAGTGTGTTCAATAAGGAAAGCTTTCCAAACAGTTTATTGTCTGACAATGGTCCTCAATTTTGTTCTTCTCTGTTTTCTGATTTTTTTTAAAAATGTGGTATTATGCATAAGAAATGTTCTTTATACCATCCGGAAACTAACGGTGCCATTGAAAGGGTCAACAGAACTCTTAAGGAGTCTATACAGTTAGCTCGGTCTTCTGGTTTGAATTGGAAGGCAACTCTTCAAGACAGGATTTATGCTTATCGAGTTGCTCCACATTCATCAACTGGAAGATCTCCTTTTGAGTTATTCAAAGGGAGAGTTCCTAATACGTTGTGGTGTCCAGGATGGATGAAGAACAATAAGGGTTTGGTGGATAATGGGATTGGTGAGTGGAGAAGTAGGGAGTTGAACAAACAATGTGCTCGAAAAGAATATTTTGATAACCGTAAAAGTGTTGCTTTTCAAGATGTTAAAGTTGGTGACTATGTTAAAATTAAGACACCTGTAGGGTGCAAACCTTGGTCAAAATACACTGATGTAAGAGCTGTTGTTAAAGTTTTTAGAAATGCTGTTAAGACAGAAGATGGGAGAATTTGGAATAAGAGTCGTGTTGTTGTGGTTGACCCTAGTTCATTTGTTCATGATGCCTCTTTCCACAGCAATCCATCTTCCAGCAAGTTTCTTCGTGTTAACAACAGTTCTTATAATGGTCTGAGTTGTTATCTTCTCACAAGAGGAGTCAAAGGATACGTAGAGCTCCCATTTATTTGAAAGACTATGTTTAGCTCTATGAACTGTTTTATTTTTAAAGATGTCTCTTTGAGAATGTTGAGCTTCCATTTTATTTGTAGGACCTCATTTATTTATTTATCTCTGTTTTGTTAGGAAGGAAGATGTGTAATGTGCTTGTTTCCCTGTTCTCTTCATGTAAATTGACCTTTCCCCTTTAAGTTTATGGAACTCCTTACCTTGATTCTCTTTGAGAACCCAATGTTGTCATCTGGCAGTTGCTGGACGTCGATCTGTGGATGAGGTTAATAAACCCACCTTCTTATCTTCATTATCTCTGCTTGCTTCTTTATGTGGTAAATACCACAGTATGCACCCAGCCCAAGCAGGAACCACAATCCTAGTCAGGGTAAATTGCATACAGACCCTAAATTAACCTGTGCTCACCCTCTGGTAGCTTGGAAAAGAGCAGTCAGGCTTAACTTAAGAAGCAATGTGTCATGTATTTGTGTAACACTTAAAACAGTGAAACCACCACACAAAAAGTTACTACGATTAAAATGACTGTGCAGCTCCCCGGTGTATCACCTTTAATAATGTGGACCTCAGGTATATCTAAAAAGCGAAGCGGCTGGGGAGGACTCGCTCAGGTAGAACTGTCCGATGGGTCTTTTGATGTATGTGTGACTATAAAGGACATTGTTGTCCTCCCACACCAGGATGCCTGTATTCCCTAAAATCTATGGTTAATGTACCTAAAGCCACTTGGATTATCCATGGTTGTTAGAATATGTGTCTTGGGATTAGGCTGCCAGAGATAGTTAGGGATCCATATCCCTGAAGAATGTCCCGGACCTGTTAAGGCTAAACATTAGGGCAGAAACATGTTGGTTTAGAGAGACGGGTTAAGCTATTGTCCTCAAAGACACCTCCTCAATTCTGTTTTTAGTTATACTTGAGGTCCCCATTATTAAAGATGATATACCGGGGAACTGCAAGGTATTTTCAATTGATCAGGATCCTGCTTTTGGCCAGTAGCTTTTATATAGGAACTCCCTCTGTCAGGAGTTTGAGTCCATCCTGGTGTCACTGTCCTACCAGGGTGGGTAGAAGTTGCTGAGGATGAAGCATGATACGGCTTCCTCTTCCATAAGAATGGTCTTTCCTCATGCTATGACAGTAGTTCTGTGATGTCCCTACTCTGGACTCTGACTTGCATACCATTGCTGAGGTTAGAGCCTTCCTGGTGTTGTGGTGATGAGCTGGGCTATGTTGACTTGGCTGAGATGTGCTTAGCAAATTTAAGGGCAGCCTTGACATCAGTAAAATAGTGTGGTTTCCCCTCATGAGAGAACCGTAGCTTGGCCAGGTAGAGGAGGGCATATGGAGTGTCTGATTTTTGTAGCAGCTTCTTTATGGGCATGAACCCACCGAGCGGTCTGCACTGTTACAGTGAAGTCCGGATAGAATGAGAGGTTGCTGCCCTGGTAGTGAACGGTGCTGCTCTCTTGGGTGAGGCACAAAATGACATTGTGGTCTCCGTACCTCATGACAATGGGCCTGGCAGGGGCGCCCAAGGAAGACGCGGACACAGGGAGGGGTGAGCACTCTCTATGATAAAGACCGGAGAGAGGGCCTCTCCACAGAGTTCATGCAGCTTTGCCTCAACAAAGGTCTCCATTTTCTCAATGGCTGTAGACTCCAGTATTCCTGTGATCCTGAGGCTGTTGCACCTGAAGCTCACTTCTAAATTCTCGTTCTTTGATTTTATGAGTTTTGAGGACCTTTTCCCAGCGAAGAAGATGTTCTCTGGAGTCTGCATGGTCATCATTAACATCTGAAATGTGGCTTTCTAAATGGTCTAGTCTGTCCTTGTGCTTATTGACCTGCTCCTTTATATGGTCTAGGCAAATGGTGAGTAGATCAAGCTTGGCATCTACAGCCCATAGGCTGGTCTTGATTTCCACAAGCAATTCTTTGAAATTACTGTTGTACCGAGCGTCCTCATTAGTGCGGTAAGAGGGGTGCCTCCTACTCATCCTGCTGGGTGGGTTTCTTGCCCTCAAAAGCAAGTTTTAACTGATGCGCATCTGGCTTGCCCATGGTCATGTTGCAGTCAGAGCAGGTGGGTGCTCTCTGTCACAAGGTGGTGACCAACCCGTGTATGCCAAGCGTGAACTGGGGCTCCCCCGCAAGAGTGGCGGGCGGCCTGCATAACCAGAGGATCAGTAGGCCAAAGAAAAATGACAAGTGTCCGAGTGCTACTCCCCCCCCCCCCCCCGGACCCTGTCACGCCCCAACCAGTCACCAGTCACCTTGCATGGGGTGGCATGGACAGGGAGACCAAAATGAAGAGCACAAAGAGAAAGTGGGGGAAAGCAGTCCTCAGGGTCACCATGATGGAGCCGATTTGTTGCTCAGGCGAAGCAGGAGCAGACCCCACCAGTCAGTGGGGCCACCAAAATCTGGGAGGTGGGATCCAGCCCGGATTCACACAAGGGCCAATGCAGTGGTCAAGGAGGCGGGTACATGGGTATTCAACACCACCACCCCCAGCCCACCACTTCCCGGCTCTGTTTTAACACACGGGGGCATGAGCAGGCCAGGGGTCTCCAAACTGTAGTGCTGGGGGAGCAGATGAAGCTCCAGAGTGCTATCCAGATGGAAGTGCCAAAGAAGAACAACCCCAGCCGGGCCACAGCTAGGCCACGAGGGTGCTCCATCAGGCAGCGGCTCAGACGCTGCCACGTGCCCCACTTGGAGTCAGGGGGACAGCACCATCCAAACCAGGGGCCGGCAAAGTACCAAGGCCGGCACTCACCTCTCCCAACTGGGCACCTCACCTCTGCATCACATCCAGGAGCCTGGTGTGTTCAGGCCGCCTGCCACAGAGCACGCTGAGATTGTGCACCCGGACCCAATACAGGCTGTAGCCCAGGCCACCTCAGTGAAGGTCACAGGAGCCAGTGGTGGCCATCAAACACTGTCAGCAGCCCCTCTGCTGCTCCTCTACCGCTATTGTTGCAAATGGTGTCAGGTGGGAGCCCGCTGTAGCCGGATTAATGGCAGATTATAAAATCAGCCAGCATAGCCCTCTATAAAGTGGCCATCTTGCTGCCCAGCAGGATTCCGCCCCCCTACAACCTGTAAATTTTGTTATTTACAGATGTGCTGTCCCCAGTATACATACCATGGGTGCACTCTGTATTGAGTCCTGTAGCAAGTGACTCAACCAGAGTAGCATTCTAGTCAATCCAGCATTTCATGTCCTCCTGGCTGGCTTCCAGATTCTCCTGAGTGAGAGACCAGAAGCGGACTGTTTCGTTACCGAGGGCCAGCATGTATCTGACCACATCCTTGGGGGCTCTCCCTGGAACTTGCTTCCATCTTTCCTCCATCAAACTGAAAGGCCCTCTCTCAGGGTGCCCATACACAAGCTCAGAGGGACTAAAGCCAACCCTCCTTCTGCAGTACCCTCCTGTAGATGAACAAAAGGCATGGCAGGAGGGCATCCCACTTCCGCCTCACGGGCTCTGGTAGAAC
This sequence comes from Lissotriton vulgaris, assembly GCF_964263255.1. Lineage (NCBI taxonomy): Eukaryota > Metazoa > Chordata > Amphibia > Caudata > Salamandridae > Lissotriton > Lissotriton vulgaris. The sequence goes on from NC_141691.1 coordinate 1,870,010,886, forward strand.
CATAATCATGTTTATACTTTCTATGAGATTGTAGAGGACCTGCAAGGAACCGCAAGACATCGCTGACCAAAAGTAGCACTAAATTGATTACATGATCTGTAATATCTAACAAAAAGTTTATAACATCACACTTGAAATTCCATGGCATGTGGACACACTAGTAACCTCCTTGTTTGCAACACCAGGACCATCATATCCAACAACAGCAATAAAAGAAACCCAACAGAGAGCATCCATCAGATGATAAATACAACTAAGGGAATAGGACAGTCTCCACAACATCTTGAACTGTTATCCACCTGGACAGGGGGAAGGATGTTATGCTACGTTGTACCCACTGTCAGATCGTGGACAAGGGCACACAAACTACAGCTATACCCAGAACTGGCAAACTCCTCGACAGGTGAGAGCAGCATTCAGTGGTAGAGCCGTGCAATGCTTCATATCGATTCATTTAACCAAACTGCCAACCTGGGGCACAGCCAACAACCACACCACACAAATACCAAGGATCTCCAAGACGTGTGCAAGTTGTGCTTGTGCGCTGTCAGACATCTCGCACTAGACCCTGCTTAGGCCCTGATGATGAGATGAGTGTTACATTTCGATTTCTGTACAGCCAAGGGGTTTGTGCAGTGATCTGAAGTCCGAAATATGCCGAAAATACAGCAGCCTCTCAATTTTCACCTGACAGGCCAAGCCTACAAACATGGATTGGTGGCAAAAGGGCGAAAAGCACTGACTCTACCTGTAAGGATCACTTCCGAGTATAAAGCTCGGTGTGGGCACCTGGCAAACACCTCACCCCACGACCCAGTATTTACTCTGTGTGATAAATAGCCCGCTCCCTTGAGTCACACTCACAATCAGCCCATTTGAGCGACAGAGCTAATTTTAATTGTATTTGAACACACCTTCCAAACATTAGGAAACATTGAACACGCCTAAATATTTGAAAAAACATGACTCTCTAAAGAGTTTAGAATATCCCTCAGATGCAGACAACTGTCGTACGTAAAAAATAAAAACAGTAAAAATGAAGACTATAGTAATAGAAAAATTAATTCAGTAGGAACATGCACCAACACTTTTCGAAACTCAAGGGTGAGTATAGGAGTAATGCCCACGGGCCACGGCTGAGTATTTCCGTCTGCAGTTGGCCTTTAAGCCTGTGATTTAACCAGAAGCCACTGGAGCCCGGCTCTGTAATTACCACGCTGACACCTTCGCCACCCCGCCATACGTTCTATAAATAACCATTTATGCCGATAATGTCTGACCAGTGTCCTTGCATACACACAGACATTTGAAATACCTTTGGGCTTTTATAACATAATTATATTAAACCCTCTGAGCAGCCATGGTATTTGCAGCTAATTTCCAGAATGGCCAATCTAATCTCACTGAATCCAAGATTAGATCACCAATCTAATCTTGCTGATTAATGCTTTGCAGCAAGTAGCCTCTTGCTCAAGGATGGACTGAGAATGCAAACCAGGTCAGCACTTTATTTCAATGCAAGGCCTACATTGCAAGCACACACAGTGAGGCCAACTCTTTACAGGAGTATTTTGGAGGACTGCTCCTCCACCCAAAAAAAAGAAGAAACTTTGAAACAAATAAGAGTAAAACAATGCATTCTGTCAAATACACTGGTTATAAAGAAATAAATTTCACAGACTGGAAGAACTAATGCTTCAATTACCTAGCAACAATTGCATTACTCCGAGTACGTTTTCACCTTAATTAATTACTTAATGAGGCGCAGCGCCTCATTAAGTAAATAATTAGGGGGAAACGAAACGAGGAGGTGATAATTCACCACAGCATGAATTCCTCCATAGGGCATCCAGGTGGGCAGCCATAATTCCTAAATCGCCATCCCACTGGCTATTATCCTGAATGCCTCAGTATGGAATGCACAACCTCTAGGCCAGGATCCATTATTCCCATCATGTAAAAAAAAAAAAAGAAGGCCAGTGTCCAAACTTCCCCATTCTCTTAAAGTGCTACATGCAGAGGGTCCAATTCACATAGGTTTTCCTACGACTTACTCCTGTAGTACTCATGGCTTTGTTTTCAATTCCAGTGGTAAACCAGGAGTACTCGTTGCTTATTTCTGATAGTCAGGGTTAAGCCACTTGTACTACAAACGAGCGCTACACCTATTTACAGCAGCATCTTTGTGACACAGACTCGAGTAGTCAATAGCCACAATGTTCCCTGTGTATAGAACCTCCACTGCCAGTTCTCTACGGTAAGGTCTGCAATGCCCCAGTGTGTAGAGCACTATACTCAAGAAAATATCTGAGTCTCCGGTTGACCTTTGGCCTCTGACGTCTGTCTGCTGTGGGACTTCTTCCAAGTCGAGCTCAGCCTGCCCTGCACTTATGCCCAGAGCCCTTAGATGTATGCGAGTCTGCCGCTGCTGCATCTTCCACAACCAATTAAAGATGTACCTCAGAAAAATGTGTCTAGCTCCAATGGATCAAAACATACTAAACTGCCACGCAGCGGCTAGTCGGCTTTCTGTGCCTGATTATTGTTTTTAAGTATTGATTTAACTGTTAATTCAATACTATCGGGGTAAAACATATGCCCAGACAAAGTAAACATTTTTAAAATGGCAACATAATGAAATAATACGCTCAAAATCATCTGCATAACCCCGCATGATTTGTCGTTTCTTGCTGCATAATTTAGCCATCTCTGTCACATAATTTGGTCCTCCCCTGTGACACTACTTCACAATGCTTCTGCTCAAAACACATGCACTGTACAGTAAGCAGCACTATGTCACAGATCTACCTGTGAGGCCGTCCTGCTTTCTGTCTACTCACAGAAAAAGGCAAAGTTCACCAGAGGCAAGATAGACAAAGGGCCTCTGGTATGGGCAGATGCAAAAACAACAGTTGATGGACAGAAGGCAGAACAATGTCATACATTCACCCCAGTACAGAGATCTGGGCCTAAATCCATCGTTTTTTTGCTCACCCCACCAACCCAGTTCAGACATGGCCATATGCAAATCAGCCTTGACCCTATGCCTCATGGGAACAGTCCAACCCGAACTGCAAAGCCATGTCTTCCCTGGACTGGAATCAAGCATCCTAGGACCGGTTTCTGGCTATCAACCGTCATCAGCCAGGATAGCTTGACTCCAGTGGTGTGGAGAGCCTGGGACTCACGTCTGAGTATACCCGTCCCACTCGGGGTGACAAATGCAAAAACAACAGTTGATGGACAGAATGTAAAACAATGTCATACATTCACCCCAGTACAGAGATCTAGGCCTAAATCCATTGTTTCTTTGCTCACCACACCAACCCAATTCAGACATGGCCATATGCAAATCAGCCTTGACCCTATGCCTCATGGGAACAGTCCAACCCGAACTGCCAAACCATGTCTTCCCTGGACTGGAATCAAGCATCCTAGTACCGGTTTCTGGCTATCAGCCAGGATAGCTTGACTCCAGGGGTGTGGAGAGCACGGGACTCACGTCTGAGCATACCCGTCCCACTCGGGGTGACAAATGCAAAAACACCAGTTGATGGACAGAATGCAGAACAATGTCATACATTCACCCCAGTACAGAGATTTGGGCCTAAATCCATCATTTATTTGCTCACCACACCAACCCAGTTCAGACATGGCCATATGCAAATCAGCCTTGACCCTGTGCCTCATGGGAACAGTCCAGCCGGAACTGCCAAGCCATGTCTTCCCTGGACTGGAATCAAGCATCCTAGGACCGGTTTCTGGCTATCAGCCGTCATCAGCCAGGATAGCTTGACGCCAGTGGTGTAGGCATACCCTTCCCACCCTATGTGGGAAGGGTATGCCTAGACGTGGGTCACGTGCTCACTAAGCCACTGGAGTCAAGCTATCCCAGCTGAAGACGGCTGATAGCCAGAAACCGGTCCTAGGATGCTCGATTCCGGTCCAGGAAAGACATGGCTTGGCAGTTCGGGCTGGACTGTTCCCATGAGGTACAGGGTCAAGGCTGACTTGCATATGGCCATGTCTGAACTGGGGTGGCTTGGTGAGCAAAATAACAATGGATTAAGCCCAGATCTGTGACTGGGGATTCATTTTTTGCCATTGTGCAACATTCCGTCCATCATCTTGTGTGTTTTGCTGTTCAAGCTATGTGGGAAGGGTATGCCCAGACGTGGGTCCAGTGCTCACTAAGCCACTGGAGTTAAGCTATCCTGGCTGAAGATGGCTGATAGCCAGAAACCGGTCTTAGGTTGCTTGATTACGGTGCAGGAAAGACATGGCTTCGCAGTTCGGGCTGAACTGTTCCCATTAGGTACAGGGTCAAGACTGATTTGCATATGGCCATGTCTGAACTGGGGTGGCTTAGTGAGCAAAATAACAATGGATTAAGCCCAGATCTGTGACTGGGGGTGAATGTTTTGCCATTGCGTAACATTCCGTTCATCATCTTGTGTGTTTTGCTGTTCACCCTATGTGGGAAGGGTATGCCCAGACGTGGGTCCCGTGCTCACTAAGCCACTGGAGTCAAGCTATCCTGGCTGAAGACGGCTGATAGCCAGAAACCGGTCCTAGGATCTTTGATTCGGGTCCAGGAAAGACATGGCTTGGCAGTTCGGGCTGGACTGTTCCCATGAAGTACAGTGTCAAGACTGATTTGCATATGGCCATGTCTGAACTGGGGTGGCTTGGTGAGCAAAATAAAGATGGATTAAACCCAGATCTGTGACTGGGGGTGAATGTTTTGCCATTGTGCAACATTCCGTCCATCATCTTGTGTGTTTTGCTGTTCACCCTATTTGGGAATAGTATGCCCAGACGTGGGTCCCGTGCTCATTAAGCCACGGGAGTCAAGCTATCCTGGCTGAAAACGGCTGATAGCCAGAAACCGGTCCTAGGATGCTTGATTCCGGTACAGGAAAGGCATGGCTTGGCAGTTCAGGCTGGACTGTTCCCATGAGTTACAGGGTCAAGGCTGATTTGCATATGGCCATGTCTGAACTGGGGTGGTGTGATGAGCAAAATAACGATGGATTAAACCCAGATCTGTGACTGGGGGTGAACTTTTTGCCATTGTGCAACATTCCATCCATCATCTTGTGTGTTTTGCTGTTCACCCTATGTGGGAAGGGTATGCCCAGACGTGGGACCCGTGCTCACAACGCTACTGGAGTCAAGCTATCCTGGCTGAAGACGGCAGATAGCCAGAAACCGCTCCTAGGATGCTTGATTCCGGTCCAGGAAAGACATGGCTTGGCAGTTCAGGCTGGACTGTTCCCATGAGGTACAGGGTCAAGACTGATTTGCATATGACCTTGTCTGAACTGGGGTGGCTTGGTGAGCAAAATAACAATGGATTAAATCAAATCTGTGACTGGGGGTGAATGTCTTGCCATTGTGCAACATTCCGTCCTTCATCTTGTGTGTTTTGCTGTTCACCCTATGTGGGAAGGGTGTTTGAATTGGGGGTCTCTGGTTGGTACAGGTAAGTACTTGTGACAAGCAGGGACCCTCTCCTCTAGTCAGGGCAAGAAACTTACTCTTTAAAATAACCCCTGCTCACCCTCTAGGTAGCGTGGCGCGAGCAGACAAGGCTAAACTTCAGAGCGTTATGGGTTAAGCATTTATGACCACACACAGTAATGCAATGATACACCACAAATGGACACCAGTCTAGTTTTGTATCAAAAATAAGTATTTTTATATAAGGTTTAGCACAAGACTCAAATAACGATTGTAAAATGAGACCACAATACTATTTAGCAATAAAATAAGAATTCTGTTAAAAATGCGTAGTTCTTGGGTCCTGTGCGCGTTTCGCACTCTTGTCCGACTCTCACCTTTGAGAAACAATGTAAAAAAGGCACTAAACAAGCGTTGCGGACTCCTGGGCCCGTGGCGTACACACTGTGGTACCCGTTGAATGACAGTACCTGTTTGCGATGAAGAGTCCGGCTCGAATGCGGCATCCGGGACGTGTAGGCAACAAAAAGATGCTGGCGGCTCCTCTGCGAGGTGGGCCCTGGCTCTGGTAGGCGTCTCGGTGCGAGGCGTAGAGCAGGGGGCCTCGAGGAGCGGGGCGGGCGAAGCAGGTTGCCTTTGGCGGTCACGGAGTTCGAACCGTACCTTCAGGACGGAGCTGCGGGTCAATGCGGGCAGCGCAGCACGAGGCAGCCAGAACGAGGCGTACGGGCGGCTTCTCTCAGTGCGGTGCGGCCCACATCATCGAGAGCACGATGCGAGGCGGCTGGTACGCTTCATGCGTACGAGCCGTCCTTGGCTTGTGTGACACTCTGATCGGCTTCCAGCGGTGGGGGCGGCGAGATGAGCAGTGTGGCTCGGACAGGGGGGAAGAGTGAGGCAGAGTACGGGCTGCCCGGGCGGGACGGTGCTCGGCTCGGCTCGTAGTGGAGCGGCTCACACGGTGTGAGGGCGGCCAGTCACAAAGGTCACGGCAAAGAAGGGATCACGGCTCCAGCGATAAGGAAGGGCAAAGTTCAGCAGATCGGTCAGCGAAGGCAGGAAGAGTCCAATAATCCTGGGACTCCGTTCAGGGGGCAAGCTCACCCACAAGCCCTTGGAGATTGTTTGAAGCACAAGTTGCAAAAGTTTCTCTCAGTCTTTTTCCTCTCCTTTCACAGCAAGGCACCCACTGCAGGCCAATCCCCCAGGTCAGGGACAGTACTCCTCCTTACAGCTTCTTCCAGGTCCTTCTTGTCAGGCAGAGGTTCTTCATGGTTCAAGCAGGATCTAATTTCTTAGGAGCAGGGCTCCTATATGTATACTGCATTTCTTTTGTTCTTGCAGGCCGGGGGGCCTTTGCCTTGTTCAGTCTAGTTCTTGAGCACTTTGTTGTGGTGACTCTGGCTTGTCTTTTCAGTGTGCAGGGCAGAGACATCAGATGCTCCACAGGAGGTGTAGCCAGCATTGAGGTGGCAGAGCACAGCCCTACTCAGAGTCAAAGGACACTCCTCCCACCCATCCTGGTGTAATCTCTCTATTCACCACCTGGCAGCCCCAGCCTGTATCCTGGAATTCCCCAGCCCTGTCACACACTGAAACCAGACAGCAGATACACATCCTAGCAAAGGCGGGCTGAAATGGTTAGGCAAGCAAATACTAACTTACTAAAAATGGTTTTTGCAAACACAGGATGATAAAATAAATTTTACTAAAATATGTATTTTATTATTCTGAGTTCAGGCATACTAAACTTGAATTTCTACCACGTTCTCTGAGTCTGTTATGATTATAGAGTGTAATAATTCCATCAGTCCATTCTGGCCTATGGAGAACAGGTAGCCTTACAATAGTGAAAAACGAAAATGGCTGTAATTCACTATTAGGATATGCCACACACATCAGGGCTTGTCCTACCTTATGCTTACAATGCACCCTGCCCTTGGACCTACCATAGGGGTGACTAATATGGAGTTAAGGGAAGGTTTAGGGACTGGCAAGTGGGTGCACTTGCCCAGTCAGCATGACAGTACCAGACTGCACGCAGGCTCTGCAATGGCAGACCTTAGACATATTTTACAAGGCTGCTCCTGTGTGTGGCCCAACCAGTGCTTCAAACCCACTAGGACCATTTGGATTTACAAGCCCCGGGACTCCTGGTGCACTTTACTGGGGTCTAACAGTAACCCAAATAAGCCAATCATGGAAACCAATCAACATATACACTTTATATAGGGAGCACTTGCACTGTGGCACTGATTGGCAGTGGCACAGTGCTCTGAGCAGCTAGCACCAGCAAAAACACATGAGGCACAGCAACAAAAATGGAAGGGTGACCCACGCCAATGGTGCCAGGTCTAACAAAGGCTATGCCCAGACGTGGGTCCCATGCTCACTAAGCCACTGGAGTCAAGTTATCCTGGCTGAAGACGACTGATAGCCAGAAACCGGTCCTAGGATGCTTGATTCCGGACCAGGAAAGACATGGCTTGGCAGTTCCGGCTCGACTGTTCCCGTGAGGTACAGGGTCAAGTCTGATTTGCATATGGCCATGTCTGAACTGGGGAGGCTTGGTGAGCAAAATAACGATGGATTAAACCCAGATCTGTGACTGGGGGTGAATGTTTTTCCATTGTGCAACATTCCGTCCATCATCTTGTGTGTTTTGCTGTTCACGCTATGTGGGAAGGGTATGCCCAGATGTGGGTCCAGTGCTCACTAAGCCACTGGAGTTAAGCTATCCTGGCTGAAGATGGCTGATAGCCAGAAACCGGTCTTAGGATGCTTGATTACGGTCCAGGAAAGACATGGCTTCGCAGTTCGGGCTGAACTGTTCCCATTAGGTACAGGGTCAAGACTGATTTGCATATGGCCATGTCTGAACTGGGGTGGCAGAGTGGGCAAAATAACAATCTATTAAACCCAGATCTGTGACTGGGGGTGAATGTTTTGCCATTGCGTAACATTCCGTTCATCATCTTGTGTGTTTTGCTGTTCACCCTATGTGGGAAGGGTATGCCCAGACGTGGGTCCCAGACTCACTAAGCCTGGGACTCACTCATCTCGTGTGTTTTGCTGCTCGGGTATGGTCAGGGCGTGGAGGAGCAGGGCTCAGGGTGCTCAGAGTCTGAGCTGGGCTTTCATGCAGCACTAATACATTTTAGGAGCAAATCTTTCGATTTCTTAGCCTTTTATTCTTCTCCATTTTAAATGTTGTGCTCTTCTAATATGGAGCTCACGCTGCCAGTGCAGTACTGTGAGGCAACTAAAATGCACTAGGATTATAACCTGGAACATGTAGGTTACATGCACAATCCTGCATTGGTCACATTGACTCATTGCTCCAATTCACTACGATTGGAACCCGTGACCTATACTTTCACTCACAAGTGTCTGAAGTAGGTGTTTTAACCCAGTGAGCTTTCCTATATGGAGTACAGTCTGCGACCTCCAGGATTAGCACGTCATTTCAATAGGGGTACATTTTCTGTACAGTTTTCTGAATGGGATAATAACCTGTGATCTGAACGCTGCACAGATCACTCCTTCTCTGCTTTCCCTGCTAATTTGCTAGCTCGCCCAGCTCTAGCTCAGGGTCACACAGTTTGGTCAAGCAGGGAAGCTGGGATTGAATATGGTATGAGTAAAATAATTAATAAAAGGGATTTAAATTTGATTTAAATTAATAGCCCCACAAGTGTTCATGCCATGGGTGAGCCAAGAGACACTTCCATCTGAGGCAGCATTGTGTTAAGAGAGTCCAGACACAATGTGATTGTATTACCTCTCTTTATTGCATCCACCAAACACAGCACAGCCTCTTCTGGGAAAGCAACCAACCACCTGGTCCCTGGTTGTCCAGGAAACTCCACAATTCCATATGATGCCCCCCAAGACTGTGTAGTTTACATCAGAGTTAAAGGGGCAGAGACAGGCTACAGCACATCTTCCACCCAAAAATGTAATAACTAGTAAAATGTAATAACAAAAGGAACGTTAAAGTAACGGAAGTATAACAAACATTTTTGGCTATTAGAAGGCACCATATAAGTTAATTAAGAATACAGACAAATGCTGTCTGTGAAAGCAATAGTTACGGCCAACATCCCTAATTTACGGATGGTCCAAGTAAATTACGAACAGGTGGTCTCCCTGTAACCAACTGTAACATCTCACAAGGATGGAAGCAACAGTAGAATGCACATTAGGCTCCCTAGCAGGTACATTACTCTTGTGTCATATCTGACCTGTGGAGCCTGGCTATACTTGTAGTGTTTGAGAGAAATGGGGTTGTTAGTTGACTGGAATGTGAGACCTGTTCAAGCAGCAACCACAATCCTTGTCAGGCTGAGGCACAAGCCAACCCTAAATAAACCTGTGCTCAATCCTCTGATAGCTATTTTTCCCCCCAGAGTTTTATATAGCGCGGACTTTACTTGAAGTTATCAGGTATCAGAGTGCTTTACATGAGCACCAGTTGCTAGTCAATTCAAAACAAGCTTTATTCCACAGTGTCATAAAATCTTTAAAAAGTTAAATTACATTTCATGATTTAAAAGGTTAAAATGGTTGGGTTGAATTCATAAAATACATCGTAAGTACAAGTTACAAAAAGTGCATGAATTTTCCTTCTGGTTTTAGCCAAACATTTAACAAGGTTTCAGTCCCAGTTCCAGTTTACTTCTGATGACCCATGCCCAGCCTATGAATTTGGCCAGGGCAATACAGATGGTAAGATTATTGCTGCTACTATGCCACTTCTGGTTCCCAGTAACTTGGCAATGGGACATAGCCACTTCCTACGTGGGTCTAGATACGCCAGGCATTCAAATAGTATGTGATTTATCAATTCCAAAGCAGCAGGAAAACCCGGGCAGGCAGCCTTATTTCCCTGGGCCCATTTTGATGTAAATGCCCCAGAGTTTTATATAGCGCGGACTTTACTTGAAGTTATCAGGTATCAGAGTGCTTTACATGAGCACCAGTTGCATAAAGACAGACACATTAATTTATTTTTGTTAGGCACAGCGAGATTGAGTGATTTGGCCAGAATCACAGGATGCTGAGCATCGTTGCGGAGACTCGAACACAGATCCCCAGAAATGAGGTTGACTGCCCTAGCCATTAAGCCACATCCTCTTCCCCAGCTTTGCACAAGCCAGTCAGGCTTAACTTGGAGGCAATGTGTAAATTATTTGTGCAATACCTAAAACAGTAATAAAGTAAAAACACCACAGAAAAAGGATCCCACAGCAAGTTAGAAAAATAGAACTTTCTTTAATAAATAAACAAGACCGAAATGACAAAAATCACATCAGTGGAACCAGAGATATTACATTTTTAAAGGTTTTAGTGAAATAGCACCAAAAAGCACAAAACTGTGTATATCTGGCTGCGCAAGAGCGGTATAAAGTCACAAGTTCAGGCAGACCGCGATGAAACACAGGCCGGCTACAGGGACCCAGTTAGGCCCGCTAAACACAGTACTGTAAATCCTGGTTTGCATAATACTGCGAGGATCCACGTCGAAGATGCACCGTGCAGCTGAATCAGTGTATCAGTTCCGAGATTCAGCAAGCCTGAGTTGTCAAGGTTCCCGTCAATGAGAGATGCAAGGACCTGTGCCGTCGCACAGCGGTGTTTCCGAAGGCGAAATGAGCTGTGGCGGAGAAGTGAGTCTAAGCAACGTATCCAATCCATGCAGCAGCAGAGATGTGTCAGTTCTGCCCACACAGCAGGGAAGATGCATCGGTTCCTCTGGATCCACAGAGGCTGGCAGAGCACCTTAAGGCCACTTCCAAGGGTCCAGGCCTGTGGTGCCACCACTTGGCAAGGTGGACTCACAGATTGCAAAGTCCAGGTGCAGACGCAAGGTTGTTGGAAGCCTGTTATGTCCCGGAGGCTTCAGATCAGGAGGCCAGCCAGCTTGCCCTTGAAGTCACTCTGGGTACTGGGTTCAAGAGATGCGGGTCCAGTACTTCTCACTCAGGCAATAGGGCAGCAGTTGCTTCGGCGCACCAGTCCGGCAGAGTGGCAGTCACCACTCACAATCAGAGTGGTGATGACAAAAGATAGGTTTTTAACCCTTGCCTAAAACACATCTCCACATGGATAGAGTGAAGAGAATATGGAAATGTGTTCCAAGCTTTGCTTGCCAATGCTGAGAAGGGCTGTCCTCCAGATCTAGCCAAACAGAACTTCTGAAACCATGCCTGCAGCATTGTGGCAGAGTGGAGGGCTCTGGGAGGATAGAAAGGGGAATTCTCCTAATGAAGTACAAAGGGCCCTTATTATAGAAGGCGCGGTGGACGGTGGTCAGCGCTTTGAACAGAATTCTCTTCCCAATGGGGTGCCAATGCAGATCCCTTAGATGGACAGAGACCGATTCCCTTCTAGATAATCAGAGAATGAGACGTGTCACCTCATTTTGTACCTCCTGGAGTTTCCTGATTTTATATTCTGGAACGCCAAGATATGACGGTTCGAGTACTCCAGCCTAGAGATTATTAGGACACGGACAACGGTTCTGCGTATATCTAATGGTAGAAAGTAATTACATGATAAGAAGTCATAAATATAATGCAAAAGTAAAATTGACCCTTGAAACTCTCTTCTTTAATCCCCATTAAGAAACTCATTCCTAAACCACCTGATCAGATTTGGGAGTGTTCCCTCTTGATTCCCACTTTCGAAACAAAGCTAATCCTTCCCTTGACAGGAGTCTGTCGCCCATCATAACCAAGATGGAGATGGGCCCATTACAAGTTTGTAACTATGCACAAACTAACGAATGTGTAAGTGTTCCCCTACTCGTGCAGGCATCCCAGGCTTGCGACCTCTGGAACACCCACAACAGACTCCTTGTAGGAGGTTTTCTCACAAATAGTATCACACAATGGTGGTGTGAAGTGAAGTGTGAACAAAGCCATATACGTGAAAAAATTGAAGCGAAGGCATATGGACACCTGGGGCCTCATTTATGAGAAATGACGCATCGCTGCGTGAAAGCAGCGATGCGTCACTTCTCAGTGCGCACTCCTTGCGACATTCCTGATGCGTCATATTTAATGTATGACGCATCATGTCACAAGGAGTTACAGATACGTCAGTATTTCTGACGTATCTGTAAGCGCAAAAGTGACGCATTGCTGGAGTGTGTCTCAAAAGTGACGCAACTCCAGCAATGCGTCCTTTCACATGGGGCAAGCCCCATGTGAAAGGGCCTGCATCAGTCTTACGCCTGCTGTGAGGCAGGTGCAAGATTTTGACACAACGGCGTTCTAAAAGTGACGAAGTGAAATCTCATAGATTTCACTGCGTCACTTCTCCGACCCTTCCTTGCGTCAATACGCCCCCCTTGCATATATTATACCTGGCGCAGGTATAATGTGGCGCAGGGGTTTACAAAGTGACGCATCTACCTAGATGCGTCACTTTGTAAATATGGCGCAACAAGGCGCATTTTTTACGCCACTGGTGCGTCACAAAAAGTGACGCACCGGCGGCGTAAAAGTGACGCACAGCCTCATAAATGAGGCCCATAGGTTCAATTCAGGTGCACTTACCTCTGAATTGATCACACGCAGCATCACAGACACAGACACATTCCTCCATACTCCTGCAAACGGTACACAGTCAAAATATCGAGTATTAAATATCGACCTACCAAAATATCGTGTTTGAAATTTCGAAGGTGCAGAATATCGATGTCAAGAATATCGTTGGACAGAATATCGACCCTAAAGTAAGTAATATCGAAATTCTTTATATCGATATAAGTAATATCAAAGTTAGTAATATCGATAGCATATATATCGATGTCACTAATTTCGATGACACTAATATCGATATTTGTATTATTTTTTTGTTTTTTATTATGTATGTGTTATATGTTTTACTTAAGTATTTACAATAATTAATATTACATGTGTATTATTTTATATATTAATACATTTATTTATAAGCAAAGTATATGTTTTACTACCGGAGCGGGTTATGGGTTTATAGGGGAATAGGGTGGGAAGTAATTTAATTATGTTAAATTGATTATTAATTAGTAGGATTTATTAATAAATTGTATTTAATTGGTAATTATTTTTAATTAATTGGAAATTAAATTTAATTCATTGATTAATTGATAAATATGTTCTGTAGCGGGTTATGAATTTATAGGGAAATAGGGTGGGAAGTAATATAATTAGGTTAAATTAATTAATAATTAGTAGTTATTATTAATTAATTTTAAATAATTGGTAACTAAATTTAATTAATTGGTATTTCATTTTAATTAATTGATTAATTGATATATATGTTCTGTAGCGGGTTGTGGGTTTATAGGTGAATAGGGTGGGAAGTAATTTAATTATGTTTAATTAATTATTAATTAGTAGGAATTATAAAATAATTTTAATTAATTGGTAATTAATTTGTATTAATTGGTAAATAATTTTAATTAATTCATAAATAGATAAATGTGTTCTGTTGCGGGAGTGGGTATATAAGGGAATATGGTGGGATGTAATTTAAATGTAATTAAGTAATAATGTTTTTAAATTAATTGTATTGTTAATAATATAATTGTTAATTAATTATTAATTGGTAAATAAATATTATAAAAAAAATTTTTTTAATATTTATTTTTTGGTTAAATATATTTAGCTAATCATGTTTTTTATAATTATGTATAGGTATTGTATATGGTTTATATTTATTTAATAGTTTATATCTTTATTATTAAAAAAACCTTTTATTCATAAGTATGTTATTTTAACCCCTATGCTATCCAACACTTTCCCTACTGTTGCACTCTCTGGAGTTGGAATAGTAATTGTTACCCCTACGCTCTCCAACACTTTCCCTACTGTTGCACTCTATGGAGTGGGAATAGTAATTGTTACCCCTACGCTATCCAACAATTTCCCTACTGTTGCACTCTCTGGAGTTGGAATAGTAATTTTTACCCGTACGCCATCCAACACTGTCCCTACTGTTGCACTATCTGGAGTTGGAATAGTAATTGTTACCCCTACGCTATCCAACACTTTCCCTACTGTTGCACTATCTGGAGTTGGAATAGTAATTTTTACCCCTACGCTATCCAACACTTTCCCTACTGTTGCACTCTCTGGAGTGGGAATAGTAATTTTTACCCCTACGATATCCAACGCTTTCCATACTGTTGCACTCTCTGGAGTGGGAATAGTAATTTTTACTCCTACGCTATCCAACGCTTTCCCTACTGTTGCACTCTTTGGAGTGGGAATAGTAATTTTTACCCCTACTCTATCCAACGCTTTCCCTACTGTTGCACTCTCTGGAGTGGGAATAGTAATTTTTACCCCTACGCTATCCAACGCTTTCCCTACTGTTGCACTCTCTGGAGTGGAAATAGTAATTTTTACTCCTACGCTATCCAACGCTTTCCCTACTGTTGCACTCTGTGGAGTGGGAATAGCAATTTTTACTCCTACGCTATCCAACGCTTTCCCTACTGTTGCACTCTCTGGAGTGGGAATAGTAATTTATACTCCTACGCTATCCAACGCTTTCTCTACTGTTGCACTCTCTGGAGTGGGAATAGTAATTGTTACCCCTACGCTATCCAACACTTTCCCTACTGTTGCACTCTATGGAGTGGGAATAGTAATTGTTACCCCTACGCTATCCAACAATTTCCCTACTGTTGCACTCTCTGGAGTTGGAATAGTAATTTTTACCCATACGCCATCCAACACTGTCCCTACTGTTGCACTCTCTAGAGTTGGAATAGTAATTGTTACCCCTACGCTATCCAACACTTTCCCTACTGTTGCACTATCTGGAGTTGGAATAGTAATTGTTACCCCTACGCTATCCAATACTTTCCCTACTGTTGCACTCTCTAGAGTGGAAATAGTAATTTTTACCCCTACGCTATCCAACACTTTCCCTACTGTTGCACTCTCTGGAGTGGGAATAGTAATTGTTACCCCTACGCTATCCAACGCTTTCCCTACTGTTGCACTCTCTGGAGTGGGAATAGTAATTTTTACTCCTACGCTATCCAACGCTTTCCCTACTGTTGCACTCTCTGGAGTGGGAATAGTATTTTTTACCCCTACGCTATCCAACGCTTTCCCTACTGTTGCACTCTCTGGAGTGGGAATAGTAATTTTTACTTCTACGCTATCCAACGCTTTCCCTACTGTTGCACTCTCTGGAGTGGGAATAGTAATTTTTACTCCTACGCTATCCAACGCTTTCCCTACTGTTGCACTCTCTGGAGTGGAAATAGTCATTTTTACTCCTACGCTATCCAACGCTTTCCCTATTGTTGCACTCTGTGGAGTGGGAATAGTAATTTTTACTCCTACGCTATCCAACGCTTTCCCTACTGTTGCACTCTCTGGAGTGGGAATAGTAATTTATACTCCTACGCTATCCAACGCTTTCTCTACTGTTGCACTCTCTGGAGTGGGAATGGTAATTTTTACTTCTACGCTATCCAACGCTTTCCCTACTGTTGCACTCTCTGGAGGGGGAATAGTAATTTTTACTCCTACGCTATCCAACGCTTTCCCTACTGTTGCACTCTCTGGAGTGGGAATAGTAATTTATACTCCTACGCTATCCAACGCTTTCCCTACTGTTGCACTCTCTGGATTGGGAACAGTAATTTTTACCCTTAAGCTATGCAACGTTTTATATAATTAATTTTAAAAATATTAAAAGTATATTTAATTTTTTATATTTTTTACATTTTATTTATGTTATTGTTTTATGTTTGTAAATGTATTTGTAATTTAGAATATATTTTATTAATTTATAAATTAGTAAAATAATTATTACAACTTATTGTTCAGTACATATATATTATATATTTACTGTATGTATTTAATTAATGTATTAATATTATATGTATTTATTCATTTTAAACAGTATTAGATACTTTTAACTATGTAGATTTTATTTATTAGTGTTATTTACTTTATTTTACATTTATATATATATTTTTTAATGATATTTTTAACATCGATATTTTTAACATCTATATTATTTTTTCGATATTTTTGTACTTACCATGTTGTAGATAGGATGTCGATATTCTTGCCCTCGATATTTTTGACTCGATATTCCTGTAGGTCGATATTTTGTAGGTCGATATTTTGTCAGTGATCCGGTTTCGTTCTACCTAGCCAAGATTTCCAATTACACATTTTCTGTGGCCTTTCCACGAGAGATAGGTGTAGTGCCGATTTGCTTCAGTTTCTACAAGTAACACACCTGAAAGGAATGGTTAGAAAAGGAAAAACGCGCCACCTGCCGCCTGCGCCTTCCCTCCTTGGTGACATGCACTCGGTTAACTATTTATGGCATTTTTCTGAAAATACGCTGACATGGAAGGCCGATATGAAATTGTCGTGATCTCTGAAAATCCATTTTTATTGACGTTTTTCGAGCAGTTTATTGGCCCATGAAATGTTGAATGCAAGCTATAAGGCTTTGGGATATTAATATATGTTTTTTGTGTTTCGGCATGGCGTTTTACTCACCGACAGCCCTTGTCGGGTATTGAATTCCCCAGCGCAATGACTGAAATAACCTCTTCCGCAGACGCTTTGCTCGTATTTACTACCTGCAGGTTGCCACGGTAACCGAGGCTGGATGATCTGTGGAGCCGGCCTTCAATAAAGCCCGGTCCCAGGGGCCGTTTGATTCAGTGCTAATTAAAAAGTTTGCTGGACCTGGGATGAAAGGCCTGTCTGCCGCTCTGCCAGAGTCGAGTATCCCTCTCTACAATATGCAGGTGCTTAACCCAGGTAATACTAGAGCGGGCGCAGCTTAGAGGAGCACAGGTGGCCTTTGTTCAGTAGAAATAAGATGTATTTATTTGTTATTATTTACATTTTTCTCCAATTAAACATACGCTATAGGCATTTTTTTAATGTCACATGTTCGTAGTGGAAGAATTTCGCTAGGTATTCGAGTCTTCATAGTAACATATCTTTATTACTGTAGGGGCTCGAGGCGTGCTGCAGCGTTTCCAAAAATAGCCTTGCAGGTGGTACGAAGGGGAATGAGCAATAAAGAGGTCTTTGAATGTTGTGTTTTTTTCTTGTCCCATTTGCTTTCTCAAGACAAAAGTCAAATATCGGGCAACGTCTTCTGCCAAATTGCTGCTGATGTGATTTTAATTAACTTGAATATTAGTGTTTACTTTTTTATCTGACTGCCAAATGTGAGGGTATTGTGAAATGCAATTAGAATCTTGCAGGGGTACTGGGAGTGAATGCCCAGTGGCGGCTCCTCCACTAAGGCGGAGGAGCGTCGACTCACTACTATTTCAGCAGACCAAAAAAGTAAACGAAAATTATATTAACAGGACGTAGTTATCATTTTCTTTTTATATGCGTGAGTCGGGCGGGGCTGGCTCTGTGACACCAGAGCAGGGGAAGAGTTTTTTGCACTCCTCTAAGTGCACATGACAGTTTGGCCGGCCCTACCACCATGCGCACTTGGCATGTTCACCATTGGGCTGTGTTGCACAGCCCCGTGGAGAACATGGCCAGCCTCCCAGGCACTGCCTGAGAGTCCAAACAGGATGCTCAGACCAATCACAACACTGCTCCTGCAGCGTTGTAAGTGGCTGGGAGAGCCCGGAAGCATGAGTGCTTCCTGTGCTGTACCAAAACCTGAAGAGGACAGAGGAGAGGTGGCGGTGGCGCAGCAGAGAAGGTACGTTTATTTATTTTTATTTGATTTTAATCCACCCTCGCACCCCACCACCCCCTTTCCAAGCGAGCCCCCACTGGGTAGTGTGGAAGGAGAGGCTCTAGGACACGCTTCTCCAATAAACAGCTCGTGAGCTACTGGTGGCTCTCCAGCTACCTCGAAGCATCTCTCCTGTGTGCAGGCCAGCCTTCTATATTAGCAGCTTCTGGTTGAATGAATACATGTATACCAAAAATTGAAAAATGTCTATTCATGACTAAAATGTGTGTGTTTTCAGAATTCCTTAACCTGATGTTTGGAGAAAAATGGTTGAATGTCAAAAAATATTTAAATCTGAAATGTGAGTGAGTAATAAATAATGGGGCATTGGGGATAACATTTACTAATATTATTATTAGTGCCAGGGCATTACAGCTGTGACTGTTATGATTCATTCAACATTAATAAAGCATTTTTAGGTCTCACGTAGGCAGCGGGCATGCGCTGTCTCTCCGAGACATCTAGTAATCCGTATAGTGAGAGTAATCCCCCCTGCTGTTTGACTACTGCTTGCAATTGGCTTAGTCACGATTTCCGGCCTCCCTATTAGTTGATGGTCCAATGCATCACTTCCTTTTTTATTGGAAGCAACACCGACCAACAATAGTTTAATTGCGCTGCAGCTATTGGTATGTCATGTTTAGGGCCTCCTTGTTTTTAATGTTGCGTTAGGTCCGTTGCTGCTTCTACCCTCCAACCACCCTCTGCTCTTTATTGCCTACACCAGCTGTTTCCTCCTTTTCCCGGCTGTACCCCCTGGGCGGCAACAGCAGCCTGCCACTGTCACTTCAGACTCCGCCCGCACATGCCTTTTATCTACACAGGTGCACAGTTGATTTTAGCATGGCACACTAATGAAAAGTAAAAAAATAACAATAGTGTGCGTGTACGTTTTATTGTACAATGTACATGCATTGTGCATATATATATATATATATATATATATATATATATATTTTTTTTTTTTGCACGCAGACAGCCATCATCCGATTAGCCTTATCAAAAGTATACCATATGGTGAGCTCTTGCGCCTTAAGCGCAATTGCTCCACTGATAAGAGCTATGATAGTGCTAAAAAACATGCACTACAACGTTTCAAAGACAGGGGCTACAAGAAAGGACATTTGAAAATTGCCGAACTCAAAGTACAGCAAATTGATAGAAAAACTTTATTATCTTCCAAAAGTAAAAATAAAACTGTTCCAACTGTAATTGAAGATAATACTGTACGTATGATTACTACATACAATGAGAAATCGGCACAAATTGTCCAAATCTTTAAAAAGAATTGGCATATTCTCCAAACTGATAACATCTTGAAAAAATACATCCCAGAACGTCCCTCCATCACATACAAAAGATGCCTATCGATTGGCGACCATCTCATACACAGCCACTTTGCTAAATCTACAGCCACTAAAAACAAACTGGGAATCAATGGCTTCTTTCCTTGCAAGAAGTGCAAGGCCTGTAAATTTAGTAAAAAAGTCACAAGTTTTGAGAGTGGTCCAGGAGACTCTAGGCCAATTAGAACCATCAATAAGTTTTACAATTGCAATTCAGAATACACAGTGTATTGCCTCATCTGTCCCTGTAACAAGAGATATATTGGTAGCACTAAAAACCCTACCAAAAAGCGCATATTAGAACACATGCGCGCTATCTCCAACAAGGACCCTACCTACCCCGTCGCCAGACATTTTGAATTATACCACCAAAGCAATAGGGACCTATTGCAATTCTACTGCATCGATGGGGTGGAAAAGCATGAAAGAGGGGGAGACAGATTGAGAAAACTTAGAGCCAAAGAGTCTCGGTATATTATAGAACTTCAAAGCATGAGTCCGGCTGGACTCAACAATGATGAAGAGCTTTGGACACATCTGGACTAACTCACACCTTCAAGGCTGTGTTGTTTTGATATTGATCTAGCATGATAGCGTGATAAAAGAAAGGGTATTCAGTCAATATGAAAAAAACACGTCTATATGATAACTGGTATACCCCTTTATTCTTCTGAATGGTTCCGTATATTTTTGCTACTTTACATGAATTTTGAACTGGTATTGGATTTAAGGTAGCATTTATTGCTAGACATATACCTATGTATATTAGGGAATCACTTGCCCATTCAGGGCTCAATTCTGTCATTTCAGCAGGCTGAAATACATATGGATACTGTGTGATAATGTTCTTTGATTTCATGAACTTTTCACTTTATCGATTATGTTATCTGCTGAGACTTTGTGAGATATTACAGGTTATGTTTATGGCCGATAATTAGTTGCCATTACACAATTGAAATGCCTGTTTTTTATGAATGATTCTTAATCGTGAAATTCGATTATTTAGTAATATTTACTATTGATTTCTTTTGAGCACTTACACTTTCAAAATGTTAATGAATTTATTGCATTTTTTACCCACTATAAGATGGCCGCCACTAAACTGATGTCTGGTTGGTTGAAACTATGTCCATCATTTGTTTCCATGGCTATGGAAGTGAAGGGTGGGTTTAAAATGGTTGTAACACTAAGGGGTAATCGACATTGAAAAAGCCGCGAGGCGAAACGCGTCTGTCGAATTGGAGGGGAGAGGGACTGAAAGCACCGAATAAAGCATTTCCAGCTTTGTATCTCGACTCCGAGTGTGCCTCTTAATTTATTAGCAAACCGTCCAGCTTGCTAAGTGAAGGATGAAGGAATATATATATATATATATATATATATATATATATATATATATATATATATTCCAACCTTTCGTCCGCAGATAAGAAAGAACGATGTCCAAGCCTCAGTTGTATGCAAAATGGAGTTTAATTCACATCCCACTCGACGCGTTTCGGGAAAGCCTTCCCTTTGTCACGAGTACATTGGTCAGTTACATCCATACTTTTAAAGAAAAATCACATGACTTAATTGCATGGTAAACATAGCCAACAGACTACCAACATATCCTATGTTTGGAGCTATGCATTGCGCCTTCTATTCTCAATATTGGGCTAGAGTATGCTTGTAACATATAAATTCAATTTAAAGGCTTGAATCTTACATTTAAATCCATAATCTGTAACGGGTGATTTAGACAGCATATGTCACGCAATACATCGTGCGCTTTTAAAACATGCCATTGAGCATTGTGTGATATTTTCGCGCTGTTCAGTTTAAATAAAATCATATTCAAACTCTTGTCAATTAAGGCGAAAATAACACATGAAATAAACCACATGGATGAAAATAAAATAAAATAAAATGCACAAATGACAAGGCAGTTGCTCAGCCTCGAACCCCTGGTCAGGCATATGCTTCTGATTGCAAAGCGAACGCGCTATGAGTAGAGCTACCATTAATCTCCGCTCGCTGTCACAATGTTGTACGATACAGATGCATTTGTGCTCACTCATGCAGTATCTTGTATTTGAATGCTTACACTTATAAAGCAAGCGCGATTCCGCCCCAGTGGGCATGCATGTCTGTCACCTTTACATTAAGTTCATGCTAGGATCTTGACTCTTTCGTGAGATTCATCATTCATCGTGATTTACCAGTTCATTTTGGGAATCTTGAAGCACACTAGCACACAAAAGGACCGGCGCCTTCTCAAACTCTCCCACATTGTTAGGTACCTGTGGCAAAATAATAATAAAACAGTGTTACATAATTTCCAAAACATGTCACATCTTTCATACTTTCATACACTTTAAAATTTCCAAGGAATTGAGGGCAGCTTTCACAGAATATTGTACATACTCACTA
The DNA here is from genome assembly GCF_964263255.1 of Lissotriton vulgaris. NCBI lineage: Eukaryota > Metazoa > Chordata > Amphibia > Caudata > Salamandridae > Lissotriton > Lissotriton vulgaris. The sequence goes on from NC_141691.1 coordinate 1,870,032,854, forward strand.
TTTATCATCCCAGGTGCACACCTAAGCCTTCATCGCAGTTATGCCCTTGCGGTTGCATAAGTTGGTATTTAATTATGAACCTCGACTCAAGACGTCTAAGTTCCTGTAGGCGATTCCCGCCTCTTTCTCTTATTGGCACTTGGTCTAGTGCCACGTAGGAGAGAAGGCTGTTGTTACTATTATGGTGGGACATAAAGTGCCTAGCCATTGGGTACTGCTTATCCTGGTTTTTAATCGCTCTTAAGTGTTGCAAGATTCTTTCTTTGACGGGTTTAATCGTGCTGCCTACGTAGTATTTTTTGCACGGGCATTTCAGTGCGTACACCACGTGATCTGTATGGCAGTTCAAATGTTTGTTGATTTTGAACGGCTCACATATTCCAGACAACCTCACTTCCTTTGTGTTGTGGCTGAATTTGCAGGCTTTGCATTTTCCACATACATAGAATCCTACAACCGGGTTCGATCTCTTTTTAGTCACAATAAGTGTTTGACAGACTTTGTCTCTAAGGCATGCAGGTTTCCTATACGTGATTTGAGGAAAATCTCTAATGCTGCAGGAGATATCCTTATCAGTCTTAAGGGTGCCCCAAAATTTGTTGAGTGCCCCTCTTACTTTCTGTGTTTGAGAGTGATAATCGGTAATGAATCTCACTCCGTCTTTTTCATCATTACCTTGGGTTTTAGAGGATTTGGTGTTATCTCTCTCTTGCACCTTAAGTATTGCTTCCTTGATGCATTTATTGCTGTACCCCCTTAACTTGAATCTGGTGCACATTATGTCTCTTTCAGTCTCATAATCTGATTGCCTGGTACAATTTCTCTTGGCTCTCAGAAGTTCGCCATAGGGTATTGAATTGACCAGATTGCGGGGATGGCAGCTCTGTGCATGCAGGAGACTGTTGCCTGCAGTCTCCTTTCTGTACAGAGTTGTCGTAAGTTTCTTTTCATCAATGCTGACCTTAAGGTCAAGGAAGTCAACTGTTCTTTCACTAATGTGGCTAGTGAAAGTCAGATTGAGTTCATTAACATTCAGGGTTGCCACGAATTCCTCTGCCTGCTCCTTGGTACCATCCCAGATCACAAAAATGTCATCTATGTACCGGAGCCACGTGCGCACTCCGGTACTAAATGGATTCAGTTTGCTCACAATGAGTTCCTCCCACCATCCCAGGTAGATTCCAGCAAAGCTCGGGGCAAAGCAAGTGCCCATAGATGTACCAAGCAACTGGTGGTAGATGGTACCATTGAACAAGAAATAGTTCTGGGTGAGGCATATGTGGATCATATCTAAAATCATCTCGGTGTGGAACAGATAAGATAAGGATCTTGTATTGAGAAAGTGTCTGCATGCCTTGATTCCTAGTTCATGGGGAATGTTAGTGTATAAGCTGTTTACGTCTAAGGTCATGAGTAAACAGCTTGGGGCTACTTCAACATCAGATATTTTCTTAAGGAAATCACCTGAGTCTTTTAGATAGGAAGGTAGCCCTTGGACTATTGGTTGCAGAAAATGATCAACATATCTTGAAGTATTTTCAAGGTTGCTCCCCCTTGAGGACACAATGGGTCTGCCTGGGGGATTCGTGGGATTTTTGTGCAGTTTTGGGAGTAGGTACAGGGCTGGAATTTTAGGGAATTTACAGTTGAGGAAATTAAACTCCTCCTTCTCTATTAATCCCTGATTGTGCCATTCACCCAGTTTCACACAGTACGCTTGGTTCTTACTCTCATACACTTTCTTACTGCTCACCTCATACTTGGTTGTGTCACTTAGCTGTTTCATACCTTCTTGAATGTACATTTCTCTAGACATAATGACAATATTTCCCCCTTTGTCAGATTTCTTAATGACAATGTTGTGATCATTACTCAAACTCTCAATGGCTAGTCTGTGATTCATGTTAAGATTACTCCTCCCTCGCATGTTGTTACCAGCAAGTTTCTTAAATTCCATAATTACACCCTTTTCAAAGACATCAATAGCTTCATTATTGATCATAGGTAGAAAAATGGATTTGGGTTTAAATCCACTCTTACTACTGAGGTCTAGCCTCACATTCTCATTAATCAGATTAAGAGTTGGGTTTTCGATCGTGTTGGGGTTTCCTGCAAGATCATGCAGGACTTGAATCATTTCTGCATCCCCAATAAGCGCTGCACTAGGAGTCTCAGAGATAGTTCCTGGTTCACTATTCAGTCTTGTAGCGAACCATTTCCTCAATCTGAGTTTCCTAGTGAATTGAAACAGGTCAATGCGGCTCTGTGTGTAGTTAAAGTTAGAGGTGGGGCAAAATGTTAAACCAAGGGACAGTACCTCTATTTCTGCGCTGGTAAGGCTTCTGTCGGAGAGGTTGATTACTGTCTTTGTGTCCTTCATTTCGATTTCTTTTGGCCCCTTGTTCTGGTTCCCACTGGGCTGGATATGTTGTCGTCTGTTAGATTCAATCTTTTTCCGCCTCTGCCTCCTCTTCCTCGTCCTCTTGTTCCGGCGGTTGATGCTTTGCTCTGGGATGCCTGTCTGCCTTTGGCCACGAGCGAGTACTCCGTTAAAATTTTGTCTTTTGGGCTACGGAATCCAGGCCCCAATTCAATCGGTTGTGCCGTTGTGCCGTCATCACACAGAGCCGCATTGACCTGTTTCAATTCACTAGGAAACTCAGATTGAGGAAATGGTTCGCTACAAGACTGAATAGTGAACCAGGAACTATCTCTGAGACTCCTAGTGCAGCGCTTATTGGGGATGCAGAAATGATTCAAGTCCTGCATGATCTTGCAGGAAACCCCAACACGATCGAAAACCCAACTCTTAATCTGATTAATGAGAATGTGAGGCTAGACCTCAGTAGTAAGAGTGGATTTAAACCCAAATCCATTTTTCTACCTATGATCAATAATGAAGCTATTGATGTCTTTGAAAAGGGTGTAATTATGGAATTTAAGAAACTTGCTGGTAACAACATGCGAGGGAGGAGTAATCTTAACATGAATCACAGACTAGCCATTGAGAGTTTGAGTAATGATCACAACATTGTCATTAAGAAATCTGACAAAGGGGGAAATATTGTCATTATGTCTAGAGAAATGTACATTCAAGAAGGTATGAAACAGCTAAGTGACACAACCAAGTATGAGGTGAGCAGTAAGAAAGTGTATGAGAGTAAGAACCAAGCGTACTGTGTGAAACTGGGTGAATGGCACAATCAGGGATTAATAGAGAAGGAGGAGTTTAATTTCCTCAACTGTAAATTCCCTAAAATTCCAGCCCTGTACCTACTCCCAAAACTGCACAAAAATCCCACGAATCCCCCAGGCAGACCCATTGTGTCCTCAAGGGGGAGCAACCTTGAAAATACTTCAAGATATGTTGATCATTTTCTGCAACCAATAGTCCAAGGGCTACCTTCCTATCTAAAAGACTCAGGTGATTTCCTTAAGAAAATATCTGATGTTGAAGTAGCCCCAAGCTGTTTACTCATGACCTTAGACGTAAACAGCTTATACACTAACATTCCCCATGAACTAGGAATCAAGGCATGCAGACACTTTCTCAATACAAGATCCTTATCTTATCTGTTCCACACCGAGATGATTTTAGATATGATCCACATATGCCTCACCCAGAACTATTTCTTGTTCAATGGTACCATCTACCACCAGTTGCTTGGTACATCTATGGGCACTTGCTTTGCCCCGAGCTTTGCTGGAATCTACCTGGGATGGTGGGAGGAACTCATTGTGAGCAAACTGAATCCATTTAGTACCGGAGTGCGCACGTGGCTCCGGTACATAGATGACATTTTTGTGATCTGGGATGGTACCAAGGAGCAGGCAGAGGAATTCGTGGCAACCCTGAATGTTAATGAACTCAATCTGACTTTCACTAGCCACATTAGTGAAAGAACAGTTGACTTCCTTGACCTTAAGGTCAGCATTGATGAAAAGAAACTTACGACAACTCTGTACAGAAAGGAGACTGCAGGCAACAGTCTCCTGCATGCACAGAGCTGCCATCCCCGCAATCTGGTCAATTCAATACCCTATGGCGAACTTCTGAGAGCCAAGAGAAATTGTACCAGGCAATCAGATTATGAGACTGAAAGAGACATAATGTGCACCAGATTCAAGTTAAGGGGGTACAGCAATAAATGCATCAAGGAAGCAATACTTAAGGTGCAAGAGAGAGATAACACCAAATCCTCTAAAACCCAAGGTAATGATGAAAAAGACGGAGTGAGATTCATTACCGATTATCACTCTCAAACACAGAAAGTAAGAGGGGCACTCAACAAATTTTGGGGCACCCTTAAGACTGATAAGGATATCTCCTGCAGCATTAGAGATTTTCCTCAAATCACGTATAGGAAACCTGCATGCCTTAGAGACAAAGTCTGTCAAACACTTATTGTGACTAAAAAGAGATCGAACCCGGTTGTAGGATTCTATGTATGTGGAAAATGCAAAGCCTGCAAATTCAGCCACAACACAAAGGAAGTGAGGTTGTCTGGAATATGTGAGCCGTTCAAAATCAACAAACATTTGAACTGCCATACAGATCACGTGGTGTACGCACTGAAATGCCCGTGCAAAAAATACTACGTAGGCAGCACGATTAAACCCGTCAAAGAAAGAATCTTGCAACACTTAAGAGCGATTAAAAACCAGGATAAGCAGTACCCAATGGCTAGGCACTTTATGTCCCACCATAATAGTAACAACAGCCTTCTCTCCTACGTGGCACTAGACCAAGTGCCAATAAGAGAAAGAGGCGGGAATCGCCTACAGGAACTTAGACGTCTTGAGTCGAGGTTCATAATTAAATACCAACTTATGCAACCGCAAGGGCATAACTGCGATGAAGGCTTAGGTGTGCACCTGGGATGATAAATAGTGAGTATGTACAATATTCTGTGAAAGCTGCCCTCAATTCCTTGGAAATTTTAAAGTGTATGAAAGTATGAAAGATGTGACATGTTTTGGAAATTATGTAACACTGTTTTATTATTATTTTGCCACAGGTACCTAACAATGTGGGAGAGTTTGAGAAGGCGCCGGTCCTTTTGTGTGCTAGTGTGCTTCAAGATTCCCAAAATGAACTGGTAAATCACGATGAATGATGAATCTCACGAAAGAGTCAAGATCCTAGCATGAACTTAATGTAAAGGTGACAGACATGCATGCCCACTGGGGCGGAATCGCGCTTGCTTTATAAGTGTAAGCATTCAAATACAAGATACTGCATGAGTGAGCACAAATGCATCTGTATCGTACAACATTGTGACAGCGAGCGGAGATTAATGGTAGCTCTACTCATAGCGCGTTCGCTTTGCAATCAGAAGCATATGCCTGACCAGGGGTTCGAGGCTGAGCAACTGCCTTGTCATTTGTGCATTTTATTTTATTTTATTTTCATCCATGTGGTTTATTTCATGTGTTATTTTCGCCTTAATTGACAAGAGTTTGAATATGATTTTATTTAAACTGAACAGCGCGAAAATATCACACAATGCTCAATGGCATGTTTTAAAAGCGCACGATGTATTGCGTGACATATGCTGTCTAAATCACCCGTTACAGATTATGGATTTAAATGTAAGATTCAAGCCTTTAAATTGAATTTATATGTTACAAGCATACTCTAGCCCAATATTGAGAATAGAAGGCGCAATGCATAGCTCCAAACATAGGATATGTTGGTAGTCTGTTGGCTATGTTTACCATGCAATTAAGTCATGTGATTTTTCTTTAAAAGTATGGATGTAACTGACCAATGTACTCGTGACAAAGGGAAGGCTTTCCCGAAACGCGTCGAGTGGGATGTGAATTAAACTCCATTTTGCATACAACTGAGGCTTGGACATCGTTCTTTCTTATCTGCGGACGAAAGGTTGGAGTATTGTGGGAGTGGCGATCCCGTCCGAAGCCCACCGCTGCAAAGGGCCAGATCAGCTTAGCGCCAAAACTTTCCTTGGATATTTGTAACAGCTGTGGCCCGCCTAAACCCTTTCCTGTAACGGACGCAAGATCCCGACTGCAACCGCCATGACGGATGTGACCTGGAAGCCCGACCACGTTCAGAACAACACGACGCGTGAGCTCACGGGTAAGTGCAAAGCGAAGGCACGCTATAATCTACCCGAGCCGCGTCCGTTGCCAAAACAAACGCGAGGTGGTGCAAGGGACTGTTTACACACGGGGAAAGGCAAGCGGGAGTCTGACAGCGGTGTAGGATTCCAACACACGCGCAGACTGTGCAATTAATGGGAGCGCATTGAAAATCAACATTTTGCGCGATCAAACGAAACTGACAATATTTACATCATGGCAACATCCAGGCTTTCCAAGAGAAACGAGGCAGCCAAACAGATGTTTGACACACTACCAGGAGAAAATAATGCAAGCACACCACCAAGCAGGGGGAATGGTGCACAAAACAGCAGCAAGCAAGATCTCTGGGCAAAGTTGTTTAAACTCTTAAAGCAAGAACAAAACAAATGGTGGGAGGCCACCACACTGGCAAAATACGTGGAGGTCGGTAGAATCCCGAGGGGATTAAGAATCTACACAACACCGACCTTCAATGACCCAGATCCCGAATTGGTGGATGAATGGGCTACAAATAGCCATGAGTGCTCCACCATTATGCTGAAACTCCTGGTGAAATATGCCAATAAAGACTGTGAGAAATGTGCGGTGGATATCCAAAAGATTACAGAAGAGCTAACTAAACTGTGTACGAAGGATGAATACGACACAGAAATGAGCAAACTAGAAAAGAAACTTGAAACCCTTGAGAAAGAGATAAAAGAGAAAAAACAAAGAAAGTTTTTAAGAGACCGCCTTGACTATGAGAGAGGCCAAGTCCTCACTTTCTCTAAGAAATATGACCACCTAAGAGCTGACACAATGAAGGCAGTGATGGCAGCGGGAGCAATGGGTGGAGCTGCGCGACCAGAGGCCAATGAAGGAGTACAAAATGAAGAAAATGATGACGGCACAACGGCACAACCGATTGAATTGGGGCCTGGATTCCTTAGCCCAAAAGACAAAATTTTAACGGAGTACTCGCTCGTGGCCAAAGGCAGACAGGCATCCCAGAGCAAAGCATCAACCGCCGGAACAAGAGGACGAGGAAGAGGAGGCAGAGGCGGAAAAAGATTGAATCTAACAGACGACAACATATCCAGCCCAGTGGGAACCAGAACAAGGGGCCAAAAGAAATCGAAATGAAGGACACAAAGACAGTAATCAACCTCTCCGACAGAAGCCTTACCAGCGCAGAAATAGAGGTACTGTCCCTTGGTTTAACATTTTGTCCCACCTCTAACTTTAACTACACACAGAGCCGCATTGACCTGTTTCAATTCACTAGGAAAGTCAGATTGAGGAAATGGTTCGCTACAAGACTGAATAGTGAACCAGGAACTATCTCTGAGACTCCTAGTGCAGCGCTTATTGGGGATGCAGAAATGATTCAAGTCCTGCATGATCTTGCAGGAAACCCCAACACGATCGAAAACCCAACTCTTAATCTGATTAATGAGAATGTGAGGCTAGACCTCAGTAGTAAGAGTGGATTTAAACCCAAATCCATTTTTCTACCTATGATCAATAATGAAGCTATTGATGTCTTTGAAAAGGGTGTAATTATGGAATTTAAGAAACTTGCTGGTAACAACATGCGAGGGAGGAGTAATCTTAACATGAATCACAGACTAGCCATTGAGAGTTTGAGTAATGGTCACAACATTGTCATTAAGAAATCTGACAAAGGGGGAAATATTGTCATTATGTCTAGAGAAATGTACATTCAAGAAGGTATGAAACAGCTAAGTGACACAACCAAGTATGAGGTGAGCAGTAAGAAAGTGTATGAGAGTAAGAACCAAGCGTACTGTGTGAAACTGGGTGAATGGCACAATCAGGGATTAATAGAGAAGGAGGAGTTTAATTTCCTCAACTGTCAATTCCCTAAAATTCCAGCCCTGTACCTACTCCCAAAACTGCACAAAAATCCCACGAATCCCCCAGGCAGACCCATTGTGTCCTCAAGGGGGAGCAACCTTGAAAATACTTCAAGATATGTTGATCATTTTCTGCAACCAATAGTCCAAGGGCTACCTTCCTATCTAAAAGACTCAGGTGATTTCCTTAAGAAAATATCTGATGTTGAAGTAGCCCCAAGCTGTTTACTCATGACCTTAGACGTAAACAGCTTATACACTAACATTCCCCATGAACTAGGAATCAAGGCATGCAGACACTTTCTCAATACAAGATCCTTATCTTATCTGTTCCACACCGAGATGATTTTAGATATGATCCACATATGCCTCACCCAGAACTATTTCTTGTTCAATGGTACCATCTACCACCAGTTGCTTGGTACATCTATGGGCACTTGCTTTGCCCCGAGCTTTGCTGGAATCTACCTGGGATGGTGGGAGGAACTCATTGTGAGCAAACTGAATCCATTTAGTACCGGAGTGCGCACGTGGCTCCGGTACATAGATGACATTTTTGTGATCTGGGATGGTACCAAGGAGCAGGCAGAGGAATTCGTGGCAACCCTGAATGTTAATGAACTCAATCTGACTTTCACTAGCCACATTAGTGAAAGAACAGTTGACTTCCTTGACCTTAAGGTCAGCATTGATGAAAAGAAACTTACGACAACTCTGTACAGAAAGGAGACTGCAGGCAACAGTCTCCTGCATGCACAGAGCTGCCATCCCCGCAATCTGGTCAATTCAATACCCTATGGCGAACTTCTGAGAGCCAAGAGAAATTGTACCAGGCAATCAGATTATGAGACTGAAAGAGACATAATGTGCACCAGATTCAAGTTAAGGGGGTACAGCAATAAATGCATCAAGGAAGCAATACTTAAGGTGCAAGAGAGAGATAACACCAAATCCTCTAAAACCCAAGGTAATGATGAAAAAGACGGAGTGAGATTCATTACCGATTATCACTCTCAAACACAGAAAGTAAGAGGGGCACTCAACAAATTTTGGGGCACCCTTAAGACTGATAAGGATATCTCCTACAGCATTAGAGATTTTCCTCAAATCACGTATAGGAAACCTGCATGCCTTAGAGACAAAGTCTGTCAAACACTTATTGTGACTAAAAAGAGATCGAACCCGGTTGTAGGATTCTATGTATGTGGAAAATGCAAAGCCTGCAAATTCAGCCACAACACAAAGGAAGTGAGGTTGTCTGGAATATGTGAGCCGTTCAAAATCAACAAACATTTGAACTGCCATACAGATCACGTGGTGTACGCACTGAAATGCCCGTGCAAAAAATACTACGTAGGCAGCACGATTAAACCTGTCAAAGAAAGAATCTTGCAACACTTAAGAGCGATTAAAAACCAGGATAAGCAGTACCCAATGGCTAGGCACTTTATGTCCCACCATAATAGTAACAACAGCCTTCTCTCCTACGTGGCACTAGACCAAGTGCCAATAAGAGAAAGAGGCGGGAATCGCCTACAGGAACTTAGACGTCTTGAGTCGAGGTTCATAATTAAATACCAACTTATGCAACCGCAAGGGCATAACTGCGATGAAGGCTTAGGTGTGCACCTGGGATGATAAATAGTGAGTATGTACAATATTCTGTGAAAGCTGCCCTCAATTCCTTGGAAATTTTAAAGTGTATGAAAGTATGAAAGATGTGACATGTTTTGGAAATTATGTAACACTGTTTTATTATTATTTTGCCACAGGTACCTAACAATGTGGGAGAGTTTGAGAAGGCGCCGGTCCTTTTGTGTGCTAGTGTGCTTCAAGATTCCCAAAATGAACTGGTAAATCACGATGAATGATGAATCTCACGAAAGAGTCAAGATCCTAGCATGAACTTAATGTAAAGGTGACAGACATGCATGCCCACTGGGGCGGAATCGCGCTTGCTTTATAAGTGTAAGCATTCAAATACAAGATACTGCATGAGTGAGCACAAATGCATCTGTATCGTACAACATTGTGACAGCGAGCGGAGATTAATGGTAGCTCTACTCATAGCGCGTTCGCTTTGCAATCAGAAGCATATGCCTGACCAGGGGTTCGAGGCTGAGCAACTGCCTTGTCATTTGTGCATTTTATTTTATTTTATTTTCATCCATGTGGTTTATTTCATGTGTTATTTTCGCCTTAATTGACAAGAGTTTGAATATGATTTTATTTAAACTGAACAGCGCGAAAATATCACACAATGCTCAATGGCATGTTTTAAAAGCGCACGATGTATTGCGTGACATATGCTGTCTAAATCACCCGTTACAGATTATGGATTTAAATGTAAGATTCAAGCCTTTAAATTGAATTTATATGTTACAAGCATACTCTAGCCCAATATTGAGAATAGAAGGCGCAATGCATAGCTCCAAACATAGGATATGTTGGTAGTCTGTTGGCTATGTTTACCATGCAATTAAGTCATGTGATTTTTCTTTAAAAGTATGGATGTAACTGACCAATGTACTCGTGACAAAGGGAAGGCTTTCCCGAAACGCGTCGAGTGGGATGTGAATTAAACTCCATTTTGCATACAACTGAGGCTTGGACATCGTTCTTTCTTATCTGCGGACGAAAGGTTGGAGTATTGTGGGAGTGGCGATCCCGTCCGAAGCCCACCGCTGCAAAGGGCCAGATCAGCTTAGCGCCAAAACTTTCCTTGGATATATATATATATATATATATATATATATATATACACACAATTCCATACCTCTTCTAAGGCTGTTAATAGATTTTGAAATAAGCTTTGTTCAATGATGCTCGATTTTCTGACCTAGGACAGATGGAGGGCTGGGTAGCCCTTGCCGGCATTCGGGATGATGCCATACTGATTAACGCCGATGCCAGCAGCGATGGTGCCCCTCACAGCTGTTTATGTTGCCGGCTGTGTGCCCTACGGTTGATGCCAGTTCCCAGGTGGGTGCTAATAACAGAGTGGGCATCATCTGCCGGGACACCTCCATTTATGCGGCCAGAACGGCATAGCAGAATTGCGCCCGAGCCCGCAGCCATTTTTGCGCACGTGAAGCGGTGCAGATTGCAGCAGATTCTAGTTTGGGTTACACCGTGAGTAGATTTTGATGGTAAAAAGTTGTGTCGCAGGACACAATCTATAAAAATTATGAAGACAGGTGCTTATACAAAAAAAGAGTAGTACAATTACTTTTTGTTTTGTTCTACACATTTTTCATTGGTATGTAATAAGAAAGCACACACAGATAGGCAGGTGCAGTGCATAATGAGGCTGTCACATGAGGAGGAGTGGGCTCACACCCACAGCCATGGTGGTTGATGATGTTCTGTGTGTGTGCGCACAGTGGTACAAAGGCAAACAATCCTGGTTATCTACAGTGCATTACAATGCATGTCAGTGAATCTAGCTGTCTTGGTCGATCCAGGGATTCTAAAGCCATCAGTGAATAAGAATTTCCAGATGTTAGTCATGGTGTCATCCTCTGCTGCCAATCATCATATTAAATGGGTGTGCTACCACAGCGAATCTCAATCCCAGCCAGTCTCACTGGAACTCAATTAACCCCATCTTTAAATAGTAATTCCACAGCCAAAATCATCCAGGGAAACATCCACTGTCGCATTTATTCTAGACACACAACTTACCCTCTATGTTCAAGAACTTTTATGTCAAGATTGGTGTAAATTCAACTTTTTATGAAATGTTTATTTTATCTTTTGTTTTTGTGATTGTAATAAACTTATGTACTTAACTGGAAGCTGTTCACTCTCAGTTTTGGTCCTTTCTGTATTGTGTTTTTAAATTTAAAATTACTGCCTAGGTAGTTTTCTCCATTGCATTTATTCTTGGCCACAGTTGTCTCAAATGTTCTATAAATGTCTATCACAGCCTCTGGGTTATCTGCATTGTAAATTACAATGCCTTTTCTTTGTGTATTACTTTTCAAAACAGATAAATAAAAAGCATTGTCATTTACAACACTAATAGCTCAAAATCTCGCAATTGCGAAACCTATTGCATTGCAAATGCTTATTTACATTGCTGCTGACAAGCATGCCAGATGCACTGAGGTAACAAAGCTACAGTGTCTCAACTGGAAATCATTAAGGAGGACAATTATAGAGATAATATACATCACTCGAAGAAGGTGGAGAATAAAGGAAGGGAGACCACAAAAGGATTTCGTGGGGTATAGAGTAATATTTGTAAGTAGTTGTAACAGCACTAAAGTACAGTTTTATATACAGTAACCATAACACACAATTGTGCACTGAACGTGCTAGTGACGGTGAATGGCACAGTGACACGGGTGAGAAAACAGCATGAGCTGCAAAAAAATAATGAAAGCAAGTAATTATGTGATCAATAATACAATACAGATTTGTACAAAGTAAGTATTCCGATTCAGACTGAATTGTTTGACCACAACAACGCCACAGTTTTTCACTGGGTAGTCGACAGCGTTTCAACCTGTTCAATTCCAGGTCATCATCAGGACAATGGTTACTATATTCGAGATTTCTTCATTTTTTCCCACAAAACCAAAATGTAGCTGTATTTTGGTTATTTTCCCTAGGCCCTTCAGAGGACATCACATTTCACACAATGTGGGAAGCTGTGGAATTTGGGACCTAGCTCAGCCACCCCACGACGAAAACCTACTAAACCCTGACATTTCTGAAAACTTGAAACCTGGTGTAGGTCAGCGTGGTGTGACGTGTGTATCTCATAAAGTTTTCATACACAGAAGCCCTTGCAAATCTTAAACTTAGGCTAAAACACATATTTTCCTCATTTTCTGAGAGGGTGAGTACGACAATCTGCAGAGATCCACACATTTCTTACCATCCAGCATTCACATACGCATCTCCTGATTGAAAAACACCTGCCCCACTAGTGTGGGCCCAGCACATGACATGAAATGCCACAAAATGCAACATGGACAGATCAAATTGTTTCATTCAAAACCAAAACTATTTTTGCAATGCAGGTAACTGTGTATTTTGGGCCTGGGCTTGTACCCTACCAAGGGAAACACATCAAACCCAGCCATTTCTGCACACTAAACACCTGAGGGAGTCAAGGGTTATGTGCCTTGCATGGATCCCATGACATTGTATTACTCACAATGTCCTGCAAACCTCAACCTTTGTCTAATGTCATGCATTTTCCTTGCATTTCGGAGATAGAAACTGCCAAAGTCTGCACGCGTAACCCAAGTCACAGCACAAGGATGGACTTTGTAAATGATATTTTCCAGTTGTGAAACAAGGACGTTCTAGATTTGTGAGCATTACAAATGTTCAACCTGACATATTTGGACTAAATTAGACACTGCTAATTTTCCTGATTTATAAACTGAACTGTTTCACGCATGGACGTTGATTCACCAAAATACCTGGGGCAGTGGAAGTAATCACACAAGTCGTCTGACCCGTTGACATCACAGGAAGGGATGTCATATGACCATTGACCTGCTGTCATTATCTCCCCATCTGCTTGTTTATCAACCATCTGCCTCTTTTTTTATCTTCTCTCACTTATTGCTATTTCTTTCTCATTCCTCCTGTCTCCTCCTTTCAACTATATCTTATATTATTGAATGTCTTTCTCATCTGTTTTGTCCCTTTTTCACCTCTCTTTCACCTGTTTAACATATAATCACTCATATTATCTTCTGTTTGTCTGTTTCAATATAACCTCCATATCTCTCACCTTTCCTCCTCCATGCCTCTCCTTCAGCTGTTTTCTTACCTGTACCTGTCTTCTTATCACCATTTTGTTTTCTCTCTCTAAACTATATAGGCTCTCTGTCTCTGTTCACCTTCATCACCATTCTCTTTATCACATCTCTCTTACTGTCACCCCCCTTCTTAACGGTTTTCCCCTCTCTCTGATTCTTGACTATCTCTTTGTTACCTGTGTCTAGCTCCTATTGCTCTCACATGTTCACTCTATTTCTCTCACATATTTCAACTCTCTATCTACTTTATCCCTTTATCTGTCTCTCTCTCACACACGCCTCTTGCAACCTCTCACACGTATATCTGTGGGGTACTCATCATGCGTGTCCTTTCCTTGTTTTCCCTTTATTTCTCCTCTTACTCTTTCCCCTCTGCCCCTTTTTTGCTTCTCTATCTCTCCTGTATTTTTTATTTCTTACTCCCTTCATATGCTCAGGGGTAGCAGGAGTCTCCAGACTCATTTTTACTGGGGTCTGCTTCAACTGATTAAAAAATATCCTATTGTTTTGCAAGTTTGTTACTTTGCTTAGATCTGGTTCCTGTTGTCCTGCTGAGAGTTTTTATCCCTTTTCGTGCACAAGATATAATTGAGACGTGCAGAAAGTAAACAAGGCCTTGTATGACTTCTGTTCACAAGAGGCAAGTTAGGGGTCTGAATGACCCATAAATTATGTGTATGAGAAGTCTATAACCTCTGTAGATTTCAGCCAGGTCCTCTGCAATTTCAAAATGGAAGTGGAGAGGAAATAATGAGGCATATTTACAAGCCTTATCACCACCAGAGCTTCACTTTTTTTGACGCTCCGGTGGCGTAGCGCCATTTCCCATATTTACAAAGTGGTGTTAAGCCACTTAATGCGGCTTAACGCCACCTTATATATATGCCCCTTTCTGTGGCAGTCCTCCGTGGCACAGGGCATGCATTGGGTGTTGTTGGAGGCGTCCCACTGCAACAGCCATTGCTTTTTGACAATGGTCCAGATTTACAAGGCTGAGGCAGTGCCAAAAACAGCACCATTCTAACGCCATGGATTACCAGGTGTTAGAATGACGATACAAAGAGAAATGATTAATTTCTCCTCATATTCTGCTCTTTCCAGGTGGGCTGCATGATGCAGCGCACATAGAAAGAGCAAATCGCCATGAATGATTGTTTATGTGCAGGAAGGTGTGCAGCGCAGGCACTCTTGCAACATGGCTGCAGGGTGTCTGCACTGGGGGAAACACAGGGGAAGCGCCGTATTCTTGTGAAGACGGCGCATCCCTGCATTTTAAAAATGTCAGAGCGCGCTGCTGCTGAATTTGGGGCAGCTCCATGCTCCACATTTTTTTTGTAAATATACCCCAATATGTAATGCACAGAATGACTATTGATAACCCCCGTAGCAGAACATCCCATAATGTTACAGAATTAGCTTTACTTTTAGTTTATGAAAATACATTTGCGCATCTTACCCGAGCACTTCATGCGTGGTAACTTCACTATTGTCATATCAAACATACCCTCAGCATAAATGAACATAATAACCATTTGCCCTACGCACAGTAAACAAATAATATAATAATATATGAATCGCTTCCCTCAGCCAATTAGAGCTCCAGTACTTTGGACAACATGCAGGCCTCAGATCTGAAACTGGCAGGGCCAATTCAACCTGCCATCCTTTCGAGGTCATACAAAAGGACAGCACTAGGAGGCGGAGAAAAGACACCTATTATGGGCGCTCTGATACTCTGGTGAGTTTGGGCAGTATATAGGATTTGTTATTAATATAATTTAATAACAGTTATTGATAACATAATCAAATGTGGAAAATATACACAAGGGAAAGCACACAGAAGTAATAGAAAGAAAATACCCTACACCGGCTCTCTATGCGCGGAATATTGTCCAGCAGGCAGGAAAATATTATTATATTAATCATGTAAACCAATCTTGGCTGAGATTGGCTTGTAAATTGCGGCTCTCTGCTTGTAATTCTTCTTTTTTTCAGAATCATTCCGAAGGAACATTATTCTGTAATAAATATCCCTCATGTCAGGTTTTCTCATTATCCTTCTAGGTTTCCTTTTTCGTAAACACATCAATAATAAAGCGGCCTATTAACCTCACATTACAAAGGTGTATTAATGGAGGTGACCTAGTTACTCGTTTCTCAATTTGTGAAAGTGGCAGATAAATATGCGTGGCTGAAACCAAGAAAGTTGTTTTTCTGCACTGAGCTGTTCTACAAAGAAAGGACAACGGGTTTCAGGTTAGTAGTTTGTCATTTGATTTTTTGCTGGCTTGCTATGTGCAAACAATTACTGGCTTTTCTTCCAGGTGTGCTGTGTTTGCACTCCATAAATGCAACTATGGAGTGTATGGTTTTCAGGTAACGTTGAGTGTGGAAGGCCAGAGAAGGCCGAGGATGTTGCATGAGAGGGGCCTCTTTGTCGACCCTGAGACTCGTGGACTGAGGTTGGACGATTGACCCGGCCCTAAAAATACATTTTCATTTGTTTGGTGAGGAACTGGAGCAACATTTTCTCTGGAGGCATCTTTACACATTTATTACATAGAGTGAGACATACACGGCCTGAAATCACCTTTACCAACTACACCCCGTAACCTACATTTTATTCATGGTTTTTAACGTTCACCACATATGATGTTGAATTCAATTGAGCTGTGCTCTATTAGCCTCACTTCAGTTCATCATGTTCCCTACCAGGCTAATCGGCTCACAGGAGTGATATCCTGTGTCATCCATCCAGATCAAACTGGGTTTATGCCTCGTCGAGCCACCTGACACAATACATGCAGAGTTCACTATGCCATAGAGCTGAGCAGTAGATTACCCGGTCATCAGGACCTGCTCATAGTAGATTTACAACAAGCATTGGACTCAGCGGACTGGGATTACTTGTTCACGCTCTTGATTCGATTTGGCTCTGGAAAAATTTTTATCAGCTCTCTGCGCTTGCTCTATACCAACCTCAGGCCTAGAGTGCAGGTTTGGGGGCCATGTGGGACGGGTTTCATATAGAAGGGGCAATCATTAAGATTGCCCCCTTTTAACTCTGCTGTTTGCCTTGGAAATCTGTCCTCTTGCAGCATGGGTGCGCATGGACGCTCTGTTACGCAGCCTACAGTGGTCTCCGGAGGTTAGCAATAGGATATCCCGCTACACTGACAACGTCATGTTGTTAATAATATGAAAGAGTGATGGCTATGCCACAATATTCACACATGCCAAGACGTTCACAATTAGGGAAACATTGCGTAGAGCTAAAACATTTGGCATATACTCCCCTCCACCTAGAGTGATATAGCCAACCTGAGAATGATTTCAGATCAGCAAACTTCGGAGAAAAAAGGACCGAAGCACATAAAGAAGTCCAGTAGTCAGAACGTATAGACAGTAACAAAGTACTCAAAAATTCACAAATGTGTTGGTCGTATTTTCTCTCCCCGCTGTATTTCACATTTCTTGCAGATAAGGTGTGACATTCACTAAAGAACAGCAGCCGACACGTGTTTTAAAACAGAGACCATTTCAAGACTGAATAGAACAAAATGTGCCCCAACGCACCCTGGCAGTGCAGAAAGGTCCCTCTGACCGCAATCTGTAGATAGGGCCCAGTGAGTTAAAAGAACCCAAAAGTGTCTTTGTCTAAAGGCGATCAAACGTCAGTATTAGCACAGAAGAGTCAACAATTATATCTTCTAATCTTTTAATGTATACCTCCAATCCTGAGTCATCAATACACCGACTATTCCATCAGGCAGAAGCCTTTGGAGAGGCCTCAGGATATAGAAAGAAAAAACAGAGGTCATGCAGTGGAACCACGAGGATCAACTCTCCGAGACGAAGCCCCGGATGAGATATTTGGGAATACATCTGGTTCAAAACATCTCTGAGACATCCAAAACAAATTTGGATAGAGTCTATAAGGACATCTGTGGACTCTTGCATCGTTGGTCGGGACTGCCACTAAACATCTTCGGGAGTGTCAACCTAATAAAGATGGTTATTTTGCCAAAGGTCACTTTCCTCTTTAACTCAATACCCTTGTCATTCAATTCTAAAGATATTGCTAAATTACAGGGAAGAATAGGATCTTTCATTTGGAACTCTAAATCGCCCAGAATCTCTAAAAAAAAAACTGAGAAGAAAACTGAAAACAGGAGGACTCGCCATGCCAGACATTCTTCACTACTGTCATTCTTTTCATTTTAAAAATTTTAGAACAATGGCCGATAAGGCAGATACATCCTGCTTGGGTCGGTTATTTTAGGCACTACTACATGGTATTCCTCTAGGGCACGAATCTTTCTTATTTAAATTTGGAGACCCCAGATTCTATAAAAAGGTCAGATTAAAGATTTTAGATACGGCACTGAGAAATTGGGTGTTTGTTAGAAAAAAATTGGGTATCCCGTATTATACACCTCAGGCTCCTATATGGGATTCCCCTGGAACACCTGAATGCCTCAGAGACCGACTGTCCCTTCCCCTTAAAACAGCTGGTATTATGCAGTGGCAGGATCTTCTTGATAACTCGCAGCTATTGGGGTGGGATTAACTCTTTAGGCTGACATATGGAACTCTCACCAGGTTCAAATATTATCAGTTATCTAGCTGGTGGTCTACTATATCTTGGGATCTAACAACTAACCCTAAGTTTGACCTGGTAAAGAAGAAAGAGAGATGGAAAAAAGAGATTTCCTTTTGGTATGAGGCATTAAATGAGAAAGATGAAGTCACAGAACTCAAACTTAATAAGCTGTGGGGAGGAGTGGAAATATTGCAATGTGATAATCTACCAGCTCTATGGGAAGACTCTTTTAAATTGCTAAACACAGTGGTGAAATCAGCCCCTTTAAAACGAAATCATCTGTTCACTCTGAATAGAGCATATATATCCCCGAAAAAACTGGTTAAGATTACGAACCTTGAATACTGTTGCCCACGTTGCAAGGCTTCTACAGCAGACGACTTGCACATGTTTGTAGAGTGTCCAGAATTGTTGTCCTTCTGGTCTAAAATCGAAGAATTCATACCAGAAGTTTTGGATATACATTTGTCATTTCCCCTAAGATATTTTTCTTTGGCTTAGGAGTAGACTACCAGCTCAATGGTATGAAGACCAAATTTGTATTTTATGTAATGATTTTAGCTAGGCGGGAAATTTGCAAGGCCTGGAAATCAGAGAATGCTCCCACCTTTTTTGACTGTCTAAAATACATTATATATATATTAGTGAGTCTGACATGGCATGCGATAGCTCTAGTCAAGATAAGATCTGGGCGACCCTGGTGGCTTGGCGGAACAGATGAGAGTATTCCTATGATTTCATCTGGGTACTGTTGGTGCTGGTCTCCAACCCAATTAAGGGCCTTCCAGTTTAAGGGTATGGAGTGGACACAGCAAACAGCAAAGCCTAGAGGGGTGTTCTCTAGCCTCTCGTATCCTGGATTATCCTCGAGGCGGGTACATCGCAATATGGAGAGGAGGAGATACCCTATCTGGAATACCCATTATTGGTATATGAGGAATACAAAAAACAAAACAAAACAAAAAACAATTATATCTTCAAAGATACCACCTGGTAACAGAATGAAGAGTGTCTTGCAATACAGCAAATAAAAAAACACTCAGGGGCATATTCACAAGGAGCTTTCGCCGAATTAACAGCACTTTAGCGCAGCGAAAGTCGTGATAAATTTGCCTCCCCATTCACAAGCCGATGCAAACAGCCCACAGCACCGCATTTTCTGCGTTAGCATCCGCAACAGACATTGTCACAGATGACTCCGGCAACTATCGCTAATGAGATGCAGAGTAGGCGTTCCGGAGCAAAAAGCAGCAACATCACTCCGCAACATTATCAACGACCAGCCAGATCTGCGATAAGAACACAAAACAGGCGACAAGGCGCATTAGCAGCAGGAAATTAACACCTGCTCTGACCTGGTGTAAAGTCGGACCACAGCCTGCACCACAAAAGGGTGCACAGCCCACAGCTATACCTGAAAACAAACAGATTTCATGCAGCAACTGAACATGCAGCACGGACACCCAAGAGGGCCACAACAACCACCGACACCACACCCAGGACTACCCCTCCCTTGCACCCCGACCAAAGACATGCCATATCAGCTACAACTAAACATGTACAAAATAATCCACCTGATGTCGCACAATCACAACTGGTGACATGCATGTGTCATCACAGAAATGACCATCACACATTCACTTTCGAAGCAACCAATGAAACTTTATTGAAATGAACACTGAAATGAAATGAAGACACATGGCGAGTCTCTCGGGATAATCCGTAGGTCACAGCCTGCAAGACAAAAAATATGATGAGATTGTGTGTCCTGTACACATCAAAGGACAGAGAGAGAGCGAAGGAGAGAGAGAGAGGGAGGGAGAGAGAGGGAGTGAATGAGAGGGAAGAGGAGAGGGGGAGATAGAGAGAGAAGAAGAGAGGGGCATGGGGGAGAGAGAAAGAGAGTGCGGTCCCTGCGTACCCAGGCCACACTGCTCACCTGCTGCCACCGGTGTGTCTTCAACCACTTGCCGGTATGTATAGCAGTACACCAAGTCACACATCTGAGTCAGAGACGTCATCTGAAACAGAGTCCAGATACATGACTGGCACAGTACACACACTTGCACAAGACAACATTGCCCGCCTGCATATGCACACCCAGGCAGAGGCACCCCAGCCCCTCCCACTGCCCATCGGAGCATGCCCGCACATGCACATCCGGGCCTCACTGCTCACCTTCTGCCACCCAAGTGTAGACAGGAGGTCCCACCACATGCCGCTGCAAGCCACAAGCCTGGGGCCTGCAAGCATGGCACCCTCCACATCATGCAGCCACGCTCCGCAGGCCGCGAGGTCTCACGTTTGGTGCTGGGTCTTAATTACTCCGTGGCATAGGACATACCAGTGCACCCGGCACAATCGCAGGCTGCACATCCGCTCAGCCCAATGGGTGCCCCTAACTCTGTGATCCCAGAAGCGAGACCAGATGGCTGTAGGCCTGTGCTGCTGCCCGCTGGCTCTGACCCACACTGCAGTCCAGCAGGTCACACAAAACCTGAGCTGTCTGGACCGCTGGGATGGGGCATCATCCCAGGCTGCACACCCGCTCAGCAACTTAAGGTGCCATTGACTCAGTGCACCCAAAGTCACCATCCTGTGGCGAGGTTCCTGTGCCGGCAAAATGCTCCGGGTGCCACTAACCCTGTGCAACCCCAGTCAGCGTCACGTGGTGTTAGGCCCGTGCCGGCCGCAAGGTCTCGCGTGCCACTAACCCTGTGCAACCCCAGTCAGCGTCACGTGATGGCAGGCCCATTCTGGCCACAAGGCCTCAAGTGCCGCTGACCTTGTACGCAACAACTCATGGGCCCTTTATGATTGAGAACCGTGGAGCATCCGTCATCCAGTCACCACTGGCAGAGGGGAATGTGATGTCGTTGGCCCCATATGTTGGCGGAGTTACATGGCCTGTGACGCCTGTGCTGGATGAGTGTGGTGTGCATGCAAACCTGCCCTTAGGGAGTGGCTGTGACATGCTGACAACTAGACCAGTGACCTGCACACCACCAGTGAGTACGCCTGTGATGGGTAGCAATGAGGGCCCCCCTCGGAGGGTTAGCGAAGTGGTCTGGCCTGCCGCACATCGGACCAGCGCAGGGCTTACAACAATGACTCGTGGGCTCTGGGCATGGTTCAGTTCATGTCTGGACAAGGAAGTGGCTGATGCGTGTGTCCCTGTTGTGGTGTCCACGGGACCCATTACACAAAATGCTATGTAGCACCCTCTGACTGGCATCCCACAGTATGAGCATCATTAACATAAGGGAAACACTGTCCCTACATTCATCCAGTAGACAAACAAAATCTGAAATGTCGGATAAAGGGCCTAGCTATGGGAGATAGAATTCCGCTCAATGTGAGTGGGAAAGTCTGCAGACAGGAAAGAAGAATTTCTTTCTTGAGTCCCCTCACTCACCAGGGTTTCCCCTTGGTGACATGCTTCATCATTGTAAAAGGAGGGTGGACCTAGCATATACCTCTACCTTCCCCTGTTTTCTGATTTTCCTACATTCATCCACACATACATACATGAATGATGAAAGACATGACACAGCATGGATGTTTATTGGACACCCAGGGCTGTTCTGTAGCTGGAGCGGTACAGGGCAATCCCGAGCACACTACACAATATGGACCCGTGGAGGGCCAGCCAGAGTCCATCCGGGGATGACAAGTACTGCAGTAGAGGATGGGTATGGTCCGCAGTCTGGTCTCCGTGTCATTGGTCATCAAACAGGATTTGGCAGTCCATGTTGCTGTCCAAGGTGAGTGCATCGGAGTGAATCAGGGGTCAGTGGAAGGTCATGAGGCCATGTGCAGGACCAAGCAGAAACACGCCAGGTGGTGGTAATGAATGCTACTGAGTCCTTCTGATCACAGGCCCATCCACGTCCTCGTCCCCAGATGAGTTCTCTGCCCCAGCTGTGGGTGTTGCTATACTGGCTGAGGCACTGTGTGCCACTGACACATCAGGGGCCGGAGGAGGATTGTCGGCAGCACTGTGTCTCACTGACACATCAGGTGCCGGAGTGAATAGGCCTGCCGCACTGGGAGGCACTGACACACCAGGGGGCAGAGATGTGGATGGTGTGGGGCAGCAGCATTCATCATCGCCACGCCTTGTGGCAGCAATGCCATGATGAGGATCTGCATGACATGGTAGATCCCAGCTACATTCTGCTGATGTGCAGCGGTGGCTGCCATCCTTTCTACCTCCATCCGCACCATGTCCTCCATGAGCCTCTGCATATGTGCCAGCTCACGGCTGGTATCGCTGGAGCCACTCTGACCGGACAGGTGTTCTTCTCTCCGCGTCATGACTCCAGAAATGTCAGTTGAGGCTCGTTTGTAGACCATGGAGTGGGCCTACACACACTAGGATGGCGTCAAGTTTGGTTGCCATGATGCCGAAGCCCAACCGCACTTGCTCATTCGTATCCCTCTGGCACTCCAGCACACTGCGTTTGAAGGTCATGTTTTGTTCCTGGGTGTCTTGGGAGAGTGGTGGGGCTGTAGGTGCCTACTGCTGTGTGGTTTGGGTAGTGGGTGGGGTCTCCTCAATGAAGCTAGGCTGCCCTGATCCTGGAGGTGAGTGGCAGATGAGGTCAATGATGTCTTGGATGGTTCAGGTGTCGATGCTGGTGTTCTCCTCCTCATCATCAGTGAAGAGTGGCTGGGACTGCTCTGCAGGAGGTGTGGACAGTGCCCCTGCGATGTGAAGGCGCGATGGTGTGTTGCAATGTGTCTGCATGTATGTAGCTGCATGGTACATGTTGACATTAAGACAGCATGGCATTGTACATTGTGACAGTCTGTAGATCTGGGCGAGGACCCAGAGTCATTGTGGGTGTGCACTGTGCTCTGCTTGATTGTGCATGTGTGCCACTGTGCCCATCTCCACCTGTCCCCCAGTACCTGGTGGTCACTCACCCTGTTGCAGTTGTGTTGTGTCCTGTCGAGCAGTGTCCGATCTCTCGACTCCGGCCACAGTCTTCACACTGATAACTGTCGACACCAGCTCCTCCATGTCATCCAGCATGAGCTGTGGCGCTGGGCCCCCACCTCCAGTCTGCGTTGCTGCCTTCTGGTTGGGGGAGAGTTTCTCCTTGGTCTTCCGTGTGATGTCATGGCAAAGCTTATCCGCTCTTTTGGCTTTACAGCTATATGCTATCCTGACAACACTCAAATTGTCATCTCACTTACTGATCTATCTGAGGACGTGGCAGATTGTTTTAACTCTTGTATGAGCCAGATCATTATTTGGATGCAAAGCAATTGCCTAAAGCTTAATACTGGAAAGATAGTGGTGGTGACGTTTGGCAGGGATCCCTCTCTTTGGAACCCTGCTTGGTGGCCTGATACAGCAGGCCCTTGCCCTCACCACGTAAAAAAGGTAAAAAATCTTGGAATCATAATTGACAACCATCTTTCCTTATCTGATCAGGTCAACGGCATTACCTCTTCTTGTTTCTATACCCTTAAAATCCTTAGGAAGATCCTACCTTTTATCCCTATGCCCCTCAGAAAAAGGGTAGTCATAGCTTTGATTTTGTCGAAAATCGACTATTGCAAAGCACTCTATCTTGGAGCCAAAAAAAGTGTGACACATAAACTGCAAATTCTACAAAATGCCGCTGCGCGGCTATTACTGAATTTACCCAAATATAGCTCCATCAGCCATGCAATTCGAGAACAATTTCATTGGCTCCCGATCGTAGCTAGGATCCATTTTAAGTCCATGTGTATTTTACATAAGGCTCTCCACAAAAAAAGGACCAGAACAGATTAGACAATATGTCAAGCGTTAGGCACCACGGAGATCCCTCCACTCTGCCTCGGCATTCTTACTAATAATTCCAAGGATAAGAACGCTGAAGTGGGGTGGCAGAAGCTTCCGAAATCTAGCCCGAAGTTATGGAAATCTATGCTCATACATCTTCGAACCCAAAATAATTTACTTCTGTTTAGACAGGATCTTAAAACCTGGTTGTTTCCAGCTTAACCTCATGGGGTTCAGCTAATAGCTGTATTTTAATCCAGTTGCTTTTTCCTCCTACTCTGTATTTTGATAGACAAGCGCTAAGACGCCACGGCATACACGCGCTCTATAAAAACCTTATTTCATTTCATTTCATTCATTTCATTCCATCGCCGCTTGACCTCATCCATTGTCCTCTTGTGCTATCCGACAGCATTCACCTTGTCCACGATGTACTGCCATATTCCATTTTTGGTGCCCAATGACACGTTGGAGGTGACAAACAGTTGTTGATGGTGTTCCATCACCTCCGTGACTATGATCTTGTTTGCCTGCGGACTGGACGTTGTCTTCCTCTTGTCCTTGCCCTTCCCTGTCCCTGAGGTCCCGGGCTGGTCGTCCAGGGGGCTTGTGGGGTTGCGCTTGTCCTCTGCGCCTGCTCTGGCTGCCTCCATGGTGCTTGGGTATTGGTCAGTTTGTGTTTGGGTGTTTTTTCTACTTTTATGATGATTTTTCACACCTGCCAGGTGTGTGTTGCATGCCTGGCGCTGCTTATCGCTGATTTCCTCATCGCGCTTTGACCTATCGCAGGTTTTTTGGTGTTGTGGTTTGTTTTTTTGTCTCCATTGAGGTGGTTGTATCGCGGACATTGTCTGCGATTCCGGCAAACTATCGCATGCTACCGCCTTGTTGTGAATTCCATGTTGTCACAAGGTTATCTTCCCTCGATACGCTGCGATGTTGAAAGTTGCGTTACGCTACTCTTGCAGGAATTATTACACGTTCTTGTGAATATACCACTAAGTAGTCAAAGTAGTGCAAGAAATCTGTATTGGCCTTAGTAAGCCTGTATGTGCAGTTCTTCCGCATGGGTCGTCCAGGATGTACTCATCTAAAATGTAATATTTTTGCGAATATCAAAAAACCCCCTGGTACACAGCGAACCCCTGAAGCTTGAACATAATTCTCAGATCTGTGCTTGAAAATCAATAATCAACAGCACTGAAACACATTTTTGCTTGCCGATGGCTTATTCGTCTATTCCTAGATGAAGAAAAGCACTTCATGTGCTGGTACAGTAGAACATTGGCCGTTTCATAAATGTTTTAGCCATAAAAGACTTGCTAAGAGCAACACCAAACATTATTTTAACATTCTTGGGGAATTCAGCTTTGCCTAACTTTCAAGGCATCTACAATGATCCAGCATTTATGCAGCCTCCCAAGCTTTTTGTGATTTTTCAAATTGCACATTTCCTGCAAAATTCTCAGAGTAAAGCAGTGCTCCAAATTCTAAACAAACCAGCTGAAAAATAAAAATAAAATGTATACCACATGGTCTTTGTTTGTGTTTAGGTCTGGCGTTAGCCAAGACCTTTTGATTAAAAATATATATATATATATTTATATATATATATATATATATATATATATTGCCACAAGGTTGCCCTCCGTAGGATATCACACACCTCCAGGTATCTGCACACTGCACCACAGGCGGCAACAGAACAGGAATGCCCCATGTATCACGAAGCCATACGCGTTTCAAGCTATGTAAGCTCTTGTTCACTGGCAGGTAATGAGGCAAGAAGCACACTTAGAAGAACATGCTTTTAATAGAAATTCAAAGTCCCGCCCCAGTGGGCGTCACCAATGGCATTGTGGATAATGTAGTCCGAATGCTGCCACCAAAGACTTTGTTTGTTCACTCACCAAGTGGCTAGCACGCTTCTGTCTCAATAATAAAGTTCCATCAGGGTGAAAGGCATGTTGACACCCCTGTAAATACATAAATACATATTGCTGCCTTCTGGTTGGGGGAGAGTTTCTCCTTGGTCTTCCGTGTGATGTCATGGCAAAGCTTATCCGCTCTTTTGGCTTTACAGCTATATGCTATGCCGACGACACTCAAATTGTCATCTCACTTACTGATCCATCTGAGGACGTGGCAGATTGTTTTAACTCTTGTATGAGCCAGATCATTATTTGGATGCAAAGCAATTGCCTAAAGCTTAATACTGGAAAGATAGTGGTGGTGACGTTTGGCAGGGATCCCTCTCTTTGGAACCCTGCTTGGTGGCCTGATACAGCAGGCCCTTGCCCTCACCCCGTAAAAAAGGTAAAAAATCTTGGAATCATAATTGACAACCATCTTTCCTTATCTGATCAGATCAACGGCATTACCTCTTCTTGTTTCTATACCCTTAAAATCCTTAGGAAGATCTTACCTTTTATCCCTATGCCCCTCAGGAAAAGGGTAGTCACAGCTTTGATTTTGTCGAAAATCGACTATTGCAAAGCACTCTATCTTGGAGCCAAAAAAAGTGTGACACATAAACTGCAAATTCTACAAAATGCCGCTGCGCGGCTATTACTGAATTTACCCAAATATAGCTCCATCAGCCATGCAATTCGAGAACAATTGCATTGGCTCCCGATCATAGCTAGGATCCATTTTAAGTCCATGTGTATTTTACATAAGGCTCTCCACAAAAAAAGGACCAGAACAGATTAGACAATATGTCAAGCGTTAGGCACCACGGAGATCCCTCCACTCTGCCTCGGCATTCTTACTAATAGTTCCAAGGATAAGAACGCTGAAGTGGGGTGGCAGAAGCTTCCGAAATCTAGCCCGAAGTTATGGAAATCTATGCTCATACATCTTCGAACCCAAAATAATTTACTTTTGTTTAGACAGGATCTTAAAACCTGGTTGTTTCCAGCTTAACCTCATGGGGTTCAGCTAATAGCTGTATTTTAATCCAGTTGCTTTTTCCTCCTACTCTGTATTTTGATAGACAAGCGCTAAGACGCCACGGCATACACGCGCTCTATAAAAACCTTATTTCATTTCATTTCATTCCATCGCCTCTTGACCTCGTCCATTGTCCTCTTGTGCTATCCGACAGCATTCACCTTGTCCACGATGTACTGCCATATTCCATTTTTGGTGCCCAATGACACGTTGGAGGTGACAAACAGTTGTTGATGGTGTTCCATCACCTCCGTGACTATGATCTTGTTCGCCTGCGGACTGGACGTAGTCTTCATCTTGTCCTTGCCCTTCCCTGTCCCTGAGGTCCCGGGCTGGTTGTCCAGGGGGCTTGTGGGGTTGCGCTTGTCCTCTGCGCCTGCTCTGGCTGCCTCCATGGTGCTTGGGTATTGGTCAGTTTGTGTTTGGGTGTTTTTTCTACTTTTATGATGATTTTTCACACCTGCCAGGTGTGTGTTGCATGCCTGGCGCTGCTTATCGCTGATTTCCTCATCGCGCTTTGACCTATCGCAGGTTTTTTGGTGTTGTGGTTTATTTTTTTGTCTCCATTGAGGTTGTTGTATCGCGGACATTGTCTGCGATTCCGGCAAACTATCGCATGCTACCGCCTTGTTGTGAATTCCATGTTGTCACAAGGTTATCTTCCCTCGATACGCTGCGATGTTGAAAGTTGCGTTACGCTACTCTTGCAGGAATTATTACACGTTCTTGTGAATATACCACTAAGTAGTCAAAGTAGTGCAAGAAATCTGTATTGGCCTTAGTAAGCCTGTATGTGCAGTTCTTCCGCATGGGTCGTCCAGGATGTACTCATCTAAAATGTAATATTTTTGCGAATATCAAAAAACCCTCTGGTACACAGCGAACCCATGAAGCTTGAACATAATTCTCAGATCTGTGCTTGAAAATCAATAATCAACAGCACTGAAACACATTTTTGCTTGCCGATGGCTTATTCGTCTATTCCTAGATGAAGAAAAGCACTTCATGTGCTGGTACAGTAGAATATTGGCCGTTTCATAAATGTTTTAGCCATAAAAGACTTGCTAAGAGCAACACCAAACATTATTTTAACATTCTTGGGGAATTCAGCTTTGCCTAACTTTCAAGGCATCTACAATGATCCAGCATTTATGCAGCCTCCCAAGCTTTTTGTGATTTTTCAAATTGCACATTTCCTGCAAAATTGTCAGAGTAAAGCAGTGCTCCAAATTCTAAACAAACCAGCTGAAAAATAAAAATAAAATGTATACCACATGGTCTTTGTTTGTGTTTAGGTCTGGCGTTAGCCAAGACCTTTTGATTAAAAATATATATATATTTATATATATATATATATTGCCACAAGGTTGCCCTCCGTAGGATATCACACACCTCCAGGTATCTGCACACTGCACCACAGGCGGCAACAGAACAGGAATGCCCCATGTATCACGAAGCCATACGCGTTCAAGCTATGTAAGCTCTTGTTCACTGGCAGGTAATTAGGCAAGAAGCGCACTTAGAAGAACATGCTTTTAATAGAAATTCAAAGTCCCGCCCCAGTGGGCGTCACCAATGGCATTGTGGATAATGTAGTCCGAATGCTGCCACCAAAGACTTTGTTTGTTCACTCACCAAGTGGCTAGCACGCTTCTGTCTCAATAATAAAGTTCCATCAGGGTGAAAGGCATGTTGACACCCCTGTAAATACATTATCCACAATGCCGATGGTGACGCCCACTGGGGCGGGACTTTGAATTTCTATTAAAAGCATGTTCTTCTAAGTGCGCTTCTTGCCTCATTACCTGCCAGTGAACAAGAGCTTACATAGCTTGAAACGCATATGGCTTCGTGATACATGGGGCACTCCTGTTCTGTTGCCGCCTGTGGTGCAGTGTGCAGATACCTGGAGGTGCGTGACATCCTACGGAGGGCAACCTTGTGGCAAAATATATATATAATACAGAAAAATGAAAACAAACGCGTTTCAGCGGTACGCCTTCATCATTGTGAGGCGACCGCCGCAACCAAACTACATTATATGCACGTCATCATCACATGGGCGGTGGAGTTCATGGGCGCCATTATAATGTCAGACAAAGCATCACTACTTCAAATTTTCAATAAAGCATTGCGGGAACAAACAATTAATTGGAATTCGCTCCTTAAACAGTGCCCAAAAGAAAAATGCAAAGTATGTATATACATATTTACACAGCAAATACAATTAATTTCCAGATGAATTTTGTTGTATCTCTACTGATGAAGGATAAAATCCAGAAACACATGTCTCTAGAGATTAACAGCACTAACCTGCACCAACTTTGGTGAAACACTCTGCAAATTTTCAAGTAAGCATTTAAATTGAACTGCATTTACCAGGATGCAAAGGGGCGAACTGTGCTGGGAGGTGAAGCAGTGTGCTCCCATCCCCCTACAGTTAATTTCATCACTGTCTAACTCCCAATCGGGCAAGGTACCGATCACCAAAGTTTTTATATACATATTTACACAGCAAAGACAGTTAATTTCATCAGTGTCTAAATCCCAGTCGAGCAAAGTGCCGATCACCAAACAAGGACAATTAGTTCATTGTCACTACCATCATCTCTTGTGCAAAATACGGGTCATCTCATTGGTGTATGAGCAAATTGTACACATATATATACACTTTTCACATTAAAAACTGGCAATGGTGAGATATAGCCCTGAATGGGCATAGGCTGCCAACTATACCATTTACGTCATTATCCAATCAGGCCACAAAGCCCAATGCTCGTATGACAGTGTCCAAGATGGACGGACACATAAGATGTGTATACAATTTGCTGCTCCCAGAGGATGGAGTGATGCTGCGAATCCTGCGGATGTGATTGCATAGCAACACTGGAGGAGGCGGACAGAGGGGCCGCACGCGGTGAGCACCGGTGTCACCTCTCTGCTGATTCACGCGGGCTCCTGCCGTCATGTCCCCGGCGCCCCGGATCCGTGCTGACAGGTTCATAGGTAGGCCTCGGCGGGAGGGCACCCCCGCGGCACCGTAGGACGGGTCAGCCAGGCCGGCGCGCACCAGGATCCTGGTTATATCATTCCCACAATTGAACCCACGCTGCGGGGGCGACGGACTCGGCTATGTGCCCTGTCAGAATGATGCCTCAGCCGTGGCCTCTCTGTTACCCTGTTAATGGCAGCGGCATGTTTTATTAGCCTAGAGGCGTCTCTTTTGGGAGCAGCAGAGTACAATGGTGGGGATGTGTAGCAAAAGAGGCAAAGAGTGACAGGACTCCTCACAGGCAGAAGCGATGTGGAATAAATCAGACAGAAACAGGTGTTGCTTCAACCCGACCGTGTTCAACTGTGCGCTTATTTCTGGCCTGTGTTCTTAGGTGTGTTTTTGTGTGACTCGCAGTCCTGTTTGAACTAACTAACCCCCCTTAGTTACAGGGTGTGATGAATAAAGAGATTTGACATTGTTTTAACTCCACATGCCTGGTTGCGGATGTGAGCAGAGAGAGAAACGAAAGGGCGCCTCGGACTGCTATCCATACAATATACTTTTTCAATATAAGGAGTTAGGTCCTGGGACGTGCAGTTGGATGGATCATCATTAAATACTTATACAACGAATTACCAGCTGCACATTTCTTTCATGTCTCACATTTACGAACTACAAACCAATATCAATTGGAGTTTGTAAGGTATACTTTGTTCATACCTATTTTATTTCATTATTTTTGAATGTTTCTGTATTGTTTCAACTAAGAAAAAACACTATACATACATATTTACAATTTGTACAAAACAACATATGTATTCTACAACATTAAACAATATATAGAAATAGAATTCATCACATAGAGACAATTTCATCAACAGACATCAATTATTGTGGGGTGCCCTATCTTGACACCAAGTTCATTTACTAACCATAACAACTTAATGCAAGGGAAAAAGTAAAAAATACTCTAAGCAACAAATCGCTCTATAAGACCACACATGAATTAATTAGTCTAAAGGACTTCCAAGTCAATTGCTTCTCAATGTGCCGACGCGTTTCGAACCCTCTCACGTCAATTTTCGGGTTCTCATCAGAGCTCTGTTCTTAACTTGTCTGTTTTCCAGCAACAGTCGATCCACAGATTCGCTTTCTTTTCTATGAGGGAAGGGTGTCCTTCTATTCTGCTACCTGCCTTTGGTGTCTCTTACACAGGCAGTTTCTTACTGCGTGTGCTCGCACCTTTTATTTTCTTTTTCTGGGGTTGTTTTTCTTATCCTGTACGTTCTTTAGTTGAGTGCTCACTAATCATTACCTGGTTGTTCAGCCTGTTTTAGGTATTCCTTACAACATTGGGCTGCAGGTTTTGCCAACATCTGGCGGTGGATTCGCGGAAACCGCCGATACTTCGTGTTAATTGGGCCCAGAGATAGAGTCAGAGAGCCCTAGAAAAGCTGTGAAAGCAGATAATGGCCTCATGAAAAAGACGCTGAAAATTGCGCGTCAATTAACAGGAAGTAAGGAATACCTAAAACAGGCTGCATAACCAGGAGATGATCATCTCCAGCCCTCAGTATTCCATTTGGACCACTCTTTCCCAGGCAGTGTAACCTTCAGTTTCTCGTCTTCAGTGTCGTTCTTTCTCAGGCTGCCACTGCATTCTTCAGCCTCCTCTGCCAGCTGTCCACACCCTCTCTATTTTGTCTCTTATCCTGACTCTTTATCTGTCCCATTCACTCCCTCAGTGTCTCTTCTCTTCTTACCGCCCAACTCTTCTTTCTTCATCTCACTTAGTGTCTGTTTAGTTTCTCTCTCTCCCCGTTATAACGCCCCCCACCCTTGCCCTCCCATCCTCGGCACTTATATAAGTCACACTTTATTACGCATGGTGTCTGCTTCTATTTGCATATTTACATTACTCTCTACATATCTGCTGTAACCCTACAGAGGACCTTACAATGTAGCATCGTAGTTTGCGTTTGTCCTATGCACCCAGAGGTACGCACGTTCCCGGTAAAGTGTTCAGTCTTGGTCATGGGAGAGGGGTACTACATTCCTTATATGCAACAATATACCATTTAACCCACTTCAATAGAATGTACAGACGTATCGTCTTCACTTGCCTCAAATGAATCCCAGCAATCCATTCCAGTCCAATGATATGGGGGTCTTCCTGAGTCCCCTACGCTCTTCGTGTTGCAGTGTCATGCCCTCAGCCTTCCCCCAGCGTAACACCTCTGCCCTCCACATCTCAGGGTCAGGTAGGCGATTTCCACTTCATTGTTATGGTGCGTTTCGCGAGAAGCAAAGCTAGATCTGTGAAGCGTGTGCCTACGCTCTTCTTCCGTTCTACAGGGCCCAACCCCAATATGGTGTACTCCAGTGTGGTGTATGGCTTAGCGGGGACTATTTTGGACAAGTCATTCTGCACTGTCGTCCAGAAGAATCCCAACGTTGGGCACATCCACAACATATGTAGCAGACGCGCGTCTGCTGCTCCACACCTAGGACATGCATCAGTCATGTTGGGAAACATCGCATGTAGGCGGTGGGGAGTTAGGTTCGCCCTATGCAGAATCATAAGTTGTATAAATTTAAATTTTGGGTTTCTTGAAACCTTCTTAGGGTATTTAAGAATGTGGTCCCACTCCTTGTCCCTGACTGGTCTCCCTATATTGTGTTCCCATTTGTTCCGCAGAGGTTGCAGTGTGGTTGCCCTTCCCTCCCTTATACCATGTGTTATCCATCTTGTTAGGTGGCTACCCGACCCCATTAAGTACTGCATTTTAAGTAGTGGGTTGGTTGGTGGCTCCTTGCCGTCCGGTGCCCACACCTGCGTGACATATCGACGCAGCCCCGCATGCAATAGGAATAGTCTTCCCGATGTGTGGTGTGCCGTCCGGAAATCCTCGAATGCCATGACCCTGCCATCTGCAAATAGGTCCCCAATTTGTGATACTCCCACCTCATGCCACTCCGTGAGCTGCGGATTTGAGAGTGGTCTCAGTCCCACTGGTAGACCCAATAATGGTAGTGTGGGGGCATAGCAGATCGCGCGGTCGTATATCTCACCGCTCTTCTCCAGTAGTCAATTGCGTGTCGGAGCAGGGGTGGCGCCGATCTCGAGACCTCCGCCTTTGGTAGCAACAGGGTGTGGACACTCCCCTTGTTCCACTCTGTCGCTGACATGTAAATTCCGTGCAAGTTACGTCCCGCTAGCCAATAAGCCAACCATTCCAGTTGGCATGCAAAGTTATATGCTTGTAGATCCGGGACCCCCATACTACCTGCCTCAGTAGAGAGCTGTAGTTTGGTTAGGCTGATACAGCGTCTCCCGGTTCACCATATCAGTTCCGTCAGTAGGGTGTTGAGCGCCTTGAACATGGATGCAGGGACCATCAACGGCAAGCTTGTGAAATAATATAGTAGGCGAGGCAGTACCACCATCTTAGAGATGGTCACCCGTCCCGCCACCGACAGCGGCAGCGCAGTCCAGAATTGCAATTGTGATTTCAGCGCAGTGATTGCCCTCCCTAGGTTTCCATCCAGCATATCCCCTGTCTCTCTGTACACCTGGATCCCAAGATAACGGAAGGTGGTCTCCGCCACCTGGAGTGCATGTGGTGCAAAGGGCAGTTGGGTTACTGCCCCGTTGGCAGAGAAAAAGTACCCGTATGACTTGGAGTCACTAATAGCAAGCCCTGATATTGAGTGGAAGGCCTCAAATATGTCAGGGACGGGGTCCAACCCCTCACCTAGGTTTCTGAAGTACAGAATAATATCATCAGCGTACGCTGACACCACGTGGGTCGTTCCACCTCTCTGTGTGCCCCTGTGCTGCGCTGCGTTACGAAGTTTGCATAGTAAGGGCTCCAATGCCAATATGAAAAAAAGCGGGGAAAGTGGGCACCCTTGCCTTGTACCCTTTGCTATATCTAAGGGCGCCGAGATACATCTGTTCGTGCGGACACTGGCCGTTGGGCGGGAATAAAGTAATCAGACCCATGCAATATACTCAGGGGGTATTCCAAAGCCTGCCAGCGCCGCGAACATGTAGTCCCATCTGAGCGAATCAAAGGCCTGCCTCAGGTCCAGGGAGACACATCCCTCCGCGTCCAACTGCCCTGGTCCGCCCAGCATAATTTGACTAAGCCGTCTGAGATTCATGGCAGTGCTTCTACCTGGCACGAACCCGCACTGGTCAGGGTGTATCAGTCCTGGAATATATTGGGCTAGCCTCGTCGCCAGGATTTTACTCAGTATCTTATAATCTGTATTTAGTAAAGACAGAGGTCTATAGTTGGCCAGTTGTAAGCCGTCCCTGCCAGGTTTTAGTAGAGACACTATTAGAGCCTGGAGTGATGACTGCGGAAGGCCTCGTGTTCGCAGCGCCTCCCGGTATACCTCAAGGAGTCGCGGCGCCAGGAGATCGATAAAGGTCCCGTAAAATTCCGAGGGAAGGCCATCTGTACCTGGGGCCTTCTTCCGCGGGAGCGCTCATATAGCCTGACGTATCTATGCAACTGTAATTGGGCGTGCCAAGTCCTCGCTCTGTCGGCCCTCAAGTCTCAGCAAGACCAATCCCTCCATGAACTCCTCATATGCCGTGTCAGATAGCGGCCTGTGAGGGCCATATAGTGATTCATAATAATCTCTAAAGGCGGTGTTAACGCCCAGCTGTGTCTTTGCCAGCGACCCTCCTGATCGGTGACCTCCGTTATAGGCAGGTGTGCTGGCTCTTCTTGTATCAGCCAGGCCAGCAACGGGCCCGCCTTGTCTGCTTGTGCATGTTGTCTGCCTTTATATTCCCTATAGTCCAGGATGCATAATTCCTCCAGCAGCTCTGCGTGCTGAATATGTGCCTCCTGTTATGGTGTAAACGGTACGTTCATGCCGGCGGCCTCACTTTCTAGCATGATCAGGCGCCCTTCTACCTCCCGGAGTTTTTCCATGACGTTATGTCTCATACCCACTCGTGTACTCATTGTCTCTCCCCTGATGGACACTTTAAACGCGTCCCATTCTATCTGTCGGGAGCTCGCAGTGCCCTCGTTCATGTCAAAGTAATTAGTTATTGCGTCAGCGAGTGTTGTGCGGAAGACCGAGTCTTCCAGCAGGTCCGGTGTAAGACGCCAGGTTGGTTTGGGTGTTGGAAATCTGCCCCATTGGAAAGTGACTTCTACTGGGTTGTGGTCTGAAAAAGTCTTGCCCAAATGTTCTGCCTTGGTGACCGGCCCTAGAAGTGGTGTAGTACAAAAAACATGGTCAATCCTGGTGTGTAACCTATGGGGTGGTGAGTTGAAGGTGTACTCCCTATTCAGTAAGTGTTAACCTCACCATGCATCAACTATATTCCATCCCACTGCCCATTGCGCCAGAGCTTCGGCCTGCCTTCTATTCTCGGTAACATGCAGGGGCGGGTGCGACCTGTCCAGCGAGATGTCCAATACTGCGTTAAAGTCCCCGCATATAAGCCAGAGAAATTCTGCCCAATCCACTAGCACTTTGTTGATGTTAGTCAAGAAGACCGACAGGCCAAAGTTCGGTGCATAAATACTGCCTATCACTACAGGGGAGCCGTCTAACAATCCACGGAGGAGGACATATCTACCCTCTGTGACTAACCTCATCTCCACTAGCTTAAAGGGGACTGAGTTCCTCATCCATATGGCCGCCCCCCTTGAGAATACAGAATAAGAGGTAGCAAACAATTGCCCTTTCCATTTTTTAAGCAACTTCCCACTCTCTGCATTGTTCAGGTGGGTCTCTTGAAGGCACGCTATTTTAACATTCCTGCGGTTGGGCTGTGCTAGTATTCTATGCCTCTTGTGGACAAACCCCATACCTCGGACGATCCAGGTGCACAGTTTGTATTCATTCAAAGTACCAATCCAGGCCCACAGCATGCAGAATCAATGAGCACTGTACCATGTAAAGTGTGTACATTATCCACTGTGATCCCAGTGCCAATACAACATAAAACCCCATAACTCCAAGGTCCCCAATGAAACAACTTTCGGGGTCCAAACAGTGCTGCCCAACCTGGGCAGTGGAAGAACCAGTTCATGTCTATATGGTGGGGAGTGGGGACCACTTACACCCGACTTGAGTCAGTTGGTGACACACCATTGTGCCCGTAGCCAGTGTGCCCCTCACCCCTGATCGCCCCTTGTGCAAAGTTCATACGTTACCAATCAAAGCCTGCCAGCGGTGCAGTCAGAGTTCATTTGCCTCTTGCGCTGTGATTTTAGGGAATAGCTGAAGGCTATCCGCCGAGCCCGACACCTCCGTGTGTGTGTCAGAGCGGCAATCTGTGGCTTCTTGGTCCCTTGCATCATGCTCTGCCAGTGCGGCCTCCGTCAGGTGTCCAATCCCCGCAGATCTCCCGGGCCTGGCCGGCGCCGTCCCTCTATCTGCTGCGGGTCCTTCCGTGCATCCCACCGTCTTGCCAACCTGGCGCCGCTCTCGCTGGTGTGAGGACCCCCCCCCGGTTCTCTTCAAACGGGTCTTGTGTGTTTGGAGGCATCAGTGTCACTACCATCCACTCCGCTGCTTCTTCAGGTGTGTCGAAGAAGAATGACTTATTGTCATACAGAATCTTAAGACGAGCTGGAAACATTAGGGCATGTTTCAGGTTCCTGTCGCGCAGTTTGCGCTTCACCCCCAAGAATGATGATCTGGCTCTTTGTACCATCAGGGTAAAGTCCGGGTATACCGAGATGGTCTTGTCCTCATAACGCAGTGGAGCTTTTTCTCTCGCCACTCTCAGTACAGAGTCTCTATCCTTATCATGCAGAAGACGTGCAATCAGAGGACGTGGTGGTGCTCCCGGTTTAGGTGGCCGAGCCGGCATCCTGTGCGCTCTCTCCACACTGTACATCGGGGTGAGATCTTGTGGGCCCACAATCTTCTTCAGCCAGTCCTCCACAAATTGTGTGGGGTTTCTCCCTTCACTGTGCTCCGGAATTCCTAAAATTCGCACGTTGTTGCGGCGGGCACGCCCTTCCGCATCGTCCATCTTGTCCCACAGCTGCTTGATCTGCTTCTCCATATTTTCCAGTTTTGTGGAGTGGTCAGTCTGCTGCGGAATGAGGTCGGCCAGTGCAAGCTTGTGGTCAGAGACCTTTTCTGCTAGCTTGTTGTGGTCTGCCCTGAGGAGCGACAGGCCAGTCGCCATATTGTCCATACGTTGCTCCAGCGCTTCCGTGGACGCCTTTATTTCGGCCAAAATAAGGTCCAGCTTGGCGTCTTGTGTATTTTTGCCTGTAGGCGGTATATACTCCATGCTGGAGGAGGCCAGCGGATCTTCCGACCCTGTGGATTGTACGTCGGCATTGGCGCCATGTTCTTGGACCTTAGTCTTGTTCCTGCCCATAGACCTCGTGTGCAGGGTGGCGGTTGTGGTGTCGCAGTGCCCCTCACTCTTCTCCGGCGTCAGGGTATGCGTATGACTCCTGCAGTAGTCGTGGAGATTATGGGCGCAGCAGCCTCACTGGCGCTTGTGAATATGCCTAAGCAGGAGTTCGCGGCGCGTCAGGGTCGCATTCGCCCCCAGCGGTATACTGCCCGGTGCCCCTTATGGATATGCTGCTGTGGTGTCGCTGTTAGCCTGGTAGGGAGGTGGTGCCCTCTAAGCGCTCCGATGTCCGTTATTTGCCTCACCCACCGTATGCGTAAGCCGTTCTGAGAGCAAGTGCAAAGCCTATTGTGTCTCAGTCTGCCCCATGCACTAGCTCGTGCACTTGATCATGGTCTCAGGTCTTGTGTAGTGTGCAGGACCCACCTCGTTGACGGCAGCAGCACTGTGCCACAGTTCGTTTCCTTGAGTGCACTGCAAGCTACCGCTTCCTTTCTTCTCCTATTTCGACGTCGCCCACACGGAGAAATGTTAGAAGGCAGCAGCAATATGGCGCCCGCCACATCGGTCCGCTCGATAACACATGTGTCCTTAGCCTATCAAACACTGGGTTCTTGGGCAGGATTCAGGAGCAAAACCCACCGCAGGGCTCCCGATCAGGGTTTGTGTACAGAGCCCGCTGCAGGCCGGTCTCCAATTCCGCAGTCAGCGGGTCAGGCATGTAGTCTCCGTCCCCCGATATTGCAGGCTCCTTCCCCGGGGGACCTCGGAAGATCGGCTCCGACGGCCATGGGGGTTGTGTCCCTCCGGTCCGCTCTGGCTGTCAGTGCTCCTCCAGCGATGTCATCGCCCCAGGTTCCTCCCGGCCGCGCGGCTGCCAATCAGTGCCGCACCGCGCGGCTGCGTCGCAAGTGCCTCCAATCGGCCGGCCTCACCGTCTCCGGCTTACCCCACCACTCGAGGCCGCGGCTTTTGCTCGTGGTCTAGGCCGCGCAGGCGGCAGTCGCCGTGTCCGTTCGCCGGCGGCTTACAAGGTCCGCAGATGGTGGTCGGGAGGTTTCCCGGTCTTCCGTAGCACGCAGAGATAGTCGGAGCGATCGGGGAACACGGGATAGTCAGGATATTTAGCTTATTTGTCGGGCATTGGACGGAGCTGTTCTAAAGCGCGTCTGCCATGCTCGGCTGGTGGCCATGCCCCCTTAATTCTCAGTCTCTTTTTTGGTCTACGTCTAGGACTGTGTCTTAGTTTCCCTCAGTTTTCCTGACTGATTCTCCGCAGTGAACGTTTTACTTCATTCCCATGAAGTGTCTCTCTGAGTTGTTCATGGTTCTTTACTCTCTTTAAGGCCCTCTGTCTGTCCCCCAGTCTGTCCCCCAATTGCTCCTTCTCTTGGTCTCCCAAGTCTCTTCCCTTTCACCTATCCTTGCCAGTCTCGCTCTTTATTTTGGTCTCCGATTTGCTCTTTTATTCTCTCTCTCACACTCTATCTGCATGTGGGTGTATATATAAATATATTCACTTAAAAAACCGTAGGTTTCAGGCATGTTATAGTTAGAAATTAGCATTTAAAAAACCTTTGAAATTCACTTAAAAAAAATAGGTTTCAGGCACGTTATAGTTAGAAATTAGCATGCAGAAAACCTTAGAAATTCACTGAAAAAACCATAGGTTTTAGGGAAAGTTATAGTTAGTTGGACATTTCACACATACAAAACCATAGAAATTCCCCTGTTATAGTTAGTTGAGCTAACTATAACTTGCGCCCCCGCAATGCACTGCTGAAGACGTCACATAATGCATCACTCATGACATGGTCAGTGACATCACTGATGGCATCGTCCAGTGACTGTTTGTTTCTGTAAAGTTTAAATATGTTTAATATATATAGGAAAAGGCGTATTGAAGAATGAGTGGGTGTATAAGTGTCTGAATGGATGATTTAGTAGGTGCGTGACTGACGCTGTAAGTGAGTGATTAAACGTATCTTACTGAATGCATGGGTTAGTGACTAAACTGTGTGAATGTCTGTATCCGTCTGTCTGTTGGTGTGTAAGCGGCTGCATGGGTTTGCAACTATCTACATGAGTGTCTATATAGGTTATTGATTGATTGTCTGAGTATCTGTATAGTTCAAGTTCAAGAATTTGTATCGCGCACTACTCACCCAGAGGGTCTCAAGGCGCTTGGGGAGGGGGTTCATCATTTATCGAATAGCCAGATTTTAAGTTCTTTTCTGAAGGAGATGTGGTTCTGTGTAAGGCGGAGGTGAGTGGGGAGTGAGTTCCAGGTCTTGGCCGCCAAGTAGGAGAAGGATCTACCTCCCATGGTGGACCTTTGGATACGCGGAACTGCGGCGAGGCCTTTATTGGAGGATCTTAGTTGGCGGTGGGTGTGTAGAAGGATAGTCGAGTGTTGAGGCATTCGGGCACTAGTTTGTAGAGGGCCTTGTGTGCGTGGGTGAGGAGACGGAATGTTATTCTCTTGTTGACGGGAAGCCAGTGGAGGTCTTTCAGGTGGCCGGTAATGTGATCTTGGCGAGGGATGTCCAAAATGAGTCTCGCTGATGCGTTTTGGATGCGTTGGAGTTTTTTCTGTAATTTGGCTGTAATTCCGGCATAGAGGGTGTTTCCGTAGTCTAGTCGACTCGTAACCAGTGCGTGGGTGACAGTCTTTCTTGTCTTGGCGGGGATCCAATGGAAGATTTTTTTGAGCATACGAAGTACGTTGAAGCAGGAGGATGAGACGGCGTTGACTTGTTTGGTCATCGAGAGTGAGGAGTCTAGGATGAAGCCAAGGTTAAGTGCGTGGTCTGTGGGTATGGGTGCAGAGCCCAGATCCGAAGGCCACCATGAGTCGTCCCAGGCAGAGGGCGATGATCCTAGGATGAGCACTTCCGTTTTGTCTGAGTTAAGTTTTAGGCGGCTGTTTTTCATCCATATGGTTACTTCTTTCATGCCTTCGTGAAGATTGGTTTTGGCGGTGTTGGGTCTTTGGTGAGGGAAAGGATCCGCTGGGTGTCGTCAGCGTAGTATATGATGTTAAGATTGTGTTGACGCGCGATGGATGCGAGTGGGCTCATGTAAACGTTGAAGAGGGTGGGACTGAGTGAAGATCCTTGTGGAACTCCGCAGATGACTTCGGTGGCCTCTGATTTGAATGGGGGGAGTCGGACTCTTTGGGTTCTTCCGGCGAGGAACGAGATGATCCAGTCCAAGGCTTTTCCTTTTATGCCGATGTTGCTGAGGCGTTGTATGAGGGTGCTGTGACAGACAGTGTCGAAGGCGGCAGAGAGGTCGAGTAGAATGAGGGCCACTGTTTCTCCGTTGTCCAGTTTGTCTCCGTTGTCCACTGTGTCTCCGTTGTGTGACTGTGCATAGATGTGTGAGTGGGTGATTCACTGGGTGCATGGTTTTAAGAGTGCATTTGTGATGAACTGTATGGGTGGATGAGTGTATGTATAGGTGTGTTGGTGAGTGAATGTGTATCTCAGTGGTATATGTGTGAGTAACTACATATGTGAAAGGCAGTATATATGTGTGTTGGAGTATATAAATGGCTATAAGTGAGAGTGTATGATTGTGAGAGAGGCTGTATGGATTAGTGTGTGTTTGTAACAGTGATGGTATAAGAGCGTAATAATGTGCTAATATTTGTATGAGTAATTGAGCTGGTGTGTGTATAACTGCATAGGTGAGTAAATGGCAGTGGGATTCATTATTTGAATGACTGACTAGGTGTGTGAGTACCTCTATGGATGAGTGGCGGTGTGTGAGTGTCTATATAGGTGTATGAGCGCATATGATAGTCCTGTACTGAGTGTCCATAAGTATGAGTGACTGTACGGGTGAGTGAGTGGATGTGTGCGTAAACCTAAGAATCAGTGAGTGGGTATGTAATTATTGGTGTTGGAGTGTCTATGGTTTTGAGAATGGCAGTCTGTAATTTAGAGTGGGCGTATCAAAGGTTATATTAGAGTGTGAGAAGATGCATCAAATTATCACATGGATGATGTCACCAGTGATGTAATTTGAGATGTCATCAGTGATGTCATCAGTGATGTCACTGACCATATCATGAGTGATGTAAAATTTGACGTCCTCAGCAGTGCATTGCGGGGGCGTGAGTTATAGTTAGCTGAACTAACTATAACGGGGGAATTTCTATGGTTTTGTACGAGTGAAATGTCCAACTAACTATAACTTTCCCCAACACCTATGGTTTTTTCAGTGAATTTCTAAGGTTTTTTAAATGCTAATTTCTAACTATAATGTGCCTGAAACCTATGTTTATTTAAGTGAATATATATATATATATATATATATATATATATATATATATATATATATATATATATATATATATATATATATATTATACTTATTTAAAGTTTGGGCAGGGGATCAGCTACTACATGCACTGGATAACTTCACTGTGAGTGACAGATTTTGCTCTATCACAAGGAGCATATCCACACACAAGTAAGTTCCCTTCTGTGCCAACGGTTCTTTTTTAAATTTTACTTTGATGTTGCCTTTGTGTTTAAAGTCTGATGTGACAACAGGAGGCTTTACCAGTTGTGATCACAGGCTACATTTCACATGTTATTAGTTCTTCACAGCATAACAGGCTGCTTCCATTTGAAACTGAAGAAAACCTTTAGCGTGTTTAATTTGCAGCACTTTTAATGCTTTTTATATTACATTCTTTTCTTTCTTCTATATTTCTTTCCTTCTTTCTTGTTTCTTTTATTTCCTTTTTTTCGTTCATTCTTTCTTTCTTCTGATTCTTTTATTCCTTCTTTCCTTTTTTCTTTCATTCTTTCATTCTTTCCTTTATTCCGTCTTTCCTTTTTTCTGTTTTTCCTTTTTTCCTTATATTCCTTCTTTCTTGCATTCCTTAATTCTTTTATTCCTTCTTTCCTTGTTGCATGCTTTCCTTTTTTCTTTCATTCTTTCATTCCTTTTTTTTATCTATTTGCTTTCATTTTTCTTTCATTCCTTCCTTACTTGCTCTTGCTTTCTTTCTCTTTCACCTTCTTTCTTTCCTTTCTTTCTTGTTTTTATTCCCACTTTCTTGCATTACTTCTTTTTTCCTTCGTCCCTTCCTTCTGTCCTTCCTTCTTTCTTTCTTTCCCTCTTTCTTTCCTTTCCTTCTTTATGTTTCCTTTCTTAGCATTCCTTTGTTCGCTCTTTCTTGCTTTCTGTCTTCCAAACCTTCTTCTTTCTTTCCTTCTATCCTTCCTTCCTTCTTTCTGTCTGTCTTTTTATACTTCTTTCTTTCTTATGCTCTTTCTTTCCTTACTTGCTTTCCTTTTGGGATGTATGACGTTACAACGCTTACTTTTACAACGCATACCTTTACAGTGCATTTTTTACAACGCAACATCCATTACAACGCATTCCATTACAACGCATGCCATTACAACAAATTTTTAAAAACTACCTTTACAACGCATTCCATTACATCGTTTACAACGCATACCATTACAACGCATAATATTACATTGCATGTAAGGTAAGTATTGGATAGTGTATGGGTAAAAATTACTAATTTAACTCCAGGGGGGTGCAATCGTAGGGTAAGTGTTGGATAGTGTGGGGGTAAAAATTACTATTCTAACTCCAGGGGGTGTAATAATAGGTTGGATAGTGTAGGGGTAAAAATTACTATTCTAACTCCAGGGGGTGCAACAGTAGGGTAAGTGTCGGATAGTGTAAGGGTACTATGTTTTTGTTGTTGTTCCCTGTGTAGAAACCC
The DNA here is from genome assembly GCF_964263255.1 of Lissotriton vulgaris. Taxonomy (NCBI): domain Eukaryota; kingdom Metazoa; phylum Chordata; class Amphibia; order Caudata; family Salamandridae; genus Lissotriton; species Lissotriton vulgaris. Next base: position 1,870,076,045 of record NC_141691.1, read on the forward strand.
GTCCTCTTGAGCCCGCCCCGCCTCCCAGCTGAGCCGCCCTCGCCCCTCCCCCTCCACTATCCATATATGACAGATGCACTTGCGCGCAGCGTTCACGCGCAGCGGTCGCGCCCCATCCGCGCCGAAGGTGCGCCAAAGGTAAGCCCGTCTACGCCCGTCCGCGCCTGGACTGCGCCCAGCGCCAGACCCCCTGGCCCCTGTACCCCCCACCCCACCCGCATCTCATACGACGCCTCCACCCTCTTAGCCCTAAACCCCGGCCGACTCCCCAACTGCGTCCAAGCCGCTCCCGGACACATCCATGGACCCTTCTCTTGCCACTCCTGCAAGTTCGACGGCACCAAGAACGACATCTCATCCACGAACACAAAACAAACATCTGACACCAACCACCTACAATGCATACTGCTCAACACCCGCTCGGTCCACAGACACACCATCGACCTCTGGAATCTACTAGACACCATCTCTCCAGACGTCGCCTTCCTAACAGAAACATGGGTGAACGCCACATCAGCCCCAGACATCACCATTGCCATCCCGGAAGGCTATAAGATCATCCGTAAGGACCGTACCGACCAAACAGGAGGAGGCATCGCTATCGTCCATAAGAAATCCATCCGCATCTCAACCAGCTCAGACGTCAATCTCGCCAACACTGAACACCTTCACTTCCAGATCCACATCGACCCCAAGACCACACTCAGAGGCACCCTCCTCTACAGGCCACCAGGACCCCGTGCACAATTTAGTGAAGACATCACAGACTTCATCACCCCACACGCCCTCCCCTCCGAGGATTACATCCTTTTGGGAGACCTCAACTTTCACCTTGAAAAGAACAACGACCGCAACACCACCACCCTTTTGGACAACCTCGCCAACCTCGGACTTAAACAACTTGTCACTACCCCCACCCACATCGCAGGTCACACACTCGACCCTATCTTCACCTCCAGCAAACATGTCTCCTTCAGCCACACCACAGCTCTCCTTTGGACTGACCACAGCTGCGTTCACTTTACCTACAACAAGACCACATCCAACAACCATCCCCAACCCACTCTGCGAAGAAACTGGAACAAAATCACCATCGACCAGATCTCCTCATCGCTTCTTCAAAACCCCCCCGCCCACTCCTCAAACCCCGACCAAGCAGCCATTAACCTCACCCAATGGCTATCCAACAGCGCCGACATCCTAGCACCGCTGAAAAAACGACAAATCAAACTAGGCAGCAAGAAGGCCTCCTGGTTCAACGATGATCTTAAGAAATCCAAGAAACTCTGTCGCTCCCTTGAGAAGGCCTGGAAAAAGGACCCAAACACCAGCACCAAGGACGCCCTCAAAAACGCCACCCGTATACACCACCAACTGATCCGGAATGCCAAGAAAGCCGCTTTCAAGGACCGACTAGATAGCAACGCCCACAACAGCAAGGAATTATTCAACATCGTCAAGGAATTTACCAACCCCTCAGCCAACTCCAACGACATCACCCCCTCTCAAGCCCTCTGCTACTCCCTAGCCTCATTCTTCCACAACAAAATTGCAGACATCCACAACAGCTTCGACAACCGACCCGAAGACCAACCCACCCAACCCTCTGCAGGACCCCCACCCCCCTTGAACATCCTCAATGACTGGAACCCAATTTCCACTGAGGACACCATCCGTCTGATGAACTCTATTCACTCAGGATCCCCCACAGACCCATGCCCTCACCACATCTTTAACAAAGCAGACTCCATTATAGCACCGCACCTCCGAGACGTCATCAACTGCTCCCTCAACTCCGCAACCTTCCCGGAAAGTTGGAAACATGCCGAACTCAGCGCCCTTCTGAAGAAACCCACAGCTGACCCCACCGAACTCAAAAACTACCGCCCCATCTCGCTCCTTCCATTCCCGGCCAAAGTCATCGAGAAAGCTGTCAACAACCAGCTCGCCGCCTTCCTCGAAACCAACAAATCCCTCGACTCCTCTCAGTCCGGCTTCCGAGCCAAACACAGCACCGAGACCGCACTCATCGCAGCAACAGACGACATTCGAACTCTGCTAGACAACGGAGACACAGTCGCCCTCATCCTCCTCGACCTCTCCGCAGCCTTTGACACAGTTTGTCATAGCACCTTAATACCACGCCTCAGAAACATCGGAATCCAAGGAAAAGCACTGGAATGGATCACCTCGTTCCTTGCCGGAAGAACTCAGAGAGTCCGCCTTCCTCCATGCAAATCAGAAGCTACCGAAGTCATCTGCGGCGTGCCGCAAGGATCTTCACTCAGCCCCACCCTCTTCAACGTATACATGAGCCCCCTCGCGGCTATCGCACGCCAACACAACCTCAACATCATCTCCTACACTGATGACACTCAACTGATACTATCACTCACCAAAGACCCTAACACCGCCAAAACCAACCTACATGAAAGAATGAAAGAAGTAGCCGAGTGGATGAAGTACAGCCGTCTAAAACTGAACTCCGACAAAACTGAAGTCCTTATCCTAGGTACCTCCCCCTCCGCCTGGGATGACTTTTGGTGGCCAGAGGCCCTTGGAAAAGCACCCATCCCGACGGACCACGCACGGAACTTAGGTGTCATCCTGGACTCCTCACTCTCTATGAACAAACAAGTCAACACCGTCTCATCTTCTTGCTTCAATATTCTTCGCATGCTCAAAAAAACATTTTGTTGGATCCCCACCGAAACTAGAAAAACGGTCACCCACGCACTGGTCACGAGCCGCCTGGACTACGGTAACACCCTATACGCCGGTACCACCGCAAAACTCCAGAAAAAACTCCAACGCATCCAGAACGCCTCAGCCAGACTCATACTAGACATCCCGCGTAAAGACCACATCTCCGGACACCTGAAAAACCTCCACTGGCTCCCCGTTAACAAGAGGATTACTTTCCGCCTCCTAACCCACGCACACAAAGCACTCTACGAACTTGGACCCGAATGCTTCAACTCACGACTTTCCTTCTACACCCCCTCCCGCCACTTACGATCCTCCTACCAAGCCCTTGCAACTGTACCTCGCATCAACAAAACCACCATGGGAGGCAGATCCTTCTCCTACCTGGCAGCTAAAACCTGGAACTCACTTCCCACTCACCTTCGCCTCACTCAGAACCACCTTACATTCAGAAAGCAACTTAAAACCTGGATATTCGACAAGTAATTCCCCACCCTTCCTAAAGCGCCTTGAGACCCTCTGGGTATGTAGCGCGCTACATAAATCACTTGACTTGACTGACTTGACTTGACTTTCCCTTCCTTTTGTCTTGTCTTCTTTCTTGCCTTCTTTCTTACCTTGTTGCCTTCTTTCTCTCCTTCTTTCTTGTCTTCCTTCCTTCTATATTTCCTTTTTTACTTCCTCTCTTTCTGTCTTTCTCACCTGCCTTAATTTTCCTTTCTTGCTTTCCTTCTTTGTTTCGTTCTTTCTCAAAGGCAAGAGGCTGGCACCCAATGGTCTAGGTTAGTCAACACCTTTTGGTTGTACTAAAATTATGTGCATGACAAAGTTACTTACAGGGGTTTTCAGCCACACTTTATCTGTCATACCTGTGGTTTGTGTCATTCACATGTTTCTACCACCCACTCAAGCATGCAACAAGAGGAAACACTTCAGTGCACTCCAGCCATTGGCTGTCTTAACTGTGAGTTACGGCATGCTACCCTTTCACAAGGAGCGCATTCAGGAGCACTATGGTAATATGTGATTTTTGAGACCCCAAAAAAATGGTTGCCTTAAATCAAAATTTTTTTTTAGATTAAAAAACTCCGGCCATAGTCCTCAAAAATATGTTTTGCAAAAGCCATGGCAAAACAAAAGAAGAATTGCCAAAAAGCTGGCAGACGACGTCGGACCTATTGACGTTGCCAATGCTTATTTTATTTGCTTCCTTCATTAAGGAAAATGCGAGGGAAATAAGTGGAAGTAGCAAACAGCGCAAGAAAACTGTTTGTATTGTTTGAAGCAGAGAGCACCGCTCCTGCTGTGCACCATCCCATTTGGCTCTTCGGTCCCCTCATGAGTCTCGAGATGTGCACAGATGTGTAATGCAGGAGCTATCACTCTGCTGCAGGAGGGACTTGACAGGCGACCCTCTTCTCCCCAAAACTCCTGTCTCCCCACCCCTTATCTCCAGCTCCCAATTGTGTCAAGTCTTTTCCACTCACCTGAGCAGTGCGTGTGCCATATGTCTCCTTTCGTTTTATTTTACATTGAATGGTTTTTATTAACTGTCAATAAATAGTATTTTATTGTAAGTCATAAGCATAAGTGTGCTGCCTGAGCTCTGACCGGATCCACGCAGAGCTGACGTCCCTTTCCTTGGTCGTGGTGTGACTCGAGAGACAGAACTCCCCCTGCAGCACGGGAAGCCTGCGGCACATTACACCTGTAAGCAGGGACTGGGCCTCAGATCTCCTGGGAGCTATGGATCAGTCCGCCATTAATACTGTTTATCAGTTCAATTAAGAAGGTTAGTGCCGTTCTGATTGATAATATCACGTTATCAGGAAGCAGATAAGCAGCTCTGTGTGACTCTCAGAAAACATGAACAAAATTGCCTTTTCGAAGGGCTCTCCGCCATCCCAATGACGGGGGTAGAACAGTGCTAGCTGCACCTGGCCTGCCAATGGTATCTAAGCCCAAAGCATTGCAGGACTGTTGAGAATTATCCCAGTTTCTCAACAGGCCAGTCAACGTCTGATTTGTTTAGTGACAATCCACCGATGCTTTTTGAATGGTGTTATACAACGAGCTTGTGGGACGCCACCTGGACTCTGTTTGGACTTGCCATTCAGTTGATATGTTACTGAAGTACGTCTGCATCTAACTTAAACTACAATACTACCTAAAGATAACTTGTAAATTGTTAATTATGGCACAACACATGATTCCAGGACAATCCTGTCAGAAAAGGGGAGTGGTGCCTGTGTATAAGCACCTAAATCTGTTAAACCAACTTTTAGATCAAAAAGTAACACAAAGAGGCACAGTTTACCTGGACAAAGAGTGACAATTAAATTAAATAATTAAGGGGAACGCGCGATGCGGCGAAACAAAATGGCCGCTCCCTAACGAGCTCCAGGATGACGAGGAGCGCTCAATGACGAAGGGCTTCGATTTTGGAGGCTTTTCTTGTCACAAATGGCGGATTCTTCTGTCGGAAGCTCCCCTGCCCAAAATTTCAAAGGTTCCCTTGAGTCAAATTAAGAACAGGTTCACATAAACGTACCTCCATATGCAAACAGTACAATCATATATAACAGCGAAAATTAACAGTTTAAAAATCATTTATTATGAATACATTGTAAATAAAAACAATATAGTTGGGATAAATAATCTAGTGCCCTAATCTAAAATAAATAAAAACAAAACAAGACAATCAAACAAACCAGTATTCCTTCCAGTAGATTTTTCAAAATGTGACTACTGTAATTCAAGTCCCAGATAACCTGCAGCGGTATCTTAAAAAGATCAGCTTCTCCCGTATATCGAGTATGGTTGTGGGTTGATGCCATCTTGCTCACTCGCTGTCAGGGTGCTGCAGCTGCCTACTAGGTCTCTGGTAACACCGGCGTGTACTGGGGTTCCGTGATGAATACGGAACCCCAGTACACGCCGGTGTTACCAGAGACCTAGTAGGTAGCTGCAAGCACCCTGACAGCGAGTGAGCAAGACGGCATCAACCCACAACCATACTCGATATACGGGAGAAGCAGGTTATCTGGGACTTGAATTATAGTAGTCACATTTTGAAAAATCTACTGGAAGGAATACTGGCTTTAACTTGTAACAGCGCAATAAATACTGGTTCGCAGACTTTGAACAGGAAAGAGAACCAGCCGCACAGAGTTTTATGACTTTCACCAGACCAATGGATCATAATAGTTGCAGACTTTGATATCTAGAACTTTAGCTGCCTGGGAAATAAGGGGAGATCTGACTGACCCCCTTATGCTGACAGATAAACAGAAAGTCTTGATAAAGGTGGTCATTACCATTAGAACCCACCGAAACGCGTCAACGCCATTCCTGGTACAATTCAAGACTCTGACATCGATGTTGACGTACAGATGCTGTAGTAGCAAAATATTGATGGAAACATAATGGAGTCCGAATGTACAACCTGTATTTAACAATTTTTATGTTTTACTTTTTCTGTCCTTAGCTTCAATTGTGCAAGCCATAATTGATTGTCTTGTTTTGTTTTATGCATTTTAGATTAGGGCACTAGATTAGTTAGCCCAACTATATTGTTTTGATTTACAATGTATTCATAATAAATGATTTTTAAACTGTTAATTTTCGGTGTTATATATGATTGTACTGTTTGCATTTGGAGGTATGTTTATGTGAACCTGTTCTTAATTTGACTCAAGGGAACCTTTGAAATTTTGGGTTGTAGAACGTCATTTCCCTTGACTAGCTTAAGGGGTACCTCTCTTTTTTCATACAAGGAAGCTCCCCTGCTCAACTAGGTATGCTTGTAAGGCACAACATGCCGTTTTTTACCTGAAATTTAGATGGTTGGCTTTACATAGGATGGGGGCCGCCATTTTGTTTTTTTTTCATCTCATCACACAGCGTCTTTTTCTCCTTTATTTCGCTTTTTTCTGCTCCTTGCTGCTGCTTCTCCTCATGGCTTGCCTTTTTGTCGCCATTCCTGCTGGAAATTTGTTTTTTTTATCTGCTGAGCCTTTTTCATCCATGATGTTTCTTTAAAGTGTGTTCTTCAACTACTTCAGCTGCACACATGCGTCACGGACCTCATCTTTTCATGTATATTTTTCCAAGTGCTCCTAATTTTCCTCTAGATTAGTAGAGGTAATGAGATGTAAAACATATTTTTTTCTTATTGCTTGGACATATATTTATTTGACTTTCAGCTTCACTTTTGTACTACTTCATTGGCTCTTCATTTTGATGGCTGCTACCTTCTGAGCTATTCCGGCGTCGCCTCACTTGCTTGTGGATCTCTTTTGGCTCTTTTTTCTTGCCAATAGTGATCCCTTTGGTGTCACATTTAAAATGGAGCCAGCACTCAATTCTAAGGCTCATGGTGCTCCTGCTGCTTCACGAAAAGACTCTGTCGCTGCTGGTAAACGCCTCAAAAAGGACCCCCCCTTCGCCGTCTAAGTCTCCTCTCCCTGTCACATTGGAGGATATTATGGAGGAACTACGCCTCATACGACCTTTCTTGACAGATACTTCTACTACTCTCCAGAGACTTGACGATAAGTGGTCCAGTTTAGATATGAGATTAACTGATGTGGAGCAGAAAGTCAGTGATGCTCAAGATGTTGTGGTCAGAGTGGCCTGTCTTACCAAAGAGATTGATCAGTTAAAGAAAACCTCTGAGGATTTGGAACAACGAAATCAACGCAACAACCTGCGCATTTATGGTGTTCTGGAGAATTCAGAAGGGTCTGATATTATCACGTTTTTGAAATCACAAGTCCTTCCTATTACCGGCATCCCCAAGCACCTAGATGTTAATATTCAAAAAGCTCATCATCTTGGACCAAAGAACTCTTCCTCCACTTCAAAACCCAGAGGCATTATTGCTTATTTCCTCCTTTATTCCGACCTCATGACTGTTCTACTCTCTGCAAAACTACATAAACAACTGCTTTGGTCTGGTCATAAGGTATTTTTCACAAAGGATGTCTCTCGACCAACTGCTGCACGACGGAAAGAGTTTCTGGATTTAAGGCCCACCCTCAGATCTATGAACACTCGATATGCCCTTATCCATCCCTGCTTTTTCAAAGTGACTTATAAAGAAAGAACCTACAGTTTTGACGATCCGGCAGACCTTCGAAAGTTCATCCACACTCACAAGGAGGAGTCCATGGAGTTCAGCAAACCCTAATTCTTATGTGCTCATGTTTGTAGTCTTTTTTTTATTCGGTATTTTGTCCCTTGTGGTAATTCTGTTTTCGTATTTTTTTCTCTTCTTTTTCGAACAGATCCATACCTTGTGATTTTCGTTGTCCAATCCATTTTCTGTGCTGCCCTGATGTTTGTATCCTACTTTCGACAAGCTGCCCTTCCCTCCCATGTGTTTGGTAAGTTTTTTTTCCTCTCTCATATGTAACGTTGTTGTGATCACATTAAATTGTTTCCTCCCTTCCCTCGTTGGTCGGTACGGCTGTCTTGTCCTTCGTTGCTCCCTCCCCTACTTCATCGTTTTTCTTGTTCATGGTCTCTATGGCTAAAGCCTCTCGGCTTTCTGCCATCTCTTTTTTCTCATTTTATCTTTTGGGAGCTTTATTTTCTCACTTCTCCTTTCCTGTCCCAACTTCTCCTCAACTATTCACCATCCCCCCTCCTTCTCTTTTCTCTTCATTCACGTTTTTTCACCTATTTTTCTCTCTTTTTATCATGATCCTCTTTCTTTCCATGGCACTCTTTAGTATATCTTGCCTCTTTTGTTATTCACGTTTTATATCCTCTTTGTATCCTCAACTTTCTCACAATTCGCTCTTTCCTCTAGTCTTCTCTTGGTGGTTTTTGTTCCCACAGCCTCGTTTGCTGTCCTCTTTCAAATTCATTCTTCTTCTTTCTTTTCTAGTCTTCTTCTCTTGTGTATCTCTTTCAGGCTTTACTTCTTTTTTTCCTATCTTCTGGCCTATTCTGCCTTGACTTCCAGAGATGATTGGTCTTCGTGTCATTTCCTGGAATGTTAAAGGACTCCGCAATCCGGTTAAGAAACAAAGAGTCCTCTCTCATTTAGCTAGATTGAAATGTCAAGTTGCCATGTTGCAAGAAATTCACCTTTCCTTGAAAGAATTGTCTTCTCTATGCAAACAATGGGTGGGCGATATTTTCTGCTACCCCTCAGTTGGCAACAAAAATGGTGTTATTATTTTGTTTCACAAGTCGTTATCCCTCCAGTTAAAGAATGAGTACTCAGATACTAATGGAAGATGGTTGTTCTTGGATGTACAGGTTAATAATACTGATTTATCCTTTTGCAATGTCTATGGTCCTACAGGAGTGGATTTATCCTTCTGGAATGATTTCTCTATGCTTTTCTCCTCGCATGCATCTGTTGATCTAATTGTGGGTGGTGATTGCAATCAACTGATGGATCTCTTTTTGGATCCCAAATCCCAGTCTAGATTCACCCCTAATAAGATGCAAAAATCATTTTTTGAAGCTATATCCTCAAGAGGCCTCATAGACTCTTGGAGATTGTCCCATCCTGATACCCTGGAATTTTCCTTTTTTCTCCCGTACACACATCACACTCCCACATAGACTACATTTTCCTTACCCAACACACTCTACAATTTATGACTAATGCAGAAATAGGCTCTATCCTCATCTCTGATCATGCTCCCATTATCCTTGATATTGAGCTGCCCTCTCCCACACTCAGTTCTCGTTGTTGGCGCTTTAATAACTCCCTTCTTTTAGATCCTCAATTTACTGAACAATTTTCTCTTTTTAAGGAGGAATTTTTCCATAACAACCTTGACTCCTGTTCTCAATTTTACTTTGTCTGGGACGCCTTTAAAGCAGCGGCTAGGGGGTATATTATTGATTTTGTTTCTCGCAAAAAGAAAAAAGCCCTCTCTAAATCCTCCCCCATTCTCAAGCAAATTAAGGAATTAGAACATCTTTTTTATACCTCCAATTCTGCTGATGCTCTTTCTTCTCTTGTTAAAGCCAAAATCCAATTTAACAAACATTCTTGGGATGCAGCTTGTAACAACCTTCTTAAATTCAATTCCAAAATGTATGGTGGGCGCAATAAAGCTGGCAAATCTCTTGCTAACTATATTAAAATTAAGAAACAAAGTCTAAAATTGTAGTCATAACTGATGTTAATGGGGATTGTCATTCTTCTGATGATAAAACTCTCGATTGTTTTGTACAGTGCTATTCTTCCTTGTATACTCCTGAATCTACCCCATCTTCTTCTCAAATAGATTCATTTTTCCAGTCCATTCCCAAAGCTTCGAACTCTGATCTAGATTTCTCCTCGCTTGATGTCCCAATTTCTGACAAAGAGATTCTTCAGGCCATTACTCTTTTACCTAAAGATAAATCCCCAGGCCCTGATGGCTTCACTGTACATTTCTGTTTTCATTTTAAGAATGTTCTAATTCCACATCTCTCCTCCCTAATTAATAATTTCCTTTCCATGGGAGGATCCAAAGGTTCTTTTTTACAAGCTATGTTATGTTTGCTTCCCAAGAACGATAAAGATCCATCACTGTGTAAAAATTACCGGCCCATTTCCCTGATCAATACTGATTGTAAAATCTACGCAAAAATGTTAGCCTCCCCGATAAATGTACTTATTCCTGACTTAGTCAACATTTATCAATCCGGTTTTGTCAAGGGTAGATCCATCACTGATAACTCTCGGACTCTTTTAAACATCATTCACCTTGCCTCTAAAATGTCTTCCCCTCTCGCGGCTATCACCCTTGACGCTGAAAAGGCTTTTGATAGGGTTAGCTGGGATTTTATGTTCGGGGCCCTCAGTTGGCATGGTTTTAGTCCTCATATCATTAAACTCATCCTTCTATTGTACTCTGCTCCTTCTACCTCTATTTGGGTTAATGGCGTTCAATCTTCTTATTTTCCACTCCACAGAGGTACTAGACAGGGCTGTCCCCTATTCTCTCTTCTTTTTATTCTAGCCTTAGAACCTTTTCTTGAAAAAATACGTTGTTCCACTTCATACTCTGGTTTTGTACATAAGAACATTGATATTAAATTCACTTGCTTATGCGAATGACATTTTACTTTATATCTCTAATCCCACTACTTCTCTACCTGCTCTCTTCTCCCTGCTTCGTGAATACTCTACAATCTCTGGATATAAGTTAAATATTGATAAATCTGAAGTTTTGCCCCTTAATAAATTTTGCCTTCCTCACATGTTTCAGAGTTCTGGTTTTGAATGGAATCCACGGCATATTAAATGTTTGGGTATTCTTTATGCGAATAACATTAAAGATACTGTTAGTTTTAATCATAAAGATATTCTCGCCAAGCTCTCTGCTCTTATTGACCGTTGGTCTCCATTATTCTTATCATGGTGGGGGAGATTGGCAACAATCAAAATGATGCTCCTTCCTATTATTAATTTTTACTTGTCTATGCTTCCCATCTCTCTTCCTGCATATTTCTTTAAGCTTATTAATTGCATTCTTATTCGGTTTCTATGGAATAATCGCAAATCCAGGATTTCTATATCTCGTCTCCAACAACCCAAAATTTTGGGGGGGGGTTAATTTTCCCAATCTTATCCATTTCCACTCCTCCTTTACCTTAAAGCAAATATGGCCCTTTTTATCAGATTCCTCTCCTCTCCCTGTCATAGCCTGGAGTGCCATTGAAATGGCTCAGCTCTCGCCCTTTTCATTGCTTACTGCTACTCGCTTGTCTCAACCTCCCAAGAGACTTCTTTCTCCCATTTTCAAACACTCTAGGGCGCTCGCACTCTCCTTATTTCGCTCCTTCCTCTCACAATCACGCATTCACTCTCTCACTCCATTATTTTTTAACTCATCCCTTAAAATTAATAATAGAGCCCTTTTTTGGAAGGAGTGGATCGATAAAGGCATAATATATGCGGATTCGCTCTTCACTGGTGATTCCCTGTTAGATTTCTCCGTTCTTCAGTCCAACTTCAATCTAAGGAATAAATATTCTTCCCAATATTCAGTTCTCAAACCAGCTCTTACCACCCTCATATCACATCATAATTCCCTACCAGATTCCTTTTCAGCAAATTCCTCTCCACCAGATTTCTCTATCCCTCTCAAAGCTGCTGTTATTTATAAGATCTTTTCCCGTTCCACCTCAGATCGCCCCAAATCCAAACCGGAACTTGCATGGGAAAAAGATTTATCACAAGAATTTTCCATCCCTGTCTGGGATTCCAATTGGTCCAAAATTCACACTGCCTCTCGCTCTGCCAGTACCACACAGACTTTATATTTTTTTTTATAATCGTCTTTTCCTGACCCCATCGGCCTTGTTTAAATTAAAATCCTTGGAATCCAGTCAATGTCGGTCCTGTCCTCATGCAAATAGTGATCTTTTTCCTATGTTTTTCCATTGTCCGCTAGTCAAAATCCATTGGCAACAAATTTGGTCTAAATTAAATGATATTTTAAATTTTACCCACGCTTTTGATATCACTCATATCTTCCTTGGCGGTTCTTCCCCAGTTTGGAATGTTTCAAGAAATGTTCGTAATTTTATAGATATGTTTATAGCTATTTCCTTGCAGGTAATTACTACGAACTGGAAGGACACTTCACAAATTTCTTATAATGCTTGGTGGAATTTGATTTGTCATCACCATAGACGTGATTGTGCCTTTGCTACTACTACTCCTCTTTTGATAAAAAGAGATTTGTTATGGTTACCTTTAACTGATTTTCTTTCTAAACGTACACCTTAATTTTTGCATATATATTGTTATTATACAGTTTATATAATGTTTGCATTCTCTTTCTCTTTTTCTTTCTTTCCCCCACCCCTCTCTCTTTCTTCCCCCTCCTCCTTTCTTTACAAACCCTTTTAAAAAATGCATTTTCCCTGAGTATGTTTAATTATTTCCCTTTTTGGGATATTTCCTTATTTCAACTCCAAATTGTTTATTTCAACTTGTTTTTACTCCTATTGCTAGTGATTCTGTACTGATGTTTTACATGGTATGTTTCTCTCAATAAAGCTTTCGAAACTTAAAAAAAATTAAATAATTAATCAATAAACGAATTTACCGCAAAAATGCTGCATAAACGCAATAGTTTGCCTCACAATTTTCATTTATGGTGCCGCTAAATTTCCTAATCTATTTTACAATTTCAACTGACCAAAGGAAAAAGCATCATAAAAAAGAAAGAAATTGTGGGTACATACAATTACCAATAGACATTATGAAATCCTTAAATACACCTCCCTAGGTTTCTGAGACTCAGCAGTTGCAAAAAAAGAGCTGCTATTGCAAAAAATGTTAAGACAGTTCCAAAATCACTTCCTCAATGACAAATCCAAAACAAGAATATGCTCAGTGAGCAACCAATCAGCTTCTGCCGATGCTAATTGGCTATATTGAAAGCCTAGAAAGAAATGAGTAACACTGCCTTCTATACTTGGCACTAAAATGTGTGATTGAAGGCAAATTGTGTCAAGCAACTTGGAAGTATAGAAAGCAATGTTTTCACTGCTTTGGTAGTTTTTTGTTTTTTTTATATAGCGCGAACTTCACCCGAAGGTAAGCACGTGGGCTGGGGAGGAGAAGCCAGACCGGTGAGGGACCCGCGACAAACCCCTAACGGGAGGCGGGACAATGGGCAGGCAGCCAGTAAGCCCGGAAAATCACCAGGCACTGACTGGGCAGCGTGGCTTAAATGGGCAATAAGCAGGGGGCCACCAGTGTGCACCAGGATTTAAGGGCGTGGGCCCCCCCACCCAGGATATATGCATTCGCCACAGCTGCGATGCGGGTGGGTGTAGCAGCCGCAGGCAGCGGACAGGCTCAGGCAAGGTGGGGACAGCACAGAGGGACAGCAGACAGAGCGTAAGAGCCAAAGAGGAGACACTCAAACCTGTGCCCTTAGGATGCCTTATGGCAGGGGCACAGGGAGTAGGCTATGGGTCACCATGGGGTCAGCAGAGGGCAGAGACAGCACTTGCAGCCCGGGCTAGGCATGAGGGTCGCGCAAAATACTTGGCAGCAAGGTGTAGCTGAGAGGCCGCAAGAAAAGTGCTTGATCTGCTGCGAAGGGGCAATGGCTCAGGGCGCTGTCAAAACTGCTGTGCTGCTGTGAAGGTTAAGAATTGGACTGGAACTCCAAGCGAGGAGGCATGAACGAATGGTTTGAAAACAGATTGCATGTTTTGTATGACAATATGTAAATAAAAGCAGCGGCCTTTTGCACCATCACCGAATTGCGTTATCTGTGAGCACATGGGCAAGTGGGTGCATGCGTGGACTGGGGAGCTCAGGGGACTAGCCCACTTGAGAGGGGTTTCAGATGCTTTACATGAGCACCAGTTGCATTACATACGGACACATTCATTTCTAGGCTCGGGGAGGTTTAGTGATTTGACCCGAATCACAGGATGTTTGAGCGTCGGGCCAGATTTGAACCCAGTTCCCCAGCTTCAAAGGCGACCACTCTAGCTCCACGCAGCCACAGAGAATCAGCAGGGGAGAGAGGAGCTGAAGAGACCACAAAGCCTGACATTTGGCATACAGACGAGGGGCATATAGAGGGCAGGACGGAAGGGCTGGGAGGAGATTTAGTGTAGGGTACAAGTTCGCACTGAAAAAACACACACCGATGGTGATAATCCGCAAAAAAAATATATATAAAGCAGTTCCATAGGTAATCATTGGACGGCTACAACACTGCAACCAGTCACAAAGAGTACTGCTCCAAGTGAGGGGAGGGCGAACAAACATAGTAAAGACAAAGAGACAACAAATCACTAGCACAGAATTGCAAATTTACAACAGGGCCATCTCATAGGAGAGGAGAAAGTGGCTGGCAAACTATAGAATACAATGACAACAGCAAAAGATGTCTGCAGCAAGACCGCAAAACGTAGTCTGAATTGCAACATATTTGTGAGCACAAGAAATTCAGTGGAAATCAGGGAATTGAATATTATTCTCCCTCCTACAATTACGCCTACAAATGTCTTCCCCGCAATGCTCAGAAATGTGGATTCCTAAACATGATTGCTGCTAGATAAATCTTTTCCAGGATAAGAACTATAGGCCTGTATCTCTTGTAGGAGCCTGTATCAAAATCCTACAAAAAGCAGTAAGCAGCAAATAGATTACTCCCTTTATTTAACATCCACTTTGAAGGTCTTTCCTTTCTACCCACTCCACTGGATGCCACGGTTACATGATGTATGGCATGGCTCCCCAAATCCCTTTCCTCTTGATGTAGATATGTAAAACTGCTTGTCAGTTTCTAGGCGTCAAGGACTAGATGACCATCAACAAGCTCAAAGTAACCGCAGACAAGACGGAGATATTGGTGACCACAGGAAGTGGGAATCTACAAAATTAAATCTGCTGGCCACCTCAGCTGGACTTTTGTGTCCTGAGCTAGTGCTTCAGTCAGAAATGCATGTTTTTGGTAGTTGGTGACTAACATTCATAAGACCCACCTACACAAGTGAATGGTGTGTGGGAAAAGGACACTCCACAGACTACGATTAAGGCAACCACCAGAGACTGAAAGATTATCTTTGCACACCTCTACTTCAGTGGTATGTATATGCAGTAAAGGACTGCCTGTCACTATTGCTCTGACCTCATTCCATAGTATTTCCTATATGAGACTTAAAGAGCTGTGCTAATTAATATAAAGCTACAGAGGGACCTTCTCCAAGCATTGTCCCATGCTGCGGCCAAACACCACACAGCATGCTCGCTCGGCTGTGATACAGACAGAAATAATGTGCTTCACTCCATGTATCCTCATCCTGCTGCAGACATCTCCCCCCTGCCTGCTAATCTGCTTAGGCCAGCAAGTCTCCGACCTGGCAGGCCCGAGGCTCTCTCCAACAGCAGCTTCACTTAAGCAGAACACAGAAGATAGTTCCAGGAAAATGGCCTCAGCTAGGAGGAGAATCAATGTTATGTCTTGAAAATCCATCACTGGTCCATTTCAATTACACTTCACTGCACTTACATCTTTAGTCTTGGCATAAAAAGGCACCACGGAAGAACATCAGCATGATTTAAATGTGTATTATTGCGGCCTTATCAAATCACATTTTTCGCGAGTTTATTCTGGCCCTTCCAGCTACTGAATCTAATTGCATAGCATTGTCTCAGAATATGTGCGTGTTTTGTAAACGAGTTCAAAGTGTTCAGGCGATATATTTTTTCACTGTGCACACTGTTTCTTCTCTAGCATTATTAATAACTGAGCAGTCCAGAGATTGCAGAGATCACACAGGGAGTACACTTTAGATTGGCCAATGACAAATTACAAATTACAAAACCAAAGGAGAACAGGAATAGGGTTCCGTTCAAACGGTTTGACACAGGCAGCCATGTTTCACAAACCACGCTACTCAGGAGATTAGAAAGACAAGCTTCACAATTTGCCTGAGCCTGTGGGAGAGTGTTCAGATCAAACCAATGTTGAAACACTCCTGAAAAACTACCGGCTCCCAGGAGAGGCAAAAATAAAGTCCAAAACTCCAGTGCTTAATATGAACCAGTGGCTTTCGGTGCTTGGCACCAGCACTTAACTGTCAACACAGGCACTTGTCTGCCACCAGGTGGCGCTGTCTGGCTAATTTAGAGATGACCACAACCACAGTCAATTATTAATTCAATATACATTATAAACAATTGACACCTGCTGCCCAAGCCACTCTTATATAGCTTGGGAGGCTTGGAATGGTCCAAATTGGCACATTTGTAGAAGTGTGATGGTTAGTAGTTGTGTTGTTACCATCATTGGCAGCATGGCAGGGGCAATGTGTGGTACAAGCTGCAGTGGCCTCCTGACGAGTGCCCTGAAGCTTACTTTTTTTTTTACAAATTAAGCACTGGTCCAAACTCTAGTGCTCCATGTATAAGGCTTACTGGGCATATGCCCTGGGGACCTGCGAGACCAGCCACACACTGTGTGCCCAACAGAAACCTGGGATCAACTACGGTGAACGTTTATGGTGCACACAAATTTAATAAACAGAGTTACAAAAAATGATAGTAAACCTTATCTCTCAAAGGGCTGCCAGAGCAAGTAAACCCATGGAGGCAGATCCCTGGGAGGTCAGGGTCACAGACTGGAAATCAGTGAACACAAGTCTAAAGGTGACACCAAACAATCCTTTCTGGAAACACCTGCAACCAGAACTGTTCGCCAGGCAGTCAGGTAAAACTTTTCGCCTCTGTGGTCGGTGACTGAGGACTAAGAGGCCAGGACCCACTCTTTATCAATTGGACTCCATAGGCCCCTGCCCTTTACGTTTTCTGTATCCTATTGAGTGCTCCGAAGTAACCTGAAGGAGACACATACGCTCAGCAAAAGCTCTAAATGAATAATTAACTAGCACAGCACACACACGTCCTCAAGCTCACATCATCAGATTAGTCATCACCATAGAGGAAATTCAATACCTAAACAGTGATGAACTGATGCAGCTTCCAAAACTAATGTTAGAACATTAAGAACATACCAACCCCGACATGGCACCAAGGGGTGCCACAGGGCTCTTGTCTGAGCCCTAGTCTCTTTAACATCTACGTGGCCCCCATGGCTAGAATCTTGAAAGAGTTTGGGTTCATCCCGGTTTCTTACGCGGATGATACTCAGCTCTTGTTTCCCTTCAAAGCTCTTACCAACGAAGTGAGGACGTCCTTCTCTGAGGGCATGAAAGCTGTGGCTAAGTGGATGTCATCTAACTACCTCCAATGTAAATTAGGCAAGACGGAGGTCATGCTTTTTGGGGATGCTAGGATCATGTGGACACCGGACTGGTGGCCGCGGCATCTTGGCCCAGTGCCTGAACCCAAACAATTTGTGAAAAATCTAGGGGTACGCCTTGACCGTGAGCTCTCCCTCAGCATGGCAACTGGGTGGTGGGCTCATGCTTCCACGTCATTGGTCTCTTGCGATAAGTCTTTCCCCTGTTGCCTGACTCTACTAGAAAAACCCTGGTGCAGGCCCTGGTATTGAGCCGTTTTGACTATTGTAACAGTCTCTTGCTGTCAGCCAATGAGGGAGTACTAACTAAACTCCAGGTGGTGCAAACATGGCAGCTAGGCTGGTGTTAAACACCCCGCCTAGATCACCATCTAAACCCCTCCTGGATAAATTACACTGGCTTTCAGTTCGCAACACGGTTAAGTTCAAAATTTGCTGCCTAATTCATAAGAGCCTAAATGGACTAGGGCCATTTTACTGGACAGACTAATTTATTCCATATAACCCTGTCCGGCCTCTTAGCTCAAGCAGCCAGCTTTAACTGAGAGTGCCAGCTGCGAGGAAGGCCATACAGGGCGGCAAGGCTTTGTCCGTCGTCGGGCCCACTCTATGGAATATGCTCCCTCTCGCGCTCAGGCAATGCTCAGAACATCTGAGTTTTAGGAAACAACTTAAAACGTTTCTGTTCCAGACCTAATTTACTGAATATGTCATACTGATTGCTTATAACCGTGCTTCTGGTTTGTTTTGTCTGTTTTTTCTGTGTGCAGAGATACTCCTGACGGAGTCGATTCGAGCACGTTAAAAACACGCAAATAAATAAATAAATGCTAATGCATACACATACAAGAGTACAGAAAATGTATACAGTGTACAGGAGTCTGCATGTGATTTCTAACCTGATTGAAATAAGGCTCATCCCGAACCAGTTGCGCAATTAACGTGACCAGACACTGACACCAAAACAGCACTCTTAGGACAGACATTGAAGGCTAACCATGATGCCACAGACACATGCATTTACAATGCATCCTTTACAACACATCCTTTACCATGCAATACCACACATGAATTAAACATGAATGGGCACACAAAAATCTGGGGAGTTTTGTTAAAAAACCTTAGAGATTCACTGGAAAAAACAAAGGTTAAAGTATCTTATAGATGGGTGACTTTATCAGTGACAACATTAACATTTTGAACTTTAAAAAAACCCACAGAAAAGTCACCTGTTATAGTTAGCAGAACTAACTATAACTTGCACCCCGCCATGTACTGCTTATATGACATCACTCAACATGTTCTATATCATTTATGACATCACTAATGACATCTCAAGTGACATAGTTCATGACATCACTGATGACACCATCCAAAAAGTGTGTTAGCTTGATAATTTACATAGTGCTGGGTAACTACCATATTACTTTTTGCTCTAATTTTGTACAGCCCGTGTCCCGCTAATCAGTGTAAGCTCTGTTGAAGCCACAGAGCTCTCCACATGCTCGGTAGAGATCTCTAAGTGTGAAGGGCACTATTTCCCCAGTGAGTGCAGGATATCATAGTGCTGACCTAGCAGACCGTGGTCCATCTGCTATTCTGTAAATGAGACCCTCAGCTTTCCCATTTTTACTATTTGCAAATTTATCACATAGGTATTTTCTGTTCTAGAGTACTTCAATTCTGGTGCTGAATGGGGAGGATTGTGTCTGTGCATTTATAATCAAGACAATCGACCCAGTTCACAGTTGCCCCTCTGTAGGCTTATTCCTGTGTTTGGAATAAAAAAATTGTGCTTTCACAACTGAATTATTTCTGTCCTTGAAAAGCTGTCCTGGTGCATGAAGGAGTCACTTTCCCCGCAACCCCATCAAACTATCAATTTTGTAGGCTCTCCACTTCCACCACCAGAAGCTCCAGCACTAAGAAGACATGTGTTCCAACCCTTGATAAGAGAAAAATCTCGAGTGGGTCTGTGGGGAGAAACTGTGTACAAATTATTAGCGAATTCTCCTAAATGTGCAAGTTTGTGGTATTCAGCAACTTTTAAAGGCGGACCCGCTCAGAAATGCATAGAAACCTTTACTTCATTTCATATCTATGCACATAGAAATTCCACTATTTTTGTGGAATATCGCTCTGAGTAAACCCCATTTTTAGGCCAACATCCCTCCATCCCTCATTCTGTAGATGGGAGATGTGACTTCTTCCGAGCCAAGACCAGCACAGCATGTGCTAGGACCAGTGCCCTGTGTCCTTAAATGAAAGTGGCAGAGCTGTTGCAGCTTTTTCAATACTGCCATCACGCGCCAGTATTTCAGACAGGGCTGCAGGCGCACGAGCTTCCTGTAGGTTTATGAAGTCGGAAACCCTGCAGGGAGACGAGTAAATCAAAAGTCAAAATGGCTGAGTCTGCAGCCGAGTAAATAGGTCACATCACTACACGTCGTTTCATGAGTTGTGCGCGTCCTCGGGGCACGGCACACAAATCAACGAGGCCCACCTGCTGCTTCCGCCTCGCTCTGGTGTACCTCGAGCGCGGTTTTAGAAACCTTGGGGTGTTCTGGTCTTCAAAGGGGTGAATAATTATGGCAGCGGTAAATTATGAAATGCAGTTCTGCTCACTCTGATTATTTTTCACCTGTGCTACTCAGACCTGTCAGCACTTTATTGTCCTTTCGACTCAATTAGTGCCCGTGATCTGAGTAGCTGGCTCCAGGGAACATGACGGGGCATTTAAATAACAATAAGTTGCTTCTATAGAGAACTTTATACTGAAAGTCTTTCATGTTTAATTTCTGTACTTAACAGGTGTAACTATTACCCAGTTTAATGGCAAAGGGATGGAAGAGTGAGCTGGATATGGCTGGCACAATTCAATTGAAAACACTGTATCTTTCAATAGTGGTGGCCAATCAGATCATCGAGACATCAAACTCATTTACATAATTTAGGGGCAGCAGTGTGGCTAAGATGCCACAAGCCTTGATGAAACAAGGGGAAACAGGCTCTCTGTTCCTTGTTGGCAAGTGCAATATATCCATAATCAAGGTGCATTCGCCTACTAGCCCCTTGCACCTTTAGCCCCAGTGGCAATGCACCTGTTACACTGATGATAGCCATGGCCATTGCTCCACAGATGAATCCCTGTGATCAGGGGAAACACTTTCCAGCACTGGGCTACCATATAACAAACCTACTCAATTCTCACCTCTTCTACTTAGTATGTTGGTGTCATAAACCCGGGCACAAAAGTCCTCAGTACCTCACATTCACGAGCCGTAGTGCTCAACCCTGGCATCTTGCAGTGCTTGTTGACTTTCCTTGTAGGAAGGATAACATGGTTTTCTGAAAAAATGCCTTGATGTCTAGAGAAGCTTGCATAGAAAGGGAGATGCTGCTACATCTTCAACTCGAAGGGCCTTATTGGGTTAAATGTTGTTATTAACCAACAACAAGAAAAGATGGTTGAATCAAATTGTGAAACTGCACACAAGATGGCTTCTCAGATCGCAAGCCCTAGAAAAATCCTTGATTCAGCCGAAAACACATAAAGAAGTGAAATGGCTGTAGATGGTCCACCTCACTCCCTGTCATCATGGATATCGTTTCCAGGGCTGGGCGTTTGACCTAAAATTATTTCTGTCAGGTGTGAGAGTATATTTAGCAGAAAGAAAGCAACTCAAACTAATACCCAGAATGCTTTAGGTTTTTAGTGCCCAGTTGGATTCACTATTGCACCTCTCGCCTCATGGTTTGAAAAGACAGTGGCCTAATTAAATGTAAATATATCAATTTGTTTTTTTTAATTAAGTTAGTTTGACTTTTTTCCCTCAGACCACCATACTTTAATTCAAATGTATTTAAGTATGCTTAGTAACTAAAAACTAAAAATTCACCACTGAAGTTACTAAAAAATCTGTGTGAAAAGTCTCATGAGTGGATGTACCAATGGTCACAGGCAATATTACTTAGAGTGCGTTGGGTTCATAAGTTGCAGTAAAATTAACCGAGGAGTCGTGTTAGCAGAGAAAACCGGCTATTTCATACACTGGGCGAAGGGTTGATTATATTTTTTTAGTGGCTTGTGTCAGAAACATTGAGTCTTATGTTTACCTCATTGATGCATGCTATTACCGCTTGCCGGCATGTTCACACTCCTAGTGCATTGAAGCAATGGTGCAAGACATATTAACACTCAGTCAGGAGTGCTGGACAGATGGCGATAATGCGCGTAGTAATTTCAAGGGCTTAGTTTCAGCCTTTGCCCAAGCTGTTTCCGGTTACAAGCCATTTTTGGCATAATTCTAAGGTTGGAAAATCTCCCAGCTGCAGACGAATTAGATTCATTTTGATGTGGAAGGAATAACAAGAACCTAAGATTGCCTGCTGCACTAGGGTTCTGTAGGAGTGCATGATGATCCAGGAATGAGCTCGATTTGAAAACGCTTTTTTATCCTCCAAGAAGGTTAATTCATGCATGGTGTTGTTGACATGTTTCTTGAGGACATAGAAAGGCACTAGGAGCTCCCACAGCCCTTTAATTTGTAGGTTCTCTATGCAAGACAGCAAGTAGTCCCTATGTGGGCAGTGTCCTGTGGTGGTTGATAATTCTGTCCAAAGCCTTTGGTCTAGTTGATGATATATATATACATATTTACATATGAGTACATTGACAATCTACTTAGATACTTAATTCTGTAGTTGAGAATAGTCAAACTATACTTACCAATATATACTTATGTTCATGATATTGTGGTAGTCAATATTCTGGATACAATATTATTGCAGGAAATATTTAAAAGTAAATATTGTTCTAGAATACACATTAGTGGAGAGTCCTGTTTTCTTCTATAGTCGCCTTTAAGAAAGACTGCCCAGTGATATAGGTGAACCACGTCACAGGTTATTACCGTGACCGGACAGACCTTTGATTCCACTGGGCATTTCCCTGGTGGAACAGGGGCCCATTTGAAGTTGGTTTGGAAATCCGGGGCCACTCCTGGTGCCTCTGTCGGTTTCCCCAGCTCCCCGAGGCTACTTGCAGCAGGCATGGGGAGACTATAAGAAAGAGAAAGAGAGTAAGGGAAGGAGAGGCAAACTAGAGAGGAAGGGATCAGAGAAGGAAAAGAGGGAGAGGAGAGAAGGTGAGAGAGAGAATGCATGGATGGAATGAGAGACTGCACATGGAGATGAAGAGAATGGGTATGTTTTGACTATTTTTTGATTCCACTATCTGTCCCTGGTTAGAACTCATTTTCTTGGGGCCCTGTGTGTTCTGCACAGTGGTCACAAGTCAGTGACACGGACTCTGGACACTCATGATGTGAAAAACCTCTGTGATCCATGATCTAATAGTCTGAGGTTTCACTAAGTCAAAAATATATATTTTTTAAGAAGATGTTAAATAAATCAATTTGTGGTACATCGTGCTACTCACATGTATTAAGAAGGTGTCTTGGCTAGCATGCTAAAATATATATTTTTCATACTTAAACCTTGTCAGTATCTAGAAAAGGTTCTCATTATTAATGTTACTTGCAGTGCTCTGTACACGCATCAGTGTCAGTTCGAGGCATCCTCAGGCTTCATGTGATTAAATACTCCCTGGTGCGTGATGTCCACCGCACAAGGATCAATACTTATCTCCTGCCAAATTAGGATTTATCATCCAACCAAAGTCTCAGGAGTTTACAGCCTGATTTTTAAACCAGGCCATTTTCTCCCAGCCTCCACCTCTGGTACATTCAAGTCAGTGTGCACCCTGAAGTGTACTTTTTATGCAAATGAACTCCTTTTATGTGGTTCATCTGGCGAGCTTTCCTTTTGGAGGATGCTTACTTATATAGGTACTTACGGTAAAATAAAATTACACATCTGTGGTTGTTGGCATCTTCAGGCAGTGAGAGTTCAGGAGTTATTAGCTGTGAGAGCTTGAAATGATCTTCATAAATAAATGATAGGCTTTCTTTTAGCAACACAAGATATCTGTTTTCAAGCTTCTGCACAGGCAGGTAGCCAGTCTGCACCCACCATAGAATTGCATGTTGAAGTGTGGTATACATAAAACAGATTTATACTTGTGGAGCCTGTATTTTTCCATGGTGAATGGCAACAACAGAACTCATTGAAGACCTTTCAATGTGTGCATGCAATGTGGTACATTCACTAATCTGTGGGAAGATTTGTACATGGGACCCCATCTCTGCAACTCACTACAGTACTAAAGGGAGCGGGTGCTTGGATGAGGCCTGTAGCATACTTGGCACCATGAAAACTCTGCACTAATAGATAGAAAACAGAGAGGCTCAGGGCAGTTGCACTGCTGCTAAACTCCACAGTAGGGATGGAAACCACCATCTTCATGGATCACAGACAGAATATCGGAAACAAAAATAGTGTGTGGACAGAATATTGTGTTCCTTTGTGCAGAACGGATGTGTTCAAGTCAAAGTCAAAGTCAAAAAGTCTTGTATAGCGCACAGATCACCGTTAGGTCTCAAGGCACTGCACTGTTGTACCCAGATTTCACCTCTGGGTGTGGCTCTTCGAAGACTGAACATAAATCAGTCCATGGGCATGCTTGGGGACCAAAATGGCTTGCAAACAGCAGCCATTGGTGCGCCAAAGGATATTCAGAAACACGTCAGTGTGTACATTGCATAGCATTGATGCTTCAAGCTGTGGTAGCTTCAGCTATAATGAACTCTTACACGTGTATTAAGGACACTATTCTATTTGTCACACCACAAGGGAGCGGTAGTAAATACTACACGTCATATGGTTCTTTAGCAGGTAAGAGTTGCTACTGTAAACACATTAGTACATATAATATCAACAATATCTGTGTCTATGTTCAGGTACTCTCTTCCAGCCCGAGCTATAATGGAGCAACATTTACTATACAGAGTGGGGTGTGTTGGTGAGGGAAATAACCGATGATCACGGCCCCGGTATTGAAAGATAATATATAATAACATAAGATAGCTTTTACATTACACAATTGTTGTTCTTTGCCTGGACATACGATAGGGTATGTCCGCTGGAGGAATAGCTGCTCTCAGGCCTTACTTCTCCTGCCAAAGAAAAGCCCACCATGGCTAAGGGCTGACACAGGCGCCACTTATATGGACATTTTGATCAATTAAGTCGTTCACATTTCCAAGAGTAACCTCCTGTATGAGCCAAGGTTTGCCGAATAAACTTCCTCCGCTGCAGGCATAAGATGGTGGCCATTTGCAAGAAAATCCCACTAGCTACTGAGAGCATTGTTAAAACAGGAAAAATGGCGACACAGGGCCAAATCCCATCGCTGAAAGCAACAAAGCGAGGGAAAATTTTGATAGAAACATCTCCAGTAGAGGCACCTATAGTGCAAAGCCAGGGGATGTCCAGGTTGACACCATAAGTGGTCCCTGGAAAATATTTGATAGCGTGGGTAGGGGCGCACCACATTGGACCCATGATGAGAGTAATCTCCCACTCCAGGTATCCTAGCCTGGGACCCACTCTCAGAACACCTCTCCTCGATCGTATCTGGCTGCTCTCATTCATATCTATAAAGCTGCTCACTTGCAGACAGTTTTCCAGATGAGCACGGTCTGTATGTAACTCGTGTTTTTCTTTCTCCTAGAAACAACAAGCATTGAAAATGCAATAGGTCTCGCCTCGTGTAAGTTAAAGCAATTCGTTTTGTAATTAGGTGGCTTTTTAGCTTTGCTTTTATTAGTGTTTTTTAAACTTTCATGTACATAACATGCATATGTTTGCATGCATTTATATAGATATGCAGATGTGTATATATATATATATATATATATATATATATATATATATATATATATATATATATATATATATATATATATATATATATATATATATATATATATATATATATAGTTGTGCTGAAACTCCAAGTTACCACCTCCAATCCCATAGAACCGGCGAAGCAGGAGACAGACCACGAACTTCAGGTAACTGATTTTTATTTGCAGATTTTTCTGGTGCAACCAACCATGACGCGTTTCGGGCTATGCATATATAGTTATATATGTATATATCACCTACTGGCATTTGCCAGTAGGTAGTTATAGTTAGGACCTACTTTCCATAGGAAAATCACAACATTCTATTTGGAATAACTTTGGCGCTGGTGGATGAATCTTCGCGAATTTCTCCAAGAAAATGGCCTGCTCCGCTCCGCTCCTTCCCTGAAAGTTTGGGGGTGATTCGTCAAGTGGGTGCTGAGAAAAAAGGGGGGTCCCAAAACGTTTTTTCCCCCATGCAATTTTCCATAGGGACCTTTAGCCAGGACTACAGCCCGAACGGCTGAACGGAATTACACCAAATTTGGCAGAGAGGTAGAGTTTGGTTCTCAGATTGTGCTTTTTGTTAAATGGTGTAAATCCGTTCAGTAGTTCCTGAGAAAATCAAAAGTAAAATCATAGTGATATCTAGAGATGAAGTACTGTACGTGTACGGAAATATGTACAATTACGGGCACGAGCTGCATGTTGATTGGATGTCAACTGTCTGACAACACTCCAAACCAGGAAGTGTTGGCAGCCATCTTGTGCCTCGGTAGAACCGAGTCACAAGAAAACAGTAAAACGAAGTTGAAAAATAAGGAAAGGGGGCAGGGTAGAAACATCCTGACCTTCTAGGCCTGCTCAGGGGGTCTCACATGGATCTTTAGGCCCCAATCTTTTTTTTTTTTTTTAAATAAAAAATCACGGGGTACACGTATGGTACTCGTACGCGGTGGAAAAGGAAACAAAACTAGAAGTCCGTTTTATTCTTAATTAGCTCCTGAGAGGGCCAAATCCCGGGGGTAATTTTTTCCATAATGGGGGGCTTGTAAGGTCTCCCGAGCCCCGGGGATCGCCACGCTCTCTGGTCTTTTAAAAAAAAAAAAATTAAGTATTTTTTCAGCCTCCCCTCCCTACGCGTATAGTAAGTGTACTGAAAACCGTACAATTACGAGCACGAGCTGCATGTTGATTGGATGTCAACTGTCTGTCAACACTCCAAACCAGGAATTATTGGCAGCCATCGTGTGCCTCGGTAGAACCAAATCACAAGAAAACAGTAAAACGAAAAATGTTGGCTTTAACTATATGTATGCGGGGGGCTCCTGACCCCCCCCTGGAGCCCCGAGGATTCGCCAGTCTCTGTGACCTCTTTTTATTTAAAAAAAACTGTGGGGGGGTTTCAAGCCTCCCACACACGCCCCAGGGTTCACCACCTCCCTAGGGCTCTAATATAGAAATAGGGGGGAGGGGCCACCCAGGCATGGTGACTACCACTCCTCGGGGCTTTTGAATGTTGGGAGGGGGTTCGCACTGTCCCCTTCCTGGAGCCTTTGATGGCCCTGGGGACCACAACCTTTCAGGGCCGGCTACTGCAGTGTCCCGGGGTGCCTACAGTGCCGACTTCTGCAGTGCCCGGGGTGACGAAAAGCAATGCCGGCTCCCGAAGAACGCGGGGAGCCGGCTGGGACCGTCCGGGCTTTGGGGCTCATAAAAAACAGTTCTTTTCAGAACTAACTTTACTGGTCAAAAAAAGAGCTATATTTCTATGATAGTATGTAAAACTTTACGTTTTTTTTTCTGCACCTGTTGTACTCTACGCATGCACAGCCTCTTTTCCAAGCCCATGCTTCTTTGTTTTTCTTCAAGTTCGCCAAGCAAACCTCTACTCATTTTAGGTGTTACATTTTCTGCTTTCTTCTGCCGGGTCGTGTGCCTCATCCGCTGCTATACTTTTGTAATATATTAATAATCATATTCTATCTATATTTATTTGAAACGTATTGCCGAGGCGCCAAACGTTAATTACATACTCCGTCCTCCGCCATTTTAGTAGTTTTCCTCCGTTATTTTTATTATACTTGCTACTTTTAATTTACCCCCGCCTATCTTCTCTGTGATCCATGAGATTTCCTGCCATAGACACCACGGTGTTTGTCCTTGGCCTCCGATTCTATCAGACTTGGTCACACGCATAGCTAAAAACTAATTTGAAGCACGTAAGGCACAGCCATTACAACGCATGACCGTCACCACAAAGCCATTACCGTGCTTATTCCTTTATCATGCGTGGTAAATGTATAGTAGTTGTTAAAGCATGCGTGGTAAAGCCATATGCGTGCTAATGAATTTGTGGTGACGGTCACGCGTTGTTATGACCGCGTTGTAATGACTCCCCCCCCCAGGACACTGCAGGAACCGGGTCTG
Organism: Lissotriton vulgaris; assembly: GCF_964263255.1. Lineage (NCBI taxonomy): Eukaryota > Metazoa > Chordata > Amphibia > Caudata > Salamandridae > Lissotriton > Lissotriton vulgaris. The sequence goes on from NC_141691.1 coordinate 1,870,103,748, forward strand.
GGCGTGGCGGATTCCACGGCATCAGGCAGCCTCCCTCACACAATATAAAAATCCCAGGGGGGTGATCGTTTTCGTGGTTTGAGGGGCATCATTGAGGCCTACACAGTTAATTTTGTTGGGGGGTAGGTTTGCAAGGGAAAATGTCGCAAGAGGTTGTAAATGTGGTACATATTGTTTTGTTTTACTTTAATTTCCTTTCTATGTTGTAGTCCATCCAGAGAAAATATAACTTATTGTACAGCCAGTACTTTTCAATCCTACTGTCAAACATCTTACTATAGTACTTCAAATGATAAATATTATTTTGGTTGTGGAGCGTTCCTCCCCCCCCATAAAAAAACCAAGTATATATTTTTTTTATTAACTTTTATTAAAACAACAATACCTGTAAACGTACCTTAAAGATAACATAATAAACAACTAGAAAAATAACTTTAATAAAACAGTATTATAAACAAATTGTGATGTGGACTCCAAAAGACGTTGGGTAGGTAATCTGCAAAACAAAAAAGAAAACAAGAGTTTAAAGTTATGTAGATGTGACTAAATAAGGTGAAGCATTACAAGTGAAGGTAACACCACGATTTTACGTGTTTAGTGTGCCTAGTACATTTCACTTCTGTTAAAGTCCCGCGTTCAAGTGGTGTGTATATGGAAGTGTCTACTGCGTTACTGACACAAAAGTGGCACAATGGGATTGTAAATACGCCGATTTATTTCTAATGCATTGCAATGGAGGCAATATATATCTAGGCCACTGTGCTTACCTTGTATAAACACTGCGGCCACCGGAGTTCACAACTTCAATTCAACTCTGCTTCGACATGTCAAAGTCGACAGCAGTGTCTATAAGTATAAAAGAGAAAGAGAAAAGATGTCACAGAGAGTGAGAGAGAGAAAGAGAGAGAAAACAACATTAAAACTGTCTCGCAGAGTCTGGAGTTGAGATTTTTTCTTGAAAAGTCAGACGCAGATTTACAAGCTCCTTGCGCTACTTTTCCCATGTTAAAAGTGACACAAAAGTGGCGCAATAAGCTTGTAGATCTGTTTCTCAGACTGTTGTAACCTATCTGTTGTCACTGCTCAGAGGTAATTTTACATTTCTACACAGTCAAGCTGCTGCACATTACCCACTCTCTCCTTTCACAAATTTTTTGTTGTTGTTTCGGAAACAAAATTATTTCCTCACCTAGTGCCATTGGCGTGATTGAAAGAGGGTGCTCTACGTGTCGAAGAAGACTTCCGTGTAACCAAAAGAGTTCACCACTTCAACTCAGTTAAGGTTTTATACAGCAGACTGGAGATAGCAGCGTCCAAAACTTAAAAAAAAGAAAGAGAAACAATGTGAGAGAGTAAGAAAGAGAAAGAGAGAAAAAAGGACATTAAAACGTGGGAGAGACACATACGACAGGGGTGGGTGCCTGAAGTCAAAGGCGCGACCACAGTCAAAAATATGGGGGAGGGGGCTAGAATTTTGTTTCGGGGGGGTTTAACTTCAAGCAAAAAGAGAAGTGGAGCTGCAGGGGCTGTAAGCGGGTGGGACATCAAAGCCTCATTAACAAGCAAAATGTCCTTAAAAGACCTGTGAAGTACTCGGGAGCGACTGTGTGTGGGCCCAGGAACCTATCTCATCCTAGCTGAAGTCCCGTTAGCCCAATGTGTGTTTTGCGTGCCTGCTGCATACTACACATTTTCTCCTGTCACAGATAACTTGTCGTTCTTTTGGAAACAAGCTTCTTTGCTCACCTTGTGCCAATGCCATTGTCCTTGTTACATAATCCATCTTGAAGGTCTACATCTAAAAGATATTAAAAGAAAGATGTTATGATTGGTAATTGTTACTATATTAATGTGGAGTTAGATAACATTGCGCTTTTATACACGTTCCTTCTCACATTTCTACGAACTGTTTGTATTGGTAATATTCCGGACATTTCAGCTATTATAAAAACGGTCCTGCTATTGGGGAAAAATGTATACATGTAAATTAATACACTATATAGAAGTGCGTTCTTCTGAAATACTAAGTCGCGTTTTTGTATCTAGTCTGCTACAACCCTTTGACTCCTTCCGATGCGTACTCAAGCCTCACTGCTCACCTTTTCGAGGAAAAGACACCTTCTTCATGATGTAGTTCTGATCTCCAACAAAGAAGTCTCATATATGGTGCTGAGTCTTGATATCTCTATGGCTAACGACATACTCCTGCTCCCATCATCATCATCGCAGGTTCTTCACCCGCTCAGTGCTTCGGGCACCACTAACTCAGTGACCAAAGAGGCCACGCATGTAGTAGTAGGCCCCTTGTTCGGTACTTTGGGAACAACTCTAAAATGGCGTACAACACGTGCGCTCCGTCTTTTTTATACATAGGGTCACGTCTGTAGTGTCGAATGCGCTGGATGGGTGTGGTGTGGTTGTATACCAGCCATGAGGGAATGTGTGTGTCGATCTGACAACTAGACCTGCAACTAAGAAATCACTACGATGGAAATCTGGGCCTTGTACTGTTGTTGTGTTTTCCTGGTAGCGTAAGCACAGTAGGCTGTACTAACGTATTCAGTCTCGATTAATTTACCACCTCCCCCAGGGGCTTTTAAATGTCGGGAGAGGGGTCAATAATTGTGCTGAATTTTCTCCTTTAGCATGCAGTACTATATTGTTTTATAAAATGTAATACCTCTTCAAACCATCTTTGCTCTTACGACATACGGCCGCAATTTCCGTAATTGCTTTTGAAAGTAATATACGCTTATTTAAAGTTTTAAAAAACTGTTTTCATGATTAACCCAGATAATGTCTTCCCTTAGTATGTACATTAAATACATAAATATATGTTTTTGAACAATTAGAAACTTTTGCGCTGTACGCGTATGGGGCACCGTACATGACGTCACGCAGATTTATATATTTTTTTAAAAAATAAACACAGGTTACGCGTTTTGGGTGAAAAAGAAAAAAAAAGGCGAAGCCCGCTTTATTGTTAATTAGCCTCCGGGGGGGAGGTAAATCCCGGGGGCAATTTTTTTTCATAATGGGGGGCCCAGAGGGTCCCCCCTGCGCGGGGATGGCTACCCCGTGTCTTTAACTATAAGTATGCGGGGGGGCTCATGGCCCCCTGGAGTTCCGTGGACCGCCCCCCCCCCCCACCCAGGGCCTCTTTTCATTAAACAAAAACTGTGCGAGGGGGTTGTAAATGTGGTATTTTGCTTTCCTTTCTGTCTTGTAGAGGATCCAGGGTAAATAGAAAGTTGTTTTGTAAAACCAGTACCTTTCTGCCTGTTACCATAGTAACAGTTCATGGATCACTTGCGTGAGGACAGAGGTTAGAAGTTCCCCACAATATGTTGCTAATTGAAATAGTTACTGTGCTGGAGATTTATATTTATTTTTTTCATAGGAACCGGTAGTCTTAGAAGAAGTCAGTGGAAAGGTTTTGTAAGCGATTCCGTCCTGTTCGGGGAGTATTAGGGTAACGTGCTCTAAGCGGGACTTTACGGAGCTTAATGTTTATTGGCTGTGAAGTATTAAAAGTAGAAGTTTTGGCAGTCATTCCTTGCTCGTCTGTGGAACAACATGGACATTTTATTGGCTAAAGTGCTCCGAGCACAAGTTTGCACCTTATTGGGTGGGAACGGTTCACTGTTATTGTAATGCATTTTCCAAAGGAGTATGGGAAAAGAAAGTAGTAGAGGGCAGGTTAGGAACAGTATTAACTCTGTACAGTGCCCATAAGGTGGTGGAGAGGGATTATGAGGGAATTTTTTTTTCTTTTTTTTTATATGTTTCAAGGGCCATTTATATAATTGCAGTGTGGTGTATAAATCACGGTGGAAAAATGACAGTGTCTTGCGCTGTTTTTTTTGTAATCAAGTTTATAAGTGACAAACTTCTTAGGAGTACTATTTACTTATAATGTGGTGTTTATTTTCCTGATGGGGAGGTGTGGTTGCCCAGCAAAAAAAATCAGTCTAGGTTTGAAACAGTTTTTATTAAGCAAATACAAATAAACTTTCTTCAGAAACTGTTGCTGTATATATGAAGGGGGTGACAATTAAAAATGGAATTTCATAAAATATCAGTTAAGCATGGCTGTATACTTCTTTTTTGTGCTACAGTTTGTAAAATTGTTGCCCCATATTCTTGATGATGTAAGAGGGCATCAGTTACTTTTAGATGAAGTAGAATAGAAGTGCTACAACAAACACTCCTGCACTACATTATCTCAGATCAAGAGAACAAGTAAAAAACTGTTAAATACGAATGAATTCATATTACATAGAAATGCATGCATTATTATTTTTCAAATGTGTATTCTGTACAATTCAGGATCGTGCTGTTGTGGTGCTTAGAGGTTGCAGACTGTTCTGCTAATAAATCACATACTCACTAAAGAATATATAGGATGGTACTGTTATAATATAAAGTACAGGTCCAATATATTATTTAGGGAGAAGGTGAATAGGAACCGCAAATAAGAATAGAAATTAGAAAATAACATTCAGAAATTTAGGGTATATTAAATATTTAAAGTAACAAAGTATGCAAGATAGCTATATTTTTAAGAAAAGCAGTTTCGTAAAATATGTTTCTTGAAAAAAATATCTGATCAGGTACTTTTTAATATTTCAAAGTTATATTATAGATGGCGTTGAAAAATCTCCCATTCCTCTTCTGTAGCAATAGGACAATCTATTATAATATAATCTATTATAATATAACGATTTATATCATTGTTACAGTAAAAAGAAAAGGAAAATAACGTTTTGTATTTAACAGAATATCCATAATGAAATACTTTCGAGCGGTAATTATTTACTGAACTGCTTTTCTCCAGGAGGTGAAAAAGTTTGATCTTCGTGGTGACGGGTCATAAACTCATCTGAGATCATGACAGTGAGAATAATAATATGTATATATTCTCACAGCACATGGTTACAAGGGGAAAATAGACTGAAAACCGCAAGCCGGTATCGTTGCTTACTTATCGTTACTCTTTGTGACGACAGATCGTGAAGTTCACTAAGATCACCAAGACTGTTAATGTTATAATATACATATTAACAGTATGTGATCTCTAGGGGAAAACACAATACCAAGTGGAAGATGGTGACGTTGATTGTAATTGTTTAGGGTTTGCTTCGACGGGTCACCAACACCTCTCAAGCTAAGTACAGTGTCAAAATTATAATATAAAAACTCACTATATATAAGGTGAAAGGAGCCAGAAAAGGAGCAATGTTTGTTATAATCTATCTGTTTCTAAAAACAAGCTGCTGACGTTACAGAGAAAAAGCGAAAAACATGCAATAACATTTTTTTTGTACATATAAATGTTTAAATATTGATAAATAGCCACAAATTATAACTAAGTACTATGCCTATGCCATATTGAAACAACTTACAACTCCGGAATATGTTTGTTGACACAAAAAGAGAATCTGATGTTAGAAAACGGAACCTTCAACACAGATTGCCGACTCAGGAATAACTTGCCAAAACGAAACTAATTGCACAGTAGGTGTGGTTTATATAGTTTTTGGTTATGTATTAGTCTACGAAAGCAAACTGTGGGTCCGCCTATTGAGATGGCACGTTTTGCAGTTTACACGTGCTCACGTTTTAACTGTTTTTCTTCTGAACGTGTCCGAAAAGTTACAAACTGTGAAGCTGTAAAGGTTTCGATTTCGATCGTAACACGTATAAGATATTATTATCTGCATACGTTGGAGAGTTTAAAAAGTGGTACTCGGTAACATGTGTTCTTTGCATTTTCATGATTAAAAACATGTAAATAGAAGACATAAAAAAATATTGTTAACCATTAGAAGAAAAAAAAGGATTATTATTTGTTATTATTATGCTTCTTAATTTAAAAAATGCTAGCATTTGTAAATCGTAAACCTACCCTCGGAAAGATGTGCTGGCACTTCGGGCGTTGGGAAGATTAATAAATAATAAATGACTTTTTCTATGCACCTGCAAACTTGGCTTTTAAACTTTCCATTGCCCAGTCTGTATCTTTACACTTCCTCCAAACATTCTGCTACTGCTATTTTAGTATTGGAGTGAGCCATACAGCAGTATGTGTTTATCTATACACTGTTTTAAAAGCGAAGCAGTTATACATTCTGCTCAACACTCTCCTTGGACAACTGTAATCATCCAGTCAGTATCTAAGTAGTCACGGAGCAAAGTAGGCCTTAGGCCATGGACTGTTTTAAACTCTTATAGACTATGCTTGCAGTCTTCTATGCACCTGCAAACTTGCCTTTTATATGTTCAATTCCCCAGTCTCAATCCTTACACTTCCACCAAACATTCTGTCACTGCTGTTTTAGTTTTGTAGTGACTCATTCATCGGTATGTAGTAATCCATTCACTACATTAAAACACTAATGGGCACATATACAATAACTGGCATATCCCCAGGAATATGCCAGTTATTGTGTACCATGATACCACCACCATGGATGCGCCATATTTACAATGCGGTGCACCATGGGACAAAAACGGCACAGATATGTGATGTATCTGTGTTGTAAAGGTGGTGCATTGTTTGAGTTATGTTGCAAGTGCAAAGCATCTCCAGCAATGTTCTGGGGGACCTATGCTCAGAATGCAGTGTCAATCCTTACACCTGTTTCAAGCTAGTGCAAGGTTTTGACACAGCATGAGCCCAAAAGTGACAAAGTGAAATCTTGTAGATTTCACTCAGCCACTTTTAGGAGGTGTTCCTGCACCGGAACGCCCCCCATGTAGGAATGTCTCCTTCTGGTACAGGGATTTACAATGTGATGCACCTCCCAGATATGTCACATTCTAAATACCACATACCCTGGCACATCTTTTGCACCACCGCTGCATCAGAAAAGTGATGCAACGGCTGTGTAAAAGAGGCACAAGGGGGTTGTAAATCTGCCCCTAACAAACACTTACAAATTCACCCAGGCAGTTTCACTAGCAGTGCATTCTTTTTACATTTACTTTTGTTATTATTTTACATTAAAAATATGAAATGTAACTTCAAAAATAAAATAAATATAAATATTTATAATAAAAATGTAGGAAATTACTATAAAAAGAAAGAAATATAATAATTAATACATTTTAAAATTATCATTTACAAAACTTTTGAAATTCACTGAAAAATTCATAGGTTTCAGCCACGTTATAGTTAGGAATTAGCATTTAAAAAACCTTAGAAATTCACTGAAAAAACCATAGGTTTCAGCCACATTATAGTTAGGAATTAGCATTGCTGATGACGTCGCATATTACATAACTCATTATATGGTCAGTGACATCACTCATGTCATCACTGATGACATCTAAAATGACATCACTGATGACATCACTGATTACATCATCTAGTGAATGTGTGTCTTTCTAAAAAATAAATGAGCAGAGCGGCACTGTGCTGCTCGCCACGAGCACGGGGCGCTGTACGGGCTCCCCCTCTCCCCAGCACAGCGGGGGAATCAGCCCCGCAGGCAAGGGGTTAACCTCGCTAGGCAAACGTACTCTAACTCATTGAATCTCGCCAGCGAGACTGCGCATGTGCGCAGCCTACGCTAGCCGAGCCCTAAAAACGGAATCCTCTTCTCTGGCTCCGACTAAGTCCATTTCTTCTGCGAAGTGAGAGGTTCCTTCGTTTCCTGTTGAATCTGCATGGGCGTTGCTCAAATTCCTTCAGAAAAATTCTAAAAAGCCCTTCAAAACTTTTAATTCCTGATTCTCTGAGGACAAAGATGGTTGTCTTCCGCTGGAGGGAGAGAGAAGGGGTCGGGAGACAAGCTATAAACAGTGCTACACAGCACAGTTACCAGCACACCCCTCCAGAATGACAATGTTTCCATTGGAAAATACTTTGGGCAGCTCCGCTACAAACATTGGTAGCATAAAACCATAATTCAGGCGCCAAGATCAGGTTTAGGCAGAACATCTAAAGACAAACTCGAAGGCGAAACATGCCGTTCAATGCAATTCTAATTTTATTCGGGAGAAAAAACACTTTTGTTATTTCTTGTTTATAGATACAACTGATGTTTGTTGACATTGCAATAATTCTACTAAACTTGCAAAAGGAACAGTTAAGAAGTACAGACGCCTTTTCGTTGTTTAGTAGTACCCTTCTAAAGACACTAATGATTGTTGTTTTCATCAGAAAGTTATAGTAGATTATTTAACCGCAAGCTGCAGTTGGAAAACTGTTTTTATTCCTTCCTACACATTTAGTTCAGAAGGATTATCGTTCAATTGTGTAGGTGACAAAGAACTATTTTGGAGCACCAGGCTTTTTTTTCTACCACATTTGAGGACTGATTCTCAAGGTTACATTTTATGTGTAAATTTGAGACTGTTTCCTATTCATGAAGGCATTTTACGTGTAGTACCTTTAGGACTTCGTACTGTCCTATCTTTTTTATGTGCAGAGACTCCGCAGACAAAAAGGCACTACTAGCAAAATAACTTTGTGAATAGCAAACAATCGTAAACTTACACAAAAGTGTAAGTGTACCTTTGAGAATTAGGCCCAATGCCACCCTGCACCCCTGCATAAGACTAGAAAGCCACCCCAACTTGCAGTGTGCCTGTCACCCCCACATCTAAACTAATCTACAGAAAGTCAAGCAGAGGAGGAAAACGACCCCCCAATAGCACCGCAACCCCCCGAAATGCCTCACAAAATCACATTACACAATCAGTGCACCACAGTTTGAAGCTTCCAGAATACCCCAGGAACCATTCAATGATAAGGCTTATTCCTTGTCCATCGATTCGCCCTCCGCGCCACCACTCTGCCCGTCCTGCGGATGATGGGCCGGAAGACCATCAATTAACAACAAAGGAGTGACTGAGTGGAAAAAAGAATAGTGCTATAAAAATTAAATGGTGAAGTCAAATTTTTTACTCTGTACTGTAAATGTGGTCAATACTCCCACAAGTGCATGTACAAAGTAATGTCTCTCTGTCTCCCTGTGAAAACCCAGCAAGCTCCCCTCTAAGGACGAAACCTGCCGGGTGTAGTGATAACCCAGGGCTATCGTTAGTGGAGGAAAACCTTTCTTTTTGAAGGACCCTCACTCACCACTAGTTGGTGACATGCTTCATCATTGGGTCCCCGCTGGGGTGACCGAATGTCCCCTCAGCGTGCTACAACGCCTGGTTACAGCGGAGCGGGATGTGGTGAGTGTAACAGTGCCCAAATTAGAATGTGACTATAAATGAGTGTACAAGTGTGTTAAAAAATGCAGAGGTTGTAGCCTTTACAAAATTCTTTAATAATGGCCAACCTGCATTGGATAAAAACAATGTGGACGGGAGACAGCAGCCGAGAGAGCAGGTATACTGCGGGGAGTCGCGAGTGCCGAAATAGACACTGCATGAAGGGAACCCGCGCTGTCCGCACCGAAGGGGCATGTTCATGCCCCTCGCGAAGTTTTTGGTTTATTCCTGCAAATTGCAGTGGATAACTATGGGTACTGTCCGGTGAATTATCACTTACGATATTTTTTACACTTAGAGCCTCTCGGGAGGGTACGCCTTAGCGCGCGCACACCACCGGAGGACTTTTTGGTAGGTCCTGACGAATGCTGAGCAAATTGCAACCAAAACAGCAGAAACATGTTGACCACTTTTTGATATTCAACAGGACTCCGGTTCCTTAACTCAGAACCTTGTGTAGTCCATCCACATTGTTTTTATTCAATGCAGGTTGGCCATTATTAAAGAATTTTGTAAAGTCACTCCTTTGTTGTTAATTAAGAATTAGATTGGGGTACAGGAGTGTCAACTCATGCCCTTTCTCTCTTGTTGGCATTAACGGAAGACTATCAAGCCAGTCGGACACTACGTCTGGTCTGTCGAAAAAAGAAGTCCGCTCTGCATGTTCGATACGCAACTTGGCCGGAAAAAGCATGGCGTATTTGAGGCCCATCTCTCGGAGTCTCCTTTTCACCCCAAGAAAACCAAGTCTCTGTTTCTGCACAGCTTGAGTAAAGTCTGGATAAAAACTGATGGTAGTATTCTCAAATTTTATGGGGCCCCCTGTACGCGAAGCCTGCAGGATAGCGTCTGTGTCGCGGAAATTAAAAATCCGTGCTATTACAGGCTGCGGCCGGGCACCCGTCTTGGGTTGTCCACCCGGAACTCTGTGAGCTCGTTCTACAGTGAAAAAATTACTAAGTCCCTTGGGTGCAAGATGATTCATGATCAGGTTCTCCACAAAGAGATCAGTAGCAGAATCTTCCGCCTTCTCCGGAACTCCTATAATACAGACGTTATTTCGCCTAGACCTTCCTTCAAAATCCTCCAGACGACGCGCAAGGAGGTCATTGGAGGCCCTTAGGTTGCGTCGTCCGTCAGGCCAGAAGTCTTAATATCCAGCGATTTAACCTTTTCGTTGGTTTTCGCTAGGTCAGTGCGGATCAAATTCACATCAATCGCCACAGTGTCGAGTTTATGGGCGAGAGTCTACATTTGTTTCCCAAGGGACGATCTGATCCCATCAGTGGCGGCCATGATGTCTTGCAGGGTAGGCTCCGTTGCTGCGGTCAGTGGATCGTTAGTTCCCTCCAGCGACCTACCCGGTCCACTGGGCGACACCTTAGCCTGGGCATAGCGGTCCATAATGTTGGTTTGGGTATAGCTGCCCCGCCGAGTAGGCTTTGATTTCTGCTTGTTCCCCTCTGGCTTCCCTGCCATCGTGAAGACAGTGAAGATGATTCCAAACTGGGGCGGGGGGATAAAAGCGCAATCAAGAGGCTAAGTGGAAGGCCATGCCCGGCAACGGTCGACCTCAGTAGAAAGATAGAGATCTCTAAGGTCCCTCGAGCAGCAGTGCGGAATCAGTAGTATTTGGTCTCTCCAACAGACAAAAACGAAAGTGAAAGTAAGCCGGACCGGTCGTCTCCGCCACCTCAGGCCAATGTTGTTCAACTACAACTCGGGCACCATGCCAACTCCACAGCCGGGTATCACGGAGGCGCAGGCCGCAATCTTCAAATCGTCATAACTCCGGCTCCTGGGGTCCGATCCGGATTCTGGTTGCAGTATTCGCCTTCTCAGCGGTTCGTCTTCACAGGGACATATATGAAAGTCAGGATAAGCTACAGGATATATGCGGGAGGTTGCGAGGGTCTCGGGAGCCCTGTGCTCATGCGGCCATCTTGGTTGCGCGCGAAGCTCCTCCTCTCCAGGCACCCTAATCTCACCCACAAGCTCTCTGCCCCTGTTTATGGCCTGCTGCACATTTTCACTACTGTCTCTGAACATTGAAGGCAAGCCAACAAAAGTAGGTATTACTCATTTTTAATTGCCTGCACAGCAGTTATGAGTTGAGCTGATGGCATTAGAATAAAATACATGGAAAGGCAAATAAAAACTTGTCGCCAGGTGGTCAGTGAGGCTATTAGCACCTGCATTGGAAATAAAGAGTAGTAGGAACTAAGACTGTTGATTGATCCATTTTCAGCATTCCATTTAAGGTGCCAATTAAGCAACATTACCCAAGAGGGAAGACTTTCCCTGGTAGTTATTGAAAAGGGAGGTTGGAAGTCAAGGTGAAGTCGGTGACTCTAGTCCACCCCAGTTAATAATTACCTGAAAGTGCCCTCCTCCTTGTATAATATTGCTATCATAAATAAGACCCTTCAAATTTGGGAGTAAATTCAGAAAAGTGTTAGATGGTATGGTTTTCATAGTACTATTTGGGTGGACGGTTACAAGAAGCATAACTGTTTGGATTTTTCTTGTGTGATATAGCTCTGCCATCTTTGTCCTATTGGAATGCATTGTTGTGACTGCCTGGGTTTGAGGGTGACAATAAGGAACATCTTGAATAAGTGATATAAAGGAGTTTATTAGTACCATAATAATTTGAGGAATTGTCATGCGTTCCCGAGGTGATTTCAACCTGTGAAAAATGATGACCTTCTGATATAATTTGTTAATCCATCTTTGGGAGAAAACAGTTTTTTCTTATTCTTTTCTCTTGAAAATATCTGTTAAAAACATACTCCTAAAAACAGCAATATGTTGATTTCCTAGTATTCTACTGCAGTTTCAGAACAGTTGTTATAAACTAGAGTGAGTGCTAACATTATGTAGTAGTGACAAATATGTAACAGTCTATAGTTATGACAAATATGAGGCACAACTGAATGTCATGTTGCTGGAATACGAACTGCAGAAGTCAAAGCATTTCCTATGGAGGAAACTGCAGTAAATGTTACTAGACCTGGTCTAGTGTCTTAAATAATCTACTTGAACCAAATTATAATGCTCTTGACCCATAAATTGGTTTCAAATTATGTGGTCCTGGGTAAGTCTTTTAATTCACTGAGACGCCATTTTCTTCTTTGTCACATATGAGAGCACCCTCCAATACACAAGTTCAGCACGTCTGCTGTACAGATAACTCTTTTGTTTGATTTAATAGACTAGACATTATCTCCATATAGAATGCAAATCTAGCCACATATAATATACACTTGACTGCAGACTTGCCTCTTAGTTCTTTAAATACATTGTCATCAGGGCTTGGCCAGGAATGTCTTTCACATTATGTTGAAAAACTATCACTTTTAATAAAAACATAACTAAAGCATAAAGTAGCAGCCCACTGTTATTCAAAATCAACAGATTTTACATTGAAATGGCCACATAATTTGTCTCTGAATTGGTTTTAAAACTATATAGTGTACAATGTATGGAAATAAAGTTTCTGCAAAACTTAGTGTCATTTACACATCACAAAGTAAAGTCTTCTGATTTGTTTTAGTCTAATTCAAATCTTTCTTTGCATTATACTTCTGAATTACAAAAAAGTTATTTCATAATTCCTGATCTACTTGTACTAATCCTTTGCAAGCTGTTCAAATGTTGTTTTAGAGAAAAAAACTGACATTTTAATGCATTTTGTTTCACAGTTGTCAGATAGCTCACTTGACAAAAAGTATTAACTGTAAAAAGTTCAAGAAAAGTAAACACCATTTTCCAGAAACACATGAGCAACAATTAGTAAAAAGACAACTGACATTTGACCTCTGTTGAAGGACTGGGTTCTTTGGACCCAGCGGTGCCAGGGCACAACACCTGAAACCTTCGTGGGTAACCTGCTCCGGCGTACAAGTCACAGAGACACGGGACACTTCCTTCGGCGTCAAAGAGTCAAGGTTTATTTACTGCAGGGAACACAGAAGTCACAGGAAGTACATCGAGTGTAGTTCGGGGAGACTGCTTCAAATTGTATTTGTGGATCGCTCCTTTTATACAGTTTTTACCCATAGGATAACATGATACACAATAGTTTACAACCTGGTTCCCACAAGTCGCTCTCAGAGGGGTCGCTTAGATCACTTTGAAACACACAAGATCCGGAACATAAGTGCGGAAACATTTGGCGGTTCCCAACTGTAAAAACCCATCTTCCCACCATTAGCAAATTCCAATCAGCAGTAAAGTAGATCGAAATAGGAACGAAGACAGGTGCAGAGGAAGACGGAGACAGTAGGGAGATCGGAAAGGGTGTAAAAGGGGAGTGTCGAGAAGCACGAGATACAGGCATCAAAGGGACGTGCCTAATGAGATGCACGACTGAGACAATAAGCCCGTGCGGCAAGATGAGCCTCGAGCGGCGCCATCTGCCTTACAGTAGCATCCCCCTCGTCATAAAGACACTTACAAAGAACATGCGTCTTCCGCCATATCTTGGGAGTCCCAGGGTCGCGAAGCGGACAGCGTCCGTTCGCTGGCTACTTGAGGGCAAGAGACAAAATGGATGCCGTATCTAAGATGGAACCCGTGGGTACAGATGACAAACCCACATAACAAACGAACGGTTTAAGTTAGCACAGCGAAACTGCGCACACTTACAAAACTCGTCATTTGCGGTTCATAGATACTAGACTCGACCATATTCGTGCGAGTTAAAAACACCACTTACAATTGTCACGGAACCTCAGACGCTCCTTTTGCCCTCATGTAGGCAAGCACTAGTCGGAATCATACTCGATATTCATCAGACCATCAAGATGTCGTTGTAGCATAGCTCTGTCCAACCGAGTCCCCTTGGTAACAGATGGTTGTCTCATACACGTTGTAGCACAGAGGCCACATAAGGCAGGACCACACTGCACACAAAGGCAACACGTGAACAGGAACACTACCACAACCCCGATGATCGTCAGAATCTTCCAACCCCAAGTCGACACCAGGCCCCAAAACCAACCAAGTAGCGTCCAATCCCCTACATCCACGTGTATGGATTCGGAGATCTTGTGCAACTTCGAGATGGCTTGATAGACAGTAGGAGCATTATCTGGAATGAAAATGCAACAGCTCGAATGGATCACTTTACATACCCCACCGCGATCTGCTAAGACAACATCTAAAACCATACGGTTTTGTAATGTCATAAGTCTCTCCGCCTGAAGTTCTGTGGTGATATTACCAAGGGCACTGGCAGTAATGTTAGCTGTCGATTCTACCACTCGAGTCAAATGTCTCAGGTTCCTACTATTAACCATAGGTCCCCAAAACGGGAGGAAACCCTTGAAAAAGTCTCCTGCCTCTTGACCGGCAGTATCCTCTTCGCTAATTACGCCTCGTACAACTCTAGTCTTATGATAATCGGCATCTACAGTAAACGTCGGAGGCAACAGATTTGCAACAAAACATGAGCCCATGAAGTCTGCGGGCAACCATGTGTATGCACGATCATGACAGATAAAGTATGTACCCTTGGCAGCCAGAAACACAGGGGACGGGGACATTGGCAAAACGTAACTTTCAGTGCAAGCACTTACTCCAAGTGAGGCTTGCGAGCCACGACCCACAAGACAAAGATTACCAGTGTGGGGTACGACCCATATTGGAGACGAGCTTTTAAGCTGCTTTTCATTAATGAACATACTATATTCCCCTCTACTTAGGACCCTATAGGCTTGTACCTCTTCTTTAGGGATAAGAAAAGGATCATGGATCTCATCTTCCATCTCCTCTATTGCCATCGATAGCACCCACTGATACGAGGTAGGACCAGCGTTGGGGGAACGTTGTTCTGGAGTGGGGTGGAAACCCAGTGCGCTTCGAAGCATTGTTTGGAATGCTCGAGCTGACCCTTGGGAACTATACGGTAACACCAGATATGGAATTCCCTTACCCGTAGTATGTGGCATCAACCCACACACCCAACAATTAGTAGTGTTAACCACTAACTGATGCTGATGGAGGAGCTGGATAAAGGAATTGTTGCGGAATTCTACACGTCTAGCCTGTTCGTGTTCTGGTAACATATGAAAGGAATGAGGAGAAGCAGTAGAAGTAATGTTAGGGTAAGGAGTAGGAGTAGGGGTAGGAAGTAAGAAGTAAGACATAGTGTAATACACCCCACCCGCCAAAAATGCAGAAGCAGTTAAAAACAAAACAAACAACTGGGATACAAAACATTTCGTACGACTAAGTTTCTGCAGCTTGACTCTATATGCCTGAGCTCCTTCCAAATCATTCAGCTTCGAAAATGCCATTTCCCTACGACCGTCCGCAACGTTTCTTGACGCACTTCGTTCTGTGCAGCAATAGTCAATCCCCAGGAGTTCCTAGGAACCGACGGTCTTTAACCTAGTGTCAAGACCTACTGTCCAGAAGGAAGTACGCGCGCGGCCCTACGGCCCTCAATACACAATATGTATATATTAGCACAATATTTCTCAGCTGTGGAAGAAAAAGATACAAGGAAGAAGCTTGATATATATATATATACAAAACAATTTTCAATGATACGAATGTTCAAAGTTGATCATGGGAAACGAAGATATTGCAGTTATCAATTTCAGCAAAGCAAGCAAATTTTTATTTGTCCTTAGTGTGAGATCGCAAAGAATATCGATGTTTCCCGGGACGTGTCTGCACGTCGAACAAAGGATCTGTCGAAGAGACAGCGTCCTGCTGATCAGTTCGTTGGTCTGGTCTTGAGTCTCTTGCTGACAAATGTTCAACAGTGGCTTTCTGCTGCGCTGAGGGTTCTCCAACAAGCTGTGCGTCGCTAAAAGGTACAAACGCCGGCAATGTTTCTGTTTCTGTTGACGCAATGCCTTTCCTTACCCACGGGTCTGCCGACAAAGGAATAGGGACTCGCTTACAATGGGTAGCATGTACCCAATTTTTCCGCCCCTCAAGACGAACGGCAGTCCTCGTGGCCAGGAGCACCTGGTAAGGTCCGGTGAAGCGAGGGTCCAGATTGTTTTTTCGTGAAAAATTTCGGGTAACCACCCAATCTCCGGGCTGGAGCTGGTGGCCTGGACCCTCCGTCTGCGTCGGCAAGGCGTCGTAAACCTGTTGATGAATTAACCTCAGTTTAGCAGTCAAGTCATGTAAGTAATCAATCAACATCGGAAACTCAAGATCAGAGAATATTCCTGGCCTAGGAACCCCCCACACATTCGCAGGACGGCCGAACACTATTTCATAGGGACTGAGCCCTATTCGGGAGTGTACAGTCGCCCTAGTTGACAGTAATGCTAGAGGCAAAGCATCAGGCCACGAAAGTCCAGTCGTAGCTTGAATCTTCGCTAATTTTAGTTTAAGGGTGCCATTGTACCCTTCAACCAATCCAGCTGACTGGGGATGATTGGCGCTATGGAATTTCTGATTTATTCCAAGGCCCTTACACACACTCTTCATCACACTTCCAACAAACTCACTTCCGTTATCTGACCACACGACTCTAGGCATTCCATACCGAGGAAAGTATTCCTTCAGTAGGATTTTCGCAGTAGACAAAGCAGTATTGTCTTTGAGGGGATAGGCCTCGATCCATCGGGAGAATGCGCAAACCACAACCAAAACGTATTTCAGGTTATTGCATCGCTCCATATGGATGAAGTCCAATTGGATCACCTCAAAGGGATACAAAGGAGGAGCAAAACTGCCAGGGGGAGTTGGGGTTCCTTTGCCAGGATTGTACATTATACACACCATACAATTCTTCACCAAACGTTCAGCACACTTAGTAATTCCATCATTCTTCCACACATCAGCCAACAACTTGCAAATACCTTTCGCGCTAATATGTGCTAACCCATGTGCCATTTGCACAACGGCCAGTACATACGCATCAGGCAACATCCATCTTTTCTGATCTGACAAATCAATCCAGCAACCATTCACATCCAACCTTCCCGTACTTTCTTTCCACTTCATCTTTTCAGTGTCGGTGGCCTCATTCTGAATTGCTTTCACACTCTCTATAGTATTCTCACACATACTTGATTCTGTAGGCCACCTAACCGAATTCGTCACATACATTCGAGTGCTAAGGTTCCGGGCAGTCTCCTTAGCAATCTCATCTGCAAACGCATTACCACGACCAACATCATCCGTCACTTTACGATGCGCACTACATTTAACAATTGCAACTTGAGCAGGCAAAGTCAATGCATCCAAAAGATCGTTCACAAGCTGGCCATGCTGTATTTTCGTGCCATGTGACGTCAAGAAACCACGTTCTCGCCACAATCGTCCGAAACTATGCGCTACACCGAAAGCATACTGACTATCGGTGTACACATTCACACGTTTACCTTTTGCTAATACACATGCTCTAGTAAGAGCGATCAGCTCTGCAGCTTGGGCAGAATTCTGATTCAATCTCGCAGTCTCAACAACAGTATTCAATGTCACCACAGCATAAGCAGTAGTCACATCACCATTCGGCAATTTAAAACATGACCCATCCACATACAGGATGCCATCCGGGTCTTCCAATGGGGTGTTTTTAAGGTCCACACGACCTTTTGTTTCCTCCTCTGTCCGCAAGTAACAGTCATGTTCTGTTACTGCATCTGACTCTGCACTAATTGGTAACAAAGTTGCCGGATTTAGGACATTACAACGTTTTATCTGAATGTGGCTTGCCAAGAGCGTCAATTCGTACCCAGATAACCTCGCACTCGTCAAGTGCTGAGTTTTCGTACGGTTCAAAAGAGTATCGACTGCATGCGGAACCATCACCGTAAGCATATTATCCATGACCAATCCTGCTGATTGTCGGATGGAGACCGCAGCTGCCGCAGTTGCTCTCAAACAACTCGGCAATGCTCTAGCTACTGGGTCTAAGGTCGAGGAAAAATATGCACATGGACGTTGCTTACCACCAAAAGGTTGCGTTAAGACGCTTAAAGCACAACCTTCCCTCTCGTGAACATATAACGTGAACGGTTTACTGTAATCAGGGGTACCTAACACAGGAGCCGAACACAATGAATCACGTAATTCAGAAAAACTTTTCTGACATTCTTCCGTCCATGGTAAAGGAGTCGAAACATCCTTGCACGTAAGAGCCACCAATGGTTTCGCTAGCAATGAAAAATTAGGAATCCACTGCCTGCAGTACGATGTGATACCTAGAAAGGCACGCACATCTCTTTGGGTTTGTGGCACAGCCATGCGCGCAATCGCTGCAATTCTCTCTGGGGTCAATCTCCTTCCCTCCTTTGACAATAAGTGACCTAGGTAGGTTACTTCTTGACAACAATATTGGAGTTTAGAAGGTGACACCTTGTGATTTAACTCACAGAGATGTTGCAGCAACGACACTGTAGCAATTTTGCAAATGTCCTGAGTATCAGCAGCCACCAATAAGTCGTCGACGTATTGGATTAAAGCCGCACCAACCGGCAACCTAAACGCATCTAGTTGACCCTTCAAAGCTTGACTGTAAATCGATGGACTTTCACAGTAGCCCTGAGGAGCGCGTTTGAACCGGAAGCTACGTCCACCAAGAGAGAAACCGAAAAGGTCCCTGCTCTCTTCGGCAATCGGGATGCTGAAAAACGCATTTTTCAAATCAATCACCGAAAACCATGAAGCTGTAGCTGGAATCAGAGTCAGTAGCGCCGTAATGTCAGGCACAACAGGGAATTGAGGAACCACAATTTTATTCACCTCCCGTAAATCGATAACAAAACGATAAACAGGCGGTTTGGTAGAATCAGTACGTTTAAGAATGGGCAGTACAGGACTATTGCACACGTTTCCCCGAGTTTCTTCAATGACATCTTTCTCGATCAAATCATAGATGATCGCTAACAAAGCTCGTTCACCATCAAGGGAGATACGATATTGGGGAATACGTGGCAATCGCACATTCGATTTCAACTGAACAACATAAGGGGAGATATCAAGTAGGCCCACGTCATTTGGACCCGTCGCCCACAAAGATGCAGGAAGAGAACTCAATTCCGGTGGAAGCTTATCGAGGGACAAGTACATGGGAGAGACTACCCTCTCTCCTAACGTAAGCTTTACACCCGCAGGAGAACAATACAAAGTCGCATACAAGCGTTTAAGCAAATCCAGACCCAAAAGATTTTCGCCACAACCAGTAGACAAAATCAATGGAGCTTCGAGCTCACGTGGCCCAATTTTAAGGGGCAAAGGGCGCGAAACTGGATTGCTAACGGGGGCGCCAGAGAATCCAACGGAAACATTTGTTAAGCCAGACAAAGGTGCGCCAGGGAGTTTCGAATGCATGATAGAACTTTTCGCTGCACCAGTGTCCAACAGAAAAGGCTCAACGACGCCCGATGTAGCAACTGCGACGTAAGGCCCTCTCTGATCAACCGGAACTGATACCACTCCCTCTCCTTGTCTTTGGCTGTCCTAGTAATTACTATCGTCAGGTCCCTGATCGACGTAATAATCGTCTACATTGTACTGCGCAGATCGTCCTTGCGATGATCCACGTTGATCGAAACAGTTATTAGAATTTGATGAATGGTCAGAGCGATCATTCTGAGCACCACGACCTCTACCACGTGATGCGTGCTGTGCACCACCACGACCTCCTCTAGACGAATTACCACCACTACGGTCATTTAAAGCAGGACAATTGAATTTAATGTGTCCCTCCTGTCTACAATAAGCACATTGATTGTACCCTAATGAAGATCTCTGAAAAGATGAATCATTACGCGGCTGCGATCGATTCGATTGCGACTGCGATCTATTCTGCTGAGGCGCATTCTGATTAGAACGCGGCGGATATGCTTGTTGTAACAACACTTTAGTTTTCAGCTCTTTCGTCTTTTTATCGGCACGGTCATTTTCCTCTTTTTCTCTATTTTCGTAATATTGTGCCGTAGCCAATATCTGAGCTGAGGTAGAAACGGCCCATGAACTTTCTGAATTTTTCAATTTATGGCTCAAGTCGGGCAATAAGTTCGATACGAATTTATCCACAAACAACCTCTGTCCACCCTCAGTACCCATATCCTGCCCACTATGATCGACGAATGTTTCCTCGAACCTCGTAAAGAAGTCTGAAACACTCTCATCTTTCTTCTGCTTACAGGCTGACAACTTGTCCCAATTTACCCTCATAGCTGGCATAAGCGTTTTCATTAATGTAATGATTCGCTGGGGAAGAAGTTCAATCAACTGATCGGGTTTAGTAGCAGCCACTTGTCCAGCGTCTGCCGCTGTAATGGCAGCCCAATCACCACCTAATTCATTCGCGTGATCTTGGTGACGAATCTTGGCCCATACCGGTTGCGGTACGACATTGCCAAACAACATGTCGATATCGGCCAGATTCATTATCGTAGCGTCTACGAGCTGCGATAATTCTTTGTAATACCCCGCAGGATTTTTGCGAGGATCAGGCAAAGTTTGTTTCACCTGAAGCACTTCCGATCGTTTCCAAGGGAGGTGTATCCACACTCTCTGGAAATGTGCTGGTATTGGAGCATTAGCATTAGTATTATCAGCGGGTACCCAAACTGGCGGAACTTCACGCATAGGATATTGGCCAGACCCATCTCGTTGTTCAATGTCCTCAACGAACAATGCATGAGGAATAGGAGCGGGACGAAGAGATAGCAACCGCTCAATAGCACGTCGGACATTAGTGTCGACTATCAGTCCAGTTGCGAACTGAAGCCGGAGTTCAGACAGGGCGGTCAGCACCTCGTCAGGCGCATTGGCCGCTATCTGATCATGTAAGAACTTGCACATTTCATCAAACACATATCTCTGAGTAGGTATGTTGAATTGATCAAACGTTTCGAGGACAACACGAGGTGGATTTCTAACAGGGTTTATCATCCAACCCATCGCCATATTGTATAGCGCAACACGTTCTCTATTACCAGGAAGCTGGCTACGTCTCTGTGGACCATCAGAACCTGCAGACCCAAAAACAGGTCCGAGCGACTGAAAGAAGTTTGTCGCAAGGGGAGAATCACGATTACGAGTAGAGGGAGAAGAGTAAGACACAGGACTAACAAGAGAAGGAGTAGAGACGTTAGCAGCAACAGGGGTTAACAACACAGGAGCAGTAGCGTGAGCAGTAGCGGGAACAGGAGTATGTGGAAGCGGAGGAGCAGTAGGAATAGAAATAGGCAAAGGAGCAGGAACAGTCGGAAGAGCAGGTGCAGGTTGAGGAACTGGTGGAGGAATAACAGGTGGAAGAACAGGTACGGCAGGGACCACAGGAGCTGCGGTACCCTGTACGTACGGAGGTGGCGACTTCATAAGATAGGACATTAAAGAATCCTCAACTGCCTCTTCCTTCTTATCCGACTCCGTAGGCAAAACAGGATAGCATTTGTCTATGGACATACGCTGTAATCTCTCAAACACTTCCTTATCCTTATCCTCCTTATCACGCTGAAACTGCTCAGCTTTCTTCACTATAGTAGCAACAGTATCTCGCTGACTACGTTTATTTTGTCTGATCTCTTTCTGTCGGGCTTCTTTGCGCCAGAACCGAAAGGCATCAAACATGGCCGGCCTTGATTTACGTTCGAACAACTTTATTTCCAAATTATCTAAGATCGACGCTTCGAAGCTACCGTGAGGTGGCCAACGAAGATCGCCGTCTTTCTTTGTATATTTGATCCAATAATCGTTAAAAGCAATCGGGCCTAGCCCATGTTTGCTATATAAGTCATATGTAGGAGTTCCAACCGGAGGTATCGGACACGAGTCCTCCAGCAGGGAATCCGCACCACAAGGTCTAAAGCAACTGAACAAAGTACTGCGACCAGGCATCTTGCACACTAGCCGAGTTTCACAAACTTCAAGGGTTACGGGATTTCGGGATTTACCAAGTCCCAGCAAAGAACTAAACCCTCGGTCTTTGGCGGCTGCAGTCGTCAAACAAATACAACAACAACAAAGTACGCTAGCAAAGTGTCACCGACAAAAACACTCACACAGCGTGTACAACAAAGACACCCGCTAAAGTGTCTACAACAAAAACACTCGCTAAAGTGTTTACAACAAAGACACTCGCTAAAGTGTCTACAACCAAGAACTCTGGGAGCGACCCACAAATACTTAACTCAAAGATCAATGGCGTCCTCAGGAAGGCCCGTCAATCGTCTCGCTATACCAAGGTCTACGCCAGGCGCCAAAACAGGTCTACAGTCAGGGCAGCAGTCCGTCGCAGCCGTTAGGAGGCGGGAATCTTCGCGGGAAAAGTCTTCGGGCCACTTATTTCGACAACAGGATCGATGAAGCGGGGTGCACCTTCCCTCGGAGATTTCACACGAAGTTCCTCACGATCGTCGGGCTTGGACCGGTACCACTGATGCAGCCCCACGTTGGGCGCCAACTGAAGGACTGGGTTCTTTGGACCCAGCGGTGCCAGGGCACAACACCTGAAACCTTCGTGGGTAACCTGCTCCGGCGTACAAGTCACAGAGACACGGGACACTTCCTTCGGCGTCAAAGAGTCAAGGTTTATTTACTGCAGGGAACACAGAAGTCACAGGAAGTACATCGAGTGTAGTTCGGGGAGACTGCTTCAAATTGTATTTGTGGATCGCTCCTTTTATACAGTTTTTACCCATAGGATAACATGATACACAATAGTTTACAACCTGGTTCCCACAAGTCGCTCTCAGAGGGGTCGCTTAGATCACTTTGAAACACACAAGATCCGGAACATAAGTGCGGAAACATTTGGCGGTTCCCAACTGTAAAAACCCATCTTCCCACCATTAGCAAATTCCAATCAGCAGTAAAGTAGATCGAAATAGGAACGAAGACAGGTGCAGAGGAAGACGGAGACAGTAGGGAGATCGGAAAGGGTGTAAAAGGGGAGTGTCGAGAAGCACGAGATACAGGCATCAAAGGGACGTGCCTAATGAGATGCACGACTGAGACAATAAGCCCGTGCGGCAAGATGAGCCTCGAGCGGCGCCATCTGCCTTACAGTAGCATCCCCCTCGTCATAAAGACACTTACAAAGAACATGCGTCTTCCGCCATATCTTGGGAGTCCCAGGGTCGCGAAGCGGACAGCGTCCGTTCGCTGGCTACTTGAGGGCAAGAGACAAAATGGATGCCGTATCTAAGATGGAACCCGTGGGTACAGATGACAAACCCACATAACAAACGAACGGTTTAAGTTAGCACAGCGAAACTGCGCACACTTACAAAACTCGTCATTTGCGGTTCATAGATACTAGACTCGACCATATTCGTGCGAGTTAAAAACACCACTTACAATTGTCACGGAACCTCACTGTCCTTAAGCTGTCTGCAAATGTTTCAAGATAAAACAAGATTTAAATACCTCTTAATTGCTCATTCGCTTGCTGATGGAACAGAACACCTGTTTCTTCCAGCTTAAGTTTAAGACAGCAGGGTAGAGTAGGTGCTAAAAATAGCTCGACCTGCTAAAATTTCACCCATAATTGTGAGTGAGCAGTGGATTTTTCAAAGCCTGAGGAAAGGTCTCCCATGCTGAGTGAAACATGAGCTTGGAACAGCAGTAGCAATCTTGGCAGCTCTCCCCAGTGTTCTACTGTAGTTTCACCACATAATGAACAACTAGAGTGCTATATTATAGACGCCTCATTATGATCTGGCTTTTTTTTTATAATTGCTTGTGTTACGTTTTCAGTACATGGACAAGTACCATAACAAACTACAAACAACTTCAGGAGGCATACCGGTCGGACTCTAATCACATTACTTACAGTCCGCAGGCAAAATACACTGATTACCGAGCACGTGTATTCATAGTTCACTGTGGTATATATACAAATTCTTTGCCACCCAGGAAGGTCCTTCATTCCCTCCCTCAGTCTGGTCTCCAGGCTTCCTTGTGTCTGTTTAGGGCTCCAGTCCAATGTCTCCACACCTTTTCAAACTTTTTTGAGCATCCCCATGCTTGATATACCAGTTTTCTAGTGTCATACACCAGTCTATATTTGATTTCTACTCCTGTATGGTTGGGACCTTCTCTCCCCCCCCAGTATTTGCTCAAACCTTCCTGTGCTACAATCGGGGCAACATTCTAAAATAGGACTGTGTATCAGTCTAGGGTTTGTTTCCTCAATATGCCTAAAATTATCAGATGCGGGGTAAGATCTGTCAAGAGGTCTGCCACTGCTAATAACTTGTGACCCACCTTCTCTCTGTATTCTTGAGCCCTCGGGCAGCCCCAAATCGTATTCAATAGGGTTCTTCCGTGAAAGCAGCCTCTTTGGTAAAGATAATTGTCAATCCTTCCCATTCAGAAAAGTCTGGTTCTAGTGTAGTAAGCCCTGTGGAAAAACATCAGTTAGATGAACAGAAATTCCGGCCATATGGCTACCTCTGTTGGGTAGCACCACACCACACACCAGTCGTCATCTTCCAGTCTGCCTAGGTTGCATTCCCATTTTTCCCTCAATCTGTCTAGAGGAGGGAGGCTATTATAGTGGAGTGTGATGTATATTGACTCACAGCATTGGCTGGTCAGGGGGGCTCAAGCACCCTGTGTCTTAGTTGTGTCTTCTTTGCCACATCTTGTAGTAGGTCATCATAGTCTTGCAGTAAGTGTAGTCGTTGCTGGTGCCATAGACACTGTTTTCCTCTCAGCTAATATTACTCTTGTAGTTCAAAGAACAGTATTATCCTGCCAAATATCCCATTATCTACCCAGTATTTTCTATATCCACTGCCCTTAGTCCTCTCAGTGTGTCTGACTTCCGCAAAGGAGTCTCTAACATCAACTTGTCCTTTGGTCCCAAGGTCTGTGTCGCCCATTTCCATATTTTGATTATGCTAGCTGATGGGGCCGGCCGTGGTAGCTTTCTCCAACCCCCCCCCTCCCCCCCCCCCCCATAAAGCCACTGGGCGTAATTCTACAGGTTCATAGCTCGTCTGTCGGCTAACAGTGTGGGCTCTTGTTGCATGGAGAAGACCCAGTAATTAATCGCCTGTAGCTGTGCTGCCCAGTACTGGGGAACCTGTCTTTGACCTTGAGAGAGTATTGCGCAGCACGTAGAGAGGTTTTGGTAAGTAACGCATTTTGTAAAGGGCAACCCTCACTAGTAATGATATTGGAAGTCTTCTCCATTTCCCCGTGTCATTGCTACAGTCCTCCATGATTTTGATTAGGTTTTTCATGACAAGCAGCTCCCGGTATGCCATCATGAAGAGCCTAAGATAGATTGAAGCAGAGGGTTCCAATCTAGAGGGGAAATTCTAGCCCTACCCGGATCCCAGATGGACAGTGAGAGTGATACTGTTGATGCAGATCCTGGTATAACCACACACCTCCAAGGTCTACAATACTCTAAGAATAGAGCACTCTTGGTGTGCCAAGTATAGCAGGATATAACCAGCACGTGGAGAAATGAAATCCTCCCATTCTGGGTCACACTGCAGGCCAAGTATTCCTTCGTGCCTTTGCAACCATGTAGTCAGTCTCTTGATTGGCAATGCAAAGAGTAAGGGAGACAGCCGGCATCCCAGATGAGTGCCCCTGCTCAGCCCAAATTTTGCTGAGAATGCCCCGCTCACCCTTAACCTGGCAATTGGGTCTCTGTATAGAAGCCTCACCCAGGACCAAAATGTCTGGCCAAATCCCATCTTGCACATAATGGCCATCAAATAGAGCCACACCAGCTAATCAAATGCTTTATCATTATCTGGGGTTAATAGGATAGCTGGCTCATCTATGTGGTACATCCATGCTAAGCAACCCCAGCAAGTCTCCAAAGGTTGTGCCTCATCCACAAATTGGACATAATGTCTGTCTGATTAGGTGTTACGAGTGAGTCTACCACTCGTATCAAGCGATTGGCCAGAACATTCAACAATACCTTAGTCTCTACGTGCAGCAGTAAAATCGGCCTGAAAGAGGTACAATCACCTGGTGCTTTCTTTCCCTTTGTAGTGGGTCAGAAAGATTGTCTCCCATCAGAGGTCCAGCGGGAGAATGCCCTCCTTTCATGCCTCATAAAACATAATATGGAGTGGGCCTACTATTCAGGATGTCACACATGTAAAGAATTCGGGTGGCAGACCATTAGGTTCCGGGGAATTACCACATTTCAGCTGAGACAATGCCTCAGAAACATTCACTTCAGAAAACTCCACTTCCAAAGAACAACATGCCTCAATCCCTGCGGACTGGGACATCAATAACAAGGCTCTTCAGGTCCCCTGCTTCGACCCTTCTGCACTCCTGCTATAGGCCATCCAAGTAGGTGGCAAAGGCTTGTGTGATAGCAGCTGGGTCTAGTTTTCCCGTTGGACTTTGTATTAACTGGATGTATCCATCTTTGCCCCTCCTTCTTTTTCGCTAGCCAGTGGAAGACTTGTTCTACCTTATTGTCCACCTCATTTATTTTACCCTGCTTTACTTTGTATTGAGCCTTTGCCACTGGCTGAACATGGGTTCCAAAGTCTCTCTAGCATCTTCCTTCTTTGGCACCAGTCTGAGGCAGGGAGAGGCCGTGTATTCCTTTTAACATTGCATCAATCTAGTCTCTGATCCATTGTTTCTCTCCTTCTTCTTTCCTGTCACATGTGTGATAAGCTCACCCCTTGTTAGCTTTTTATCTACTACTGAGTCCACAGTTCCTGAATTCTACTTATAGTAGAGTTCTGTGAACTTGGGTGTCAGACACCCAGGGCTTCAGTCAGTCATTTTCCATGGGTCGAGCGTCCAGTTTCCCCTGTCTTTGGTGTGCCTGTGTGTATGAATGTGACTATACCTGAGTGATCCAATATGCTCTGCAGCAGGAATAATGTGTTTCTGAATCTACCCAGCTGGTGATGTGGCTCCAGAAGGTAGTTCAGTCTGGATATGGAGCACATTGTGCTGGAGACCTAGGAATACTATTGTGCCCCAGGATATTCCTCCTGCCATAGGTCCACTATCCCTTGCCCCTCTACATATGAGGCTAGATGCAATCCTGCCCTGGATCTATCCCTGGGAATAGTCAATCCGTCCAGCTCCCTCTGTAGGGTCCAGTTAGGTACAATTAGGAGCAGGGCCTCCGGGTACCTCTGTTATCCATTCCCTAACGTGTCTAGCCCCTCCATTTGCAGGCCTGGAGGGAAATACCCCAACACACACACCAGATTTTCTCTCTTCAATCACCTCATATTGCCACCTGGCACCCATTTTTATCCATCCATTACTGTGTGACCTTTAGGGGAGGGATTTACGGGCTAGTATCCCCACTCCAATAGAGCCCAATGAGACCCCCACATGAATTAGCAGTTTATGTGCCACGGTTCAAGAACCCACAGTTGCTATCCCCCAAATGTGTCCCCTTTAACAGCATGATATCTGGGTCGTGTCTGGACAAATATTTCCGTACCACTCCTGTCTTTAGTTTATTTCCCAGGTCATTCTCATTTGTGAAGAGTTTGTTTAGAGTTAACGCCTGGGGTGTCTGGTGTGGTGAATGACCTACCATTTAAGATTTCCACCAAGTTCAGACCAGCTTGTTCGGTGCAGCGTTATTTGCCCCTCAAATGAGCATGCCTCAAACTGCCTTGCCCCACCCTCAACCCCTCCGCCA
Source organism: Lissotriton vulgaris (assembly GCF_964263255.1). Classification (NCBI taxonomy): domain Eukaryota; kingdom Metazoa; phylum Chordata; class Amphibia; order Caudata; family Salamandridae; genus Lissotriton; species Lissotriton vulgaris. The sequence goes on from NC_141691.1 coordinate 1,870,131,568, forward strand.
ACAACTGTTATATTCCCTATAGGTATCCAATATAGGCCCAGGTAACATCCTAACCTTTTACCTATATTTGTCCCTACATTACATGCATAACGGGCTGTTAGGACTTTTACACTAGAATGATGAGTGTTCAATAAATGCTTATTGAAAAACATCCATATTGTTTATTCTGTGTATCTCTCTGAGACAAAGTGAGCACGAGTGACTAAGCCAAAAGAATTGCCTTGTTTCCAATGTTCTGAGGGATCAGGGTTGTCATGTACGATAGTTGCAGAGTGCTATTCTCTCCTTGGTATGAGGAGTTTCCAGTGGCACCGAGAGCTAGCTGGTATACAGGCCAACAAACCCAGTGGGGGTGTCTGGAATCAGTCTGCTTACCAAGCCCGCTGTGTATGTTGTCTAAACATGCAGATCCTGTATAGGTTTTATAGAAACTACACGACACAACCTTGTACTGGAGATCTAAAACTACCCACCACCCCAATGATCCAGGAGCCTGTCACTCCAACATATTGAACTCAAATAGTGAACACCAATGGAAGGGCTTAGCACCAAGGATAATCAAACAATCGCCTGCATTGACTGATATATCTAGTCTCGGCCTTGGGTTTGGCCTTTGATCTAGTGTGCCGTGGCCCTTCAGAAGTACCTCATTCATGTCAAATAATGAGGCTTGCCGTCATCAGGCTGACGACCGAGAGTGCTACCACATCTCAGTTCCTAATAGAGTCCTCGAATTCTCCTACGGTGTCCTCAAAGTTCTTTGTCAACACCTCCTAGCTGTTAACTGTAGTCAGGGAACGATGATGTTGTAAATCCACCACTACTTTGTTTCTCTCTGTCTCCAACAGGTCTTTGGTCAGGGTTGCATTTAAACGTCTGTGTGGTTTGCATTTGGATTTCTGTTTGCCACTCCTAATCTCCGGGAATGGATGAAAATGTGCTTCCATCCAGTCCCCCGCCTCAGCTGCTGGTACAAAGAACTGTGAACACTTGTAATCTATGATTCATTGTTTCACTGGAATGAAAAGCCCATACTTTAAGTTCAGTTTCCTCAAGTGGTGTTTCACTGCAATGAAAGTCTGTCTTCTGCGAAGCACTGTGTTAGTGTAGTCTGGACATATATTCACAGTTCCTCTTTTCACTTGCGAGGGACTGTGAACATGGGCCACCTGCAGGGTATTTTCCAGATCCTGAAAGTTCAAGAGTCGGCACACTATGGACCTGTATGGTCCCTCCAGTACCAGCTGACTATCCGGCACCCTGTGAGCCCTTTTGAATGTAAATATGTTTGAGGGCTTGCCTCTCAGATCCATCAATTAACAGACATTCCTCCAAAAACAGATCCATACTCGGGTTTTCATTTTTTGCAGACCCCTACAAGCCACACATTGTCTTGTAGGGATCTGCCTTCGGAATCTTCAACCCTCTCCTGCAGCTTGTCAATGATTTTTTGCATGGAGCTGATCTGGGACTGGGACCCTATCTGTCAGCTTCTTGAGGTCCGCACATAGGATTCCCAAGTCAAGCACCACTTCATCAATTTTGTGCCCCAAAGCAGTTTTAGTGTCTCATATGACATCCAGGATTGCTGCAGCTTGAGCTTCCAGTCCCTGGTCCATCTATTCCTGCTCATATCCATGAGGTTTCTCTCAGGGCAGGGAGTGGGTCAATGATAGAGCCCAGTTTCATAGCCAAGAAGCCACAAGCACCCAATTCACCCCCTTTATTGATCAAGAAGGGGGTGGCTTAACTTCCCACATGTCTTCTTTGGGACCCACAGTTCTTTCAGAACAGAGTGGTGACTCTCCATTCAGTACACATTGTGCTGGGGCTTAGTTGCCTGTCAGTCTCCACCCAGGTCTCCCGTGGCACAAAGGTCCTTGTGGGAGGGATGGGCGGAAATAGAAGCTAGGAGGCTTAACTAGTTTGTCAATTGTGGGTTTATTTAGAGGGATAACAGAAAAGTGGAGTCTTGAAGTAATTGGTGAAGGATGAAGTCTTCTGGCGTCTCCGTGGACTTGATGTTCGTGGTTCCTCCGTCGACCCCCAGGATACTCGAGAAAAGAAAAGAGGACTGTAAGTGATCCGTAATTTGTTAGGGCAAGATAATGGTGCTAAAAGGGGAACCGTCACCACACCCAGTGAAGTATCAGGCCGTCGTTACGAGTAGTAGAAGCCTGTATCAGCCTACACTCAAGATTAGGGGGGGTTACTGTTGATATTGGATGGCGCCTGTTTATATCGTGCAGGACGTATGTGCAGGTATCAAGAAGCAGGGAAAGTGCTAGCTAGGTCGTTTACAAACAGGGTCCAGGGGAAAGGAGTGCTAATCGCCCGATGTTGACAAAGACTCTGCGAGAAGGGATGCGGTACCCTTCAGCCTCCTGCGTTCCTCCTCCCTCTATTCCGCCCTCCCGCATTGCTCCTCCCGCCTCCCTGCCCTGTTTTACCCAAATCTCTGTGTACGGTGTCACTCAACGTCCGGGCCGTAACTCTCCCGAGTTACGGTGGCAGTTGCGCCTTCCTGGGGAACGGCAGGAAACCACCACTCCTCCGACCACTCTTCGGTTTCCCAGTCGTCGTCGTGACCTTCCTTGACTCCTTGTCCTGCTCCACTGTCTCCTCGGGTCCCGTCTTTTCCAGTCCTCGCGCCGTCTTCTCCGCTCCGCTTCCGGACTCCCAGACGTTCCCTCTTCCTGTTTCCTGGTCCGCCTTTTCCTCCTGCCCGGGACGTCAAGATTGGTCTTCTCCGTTGGCCCCGCCTCCGACTGCCTGCAATAGAGACCTAGACCAAGAGTTACCCGGGTTTTCCCGCCGGCGTGTCTCTGTCCCAGGTGATTCCTTCGATATCCTTAAGTAGGGGTCTCCCGCTCGGCTCCTTCTTACATCCTCCTTTCCCTTAGTTTCTTGTTTACAGAAAAGGTTCACTTGGGTATCTAGAGAGGACGTCAGCATTAGTCTGTACCTGTCCCTTTCGATGGAAGGTTTTGAATCTGTATGGTTGTAGGGAAAGGAACCATCTTAGGATCCTGTCATTGTGCCTCTTATTCCGGGCAAGCCACTCTAAGAGTGCATGGTCTGTATATAGAGTGAACTCCCGCCCTTCTAGGTAATACTTTAGGGACTCAACAGCCCATTTGATCGCTAGGCCTCCTTCTCAATTACAGCATAGTTTCTTTCTCGTGGGAATAGTTTTCGACTTATATACATTACAGGTCTTTCTTGTCCTAATACATTTTGTTGGGATAGTACGGCTCCCAGCCCATAGTCAGAGGCGTCCGTTTGTAGCACAAAAGGTTTACTATAGTCTGGACTGAGCAGTACGGGTTTAGTTATCAGGGCCTGTTTTAGATTCTGAAAGGCTTGATGCATAGGAGGTGAAGGGCTCTGTAGTTCTGTCTCTGCTCTCCTTTCTTTTCTAAGGAGGTCAGTAAGAGGTGCTGCTGTCTGTGAAAAGGAGGGAATAAACATCCTATAGTATCCTACAATACAGAGGAAGGCCCTTAGATCTTTTTTTGCAAGAGGAAAGGACAACTGTGCTATAGCGGTTACATTTTCTTCTTGAGATTTGATATATCCTTCCCCTAGTAGGTAACCCAGATACTTAACTGATCTTCCAGCCAGATGGCTTTTGGCTGGATTGATAGTTAATCCTGCCTCCTTTAGAGCCTGTACTAATCTTTTAAGGTGTCTAACGTGTTCCTCCCATGAGTTGCTGTATATAATGATATTATCAAGATATGCAGCTGCAAAATTGCTACAGGGTCTGAGTACTTGGTTCATTAATCTCTGAAAGGTGGCTGAAGCCCCATGTAAACCAAAGGGCAATACTAGGAAGTGATATAGACCAGCACAAGTAGAAAAAGCGGTCTTTTTTCGGTCTTGTTCTCGGAGGGGAACTTGCCAATAGCCCTTACATAGGTCTAATGTGCTGATGTATTGTGCCCTACCCAAATTTTCCACCATCTTGTCAACCCTTGGTAGAAGGTATGCGTCGAATCTGGCTACGGTACTATCACTATGGGGGAATTCCACTCACTATGTGAGGGCTCAATGATTCCCATCTGGAGCATTTGTTGTACCTCCTGTTCTATGGCCTCCCTTCTTGATTCAGGTAAACGATAAGGACGTAACCGGACCTTTTTCCCAGGGAGGGTGTGAATTTCATGTTGTACCAAGGATGTCTTCCCTGGTTTTAAGGAGAATACGTCCTGTAGAGAAGACAGTTCTTGACAGAGATCCTGCCGTAAGTGTGGAAGGAGGTCGCTATCTATGCTCTGGTGAAATAAAGGGACGGAGTCCTGTGGGAGAGTTACCAGTGTGGGTACAGGACCCAGCCACTTTTTCAATAAATTCACGTGGTATATCTTGGTGTTTCTTTTGTTATTGGGGTCTAGTTCCAGACGGTATGTTACGGGAGTTATTTTCTCTGCTATTCTGAATGGTCCTTGCCATTGGCCTATTAATTTATGCTCTGAGCTAGGTATCATGAGGAGGACCATATCACCAAGATTTAGGATTCGTTCAGAGGCTTTCTTGTCGTACTGCCTCTTTTGTACTTCCTGTGCCTTTTCTAGGTGGCTTTTGACTATGCTTCTAACTTGGGCTAAATGAGACTTTAGACCCCACACATATTCTGGTAATGGTTTGGCTCCCCTTTCCTCTTCTTCCCATTCCTCTCTGATCATATCAAGAAGGGTGCGGGGTTGCCTGCCATACAGGAGTTCGAATGGGGAATATCCTGTACTCTTCTGGGGTTGACATCTGATGGCAAAGAGGGCAAGGGGTAGCATATCTTCCCATTTCCGATATTCCAGTTCTAACATCTTTTTTAAGGTGGTTTTAAGTGTGGCGTTATACCTTTCAACAAGGCCATCTGTTTGGGGATGATATGCTGCGGAACGGATCTGTTTGATCTTGAGTTGCTGACAGACCTGTCTCATTAGGTTGGATACAAAGGGTGTTCCCTGATCTGTAATAATTTCTTTAGGAAATCCAACCCGTGAGAACAAAGAGATCATTGCTTTTGCAATCTGGGTGGTATTGGGATTGCGCGAGGGAATGGCTTCTGGGAATCATGTTGCGTAGTTGACAATGACTAACACGTATCTACATCCACTGCGAGAAGACAGTAGGGGACCAATAAGATCCATCCCTATTCTGGTGAAAGGTTCATCGATCACCGGGAGAGGGTGAAGAGGGGCTGTTGGTGGTTTATATCTGCAAATTTCTGGCAAATGGGACATTCTTGACAATATTTCCTGACTTGATGGTATATCCCTGGCCAATAAAATTGGGCTAAGATAGTGCTCTCTGTCTTTTCCCCACCAAAGTGGCTACCCTAAAAGGTGGCTGTGAGCTAAAAAGAGGACCTTCTCTCGGAAGGGCTGGGGAACTAACAACTGGGGCTTCTGGTCTCTTTCCCCTTTTCTGTATAATAAGCCTTTTATTTTCAAGAATTGGGGACCTACATTTTGGGGGTCTTCGATGTCCACTGCTTTATTCCAGGCTTCTCTCAGGGTGGGGTCCTCCCTTTGTGCTGCATAGAATTGTCGATCATGTTCCCAGAGGCACCCGCCGTCTTGTTTGGTTACTGCTACATATGTCCAGTCTCGTTTTTCCCTTTTCTTTTGATTTTTGTCCTTTTTCTGTTTGGAGGTGGGCCATTCCTGATCTGTTAGGAAAGCAAGGGGGGGGGGGGGGGGTTCTCTCCATTCATCTTCACTGTTGTTTCTTTCTCTTAGGATGTCCTCCAAGTAGGGGTAATCCCTTCCCAGTATAAACGGTTCTGGTAGCTTAGGTATAAGACCTACATCCATCTTCACCTGGTCTATGTCAGGGTTATGTTGTACCTCCACCTTGGTGGTGGGGTATTGTTTTTGGTCTCCATGAACACAAATTATGTTTACAGTCCCCTGGGTTTCCTTTACATCCCCGGGAAGGATCTTGGGTTGTATGACAGTTTGGAGGCATCCAGTATCTATCAGGGCCTCTCGAGGTTCTCCATTAACAGTGACCTGTCAGTGATAAGGAAGGGGGTTTCTCTCTTCTGTCTGACATAGATATGACTGGGTCAGCCCGATTTCCATTGGCTCTTCTTTTTGAGGACAATGTTGTGCAATGTGTCCATATGCTCCGCAATGGAAACACTGGGGTCCTTGTGGGATAGGTGGTCTAGGTATACTAGGCAAGGGACCGGGGAGAAGGGTCACGGTTTCTGGTTTCTTAGGGTGTAGTAAAGGTCTTATAGCCCGAGTGGAGGCACCACGGTCGGGATGTTTCCAAGGTAAATATTCTCTTCCTTTTTGGCTTTCTTGGGCACGACTTAAAGCACTGGCTATCTCTACTTCATTTTCCAGGGTTAATTGGGTGTGCTGTCTGACCCATTTTTGAATAGAAGGGTGTAGGGAGGTTAAATACTGTTCAAGATATACTTTCTCCATTATTTCCTCCTTCGTGGCGTTTGTTGGTTTTAACCATCTATCTGCTAAGTCTCGTACTCTGTAATACAAGGCTCTTGGTGTTTCCTGTGGACCCTCCCGGATTTGTCAGAACCGTATCCTATAAGTTTCGGTGTCGATCCCCATACGTTCAAGAACACTCCGTTTGATATCCTCATACGGGGTGAGACCCAGAGGGTTTGCTGCCTGATAGGCTGCTTGTAGGTCCCCCGACAATAATGGCCCCAAGTATTGGCCCCACTTATCCTGAGGCCAGGCTGCAGCCCTGGCCATTCGTTCAAAGTTAGAAAAGTAGAAGTCGGGGTCCTCCCCAGCGACATACTTTTGCATCACGACTGAAGGTAGAGTGTTGTGTGGTCTTGGTTGGCCAAGTGTCTCAGCTAATTTGCCTATAACGGTTTCCTGGGCGGTACTCTGGGCGGTGAGGGTCCGATGTAATTTGTCACGATCCTCTTCGGCTACGGCCAGGAACTTCTCCATTATTTTTCCTAAGTGTTCCTGATTGTCCGCCATCTTTTTCAAGACTGCCTCCATTTCCCCCGATCCCACTTCTGACACCACCTGTGGGAGGGATGGGTGGAAATAGAAGTTAGGAGGCTTAAGTAGTTTGTCAATTGTGGGTTTATTTATAGGGATAACAGAAAAGTGGAGTCTTGTAGTAATTGGTGAGGGATGAAGTCTTCTGGCGTCTCCATGGACTTGATGTTCGTAGTTCCTCCGTCGACCCCCATGATACTCAAGAAAAGAAAAGAGGACTGTAAGTGATCCGTAATTTGTTAGGACAAGATAATGGTGCTAAAAGGGGAACCGTCATCACACCCAGTGAAGTATCAGGCAGTCGTTACGAGTAGTAGAAGCTTGTATCAGCCTACACTCAAGATTAGGTGGGGGTTACTGTTGATATTGGATGGTGCCTGTTTATATTGTGCAGGACGTATGTGCAGGTATCAAGAAACAGGGAAAGTGCTAGCTAGGTCGCTTACAAACAGGGTCCAGGGGAAAGGAGCGCTAATCGCCCGATGTTGACAAAGACTCTGCAGAAAGGGATGCGGTACCCTTCAGCCTCCCACGTTCCTCCTCCCTCTATTCCGCCCTCCCGTGTTGCTCCTCCCGCCTCCCTGCCCTGGTTTACCCAAATCCCTGTGTACGGTGTCACTCACCGTCCTGGCTGTAACTCTCCTGAGTTACGGCAGCAGTTGTGCCTTCCTGGGGAACGGCAGGAATCTACCACTCCTCCGACCACTCTTCGGTTTCCCCATCGTCGTCCGTGACCTTCCTTGACTCCTCGTCCTGCTCCGCTGTCTCCTCGGGTCCCGTCTTTTCCAGTCCTCGCGTCGTCTTCTCCGCTCCGCTTCCGGACTCCCAGACGTTACGTCTTCCTGTTTCCTGGTCTGCCTTTTCCTCCTGCCCAGGACGTCGTGATTGGTCTGCTCCGTTGGCCCCGCCTCCGACTGCCTGCAATAGAGACCTGGACCAAGAGTTACCCGGGTTTCCCGCCGGCGCATCTCTGTCCCAGGTGATTCCTTCAATATCCGTAAGTAGGGGTCTCCCGCTCGGTTCCTTTTTACAGTCCTGCTACCCTCATTAGCGGGATCACTGGCACCCTCAGACCGCTAAATCTGCCTTCCTACCGGGTCTTGGAGGCTTTACCCTGGCTCCTGTGGGGCAGAAGCTGCTATAGCTGTGCTCCTTCAAGTAGTACCAGTCATCACCATCTTTTCGGGCCACAGAGTCTTTTTTCTCTGGGGTCGACACTGCCCCGGTCAGCTCTGAGCTGATGATTATACACTCCTGAATCCAGAGGCACACCACCTGCACCATCTGCTACTCAAAATCGGCCCACGGTGTCAGGAGAACTGTTTCTGTGGTGCATTTATGTCCAAGATTCGGCCTCACGCATTCAACGCCATGCTCGGTTGGCCACACTGCTCATTATGATCTGTCTTTAATAGTTAGAGGAAGTACGACACCAAGGCAAGTGTGATTTACGCGTGTGGGGCGCTGTTAGAAATTGGATTCTCTAGTTGGCAGAGGTACGTACCTTTGTCCAAGTAGGGACCCTTCTTCCTAGTCAGGGTAAGGGGGATACACTCCTAAAATCACCCCTGCTTACCACCTTGGTAACTTGGCATGAGCAGACAGGCTTATCTCAGAGGCAGTGTGTAAAGCATTTGTGAACACATACAGAAAGCACTACAAATGGACACTACACCAGTTTAGAAAAATAAGTAATCTTTATCTAAACCAAACAAGACCAAAACAACAAAAATCCACAATACAGTACTAAAAATATGATTCTCAAATTGAAGAAATAGTTCAGTTCAAAGCAAATTGCAGATGCAACACTTTTCACACAATGTACCTTGGATGCGTTGTGCACTCAGAAAAAAGGTCGCAGGGAAGGTAATGTTTCAGTTCCTTAAACTCAGGGAAGGTGATGCGTCTGTTCTTTGCTCGGGCGGAGGTGATATGTCGGTTCCTTACTGCTGTGCAGGGGAGGTGATGCATCGGTTCCTTATTGCTGCGCAGGGGAGGTGATGCATCGGTTCCTTACCAGAGAGGAGGTGATGCGTTGGTTTCTTACTGTGTGGGGAGGTGATGCGTTGGTTTCTTACTGCGCCCCGGAGCGATGCAACAGACTTAGCGCCTCAATGTGATGCAACATTCTGGGACAATGCGGGGGTTCTTGCAGCCGCAAAGCAGGGCTTGCGTCGGGAACGGTGTGGTGATCTGGGACTTCGAAGACCAGTGCACTCGATTCAGCATGTGGAGATTTCTCGATCCGCGGGCTGGCGCTGCAACGGTTTCTTTGGCAATGCATCGGAAACAGGTGCAGATGCGTTGCACTTCTCGATGGTGCATTACTTTTCTAGCTCCCAGCGGCAAACAGCCTCCAGAGGTACAAAACAACAGCAGGCACCTCTTAGCAGGCCAAAAATACCAGCACGGAATTTCAGGGGAGCTGGTGGTGAAGTATTTGTGTCCCTGAGATTTTAGAACAGGAGGCAAGCTCTTCTTCAAGCCCTTGGAGATCTTCCTCAAGCAGGGGATACAGCAATCACCCCCTTAGTCTCAAAAGCGCTGATGCATAGTCTCAGTGGTGTAACGTGAAATTCTAGTTGGATATTGTGATACATGTTCTTTAATATTTTGTAATTGAAAGTAAGTTGAGGCACACTTTCAATAACGTATTTCTTAGTCAGATCACAGGTAATTAGAATGCATTTCACTTAGAAAGAAGAATATGTCTTGAACCTCATAAATAAAAAAGCAATACCACATAACCTAGATTATTTAACAAGTATATTAGCAGGTAGTTTATCATTCTCTCTAGTACTTGTTTCGTGTTCAGTACTCGTTTTCCATCAATTATTGAAGCCACCTATTACAAAATCATTTGGAACAAATGCCAATGCATTTTTATTTTTTCAGGCTGAGGATCACTGTCTGAAGATCTCGATTTGAAAACCTGGCTTCTCTGTATTTTTCTCCAAATGATAAAAAGAACAAGCATCTGCAATGCAATAGGCCTTGCATTTACGCAAGTTTGAACTGTTGGCATTATAAATTACAGTGCCTTTTATTTATGTTTTGGTTTTTAAAGCCTATGTAAAAGGCATTGTTATTTACAATTCGAATAGTTTAAACTCTCGCAAATGTGAGACTGTCATGTCCTTTAGGTTAGTTCCATCATGTACAAACCTATTACATACATTGGGTCCCATCCACAATACATAACCTTCTTACAGAGGTGACTTTTTACCCAGTAGCTTACTTCGATCTCTCCAACTTCAGGCTCTTGGTACCATAACTTAATCCCTGTACCTGACATACACAAACATGTCCCAGGCATGGTAGATTTATTCTGTACACGGGTCAACACTTTTCTCATTCATGGCCAACAGCCAGCTGTATGTCATCATGTTTGTTTAGAAAAGGATTAGCAGGGGATTAGTGAATGTTTTCAAAACATATAGTTTCTATAAAAACCCTGGAGTGGCCACTTTAGTATAATAGACTCTCACTCCCCCTTACAAGGACAGAAGAGAAATTCCTTCCAAGATGAGACGAGGCTCTGCCAGCTGATCCTCCGACAAGCAGAGATCTGGCATCCCTTGCAGGGTGCCATCCAGAGATGAGGTCCTTCATTCAGAACCATCAGGTGAGAGGTTAGCACTTCCCCGTGGAATTCTTTGCTCCGATGGGTTCCATTAGGCTCCATTAGGTTCCATTAGGACATATCCTAGCACTTACACAGACATGCTTCACCTACAACTCTAGGCTAGGCAGATTAGGTAGGCTACACATCGTAGGAGTACGCCAATGCCTTTGTTTTATGTAATATGCTTTTATTTATCTTATTAGCACTATGGTAGAAATGTATCTACTTTTTACGACATTGGTACGAGCGATTACATACATCTGCTCTAAGCATGGGCGGAATTCGCGTATTCACGATACGCAAATTCGCGTGAATTCGTAATCGCGATTCGCAAAAATCCGTGAAATTCCGTGAGCTTGCAAATTTTTTTTTTTTTCGAGTTCGCAAGATTTTTTCATCAGTTCGGGAACGAGAACTTGCTAATGCGGTCGCAACGGTCGCGAACATGTTGTTTCCACTTAACCAGTCTGCTCGGATGCCTTTTTCCTGTTTCGGGTCGCAATGACGTGTTCGCGTTCGCAATTTCCTGTTTTGTGTAGCAATGGGGTGTTCGTGTTCGTAATTTCCTGTTTCGGGTCGCAATGACTTGTTCGCGATCGCGGTGTCGGTAGGCCAGCTACCAAAATCTCGCAGCGCACGCGAACAGGGAGGAAAACTCATCAGCGAACGCAGAATCATGATAAGTCAATGCCGCACGCGCGAGATTGTATTTTTGAAGCGCGAACAAGAAAAAAAATCCACCAACTCGCGAATTTTTGGGCAATTTAGCGCGATTCGCCGATCGCAACATTGCCAAAAATTCGCAAAATCTGCGAGCGGAACAAATTTTTCGCCCATACTTAATCTGCTCCTGACTTTTGATTGTCGCAGCTAACATGTCATACTAGACTGACGATTGACCAATAAATAATTATTGAAACAATTCCAATTGTCATTCTATATATTATGAGAAAAGTAAGCATGAGTGACTCAACAAAAGATACTTGTTTCCACAATACCTGAGGAATAGGAGTTGTGATGTTCAGTGGTTGCCAGAAACTATCTATCTCACTGCAGAGTACAGAGGGGTGATAGTGGCACTGAAGAGCTAGCAGGTCTAATGGCTGACTCATCCTGTGGGGGTGTCCAGAGTCTGTCTGCACACCAAGCCCTCAGTTTAGGTCATCCAAAATGCACAGGTCCTGGGGGGTCCTAGGAACTAGGACCTACACGACAAGACCTATTGCATTCCAAATGCTTTAAGGCATTGCTGAGATGCCCCCATCTGTCTCCCATGGCCTGTGAAGAGCTCCCCGTTAGCTACAAATTAAATAAACAAGTCAGTGGTCACAACTGCACACAATAGACCCTCCTCCATTCCTGCAGTAAGAGAAACTCATTAAAGGAAATAGTGCTTACAGACCAAAGAAGACGTACAGTCAAACAACCGAAGTAAAAGGGCCAGGCCTCATGGGAGGTTACAAACGAAGACAAGACGGTACTAAGGAGGGACTAACAAGCCTAAAAACAAATCAGAAGCCAGCATTTAAGAAGAACAATGACGCAAGTCAATGTCAAATATGGGCAGAGAGTGGGTGGGGCTTCAAGTATATACTCCAATACAGCATGGGTCACAGAGCAGCACATACGCTGCCCAGGCTCGACCTAAAAAAGAATGTTCTAACAAAGGTATTTTTAAGGGTCTTATCTTTGAAATTTTATTGACTGTCACGTCACTTTTGTGGCTGTAGCATGCCATCCAGGTGATGGGATGTACACCTTCTTTCCTTGGAGCTTCGGCCAGTGGATCTTGCCCTTTAGGGTGGCAGCAGCCCGCAGGAGGAGAATGATGGAGTAGCAAATCTACAGGATGGGTCACACGCCTTTGGATAGTGATAACCATGCTCAACTGGGACATGCCGTCTCCTTTGCTCCTTTCCTTTGTTCTCCCTAGTACTTTTCAATGTGCTGTCTCAAAGACTGGAGCTGCATGGATGGTGATGCTCAATTCTAATGGAGCAGGAATGAAAGAAAAGGTTTTAGGCCACAGAGGCTCCTACTGGCTAAATATGTATTACATCCAAGGTATCATGGCATAATGTTTGTACAATTTCTCTCTTTTTACCTGGGCCGCCTTCTGCGTCCTACCACCAGGTCACGAGCATTAGAGCCCACTGGATTTCCTCGATTTGATTAAAGTAAAATGGCGGGTGGTTGGGTTTTAACGCTTTGACCCACCATCTTTCTTGGGCCCATCTTCACTTTCCATTTACTTGTTTCTGCTTTGCGCTCTTCTTGTTTATGTCTGCCTTATATTTTATTGTTCAGTATTTTTTGCTATTGTTGGCATTACTTGGATTCCTTTTTTTTTTGCTTGTTTATGTTGCCATTATTTGGGTAAATTTTGCAGGGCCGGACTGGCTACTGGGCAGTTTGGAATGCTGCTGAACTGGGGTCTGATTTCGTTTTGCTTTCATTATTTCGAAGCACACGCAGGTCTCCATGAACGAAATCAGTCCCCACTGCAATGAACTCAGCCCCCAGCCACTGGATTTAAGATAGCCTGGCTGATGAGGATTATGAATCCGAAACCGTTCCCAGGATGCTTGTTTCCGGTCCAGGGAAGACATGGCTTGGCAGTTCAGGCTGGACTGTTCCCATGAGGCACAAGGTCAGACTGATTTGCATATGGCCATGTCTGAACTGGGGTGGCTGAGTGAGCTAAAGAATGGTGATGGATTAAACCCAGATCAGTTGACTGGGGGTGAGTGTTTGATTTGCTCAAATGCTCCGTCCATCATCCCCTTTTGTATCGCTTTGCTCAGCCCCCAGTTTGGCAGCATTTCAAACTGCCCGGTAGTCAGTTCGGCTCTGAAATTTTGTGATTGTCTTTGTGCATTTTGCTTGTTCGAATGAAAGAGGATTTTTTAAACTTTGTGTTTTTTTCCTCTCTCTAGACGGTGCCTTTATCATTAGTTAACATCTGGTGAAGTTTCTGCTCCTCAATATCTTTTTAGTAAAAAAAATGTTTTCACTCTCTCTGCTCAAGCTACTGTTTATGTGTAGTCGGCATAGTGACGTATGGAGAGGGTCATCATTATCATCCTTTCAGTCTCTAATTTATGACCGCCACTAGTTATTGACAATGATTATTTTCGGATAGATATTTCCCAGTACCTGTACTCTGTTAATTGGTTTGTTGTAGGTCATAGGGCCACTGGAATTATGTGATTCTGCAGCCCTGGCATTTTGCACATAAATATGGATTTACTACATTTGCCATTTAATCTATCATCTGCTGCATAATTTGCAGATTTAACAAAATACCATTTTATTTCTAGCTCAAATGGATCAGAAGTTATTAAAATGTTGCAACTCGTTTTTCCACGCAGCAGAAACTTCTCCAAAAGATTGACGATGTGTGGGTGTCATCTTTCTCCTGCTTATTGCTGTATATGGGAGTTAAACTGGAACTAATTGGGGGTGGGCGATAAACTCCACTCAAGGGGGGGGGGCATAAACTCAGTTTTTTTTACTGATGAATTAATCATAGTTTGCTAATTAATTTTAACTAATTAATTGGTAATTAATTATGTTAATTGTGTAATTAATTTTAGGTGTGTGTTGTGGTATTTATAGGTGTAAACTGTGGAAAGTAATTCATTTTTAATTTGTGAATTATTAATTGGTTGTTAATTAATTTTAATTAATTAATTGATTGGTAATTAATTACGGGAAATGTGCAATTCATTTTAGGTGTGAGTTTTGAGGTTTATGGGGGTAAAGGGCGTTTTGGAGTTTATTTGTTTTGTATTATAATTATTTTGTTAATTGATAATAATTAAATTAATTACAATTGTATTATGGAAATTGTGTAATTAACTTTAGGTCTGTGTTGTGGTGTTTATGAGAGTAAAGGGTGGGAAGTAATTTGTGTTTAATTAATTAATTTATAGTTTTTAATTAATGTTAATTATTTGAGATTTATTTTGGATAATTGTTTATTTTTTGTGTGTTGTTTTTACTTTTAAAGGGTGGGTATGAAATACATTTTAATTACTTTATTATTAGTTTTTGATAGTAATAGTTTTTAATTTAAATATAAGTTTTAACGGTGTATTATTATTTTATAGTTTAATTCAGGTGTGTGTTGTGGTTTTTTTATTGTTAAACTGTATGTAGTCAATTAATGTTTATTCGTTTTTATTACTATAAATGTTCTTTAATTGATGATTAATTATGTTAAATAAGGAATTACATTTAATTCAAAATGTTTTGTTTTTGATGTGGCGTTATATGTAGGATATAAAATAAATACATTGATGTGTTGATTCCGTTTGTAAATATTTTCTAGTTTAATAGAATTATTTTTGTATTTATGTTATATATATATATATTTTAATTTTTATTTTATTTTGAATAGAACCTGTAACACAGGAAAGGCCACTGAGGTGCCGCACATTTCCCCACGCAGGGGGCACAATCAGAATCAGGAGCATTGACAATTTGACATCTCATAGGAACATGGGCACATCAAGTCCGAAACTACGTAAGCAAAGCCATAAGTCCTTAGAGTAACAGTTCGGTGAGTCTATTAACTGCATTGTATGATGTAGAGGCTAAATAGAAAAGCCGTCAAACCCATGTTCCTTCATATCCAAGTCGGACGGCTATGGGCCCAGCAACATGCACCCCAATACGCCAAGAACAGGAAAGTAAAACTCCCCCCCTCCCCCCTCCCCCCCCATGGTGGCGACTCCAAACATACCAGCACACATTCTAACATCTATACTAGACTTGAAAGAGGTGCAGTGACCGTAAGGATGCAGGACAAACAGCGGAGGGAAGCCCTTTAGAGAGGAAGGCAACCAATGGACCCCATTGGAACTGAAAGTTCTTGAAGTTACCAAGGAAGATGTCCGCCATTCTTTCCAAGCTTAGAAGCTTCCAAAGTCGTGCGTGCCACAGAGAGATTGCCGGTGCCTCCTTCTGTTTCCAAGCAGCAGCCAACGTAAGCTTGGCAGCTCCCAAACAGAGCCACAAAATCTTCTTGTCAGCCCGGGTCTGGTGTTCAAGACCGGGTTCGCGCAAGCCCAATAGAACAGACGCAATAGAGTCCTCTATGGGATAGTGAAGGATGTCCCTGATATGTGAGAGAATTTCCTCCCAGTATGGTCGGATTACTGGGCAATCCCACCAGATGTGGCGGAAGTCCCTGAGGAGCCCACAACCCCTCCAACATTGGTCGGTGGTGGCCAGATAGATGCGGTGGAGCCTGGTTGGGCATAGATACCATTGCATGAGCGTCTTGAGAAGAGCTTCCCTCAGATGTAGCGAATGATTAAATGCGGTCAGGTCCCGCCATAGCGCCGACCACTCGGTATCGGAGAGATCTCTCCCTATCATTACCTCCCACTGCTCCATGTAACGAGGCCTAGGCGTCACCGCCGATTTAAGCAAAAGCTGGTATAGAAAGGAGATGACTCCCTTCATCGCAGACGTCCGCAGTATGAAAGCCTCGAATGGCGACGGAGGTCTCGTTGCTGCCTCCATTATCCCAGGTGACGTGGCCCAATGAAGCAGTTGTACATGACGATATTGTTCGGACTGGGGGATCCCGTAGTCCCTCATACAATTAGCAAAGGTGAGGGGATCCTGCCCATGAAACAGATGGGTCAAGGCCCTGCAACCTCCCTCCCTCCAGGCATCAAAGGCCCCCTCTCGAAGCGCCGGCGGGAAAGCCGGATTGAAGTGCAAGGGCGTAAACGGCGAAGGGAACGTAGTCCAACGTTCATCCGTGGCCAAGGTGTCCCACACCTTCAGTGTGGTACCCGTAGGGGTACTGACGTAAGCGTTCAGAGGGCGGTCCTTCTTGGGCTTCCATGCCAAGTCCCAGACCGATCTGCCAGCCACACTCCGGTCCATGTGCAGCCAGTGTTTTTCCGACGTTTGCTGTGACCACTCCACCAGCACCCTCAGTTGCGCCGCTATATAATAGAGCTGCAAATCAGGAAGTCCCACTCCCCCTTCGGACTTCGGACGACGCAAGACCGCAAAGGAAAAACGCGCCCGGCCCCCCTGCCACACAAATCGCAATATCTGAGTTCTGAGGCGCCGAAAATAATCGCTGTCTAGGGGAATGGGCAGGGCTTGAAATAAATATAAGTATTTAGGAAGGAGAACCATCTTTATAGCATGGATTCTGCCCAGCCATGAAATGAATTTAGGTTTCCACCTATCCAATTCAGCTCGGGTCTTCGCAAACAAGGGAGGGAAGTTGGCCGAAAACAGCTTGCCCACTGTCGGAGTCAGATGGACCCCCAGGTAGACTAGTGAACCAGCGGCCCAGGCTAAAGGTGTCAAGGGCCTCACGCGTTCCACCTCCTCCTGTGAAAGAGTAAGGTTCAAGATATACGACTTGCCATAGTTGACCTTGAAGCCAGCCACTGCTTCATATCGCAGCAAGACCTCCTTGATATAGGGCAGCGAGTGTTCCGGGTCCACTACCGATAATAAAATATCGTCTGCGAAGAGCGTGATCTTGTGTTGCTCTCCCGTGAACGGTATGCCCCGAACCCCCTCATGCTCTCGCACCGCCGTCGCTAAGGGCTCAATGCTCAATGTGAACAGGAGGGGGGAAAGGGGGCATCCCTGCCTGGTGCCCCTGGAGTGCGGAAAGAACGGCGACAAGTGGCCATTCACCGCTACTCGAGACCTGGGGCTGCAAAAATTGGCCTGCACCATGGTGATAAACTTTTCTGAAAAACCGAAGGCTGACATCGTGTTAAACAGGAAGCCCCAATCCACTCGATCGAAGGCCTTTTCGGCGTCTAGCCCCACCAGGACCGCCGGGATGCGAAACCTATCAGCTGTTTCAATTAAATGAACCACCCTACGCGTATTATCGTGAGTCTGGCGCCCCTTGATAAATCCGGATTGATCCGGATGTATGATTGCCGGCATCAAGTCTTGCAATCTATGCGCCAGAATCGCCGAGTATAATTTAGCGTCTATATTAAGTAGCGCTACGGGGCGGAATGAGGCACACTGGGCGAGGTCCTTCCCGGGCTTCGGCAGACCGTAATCACCGCCTCCGCCAAGGAGCCGGCTGAGGAGTCGGACATGGCCATGTCATTATAAAGGGATGTTAAGAAATCACAAAGTTCGGTGGCGTATGATTTGTAAAAGACAGCTGTATAGCTATCCGGCCCGGGCGCCTTGTGTAGTTTCAGATTCTTAATGGCCTCAAGCACCTCCTCCCTGGTAATCGGGGCCTCCAACAACTCATTCCATTATTTAGATATCTGGGGGAGGGGAGGCGCCGCAAGTACTCCCTTTGGGCTCCCGTATCGAGCCCGTCCCCCGCGTGGAGGTCCGCATAGAAGCGGCCAAAAATGGCCGCTTTCGCTTCGTCCCTATGTTGCAACTCACCCGCCTCATCCCGAATCCCTCTGATATATTCGCGTTCCCTCCTGTCACGTAGTTGACGCGCCAGGTGCCTACCCACCTTATTCCCACAAGAGTAAGACTGTCGCCCCAACCTCAACATCGTAAGTTCGGCCCTGTTATTGTTGTGAGCTCTCAGTTTACCCCGTACCGCCGTTAGAGGTCGAAGGGTCACTCTCGAGGGATTGAGCTTGTGGGCCTGTTCGAGGCGTGCCACCTTGGCCTCCAGGTCTTCCCGGTCCTTCCGCCGCAACCTATTAAGATGGGCATTAAGGCCCAAGCACGTGCCCCTGATGGATGCCTTAAAGGCATCCCAAGTGTTGGTGACCGAAGTATCTGATGCTGGATTAAGCTAAAAAAAACTCCCTAATGGCTGCCCGCAGTGTCTTATTAGAGGTATCATCCCTGACCACCGAGGCTGGAAAGTACCATTTCCGCTGCCCGCCGCCGGTCGATGACCAACGGAGGCTAAGCACCAGCAAACTGTGGTCGGAGACTGAAAGCGGAAGAATGGTGGAATCGAGGACATCTCCCCTAAGGGCCTGGCTGAGGAAAATGTGATCCAATCTGGAGTAGGAGTGATGTACATGAGAGAAATATGTGTAATCCCGGGAGGTAGGGTGATAAAAACGCCAACCATCAACCAATCCCAACTCCCCCACCAACTGCTGCATTGAGGCCGAAAACACACCCGTATCAGCCCTGTGGGCCCCAGAGCTATCCACCGTCTTATCCCACACCAAGTTAAAGTCCCCTAGGAGGAACAAGTGCCCATCAGCAAAGTCACCCACTCTCTGTAGTATGTCTTGTAGGAACTTATTTTGACCTGCATTAGGGAGATACACTACTACAAAGGTACACAGCCGCCCCTGAACAAGCCCTTTCACCATCAGCCAGCGACCATCCTTGTCATTGCGTACCTCTATAGGTTGGAAGTGCAGCGCAGCGCGGAAGAGGAGAGCTACCCCTCTATGTTTCGTAGATGCAGAAGACCTATATATAAGGGGATACGCCCTATGCCTAAGGCGCAGCTCGTCCTTGTGCGCTAAATGGGTCTCTTGGAGCCCCACAACATCCAGATGGTGATCAGTCACATATTTCCACACCTTCTGCCGCTTCTGCGGTGAGTTGAGGCCTTTAACATAACACGTCCCTATACTAACAGGCATAATGGAATAACACACCAGAGCCCTCTACAGCCATCTCATGAGTCTCCCCTCCCGCACTCGGAAACCCACCAGTCAGAAGCAATGCCGGAGAGCAACCCAGGGAACCCCCCCTGACGCCACTAGCCGAACCACAAGCCGTCACGCACCTTGGAGACATCCCCTCCCGCCCCCCACCCGTCACATCTGTCTTCACACATTCCAGCCACACAACACCCTCGTCGCCACCATTGACCCCTATGAACCCTTCCCCCAGGTCCCCCCTCCCCCAACCCCCCCCCACAACCAAAAGAACAATAAGAAATAACTCAGAGCACTGAACCTGAACAAAGTACCCAGCAGTTCCAGCAGACCGTAGTTCGTAAGGTCCCATCTGGACTGAGAATGGGGCAGGGGTACCATCTCGGTGACCCCCAAGGCCATGGTCCGGGGTGTCTTCTCCAGAAGTTCAACCAAACCCCCGGTACCGTAAGGCCAGAGCCCCTCCGGCGCCAAACCATCTGCGAGTCAGTCTGCGAGTCAGGAGTCAGGAATCAGGCCGCTCCAGAGCTTTGCTGAGAATCCGCTAGTGTGGCTGAGGCCACCGAAGCTACCGCATCTCCCCTTTCTTGCAGGCTTGCAGGCTAGCAGCGCGGTCCGGTTGCCGCCGGCCCCGAGACGAACCAACTCTGTGCCAGGAGGACGAGCGATGACGCCTCCTTGATGGTGAAGTGTTTGCTCCCTGGGAAGGCGCGACTTCATCCAAGCCCAAAAGGTCCTTTGCCACCTGGAGGGAGCGAATCTGCGCCAGCCTATTCTGCCAGCGAAAGATGATACGGAAAGGATGTCCCCATGAGTAGGAGATATTGCGTTCCCGCAGGAAGGAGGTCACAGGGCGGAACTCTCGTCTCTTCTGAAGCGTTGAGGCTGCGAGATCCTGGTAGAGCTGCGGGCGATGATCCCTAAATTGCAGAGATGAGATAGTTCTGGCCTTCGGCAGGATGCGCTCCTTCACGTGAAAATCGTGGACACATACAAGGATGTCCGGAGGGGGGGCCCCCTCGCCTGGGCAACCCCACTCTATGCACTCTGTCCATTCTTATTTCCTGCAAGTCCTCCTCATCTAGAATCTGCAGAAACAGGGCCTGGACATAACCACGCAAGTCCCCCGCCTCTCCATCCCATGGCACAGCTCGGATGCGGATGTTGTTCCTTCGGGAACGGTTCTTTAAGTCCTCCGTCTGGGTCTGCAGATTCAGATTCTGTTCCGTGAGGCGGATGATGTCTTGTTGTAGCTGGTGCACATCGTTCGCCACACTCAGGTTATGATCCTCCAGCGTCGCCACCCGCTCTCCAAGTCCATCCACATCTCTCCGCACCTCCCGCAAATCCGATGCCAATTGCGCCCGTAGTTCAGAGATGTCCTCTTTAATGGAGGCGAAGAGCTCAGACATAAAGGCCTTGGTGGCAGGCGCCTCATCATCCGATTGCTTTGACGAGCCACTGGCTCCTGGAGAGGCCGGCTGCTGCGACAATTTAGAGGCACCGTCCTTCCCCGGCCTCCCCTTGTGTAGCGTGTTAGACATCGCGAAGCTTCGGTCGTGGCACGCGGCTAGGGTGATACCCACTCTCCAGCTAGGGCAAGCAAGAGTGGGCAAAGTCAGTGCAGGCCACGGATGAGTGAGATCAACAGGTCAGGGCTGCCGGGCCAACCGGGCAACCCCCGCCAAGATGGCGCCGCGGGGCCTTCCCGCCAGGAGGCGCACCGCCACCAGTCAATATTGCGGCCCTGCAGAAGCGGCACGTACAAAGTCCAATCCCGGGACCTCCGCTACTATAGTCCGGTGCTCCACCGGTGCCGGAGCCCCAAGGTCAGCGGTGCAGGTAGATTGCGCCCAGTGGAGACTGCCTCCGCAGGTCCAGTCCTTATAGTAAACCTTAGGAGCGTAGCCGCAGCGCCAATCGCAATGCTGCGTGAAGAGCGCAAGATCCGGTGATAAACTGTCCCCCAGGCCCCCAGGCCCCACCAAGCATGCGGGCTCCTCGAGCTCCGGTGCCCACTCCACGGTCGTCCCCTCTGCAGACCGTTCCGGCCAGTTCCAGATTGCCAACAGGTGCTCAGCTCCCGCTCTGGAGGGGGGAGGGGAAAGCCAAACCCGTGCCGGGAGCCTCTGCTATGCGTCCAATGTATTCCCCCTGGGTAACCACCCTGTTACAAGTTCGTCGCAGCCCCCTCCATGCCTCTGGCAATAGTCAAGAACTCCCTTGTCCTGCACCGGGACCTCCCCGGCCGTTTGCTTCGTCCCGTGGCCTCGCCCCAGAGACCAAGGATGCCCACCAGGTTTGTTCGTGCCCCAACGGGAGCTGCTGCACTCACCGCCGCACCCCAGCCATTACGTGCTCCTGCGTGTGCTGTCCCCGCCTCAAAGCTCCAAGCGGCTGCGCTGATCCCGGGCCCGCTCCAACCACTCTCCGACTAGGCCGCAGACCCCGGCCTCAATTAGTCAGCCGGCCGCGCTGTGGCGTCCGGTGCTCCTGCACGCCAGGCTCCGCCTTCTCCCGGGTCGCAGAGGTCTCTGCAGCAGACCGGCACCGCTCCAAAGCCGGCGGGCCCCCGCAACACCAGCTACTGTACCCCGGCGGACTCGCCAACCTCCTCGCTCCGTCCTCCACAGGCCTTGTCGGAGCCGCCGCCTTGCGTAGCGGCCCCTCCGGCCTCAGGTCCCGCCGTCAGCCTTGATGCGGCGAGGACCGGCTCCGACGCCGTCGGGAAGTTCGCCGCCATTGACCACAGCCTCCAAAGGTATCCGGAGCAGCCGGCAGCCCAAGGGGACCCCCGGGGTCGATGCAATACAAAGCTTTGCAGGGCCTGGCGCCGGAGGGGACTAGAAACACGTCCTACTCCGCCGCCATCTTGGCCACGCCCCCATTTAATATTTTTTATATAATGTTTGTAGGTTTTGTTATATGTAATTATTATGTTTTCTTTTTATATATTAAATATTTTTTCTTTTTAATTGCTCTAATATTTTTATATCTATCTATCTATCTATCTATCTATCTATCTATCTATCTATCTATCTATCTATCTAATCAGTCCACTGTCGCGAAGCTGCACCACCCGAATTGGGGGCCGTGGAGACACTAGGATTGCAGAAAGTCTCCTGTTGGACAATCCAGTCAGCTTCATTGTTGGAAGCCCTTTGCCCTGGGGGCCCCACTAGAGGGCTACTTTCAATTTTAATTAATCCATGAAGATGCGCCGGACCCACTATGGTGAAGACAATACAAAGGGGGCACCAAGCCTACTAAAGGAAGCATACTATAGACTCCAAGTACCAGAATGCAACACTATGTTAATTGGCGCTAATTGGTGGTGCAATAAAGAACGTGCTACCAAAATGCCTCCTTTGTTTTTCCTGCGCTCGTCATGAATGCCTGTGACCAAGGAGCGCTACGGCTCTGAAACGCGTAAGGCAGATGAGAATCACCCGAGGGAAGGTAAGCCGCTGAGCAACTAATTGGACTGTGATCGTGAGTGCACTTCGAAGCGCTGGTTCTTTGTAAAACAAATGTTAGGCGGCAGTCCACTGTCGCGAAGCTGCACCACCCGAATTGGGGGCTGTGGAGACACTAGGATTGCAGAAAGTCTCCTGTTGGACAATCCAGTCAGCTTCATTGTCGGAAGCCCTTTGCCCTGGGGGGCCCACTAGAGGGCTACTTTACATTTTAATTAATCCATGTAGATGCGCCGGACCCACTATCGTGAAGACAATACAAAGGGGGCACCAAGCCTACTTAAGGAAGCATACTATAGACTCCAAGTACCAGAATGCAACACTATGTTAATTGGTGCTAATTGGTGGTGCAATAAAGAATGTGCTACCAAAATGCCTCCTTTGTTTTTCCTGCCCTCGTCATGAATGCCTGTGACCAAGGAGCGCTACGGCTCTGAAACGCGTAAGGCAGATGAGAATCACCCGAGGGAAGGGAAGCCGCTGAGCAACTAATTTGACTGTGATCGTGAGTGCACTTCGAAGCGCTGGTTCTTTGTAAAACATATATATATATATATCCGTCAATTTTGTCTCTTTGGATCTTTACCACTTTACCAGGGACAAATTGGTAAAGAGCCATATGACATCAACGAAGACAGAGAAATCAAACTGGCTGCAGAATCAACAAACTGGATTCATGCATTGCAATGAATGCAAAGCTTGCAAATGTGGAATACACATGAAAGAGGTGAAGGATTTCATGGGAAGAACTTTCATAATTACAGCGAGAATCACCTGTGAATCAATGTATGTTGTGTATGTGATTGTATGCCACTGCGGCCTTTGGTACTTAGGTAGTACTATTTGCTCTTTGAAGACGAGAATATTGGAGCATATATGCAGTAAAGCCACAGAGCTGCGTAGCAGGGAGGTGTAAAAAGGGGCACGGCCTGGACCACCTCTCTGCAACGCACCGCAGTGGCGCTTACTGGAAGTACCTGGTGGGCTAGTTGGCCCCCATGGGCCCTCAGGAATGAAGGGGAATTATTTCCCCAACTTCAAACACCCCACAGGACGTGTTTGCACATGTCACCTCAGGCCCCGTCCCCTCCCTTCACCACTACATAAACACACCCTGTGGCCATTTTAAGTTGGGAGATTAAGTCTCCTTGAATCCTGAGGGTCCCTAGGTTCCAACTAGCCCACTAGGTACCTCCAGTAAGCGCCACAGAGCTAGGTTGCAGAGAGGTGTAAAAAGGGGCACGGCCTGGACCACTTCTCTGCAACGCAGCGCAGTGGCGCTTACTGGAAGCACCTGGTGGGTTAGTTAGCCCCCAGGGGCTCTCAGGATTGAAGGGGAATTATTTCCCAACTTAAAACGCGCCACAGGGTGTGTTTGCACACGTCACCTCAGGCCCTATCTCAGGCCCCATCTCAGACCCCATCCCCTCCCCTCCCTTCACCACTGTGTAAACACGTCCGGTGGCCGTTTTAAGTTGGGAGATTAAGTCCCCTTGAATTCTGAGGGTCCCTAGGGTCCAGCTAGCCCACAAGGTAATTCCGGTAAGAGCCACAGAGCTGCGTTGCAGAGAGGTGTAAAAATGGGCGTGGCCTCTGAACACTTCTGAACACCTCTCTGGAACGCAGGTCCCTCTGGCGCATACTGGAGTACCTGGTGGGCTAGTTGGCTCCCAGGGACCCTCAGTATTGAAGTGGAATTAATTCCCCAATGTACAACTCGCCAGGGAGCGCATTTGCACAGTGGTGAAGGAAGGGAGCGGAGCCTGAGGTGACATGTCTGCAAACACGCCCTGTGGCGCATTTTAAGTTGGGGAAATAATACCTCTTCAATCCTGAGGGTCCCTTGGGGCCATCTAGCCCACCAGGTACCTCCAGTATGTGCCAGGGAGCTGCGTTGCAGAGTGTTGTAAAAAGGGGCATGTTTTCAGCATATTTATTCCTTTAGTAGGATGATAACCTCGAGGTAATATTTCGACATGCCTGTCCCGGCATGTGGGAGAGCACCATCATGAATACAGACGAGGCTTAAGGTCGGGACCATGCCCAACCTGGACAGCACAGCGAGCCCAGTACCTACTAAGGATACTACCTCGAGATTACCCTCCTACTAAAGGAATAAATATGCCAAAAAACTGGTGCTTGGAGCCCACTAAAGGTAAAGAATGACTCTCTAAGGGCCACATGTCTACGCGTGCATCAGTTGCACTCTTTGGAGTGGGAATACAATTTTTTACTCCTCCCGCTATCCAACACTTATCCTACTGTTGCATTCAGTGGAGTGGGAATATAATATTTTCCCCTCCGCTATCCAACACTTTCGCTACTGTTGCACTCACTGAAGTTGGAATAGTAAATGTAATTCCTCTGCTATCCAACACTTACTCTACCGTTGCACTCACTGGAGTGAGAATAGTTATTGTTACCCTTTTGCTTTCCAACACTTCCATACTGTTGCGTTGACTGTATTTTGAAAGTTAAGTTTAAATATTTTTTAATAGTTTCATGTTTTAATTTATTATAGATTTATTTTTATATTTAAATCATTAATATATATTTTTATTTTTTATATTATAAACGTTTAGCAAAAAATAAAAAAAATTGTTTATTAATTGTGTTAAAGTAAACATATATGTTTAAATCATTATGCTTGTGTGTTTATCTTTTTTATTAAGTTTATTTGTTATATTGTATTAAAATGTATATTAAATGTATTATATTTTGTTAAAATTATATTTGATATTTAATATATATTATTTTATTTTATATTTATATAAAAGTCAATATTTTATACATCTATATTTTTTACATAGATATTTCTTTGTCAATATTTTTGTACTTATCTCTTTAAGTATAGGAGCCGATATTTTTGTTGTCTATATTTTTTACTCAATATTTTTAACATCAATATTTTTTAGATCGATGTTGTGTCAGTGGACCAACAAAGAGTAAAACAAAAAGTCAAAATGGGGACGAGATGTTACTTTCGCAAGAAAGGGTTGTGGAAAGATTGACACACAAAATCTCATGCCCTTGCTATGAAAGTTTAAGTGGGGAGAGAAAGAGAGCTGTGCTAAAAACTCTAATAAAGGTTGCATTCTAGAGGCTAGATTAAGGGCCCGATTCTGATGTCGTTCAGAAGGCCTCCGAATCGGATTTGGCTTTCCCATATCCGATTTGTAGCCCTTATTTCCGACTGAATCATACACAGGCCCAAATGACCAGGTATGATGCGAAGATAGCGTACGCGCTGACCGAATCGCTTCCGGGACCCAAACCTGTCCGTACGACTCGTTCATAGCCAAATTGTGCTGTGGAGCCGTAGAGCTGCTTCGCCTCGGTCTCAGCGAGACGAAACAGCTGTCGGAAGTGTACTTCAGGGGGCCGTAGCAGGTCCCTCTTCACCCGGGGCCCTCCGAATCTGTCACAGGGGTGTTCCCACGGGTCACCCCGATCCAGGAATGCACAGTGTGGTGAACACCATGGGGTGCCCACCACAGGGTGTACCCTTTACCCCACCCACCTCATTTCTGCTATGGGAGCCTGTGTACGCATCTGTACACAGGCTCCCATGGAGTTTAATGGGAGTCCGAGCGAACCGAGTCTGTAACCATACGGCAGCATAGTACTCACTTGTTCGGACTCCCGGAGCACGTCTCGCTTGGAAAGCCTTCCGGATCCGTGTCATTTGGAGGGCTTTCCTAGAGAGATGGAAATCTGGCCCTAAGTGAAGATATTACAAACAATGAAGATTCAGTGGTCCGCAAATCTTTAGAATATTTTCTAATTTCTGAAAGAGACTGAGAAGGAATGAACGGGTAACAGAGCATACATGAGGATTTCAAACTAGTCAGCTGGACGGCAGATAGTGCAGAAATAGATGAAATTGTATTTGGTGACAAAAAAATATGAGTTCCGGGGTGCTGGGTGGGTACAAGATTCGCATTTGAGAAACCACTGCATATGATAGACTGAGACTGAAGGGATTACAGTACTATCGGCAAACTCAGTGATAAAGTAGTGGACTACTGGAACTACTGGAATTGGTGGAAGGACATGACTCTTTGGTCCTATTTACAAGTCAAATGATATCTGGGTGCGTTAATTCTACACCCAGGGATACCTTAATCGCACATTAAATCCTACCACGCACTCTCTGATTACGGGTTTTTTCTGGGTCCTGCAGTATCAGATTTAAAGAGTCAGACACCATATGAAGACTTATTGCATGCAGATTTACTGGCCTGTACAAAATACAGGGGTCGAGCTGAAACGACACATAATAAAGGAAATGCATAACTTCCTTGTGCTATCTTCGTTGTCACCTCATTGAGGAAGCTCAATCCGCCAAGGAAGGCATCTAATTGGATCTACTATTGCACAGATGGTATTAATGCAAAGATTCAACTCCCAGCCCTATATACAGTAGCCATTTTGATTTTAGAACCTACTTCCATCCATAATGTTCTGGTTCTTGAAATTACCACAAACTTCCATAATGGTCTTCAGCCAATTGAGAAAAATAAAAAAATATTTGCAAACAAATTTCGCATTTCACGTTCACAACGTATACATCCTTGTACAAGCCACATTCCCCATCCATAATAGTCTCCCCACCTCCCCCACATCTTGTTGTGGGTCCTTGGGCAAACATGGGGGAATGTATACCCACTTTTCAAGTTGGGCGCCCCAGTCCACTCTTGCCCGCGATTATCCCAGGGCCGGGGCACTGGGGAGTTGCATCACTGAGCAATGTCTCTCTTAGCCACTAATGTGTCAGCTCGACCGCACATAGAGCAGAAATAGATGAAATTGTATTTGGTGACAAAAATATGAGTTCTGGGGTGCTGGGTGGGCACAAGATTGGCATCTAAGAAACCACTGCATATGATAGGCTGAGACTGAAGGGATTACAGTACTATCGGCAAACTCAGTAATAAATTAGTGGACTACTGGAACTACTGGAATTGGTGGAAGGACATGACTCTTTGGTCCTGTTTACAAGTCAAATGATATCTGGGTGCGTTAATTCTGCACCCAGGGATACCTTTATCGCACATTAAATCCTACCACGCACTCTCTGATTACGGGTTTTTTCTGGGTCCTGCAGTATCAGATTTAATGAGTCAGACACCATATGAAGACTTATTGCATGCAAGACAAGACATGGCATCTACCTTATGCAGGAGACTTCAATGATGCACTGTTCTAGCAGCTGTTTAAAAATAATGTCCTGGAATGTAACTTGATTGGGCGACCAGCTGAAGAGGGGGATCACAATGCAATACCATAAACAGCAGAACCCCGGCATTATTTTCTTCACAATCTATCTCCTGGGCAACTCCTGTAAAGCCATGTTTAGGTGTGGGCAAAAGATGTCAGCTCATGCAGGGTTCACATCTGACTACCGAAGGTTAGAGATACTACTTAAAAATAGCACCCCATGCACTCCACATGAGACCTGGGTAGATCCTCACCGTAAATATGTAGCTCAAACTTGTACATTGAATGGCCTGTCTCACAACATATGCTCGGTATACATCCCACCAAGACACCAGACGATCACACTACCAACTCACCCTTTTGTTACAGCTGCCAGAAGGCATCTTGATTATGGGAGGCGATTATAACTGACGACATTCTCAGACACTCAAGTATGCAATTGACCAGGAATAATACCACTTTTGCCTCCTTTGTGACAGCTCTTGACCCCATAGACATGTGACAACTCCGACACCTCGAAGAACATCAATATACCTTTCTGCCTTGGATACACCACAGATTCTCACGTCTAGAATACACATTCATGCAGTACTCCAAAATGGCCAAAATCGCTGAGGTTAAGCATTTAGCCAGCGCCATCTCAGACCACTTGCTGGTGTGGCTGGAAATCCGGGGGAAGGCTGGTCCACGGCCTATCATTGAATGGCATGGCATCTGATGGATCAAAAATGTATGAAGACACTGGGGCAAACGAATGACATACATTTTGAAATGAATGAAGCGTCCATCCGCATGGATCTGACATTATGGGAAGGCTATAAAATGGTAATCAAAAGCCAAGCGTACACCCTAATCACGGAAGGGAAGAAAGTGACAAGGGAGAAACTTGACCAACTAGAGGAGAAAAGTGTAGACCTAAAAACAACTGCACCTGTCAACAAGACTGAGAACGCTGTCATGCCCTTAGACTGAAACATTAACAGCATAGGGACCTATATCAAAAAAATAAGAAGGGGGACCGGGAGCTATTTTTGGTCCATTGCCTGTGCTCCAATGTCGAATGCTATATCGAAAGGGGGGGGTCACTGTTCTGTCGGTGTGGGTGCTATAGAGTCATGCTCACCCCGAAAAAGAGAGTAATGAGAGGTATGTGGAGAGGGTTTGGTGGGTTATGTGCTGAGAAGCAAAGGTTTTACAGCAAAACCCCGTGAAACTACAGGGATACCAACGCCAACAGCCCATGGAGCAATTCTCACTACCGAATTAGGTCTTCATTAGGAGAAGATCAACTAAGTAGTTCAAGCGGAACTGTAGTTTTCACAACCCGCATATGCTCCACTTATACTGGGGGCTAATATACCCCTAGCACGTGCACTCTCACACTACACTATTTCACTATTTATCACTGGTCCTGATGAAGCGCATGGGATCGTAATGACCATCTGAGCGTGAAACATGTCGACCTGACCATTTTTAGTTACCCAGGGTACATCATTATCGCAGTTGTAACTCACAACCTTTTGGTTTTTAATATGACAAGGGTGCCTACACTATTAAAGACTAACCTTACCGGTATCCCTTAGTCATTTTCATCTTACCACCACCTTCACTGTGCACTTAGGACCCTCTCCACACACCCACATTCATCACACGGCCGTTCTCTTAAAAAGATCTCTGCCAAAGGGACCCTTCAGGGGACCCGTAGGACATTGCAGTGCCGGCCCGACGAGGAGCAACCACCCGATGATGAAGCATGACATCCCTCGGGGTGTGTGAGGGCAACAAGAGACAAGAAGTTTCTTTCCCCCTTCACAAAGAGGGTCAAGGACCTAGTTCTATCCTCTATCCTTCTTATACTTCCCACTCTCTCTCATTACTCTCTTTTCAGGTTGAGTGTGACTCTATAGCACCCACACCAATAGAACAGTGACTCCCCCTCCCCCCTTTGGATATAGCATAGGGACCTAGCCAAAGAGAGTGCAAAGAGGTCATACTTAATGTTCCTGAGAAGACTGTACGATGTAGGCAATAAGGCAGGCAAATTATTGGCATGGCTGAAAAAGCGCGACCAAGCATGCAATTGGGTCCCATGAGTAACTAATGAAAGGGGACAGACAAAGACCAACCCAGACAATATAGCGGTCGAAATTTCAGGGTATTACAAGGACCTCTACTCTTTTAAGGGGCATTGTGAGGCAACAGATATTAAAGCCTTTCTTGGTGAGGTCAACCTCCCTCAGATGAGCTTAGGCAGATGCTAGACAATGACCTCCAACCCAGTGAGATAGACCAAACCCAACGTTTACTCAGCTCTAGATAGGTGCTAGGGCCTAATGATGTCCCCAACAAGCTTCAAAAGGGGTTGGCAAGCAATTTTGAACCCCATCTGCTAAAGATGGGGCTGGAATCAAAATAATCTGGTCAGCTCCCAGAGGATCAGAGGCAAGCCACAATAGTAGTCATCCACAAAGAAGGAAAACCCCCAATAGATGTAGCTCTTATAGACCAATATCACTCAACAACGCCGAGATCAGGATCGTCCCCAAACGGATGGCTAACAGACTTCAACAGATAATCACATCCCTTATACATCAAAAACCAATCAGGATTTGTGCCAAGTAAGAGGAACAGGCTTAACCTCCAACGACTTTTTGGGGTTATGGCAGGAGCTGCAGATGACATCTACCACGGTGTTGGAAATGGACGGTACCTTGGCCTTTGATATGCTTGAATGGGATTACATGCTAGGGGTACTAGAGAGACTGGGATTCGTCCCAAGCTTCATAGGCTGATACGCCTCCTCTATCAGAGCCCTAAGGCTCACGTTAGGATGAAAGGGGTGATATCTCGCAAATTTGCCCTACACCGTAAGACCAGACAGGGCTGTCCTATATCACCACTGATTTTAGCCCTAGCCCTTGAACTGCTAGCTGCTTGGGTCAGGGGGACACACTAGTAGGGGGAGTTCACTGGGGAGAGACCTGGGAGGAGCATATTCCTTTATATGCTGATGATTTTCTGCTCAATGTTACTTACCCCCATGAATATATCCAGACTGATCCAGATCCATCAAACCTTTAGGAAATACTTGAAATATCAATAACCAATTATAAAGAGGGTCAAGGGAAAATATTTAACGACCTATCATTTCATTTCCCTACATCATAGACATAACACAAAAACATATAGAAATGACCGGTCTTCTATGTGTTGCTGTACAAGAGACTGAGAAAACGGGACTCATGCAAATAGTGAAAGAGTTACAACTGGCTGAGATATTCCCATCAGACCACCCTTCTGGCGGAGTTTCATCATATGGGATGTTTGTTAGTCCATCCAACCAGCCGCCCAACCCATCAGTTGATGGTGCGGATATGGATGTGGAATAGAACACTCTAGCCAGACTGTTACTCAAAGGGTAGTGCTCAGGGTGTGTGGTGCAGTGCTGTGGTGAAAAATTTTAAATTAACGACTCAGACAGAAAATATATTTTATGGAAAGTGTCTAAGTGTTAAACTTAAAACCACGCCTGGTAGCCTGAATATATAACTACACTATGGCGCTGTGCAGGACGGTCAACATGTTTCAGCCAAATTGGAATTCATCCGGCTTTCATCAGGACCGAGGTGGTAAGCTACTGCAACATGATAAACGTGAGTGCAAAAAACAATTATTAAATTAAATTATAGGAATACGTATATCTACCAGGAACTTGGAGCCCCAATGTTCACAAGGAAGATGTATATTGTGTCTTAATCCGCGCTTTGCGTGGGAGATGACCTCACCTCGCCCGGCAACCGCTCGGGAATATGAGGCCCGCTCTGTCCGTCGGTACCTCTCTCTGTCATCTTAGAGGAAGTGGAGGTATTCCTATAATGTTTGGCAAGCGGGTAACATGCTCATATTTGCCAACTTGCAGTGTCAGTATAAACTGAAGCACTCACAGGCATGTAACTACATTCAGCTCAGACACGCACTAGCGGCACATATACCCAAACACACTATACTCAAGGATTACTCACCTTTGTAAGACCATATATTGTCAGAGCCACTGCGTAAAAAAACTGGTCAATAACACCTCTGATACCCAGCAACAGCTTAGGACTAAATGGGAAACCGAGGTGGGGCCTTCGAGGATGGCGAGTGGAAGGAGGCCAATGGAGTATTCAAGGCGATTACTATAAAGACTGGATTTAGACCAGTGTAACTGTGTATTTGGCCCCGATCCTACTACTCCCGTATGGCCCTTTATTTCATGGGTAAGTGCCCCACAAACATCTGTGTTGGAGGGTGTGGGGAAGTAGGCACCTTCCTCCACGCGCTGTGGTGCTGCCCAAGACTACGGCCATACAGGAGGGTAATCAGGGAGATCATGAGAGACTTAATGGGTTACACAGGAGCTAATGCGGTTAAATGATACATGTTGGATATTTGATGTGATGATCCTCTGCCTAAGTACAGTAAGCTATGGTTGTACCTGGGACTTGGAGTGGTAAAACGAAGCATAACCATGAAATGGGGAGCGAGTCTGGTCCTGGAGGTGGTGGAGTGGGAAACGACATGGACTGATGCATGTTGGTGGAAGAAATTAGCTATTGCACCAGAGGATGTCCCAAAAAAGTGGAGAAAATGTGGGTATTTTGAGGACTAATGTGAAGGGTCCCTGACTCAGGCCTCTTCTTTGAGATGAAAAACGTAACAGTACTCGAAGTTCATTACCAGATTTCTCTGAATGCCTGTCTTGGTTGTATCTCACTGCTAATGCCCCCTGTGTGATGCTTTGAAACCAGCCGCTTGTTATGTTTGCTCAAACCAGCCGCTTGTTATGTTTGCTTATGTCTTTTTGTTATTTTCTGGAAAAGCAATAAAAAAATATTATTTGATTTACAGGCACAGTCAATTGGAAAAGGGTGCAAAAGTGAGTGAAGGGAAGATGGTGTCAAATGAACCCTACAACAATTTGTTAAAACCCTACAGCAATAGACTGAGATTGGTAACCATGATGTCCCTGATATTCCTGAATCACTTCATTGCATGAAATGAAAGAAGGATTCTTGAAGAAAGCTGCTAAAAGTAGTGGTGCTATAAATGTGCTAACAGCTAACAATGTGTTAAGTCCCTACCTTGTACCAGCCTTGGTAATTGACGGTGTGAAAGACAAATATTTCCTATAAAATTAAGCACTACTAATGACAGTCTGCTTTGGGCTTTGAATATGAAAAAATGCATTTTCAATCATGATACGCACACCTTTGTTGCTGAAAACACGAGTCTTTCATATTCAATGCCAGGCCTATAACTAGAAACGTCCCTTTAATAAATAAGGTTCTGCAGAGTGATGAAACATTCACAAACATATTTGATAGTTTGATTTTTATGTGACTACTTTAGATTTTATCTTAACCATAGAATGCATTTTTTAACTTACAATAATTATTAAACGTGTGCAGAATTAACATACAGTTTGTATTAAATTAAACCAACATTCAATTGTGCACAACACAGTGATAGCTAACTAAAACCATAGTTTGTAGAAATGCAGGTTGCTCGAGGAGTTGACCTTAGCCTTTGAGATAACATGAGATTTGTGAAATAAAGACACCTCACATAAATCACAGCATGTAACCTCGGAATCTTCACTGATATTGAATTTTGTTACAATAAATTTACATAGAGCCCCATTCATAATGGACTTAAAGCTTTATTTTACTTGCTGTATACAAAAGAAACAAATGTATTGTAAAATGCATTACAGTTTTATGCTTTCCTGCTTAATACGTTTTTAGGGCTCGCCTGCTGTGCACATGTGCACAGCTGGAAGCTCTATAGGGGCTTATCCAGTCTTTAACCACCACTGGCGATTCCACTGGCGATTTCTTTGAGTGCATGTGCTTTTTAGGTCATTGCGCAAGCGCAAGCCCTAAAAAGCGCGTGCACAATGCCACCAGCCGCCTGCCTGCCTGCCTCGCATTACCACATCAAAGGCAGCTTCTCAGCGTGCGCTCATCCCCTAATTATTCACGGCCGGCCGGCCGTACTTTCAGTTTCACGGCCGCCGGTGCACACTCAGCTCAGGCGCCTGGATTCCTTGCTGCTTGTGGCCTGGACGAATATATTAATCTAACTCTCTCTCTTTCCATTTCTCTCCTCTCTCTCTGCTCTGTCTCTGATCTTTCTCTCCAACTCCATACATCTCCCTCTTTCTTTCTCTCTTGTTAAGCTGCCGGCTCTTAACGCTCTGTCTGCAGCTAGGCTGTCAACGATATGCTTCGCTCATTACATTTGCGGTGTAGGAGTGTGCTTGTTTCCGCCCCCTGCCAGCACGAAAAGAGAATCATGACCACAATGGTTTACATAAATATCAACGCGCCAGGTCAATCTTTTGAGAAAATCGCTACCATTATGATTTGTAATGGTGGCTGCAGGGCATTCGCAAAAATATAATTAAAGTCGCAAGACCGTCATGATACTGGCCAATCCTATTCCTGTATATTTACATTCCTACATTCAAGCACATTGGGCTTTACTGAGTGACGCACTAAGGGCCGGTCTCACCAGCCACTTTTCCTCCTGCCCCCCTCTCATTCCTCCTGCAGTGCCCACGCCGCTCTCTCTGCTGTCGCCATGTTGGAGTTCATAGGTCGGTGTTGGCCGTCCTAAATGCCCCAGTCACTTTTTGAATTATATTATTGTAGTTTTCATTGAGTTTTTCTTCTAGCCACTACAGTTAGCCAGCGCCGCACCATCACCCACCTCTGCAACTCCTCCCACAACACTGCCTGCTAAGTACACAGACTGTTCGCCGGTATGTGATGCGACTGCATTTCCTCTGACAGCGCCGCAGGGAGTTGTCAGCTGCTTCAGGTTACTTTTGACAAATCAGGAGAGGATAAAAGAAACCACCAGTTTAAGCACATGCACAAGTAACTCTACGTTACGTCTGCCCCACCATCCGTTCTTGATGCAGACAGAATAGTTGCTAAACATTATGTATGTGCTACGTACATAACTCTGCCTTATTAAAAAGAATCCCATTTTAAATAGCGCTTGTTACAGTTGTACTAATGTACCATTAGTCTAGACGTTAATTCCATTGGCACAGCTTCTGGGAGCTCGCATTCCATCATCAAAGGCATCAGCCTCGCTCTGGCCTCACTTCTCCTCCCCCCTAATTGCTCTCACTCTCCATCTCTTGCCACACGCATCAGTAGGCAGCCCACCCCCTCCCTCTCCATTTGTTTCTATGCCTACTGGTTTTGCAGCACTTGTGAAATCCTTCTGGTGGGTGATGCAAGCGAGGAACATACGTGATGCACACTCAGCTCAGGCGCCTGGATTCCTTGCTGCTTGTGGCCTGGACGAATATATTAATTCTCCCATCTGGTAGTTATTGTTTGCTGTTCATTTTTTGGGGGGGTGATGGGCTACGACACAGTGGACTTCTCTCTCTTTTTTTTTAAGGTATTAAATGAGAAGAAAATGTGTAGAGCAAGAATCGATCATCTAAAGGAATTTTTGCCCCAGCCGTGAACCGGAAATGCTAATTACCATACATCCCTCCAGAATCATTTGCGCACAAAACATTGTGTTTAGGAGGCTGACAGGTAATAGAGTACAGTTCGGAGTTTTGCTCCTGCTTTCTTATTGCCCATTGACACTGTGGTTTGCACACTCTGTCAATTTGTTTTTTATTCTACCACTGGGCAAAGTACCATTAGATGTGTGCTTAAAAATATCAGCAGTACTTATTCACTCGTGCACGGCTCGCTCTTGGATTTTTTTTTATTGGCCATTAACTCTGTGGTTTGCGCACTCTGTCAATTTTTTATATTCTCCCATTAGGCAAAGTAACATGTGCTGTGGGCTTAAAAATATCAGCATTCGTTAATCACTCGTGCATGGCTTACTTTTTTTTAGCACTTGTGTTTTTTTTTCTCTCTCTCTCTCTCTCTCTCTCTCTCTCTCTCTCTCTCTCTCTCTCCCCCCTCTCTCTCTCTCTCCCTCCCCCCCTCTCT
Source organism: Lissotriton vulgaris (assembly GCF_964263255.1). Classification (NCBI taxonomy): domain Eukaryota; kingdom Metazoa; phylum Chordata; class Amphibia; order Caudata; family Salamandridae; genus Lissotriton; species Lissotriton vulgaris. The sequence goes on from NC_141691.1 coordinate 1,870,167,514, forward strand.
CTCTCTCTCTCTCTCTCTCTCTCTCCTTCCCTTCCCTTCCCTTCATTTACACTCTCTCTCTCTCTCTCCTTCCCTTCCCTTCCCTTCCCTTCCCTTCCCTTCATTTACTCTATCTCCCCTTATTCCCTCTCTCTATTTGACTCCCCTTCATTCACTCTCTATCACCTTTATTCTTTTTCCTCTTGCTCTCTTTTCTCTCACTCATTCCCACACTTGACAGGACCAACAGTTGGCGCTTCTTACATACAGGTACAACAGAGCGCGCATCTCACACAGACAGGAACAGGGGCCACATCTCACACAGACAGGAACAGAGGATGCTTCTCACACAGACAGGAGCAACAGAGGGAGCATCTCACAGACAGGAACAACAGGGGGCGCATCTCACATAGACAGGTACAGGGGGCGCATCTCACACAGGCAGGAACAGGGGGCACAACTCACACACACAGGGCCAACAGGGGGCGCATCTCACAGACAGGAACAACAGACATCTATCTATCGCCCTCACTCTATCGCCCTCACTCTATCTATTTATCTATCGCCCTCACTCTATCTATCTATCTATCGCCCTCACTCTATCTGTCTATCTATCTATCGCCCTCACTCTATCTATCTATCTATCTATCTATCTATCTATCTATCTATCTATCTATCTATCTATCTATCTATCTATCTATCTATCTATCTATCTATCTATCTCCCTCACTCTATCTATCTATCGCCCTCACTCTATCTATCTATCTATCTATCTATCTATCTATCTATCTATCTATCTATCTATCTATCTATCTATCTATCTATCTATCTATCGCCACTCACTCTATCTATCTATCGCCCTCACTCTATCTATCTATCTATCTATCTATCTATCTATCTATCTATCTATCTATCTATCTATCTATCTATCTATCTATCTATCAGACTCTATCTATCAGACTCTATCTATCGGACTCTATCTATCTATCTATCTATCGCCACTCACTCTATCTATCTATCGCCACTCACTCTATCTATCTATCGCCACTCACTCTATCTATGTATCTATCTATCTATCGCCACTCACTCTATCTATCACCCTCACAGCATCACTCTGTGCAACTATTCAACAACAACTGGTTCAAATATGTTCTCTCAATGTTTCAAGCTTTATTACAATTGTCACAAAAATGTTAATATTTCACCTCTGTTCTTGGATTTTCGACACAATAAAATACACTGAACATAAGTCTAAGTCACGTACATACAAAACATGTTGCATTACAAATGCTATAGGTGTCACATTTGCAAAAGTTAAAAGTATTGGCATTGTTAATGACAAAGCTATTCATTTTGCTATTTTCAAGACCAACACATAAAAATAAAATTGTCATTTACAAAACCAATAGATCCAACTTTTCTAATGCGAGACCTATTGCATTTCCAATGCTTGTTTTCCTTGCAGCTTATAGACTATGGGCCTAATTACGAGTACGGCGGTCCACAAGACTAATATACACACGTTGGCGGTCTGACCACAGCCACTCCAGTGGGCCCGCCCACAGTATTCTGAGTGCGGCGGTTGGACCGCCACAGGACCACCACATCTGCCAGGATCACAGGGTCCCCTGCAGGTTCTAGGCAAGGGGTGCATGTAGGGGGACACATGTTGTGCCCCCCTTCAATTGCACCCCATACCTGCATGCATGCCGGAGCATGCTACAGGTCCTGCCATGGCCGCGGTCTGCATGTTAGGTGAGACCACCGCAGCACCGCCTCCCCGACCTGGATTTAACTCCAAAGGGCAGGCGCACTATGAGCTTGGTGGTCCTCCTGTCAGCGTGGAGGTGGCGGCCAACAGGAGGACCGTCAAACTCGTAATCGGGCCCATGTGTTTAGTTAAAATAACAGTTGCTTTATTCAAACGTTAGGAAAACTGAAGTCATGTAAACTATGGAGATTTAGTGTTGCAAACATAGGAAGATACAACCTGCCACATCCTGCCGGATGTCGGATGACGTGTGGAAAACAAGAAGAGAAATGTGCCTTCGGAGAATGCTGAATTTTCATTGGATGGACACGAGAACAGGCCACATGTTTTGCAACAATAATTTTCTGCCTTAAAAGTGTGTTCTTAAACAGGAGTGCAGAATCGAGATGAGAGAGAGAGAGAGAGAGACAGACAGAGGAGAGAGATGAAGATTGGGAGCAGAGAGCTGAGAGCAGACGAGATTTAGAGTCAGGAGCGGGGAGGCAGAGTAGCTGGAAGGAGGGCGCATTCTGATCTGCAGAGATTCAGCTGGAAATGGAGATTCAGAGCAGAAACGATAGGCTGCGTCCTTTTGACATTTATGATAAAACCCAAGCTTTATGCTTTAATTAACTGGCATTTACTAAAGTCTATTTGTTCTATGCTTTATTTCTCTTTATGGGAAATTATGCAATTATTAATTATCGATTTTTAGCTTCATGTTAATCTCACTCTTGCCTTTTTTTTAAGTCTTTATGGGTTCTGACTGACATCCCCATTGCACACCATTTCTTAAAATAGGGATTATTTCCTTTATGGGACACGCTAAATGCAATAGTTTAATATGATCTGCACTAACCATATGTTTCTATTAATAATTATGTAACCTGAATGATATTTGACTAACGAATAAAAAAATCCCAAAAATCTAAAACTTTAATTAGAAAATAAAACCCTTTCAAAACTACTCACAACTCTCATCATTGACTGAACATCAGAATACTGAAAGTTTATGATTTTATTTGAAAATAATTTGGTTGCAGCTCCATTTTAATACGGTGGCAAAGATTAATTGGCCTGGAGACAAAATGGCGTCAAAATTGGAGGCCTCAGTTGGAAGTGCTTTGGGTTGCACCTGTTTTCCATTGATCCCCAAATGTTAGGCTTTAACAAGGGCATATTACAGCAACTTCAGGCATATTGCAGTGTCAAGGTCTTCCCCTTCTCTGTCTTAGAAGGAATCAGCTATGAACCGTTAGTGACGGTCAAAAGGTACTTACTTCCTGGAGCCAGCTTTGCCATCATTTAGGAGTTGCTGTTTAGCCCACTTGCTTGCCTCTTGTGAACCCTGGCCTCAGAGTTCACATAATCTGTACCAAGAAAGAACGTAAACAAACCCTTCTAATGAGTATTGTTTACTTTCTGCAAATTTTGTTGGGAAATCAACATTCCAGCTCCGTAAAATCGAGAAAAGCATTAAGCACTTTTATAGTTACATTAAAAAGTTAAAGAAAAATATACCTGCATTTTTTTTTTTTATAATCAACTTTATTGGCATTTCGGAAGCAACAAAGAAAGGTCATTGACGGCAGCTCAGCAATTATTAGACACAGGTAAAAACATTCAGCAGCATACAGAAACGGGTGAGCAATGTTCCAGTCTGGCAGCACAAACTTTTCGATGGAGCAAGACACAGCATAAATATCAGCGCTCATGGTGGCAGAAGGCTAAACCATTTCCCCCAAATTCTGGTAAATCGTTCTGCCGCACCCCGGGTTCGCAAAGGGCCTCCTCCTGGACCCCGCACCAGTCCACGCCCCTCCTCCAGCCCTTAACCATTGGTGCAGATTCTCAGAGCCAATGACGAGCAATATCGCGCTTGGCCACGGCCAACGCCGTCCCCAGCAGGCGCCTGTCCGATCTATTGCCATCAAGGCCATTCAATAATACCTGCATTTTTAAACAATTATTCCGAAGGTTAGGAATTCCACTTAAAAATAGCACCCCATTCACCCCACGAGTCCTGAGCAGATCCTCAGGGTAAAAATATGTAGACAAACTTGTACATGGAATGGCCTGGCTAACAACATAGAATTATTGTGAAGACTTGAAAAGTGATATGTTTGAACACAGTCTTCTACTCTCACTGGTGAGAGTATGTTACAAGTGATCACAAGTCAAAATGTTTTGACGTAATAAATAACTTAAGCCAATAGTATAGTTCAAATTCCTGTATGGGGGTTGGTTCACAAAAAGTAGTAAAATGTGCATGTGTAGGTTTATCACTTTTTGGTATGCACAAGTTTTGACTGGAATTTGTATGGAAAGTTATGCATGGGCTGGGTTCCATGCTGATTACTTGGGAAAATATGTGATTTCCAAAGCTAGGATCCATTACCACTATTTAGGATTCTGTATGGTGTATAGCTGTGCACAGGAGGATTGAATTCACCTGTGCAAATGCACATTTTTTGTCTTCTTATTCTTCATATGAAACATGTTTTTCCAGTGGAGAAACACCTCCTATTTCACCCACACCAGATTTTGCAGTAATCCATTTCCCTTCCCACGTGGAAAAGGAGGTTTGCTAGCACTTAGCTGGAGTAAAAATACTACCCTGTCCAGGCTGGTAGGACATATGATAGGAGACTGTGAATGCCCGCAAATGTACACATTTGTGGGTGTTCCCAAACATTCAAGGAAAACCATGCCTTAGAACAGCCTAAATTCCACCACGAGTGGACTTTATGACTGCGGAGGATTCCACACTTGTCGTGGAGATCTCTGCACCCATAAAAGGGCTTACGTATGCCAGAACTCCCTTTGTGAATTCCTGGCAGGTGTAAGCAAGGTAAATGTGGTCATAAATGTATGTTTATGGCTGAATGTACCTTTGTGAATTGGCCCCAGGGTCCATATGAATCAATACAGGTAGACATATCGACTATTTTGTTTTTAAATCTCATTTATTTTTGCCACTCCTTTTGATTTATTAATACATTTCTTGTTCAGGTATACCCTATAGGAACCACTAAATTGCGACACTTTGGGGTACAATTAAAACATAAATAATTTGGATTTCCAGCTTTATTCTGTATTTTGGGGCACTATATTCCACTCTTCAAAGGAACATGTAATTTTTCATGAAAGACACAGAGAAATTAGCGATATTCCTCTGGCATACCTTAACAGCACCGTGATTTAAAAATAAGGGCTATCTAAAATAGGCTTTATCTGTATTCTGTTGTAATATGAATTGGGTCCATGGAAATACATGCTCTGCAGGTCAGGGACTAGACAGGTGTACTCTACAGGTACAACCTGCAGTCTCTGTACTAAGCCCTTCATCAGAGATCAAGCTCCCCTCACACCCTATGTACAGAAAAGTACAGTGGGAAGAGACATGGGACGAAAGATCAATAGAAAGGTAAAGGAGAAGAGCCGCAAAGTTCAAACGAATCTGCAGAATATAGAATTTCAGTAGTACAGCAACATTCTTACTATGCTGCACCAGATATTGGCCACTGTACAGAAACCTAACAACCTCGAGAAGAAAATGGGGATGAAGGGACTGACAGTAAAAAAATCTGGAGGAAATTGTACAAAGAATGGAGGCAATAGTTGAACATCTCCCTGGGACTACAGCCAAAGTGGATGACTTGGAAGGATGGTTTGCAATTAAGGATATGACTGCCGTGAAGGGAATTAAGCATAATAATGAAGATCTGGAAAATCAGTTAGTCTTATTCTCTTTCGAAGGATTTATTTCAAACAACAATATTAGGAGCAAAATAGGGTATGAACGCAGGTCTTGAGATGACTATTGTAAGAGCTTATTGTGTCCCTTTGAAGCAATCTAAGACTCACAATCACTTGCCCATGATTTGGTTCTCTTTCGGGACTTCCATATCCAAGAAGAAATCTTACCAAAATCATGGCGAGGGAAAAGCATTTAAAGCATATGCAGGATTCATTTTCCGTGCATTTCCCTGACTGATAATTTGATACGGCACAGCACACCAAATAGTTGTGGTGCATAATTGCTGTCTTTAGATGGTCTTGGCCCATGCATAAATTGTGGAAAAATCTTGTCTCAAAGTGCTTTCGATGAGTAAGTTCAAGATGACGCCAGAAAATAACGACTGACAAATAGTCTCACATTGACCACGTGTTAAAATCTAAATGGGAAATGAAGTCAAGTAATTAAATTATTGTAAAATATGCAATCTGATTCTGATTGGTGGGGGTTTGGAAATTTACCATGGTAGTTTAGGTGTTTCAGGATTTAATATATTTTACCAGGTAATTTGTGATCACTGGCGGGTGACAGTTAGGGTGAAATATACTTTTCATAATTGTTTTATCAAAAGCTAGAGGCTGACGATTTGAGCTCTGCATCAGACATATCTGGCTTACATATCATTGGACATTTTGTATCCATAAATATCTGATGAAACAAATGCTGTCATAATTCTTATTGAAGTGCTAGATGGTGTGAATGCCCTCCCTAGTGGTAAAGCCACTGGGGAGGACCCAACCTCCATTGATTTTTTTTACGGTTTGACTTTTTGTTTTAGCAACTGCACTTTGGAAGGTTATCAGAAAATTATGTAAAGAGGAGAATCTCACCTTCATGGGATCAGCAATGTTGTATTTCCTAAGAAAAGGAAGCTGAGAGAAGAGTGGGATTCATATTGGCTCCTCTGTCTAATCATGGATGCCAAAATGTATTCCAAATTGTTGGCTGTACTTGTGAATAAGGTTATAGGGACAACTGTCTCTGCATAGCAGCATGGATTCATAGTCAGCCAGGACATAACAACAAATGTCAATGAGGATATTACATTGGCTAATGCTGCCAAAGTTCTAGGGAAGGATCTTGCTATAATCCTACTTGATGTTTTAGGATTTCTATTATGAGGTTAGGTTGTCACTGGTATGCATTATGTTATGTTATGTTTTATAAAGTGCAACGTTTACCCTAAGGTGCTTCAAGTATTAATGGGGGACGAGTAATTATTAAAAATATGAAGCATTAGTTGTTGAAAATTCAGGTTTTTAAGGCTTTTCTGAAAGGTAAGTGATCAGGAATAGATTTAACGTGAGCTGGAAGGGAGTTTCAAATTTGAAGACAAAGCCTTGTCCTCCCCAGGAAGCAAGTCTATTGCTTTGGATTATCAGATTTTTTGTGCTTCCAGAGCACAACTGTCTGGAAGAGCAGTATCATTTAAAGCTTTGCTGAAGGTATTCTGGACCATTCCCATAGAGAGCCTTATGAGTGATGAAAAGGGCTTTAAAGGAAATTCTTTGACGGATCAGGAGCCAGCGGAATTTGCGGAGCGTTTGCCTAATGGAATGGTATTCAGGAAGAACTAAAAGCATAAAAACAGCAGTATTCTGCATGACAAGATTGTTCAGGAATTGTTTTTGAATATATAGGTAGAGACCATTTCAGTAATCAAGTTTGAACTAGATAAGACTGGTGACAACTAATTTCCGTGGTTCCCTTGGGTGATATGGTATTATTTTTTTCATCTCTTTAATACTATAAAAAGCAGAAGAAATTACCACTTTTCTTTGGTCGCCGTGGGCAAGTTTATTGTCAACGTGGATTCCTTGACTTTTAACAATGTCAGCTGGGACATGGAGAATGCCCATTTCTTGTGGCCACCAACTAGGTGACCAAAATGAGGTATCTTTACCGAATAGGACTTTCTCGCGTTCATCTTACAGCAATTTAAACTCATCCATTCATTGATTGCAATCATGCAACTATTGAATCTAATGTTGGTGTTATCGTTGGTATTGGTCAAGGATACCACTATTTCGGTGTCATCTGCATATGACATGTAGGAGAACCCGAAAGAATTGGCAAGAGTGGACGATTACCCGAGGTATACAACAAGGACGCAATGCCTCTCTATTGTTTGACATATATTTAGAACCCAACATAAGACACATTATTTAGAAGATATTAGTCCAATGGAACTTATGGGTATTGAATTAAACTATCAGTTTAGGCTTATTATGTTGTGATTTACACAACTTCGACCAGAAGGCTACAGGGGCTATCGAAAAAGAGGCCAAGACATGCAATAAGACACCTAGCTGTTATTTAAATGGTGTGACAACTTAGATAATAGCTAATTACAACACTGGCTTACAAAATGGTTGCATTGCCAATGAACCTATATACATGGGTGTCAGAATCTAGTGGCATAAAGTTGATTGTGTAAAAGAACAACAATACACCCTTAATGGATAGTGTTACAATGAAATAGGAATTGTTTTAATGTATTACTTTTATGACAATCGTCGAATAAAGCTGTTTGACTGACTGATATATAATTGGCATTGCTTACCCATCAGCGTTGTTGGATGCTGCAACATTTTGAAATGACCATTGCAAGCTAAATTTGTATTTTTTTCCAATCCATTCTTCCGCTGCTTCTAAGCATGTTTTGTCATAGGTTATACTCTGCCTTTGGTAGGTCTATCTGGAGCTATAAAAAAACTTGACAGGCTGATAGGCTATTAGGTTTATTACTTTGCTACTCTCACAAGGGTGTTGAGCCCTACTAGATTTTCAAATGTATTTTAGGGCAGCCATGGGAAAGAGAATTTTTACCCGAATGATTTATCTTACATCTGGAAATTATATACCCTTATTTATCATATTTGTCTGGATAAAAAATATTCAGCAGCCAACCATAAAAAGAGACTTACATTCCTTACTAGTGTGATGATTTGGCAAGCATGGTGTAAATTGCTCAATATATATCAACTGACTGCCAAAACACCAGTTTGGAGGGAGACTTTTTACCAGACATACTTGATTGTTAGATGTGTAATATAGCAGGTTTCAAGAGTCTTGATGTAATTGACAAACTATATAACAATGGGGTTCTTCGCTTGTTTTTGAATTGCTGCCAGAAGATGATACTTCATGGATATGTTTCTTTAAATATTTAGAAATTGAAGATCGTCTAAATAAAGTTAACATGGAAATTCTTAATCGGAATAGGATTTCAACAATGTCAATTCTGAGGGGTAATTATTTGACCATCATTATAGGGGTGTTGTATCAAATATTCTTGGAGACGTTAGATGATGGCTTTGAATGCTGACCCACAGGATGATTGAATAACTTGAGTACAGAGATCTGGAGGCATATACTGTCTCATTCTCTGAGCTTGGCTCATTAGGATTTTAAATAAATGAGCTATACGCTACAAAATTTTAGAGTCACGCACAAGCAGAAATGTGCCTGTCTTGAAAGCAGGACTGTTTTTGTGCACAAAAACAATCCACTGAGGCATATTCCTCTTTCTATGTGTGCTGCAAAATGCAAGCACCAAGGCGGAAATTCCACTGTATCCAGAATATTGTGGTCAGACTTGTCCACAGTTTTTGAAAATTTGATTGTCACCAAGGCTTGAAAAAAAGATACCTTGGCTTTCGTACCACAATGTGTTTTGATGATCAGAGGGAGCAGGGTCATGAAGATGGCGGCGCCTGGGTTCTGTAATAAAAATAAGATCCACATTGACAATGGTAGAACTGCTGAGCAATTGTTAATGTGTTGTGATTTTTTTCTGTGTTTTATAATAAGTGGTAATATGATAAGGTTGGTTAGGTTGTGTGGTTCTGTCATGTGTATATATTGTATACACGGATGAGATATGCAAGGGAGGAGGTTTGTCAGTAAGTCGATGTGGTGATACTTGATTGTGGGAGTAGTGGGATGCAAGAGTTGGGGCCAAAGAGGAGACACTCCTGTCCTTGCTAGCCCTTAAGTATTGTCTGCGTGTACACAACATGATTTTTCCAGTGAAAAGGGGGATGTGATCGGCTCCGTAAGTTGATTATGTTTTAAATGTTGCAGCTTGTCATTTAGCTAGACCACTTGTCCGTGTCCACCTTTGCAGGTGGATGTCCCGTCTCTTCTCTTGAGACCAATGCTCCTTATTTTCCTGCTCATATAGTTACTCTCAAGAGCAGGTACATTGGGGCATATTCTCAAGGACTTATCACCGAGTTATCAGCACTTCATCGCAGCCAAAGTGGTGATAAATTTATCGCTCCATTCAAAAGCTGGTGCTAACAGCCGATATCACCAGTTTCCCTGTGATAGCAGCCGCAAAAACATCGCCACAGATGACACGGCAACTAACGCTAATGAGATGCAGAGTAGGCGTTCCTGTACAATAAGCCGCGAAAACACCAGGTCACAACATTCTCACCGACCAGCCAGATATGCGATAAGATCACAAAACAGGCGATAAGGCGCGTTAGCAGCAAGGATTTAACACCTGCTCTTACCTGGTGCAAAGTCGGACGATAACCTGCACCATAAAAGGGAGCCCAGCCCAGAGCCACACCTGAAGAACAACAGATGCCATGGAGCCAATGATCATGCAGCTTGGACACCCAAGAGGGCCACAACACCCACCGCCACCACTCCTTTGTCTCAATACATAAGGCAGAAGGATATCTGCACCTCCGACCTTGGTCTTGGATGCAGCTGCCCCCCACCTGAGAGAGATACCATACCAGATTTTGATGACTCCCACACCATGCAGAGCGCTAATGAAAGACCAACGTGTCCACACCCCACACACAGTAGTCCCTGCTTGAGGTACTCCTGCTTGGGATGCCCTTGACACCTGAGTAAAAAAACAACTCATACATCCAAATGTTACACACACATACGACTCATTGTTCTGAGCCATGGCATGTCATCCACATAACTGCCGCCTGTCAGAAGAGTGCCGGTTCTACGAGACCAACAAACGCAATGGCAGGCCATCCCGGGCACATGCACAACCCCTGTCACGTGGAACTGTACCGTACACGTATGCTGCATTTGTTGGGTGCACTGCTACTGGCAGTGTTGCGTATCAGTTACCGTCTAAGCTTCCGTCTTGCGTACGTCACCTGCGTCCAGTCCTGGTTCCACTGTCGATAATGCACATTCGTGTGGCCCATGGATGTCTGCCTATCTAACACAACAGTAGCTTAACTGGATTATGACATGTGTGTGCGCCCCCTGTTGGCCCACGACCAGGAGTGTAACCGTGATACCCGTGCATGGGATGTCTTTATATGTGGCGTATGTGCTGGCAGTTGTGCATGGGAGATTGCACAACTCCTTGTGTGCAGTGACCACATCGAGGCAATCCCCTATTGGACTGTGTTATGGATTGGTGAAACGGCATGAACAGAGCATAGTGTTCCGGACCACTTAATGGATTGGCTCTCCCTCTTGTTCGTTGAATTCGACAACGATGTACTCTTGGAACAGATTGTCCATGAAGCTGCGCTCGCATTTATGGACGAATAACTGAGTTCATGCAGCCACAACTGATTGTGACTCAGAGCACAGGCCTTGTTGCACCTTGAAGGAATGGTCACATATCCCACCACAACAGTGGACATGTCTTCAATCGCATGGACTCAGAATGCATGTGCATGTACCTATCTGTTTTGACACACACCTGTGCAAGGTGTGGCAGTCCCATGGGCGGAGCTGCACAGCGTTGTTTGGCAATGTTCCCAAACCTGACATACTGCTGGAGGGAGAGTACACACATGGCAATGGAGTACGACATGTGACTTTGTTGGACCCTTTCACCTGCTCACTGTCAGCAGAGCAGACAGTCAGCACAGTCCGGTGGTACAGAACTATCCAGATCCCATGGGCTTTGAGTTGTGTCCCCGGACACTGGGCAATGAGCAGAGACCAAACATCACATGACCCGTCCAGCAATGCAAGGTGATCTGAGACCGTTGCCATCCGTAATGATAGATGTTCATTTTTGCCTCACCATTTCTTGCACCTTGACATGTTCCTATGCTGCCTGTAAGTGTCTTAAGCATTGGTCTGCATGTTGTGGCCCTTGTCCTGCACATACTGACATGCACTTACTAATAAAGTTGACTCCACTTCACTAGTGTTCAACTGTGTTGAGTGTTGATTAGAATGACAAATCGCGTGCCTCAATGAGCATTGTCCATACACTTGGAGGGACTGACTGACGCATTTCATTTAGGGGTGAGTCCCTATTGCCAGCTCCACCTCTGTGAGCCAGACATTGTGTTTGGGATAGTTGCTGGTAGACCTGTGCTCTTATGTGTCTTCAGTCATGTGAGTATGGTGTTCAATTTCTTGCCATGTGAATCAATGTGATCCATCAAAACAGGCTCTGTCCACACAGTTGAGTGTGAGTAGGTATGCAAAGAGATGTTCTGTTGTCACATGTGATCGGGGATACTACTTCAGGCCTGCTACCAAATTTGACATTTTAACACACAGCTCTATTTCATACAAGGACGTGTGGCTACGTTGGGGGGTTGCAAGATTGTTATTCATGTGCAATGAGGCCACAGCTAGTTCACACCTTCACATTCATCTAATTGGCCATGTTGGTCAGGGTCACACATGCGCATTGATGTCATTTCCCAGGGTGTACCTTTTAGTGCAATCAATGTCCCTATATTCGTCCATACTTTTATACTTGACTGAACATTGACATGACACATCTGTGTGATGTGGAATGTTTTATTCACATTCTGTGGAGTGTCGGAGCTAGAGCAGTGCATGGCCATGCCAACCCCACATTACATGGATGCCCAGTGTAGGGCCAAGCAGAGTACTTGGGGGAAGAAAAAGTTCATCGGAAGAGGAAGAGTTCAGTCCGCAGCCTGATTGCTGTGTCATTGGTAGTCAGAGCAGATATGACAGTCCATGTCGGGGACCAGGTGAATGTCGCAGAGTGTTTCGGGGGACAGTGGGAGGTGTTGTTCCAGGGCATGATGCAGAGGGCTGAACCAGGCAGGGACGTGTCATATGGCGGGGATGGATGCTACTACCTCCTTTCTCACCCAGTCATTACCATCCACATCATACTCCTCCGATATGTCTTCTGTGTCCAGTGTGTCAGATGTGTGTGGTGGTGCTATGGCTGCTTCACTTTGGGCCAATGACACATCGGGGGCGGAGATGTGTGTGTCGAAGTTCCTGCAGCAGTCATCTGGGACAGGCTCTGTGGCAGCAATGGCAAGATGAGGATCGGCAGGGCATGTAAGATCCCAGCTACATCTCGCTGGAGTTCAGCCGTGACAGCCTTACTTCCAGCCTGCATCAGCTCCATGTTCTCGATTGTCCTCCGCATCTGTGCCAACTCTGTGCTGTCATCGCTGGAGCCTGTCACACTAGGCAGTTCTTGTATTCGAGTAATGGCCCTGGCAATGTCAACCAAGGATTGTTGTAGAGCATGGATTGGACAGTGGGTGTCCGTTATGGACTGTAAGTGGTCCCTGATGGGACTTAGACACCCACGTATGGCATCTAGTTTGGCTGCCAGGAGGTCGAACCCCACCCGCAGCTGATCAGCCATCTTCGCTTGGCACCCTAACACACGGCGTTGGAATGCCATGTGTTGGTCGTGGGGGTCCAGTGAGCCAGACTTGGTGGTGTGTGCTTCCTGCTGTGTGGTCTATGCAGGGGGTGGGGTCACCTCGATGCAGCTGGGCTCACCTGCTCCTGGAGGTGGGGTGCGGAGGCTGTCTAAGAGCTATTGGAGGGTGTCAGATCAGATGGCCAGGGGGTCCTCTTCATCATCACTGAAGTGATGTCTTGTCTGCTCTGCAAGAGGTGTGGATTGTCCCTCTGCAATGTAAAGGGGAGATGCAGGTTAACAGTGTGTTCCATGTATGTTGACGTATTGTACATGTTTCCCGACAGACAGCATGATAATGTACAATGTGGCTGTTTTGGAGGAGCTGGCTATTTGATGGGAAACAGTGGACATTTTGACTACATGACAGATGTGAGGTTGTACTTGTATATTTTCATCTCACAGTTTCCTGCAATGCCAGATGTGATTGGCCAGTTTCTACACGCAAGCGGCACCAGTTGTGTCCTCTGTCCAGTAGTGTAAGTGTTGCACTTTGTACCACATTGTTGTCAATGTTGCTATGATGTGATTGCTATGTGTGTGAGCTGCATTGTGGGAGAGTCGCCCCTGCAGCTCTGATTTAGCACCCCCATATCCCTTTGAGGCGGTGTGCCTTTGGCTTGTGTGCTTTTACGGTGCTGGGAGGTTGGCGACTTGGGTCATTTGTGCTCTTGGACGGTGTTTTTACTCTTGTGCATTGTTTGTCTGCAGATGTGTTGTTGACGTCAGGGGTTGTATTTGCAAGTGGATGTGTCAGAGTGTGACCTGCTACTTTGAGGATGTGATCCACACTGGGCCACCTCAGTGTCGTGTTGTGCACCATGTCATATATTTTTACTGCAGCCATGCTATCGGTCATGCAGTGTCACTTGCATTGTCAGTGTGGCTCACAGAGCAGCTGCTTTGCTGGATTCAGCATATGTGCATGGGTAGGTTGTGGGATTGGTGATAGGGAGGGGGGCCCTTTTGTGCACATAGTGGATAGGGGTATACTTGGTGTTTCTGTGTGTGCTGCAGTGTGCCAAGAGTATCAGGGACATGGTCCACAATCATTGTGGGTGTGCAGTTTTCTACACATGATTGAGCATGTGTGCCATTGTGCCCATCTCCCTCCGTCCCCCATTGACTGGTCTTTACTCACCCTGTTGCTGGTGGGTCAGGTCATATCGAGCAGTGTCTTGGCTCCCAACTCCTTGCACCGTCTCCACACTGATGACTGTGGCCACCATTTCCTCCAGCTCATCCAGCTCCTCCTGTGGCTCAGGACTCCCACCTCCCGTCGCCTTTGCTGCCTTCCTGTTGGCAGTGAGTTTATGCTTGGTTTGGCTTTGCACATCATGCCAGTGCCTCTTGACCTCCTCCATTGACCTCCTCAACACTCTGACTGCATTCACGTTGTTCACGATGGACTGCCATATTTCCGTTGGTGTTGCCAATAACGCAGTGTAGGTGACGAGCAGTTGTTGGTAGTGTTCTATCACCTCTGTGACGATGATCCGATCTTCCTGCGGACTGAACCCCGTCTTCCTCTTCCTCTTCTCCTTGCCCTTTCCTGAACACAGGCTTCCTGGCTGGTCCTCCATGGGGCTTGTGGGCTTTGGGTTGTCCTCTGCACTCGGTCCGGGTGCATCCATGGTGCTACGCAGTTTGAGTTGCTTTTGGTGTGTTTTATTTGTTGCTTTTATAGTGCATTTTCCCGCATGACGCGTGGGAATTGCAGGCCTGTAGCTGGTTGTCGCTGATTTTTGTATCGCGATTACGGCATCACAACTTTTTTTGTGTTCATGTTTCGCATTTTTTTTGGCATCGCATTGATTTTTACGTGGGCATTTGTCGTGTTATCGTGATACTATCGCATGGTGCCGCCAAGTTGGGAGTACAATGTTAACACAGTGTTATTTTGTTGCGATAGACTGCGATGTGCAAATTTGAGTTAAGCTAATGCTGCGATAATTATTACACGTTCTTGAGAATATCCCCCATTGTTTCTCATTCTAATTTAATTGGTTCATTACTCGATTCTATATTGGTCGACGCCTGCTGCTTCTGAATTTCCACAATCTGTTCACAAACTTAGCTCAGAATTAGGGAGTTTCCTTTATCGAAACAAGTCTTGGCCTTGATTTGCATATGTTATCTTTTATAATGAAATGTTAACAAATTTGTGGTTTCAGCCAAAGTTCGAGACAAAGAACCCAGTGTGGACTTAGCAGAGTTCAGAGTTTAAGCTAAGCTAGCATGTTCCAATACCATCCTTATCTTATCCGCTATAATCTTTCACTATCCATCTCAAACTCTGTCTCAAGCTCCATGCCTACCTTTCTGTCATTATCTTTCTCCCTAAGCTTCTCTCTAGCTCTCTGTTTCTGTCTGTCTGCATCTATCTATGTCTGTCTCTCTGTATTTCTCTCTCTCTCTTCATCCTGGTCTCCAATCTCTCTCTGTTCTTTATATCTCTGTGTCTGTTGTGTATCTACCCTTCTCTTACCCCTTTTTTGGTTCTCTGCTCTCTCTCTCTCTCTCTCTTTTTCTCGTGCTCTCCCTCACCCACGTGTTGTTTGGCCAGACAGGCTGTTCAGAGATGTTTACTACAATGTTGTGAGACTAGAAAGTGTTTGTCTCTTTGAGGAGGAGGGCCTGGTCCCTGAGGACCCAGCACACAGAGACACCGGGAAGATAATTGAACATGTGTTCGTGAGCGCGCAGCCTCCAGCAAGCATCAGCTCCCATTAGAAAGGCAGTGCAAACAGCAAAGTGCTCCCGAGCGCCCTTCTCATCAGGGATATTGTAATGTTTCACGCTCGAGTTATGGCAGCTTTGCTAGAAAAGGGTAATGCATTATTTATTTAATTAACTAATTTCTTCAAAATAATCCCTTAGAATTTTGCAAAGAAAATATATACAGTATTCAACATTCCAAAAGTACAGTAAGTTCTGAATAATGCAGCTTCTCAGTGCCAATATTTGTATTTGTATTTTATAAAGCGCGACATTCATCCGAAGGGACATCATGGCGCTAGAATAGATGGAAAAACAGTTTAGAATGAAATGTGGTACATGCTAAGTACATCGGGTTTAAAGCCATAATCCAAGGGTATCAGTACCCTGAAAAGAGCCACGTCTTCAGTTTCTTTCTGAAACTCACATGATTTTCAATGAGCCGAAGCTTTAACGGGAGGTTGTTCCAATGGGTAGCTGCCAGGTAAGTGAAGGAGCAACCAACCACTCTAATTCTTTTGATGTGTGGAGTTTTAGCTACAGCGTGACTGTTGTACCTAATGTCGCGACAGGAAACATAGAATTCTAGTTTTGTCCTGCAGTATTTTAGGTCCAAGTTTACACAATGCTCTGTGCGCTTAGCATAAGAGCTTGAACTTGGTTCTTTGTCTGACAGGCAGCCAATGTAAGCCTTTCAAACTAGCAGAGGCGGAACTGTACATAGTCTTATTTAGAACCAGTTCGGTTGCAGCATTCTGAACAACCTGTAGTCGGGGAAAAAAGATAGTCGGCCATGTCAACATCCAGCGCATACTCGTAGTCCAGATTGCTGGTCAGTAGGGCCTGGGTAATAGTTTTCCTCCAGTTTAACGGGTTCCACATAAAAAGTCTCCTGAGTAGTTTTATTGTGGCAAAGCTTTTACCACAGAGAGCTCGGACTTGGTCCTGCATGTTTAGTGCATTATCTACCAAATTCCCAGATTTTTCACCACATGTTGTGTCCCAGACTGAAGGTGCATTGACGAAGGGCAGTATTTGTGATTTGTTGGCATTTAATTTTAGGTAGTGGGTTGACATCCAGTCCGCAGTTTCTGAGAGGCAGTGGCTCAGATTGCTTTTGGTGGTCTCATAGTTCTCCTCAAATGCAATCAACAACTGGGTATCATCAGCGTATGACCATCAAGATGTTGAAACTCCATATCCTACCAATCGTAGCCAGGGAAGAGACATACGCATTGAATAGGGATGAGCTGAGGGAGGCTCCATGCAGAACACCGCATTTGATAGTTTTGGGGTTGGAGGAAAAGGAGCCCATTTGTACTGATTGGGTTTTATTCAACAGAAAAGAGTTGAACTAGTGAATGGTATTGGAATGAAGCCCTTTATTATATAAAGTTCCTAGCAGTTGGTCATGTGAAACAGTGTCAAATGCCGCTGAAAGGTCCAAAAGGATCAGGGCGGTAGCTTTACACCGATCTGGCAAAAGTCTGATGTTGCCTAGTACAGCCAGCAGAGTAGCCTCGTTGCTTTTGGGTGCCCTGAAACAGTCTGAGTATGGTCCAGAAGCTCATTTACCTCAAAGTACTCGATTAATTGTCAGTTGATCAGTTTCTCAAAAACTTTGCACAAATAGGGAATTTGGGAGATTGGTCTATAGTTTTTTAGATTAGTGACCTCTATGACAGCTTTTTTTGCCAGGGTGGAATACAATAGCTAGTTCCAAGACTCAAGGAACACAGCAGTATCTAGTGACTGGTTAAACATGTGTGGGATGTGGGGGCAAAGAACTGGTATGAGATGAGAAAAGATAAAATGTGTACAGGGATCGAGTGGACAGGGATCGAGCGGAGAACCCAAATTTACCTCAGACATAGCTTTAGCAACTTGTTCCTTCCTTCCTATGTGAGAGCAGGCATCAGGATGGGGTTCCAGGGTTTCTCAGTCAGTGTCCTCAGGGGAGGGCTGTTTATTAAAAGTATAGTAGATTTGGATGATATTTTCAGAGAAAAAGTTGCTAACTTTCTCGCATTTGTCTGCCGATGGGGTCAGGGTTTGTGATACGTCCGCTGCTTTACATATTACCTTCACAATTTTGAATAATTCTTTGTTTCAATTGCTGTTAGCTTTGATTTGTTGCAAGAAATACGTTTTCTTTGCTTGTTTAAGGGCTATATGGTAGTTTTTTAGTTGAGTTCCATAAGATAATTTGTCCTTCTGGTCTTTAGTAGATCTCCATTTATGTTCTAGCGATTTACATTTCTGTTTTTTGAGCTTTAGGTTGGCTGAGTACCACCTTTCAGAAGGTGATTTTCATTTAGACTTGTTAACCATCTTCGGGGCACATACATCCAAGTCAAAGTAATCGCAGAGTCTAAGGTGTTAACCATTACCTGGACTGGAGGAGACCCTAAGAATGCTTGATCTCTTAGTGGAAAGTGTAAGGCAAACAGTTCAGCGGTAATAAGGTTCCAAGGTCGCTTTACCCCTGTCGAAGGAGTACCTGAGTTAGGTTTATTGACCAGCAGAGTGAAGGAAAAATGTATTAGATAATGGTCTGTCCAAATGAGGGGCTTAATTTCTGCGCTCTTTAAAGACTCAATGTTGGAGAATAAAAGGTCATGGGTATGTCCAGCAATATGGGTGGGTTCATTTACCCATTGTTTGAGTTGTAAGAGTTGCATATCGTCTCTTAGTTGTTTGCGATATTAAAGTTGCCTATAACCAGAAAGTGGTTTTGTTTCAAGCAGGAGGGAAATAGT
Organism: Lissotriton vulgaris; assembly: GCF_964263255.1. Classification (NCBI taxonomy): domain Eukaryota; kingdom Metazoa; phylum Chordata; class Amphibia; order Caudata; family Salamandridae; genus Lissotriton; species Lissotriton vulgaris. The sequence goes on from NC_141691.1 coordinate 1,870,186,179, forward strand.
TGGTCTAGTAGTCAACACAGTTTCCCGAGCACCAACGTGTGAAGAAAAGAAATGTCCAGTTCTGGTAAGTATTCACATTGATTTATTTTCTTCAAATTTACTGATGAAGTCAGAGATGTAAGAACATTGTTTTCTGACGAAACACGTGTGGGCTCGATTTGCAGTCTACATTTGAAGAGAAAATGAAGACATTTGAATAAAATATATCAATGTGAACTGGGCATTTCTTTTCTTCACAAGTTGGTGCTCGGGAAACTGTGTTGACTGCTTTGGGACTAGGTTTTCCCTATTCATTACTGTGGGCACTAGTGTAGGCCCACTTCCCTGGAGCACCTACTTTTGTATTGGTTTTTTTTTTGTCCTCATCTCACCGATAAGTTTCTGCAAATCTTAATCGAAAGCCATCGTTACGAACTGGGCGCCCTGCTGCTTACTGCACTTGCTTAGGTCAACCTGACCAGCCCCGTTTGATGAAGGCTTGGTGTAATCATAGGACCAGGGGGAGAGCCAGCTTGATTTATATTAATCTTAACTCTCGGCCCCAACTCATAAGGGGCTGCCAGATGTTTATCAGGTTTTCCCCTGTTCCATTCTGATCTAAACGCGCCATAGCGAGTGTGGCTTTAAGCCAGTCATTGCATTTCGGGGGCTGCGGGTCTTTCCACTTCATGCAGATCTCTCTCCGGGCTAGTGTCACCAAATATAGCAGTAGCCCTTTATGAATCTGTGATGCATTCTGAGTGAACAAACCACCATCATCATCACCAAAAAACACTAATGGTAGATTGACCTCGATGTTAACTTTAAAGATACCACTAATGATGTCTCCCACCACCTTCCAAAAAGTTCTTAATTCGGAGCAGTCATAAAAGATATGGATGTCATTGGTATTGGGAGCCATGCACCTAGGACATTTAGGGTTGGACTGTGGGGCAAACTTAGCTATCTTGGCCGGAGTGTAGTAAAGTCTGTTGATAACAAAAAAGTGATTCTTCTTTAGGCAAGCTGGTTTGATACATTTGTAAAGTAGTTGCAGAGAGGGCTCATACAGATCTACTATATTGGACTCAAAGGTTGATTGATTCCAAACAGAAAATTGCAGTGGAAGTTCCAAATCTTCTGCATCCAGACACTTCTTATACAAAGTAGAAATCTATTTCTTTTTTGGATGCACCGATTAAAGAGAATGTTCAATTTTCTAATCTCCTCTTGTCTCCCCCTTTTCTGCTCGGAACCAAGATAGGAGTTGTAAATACTTAAACCTGGAGAATCCTGAACCAATCTTAAACTTTAGTAGCTCCCAAGGATGAATTCCTTCTGCATCTAACAAATCGGACCAGGTGGTAATATCCGCTCTCTTGATTGATATAGTCATACTATCCTTAAGGCAGGGCGGTGTCCCAGGGGAATCCCATATAGGTACAAAGTCTGAATAATACCTGATTCCCCTTCTACATCTTACTTTATACCAGGTTTCCAAAGCCGCCTTAAAGACCTTTAGACTTACTCAAATAAAGAATCTCTGGCCCCCGAACTTATATAAAAAACCTTCTCCACTGCCTCCACCCTCCATCATAGCCATTTCACCCAGCAGCCTTCTCCACAATGTCTCCTCCGGTTTTGAAAGTAACATCTGGACACCTTTAAATTGAAATGCAACCGAATACCAACTTCCAAGACAGCCTTGCACCCTTGTCTCCCCAAATAAAGCTCCTGATCTTACTTTGAAGCTTGGAAATACTCTTACTCTGGAAGATCAAGGGACCAGCACTAAACAAGTAGGTCAGCTTGGGAAGGATAACCATCTTCACTAGATTAACCCTCCAGTATATTGTCAGGGGAAGATTCCTCCATCTAGAAAAGAGGCAATCTATTTCCTTAGTGGTTGTATTCAGGTTTATTCTGGGGGATCTTATCTAGTTCTTTAACAATGGAGATGCCCAAATATGTTAGCTCTTTACTAATAGTGCCCTCCCATTTGTTGATGTTCCAGCACATCACCTCTGTTTTAGAGGTATTGGCTAAATAACCCGAGAAAGAGCCAAATTCTTCCCAAAGGGCTTCAACCCGTGGTATAGCCACCCCAGGATTACTAGTGTATAACATTAAATCATCAGTGTACAGGGCTAACTTACACCAATAAAGTTGGGATTTAAAAGGGGGAATTGAGTCGTCCAGTCTAATTGCTTGCGCTAATGGCTCTATGTATATATTAAACAACAGGGGGGAGATGGGACAACTCTGTCTAGTTCCCCACTGAATGTTGAAACTAGAAGTCTAAAAAAACAGAGGTGGCTGGGCCCAGTGGGAAGGAGGGTAGGCAGGGCCACAATATTGTAAATACCAAGGGATTTTTGCCTATGCCTCCAATTTTAAATTAAACACTGAATGGTTACGGATAAACAAAACTTTATTAGTTTACCCTGACATTGATTTATGTCTTTTGATTATAACTCTGTTATCAAAATGTTTTTTCTTTTTTCACAAACAAACAAAAGATCGCCTTCAACTTCATGTCTGGCCATATACAGTTAGAAAAACAGTTTGTGCATATATACAGTGCGAAAAAACAACAGTGAACATGTGAAAAAATATGCATCAACAATGGGTACGTGGTTGTGACATGGACAAATTAGTCATGGACATTGTGAACAAAATAAATTATAAACAATGAGAAAATCACAATCATCAATAAACAACTTGGGAAAAAGTAGGGAATTTTTCAAAATCAAATCCCAAGACCTGAGATAGAATGAATCATTACAGTTCAGGAAAAATTGCCCATTTTTGCACCAGTAACATTAGCATAAATGTCTGGAAAGGAAAAATGCCGACGCGTTTCGAATCCCGTTACGTGGTTTACAGGATTCTCAGGGCGGTATGATTCGGGTCCATGGGAGCTATTTGTAAATAGGAAAAGGATTGTTTTAGAAACCGGGGTCCTCTAGCCAAATTTATTACTGAAAATGTACGCATCTCTGGATGCGGCATACCTTGTGTTGTTCTTGCCCAAGGTTGCTCTTGCTTATTGGGTTCGTCTATGCCGTGGAAATTGAACTGCAACAGAGTGAGATTTGGGTAAGTACACCGATCTAGCGGGAGCCGAAAATTGCTCCCTGAGGCGGTGTGCGGGGGATGAATTGGTTATTACCTTTGCTTTTCTTGGTCCAGCGGCCAGTGTGCCGTTGCCCGGGAAGTTATCTGTGTGTTGACCTGGTTACATCTCTGTAAGAAAATTTACAAAAAATAGGGATTGGTCTCAGTCCGCTAACCCGTGGGAGCGATGTAAACACGGTGTGTGGAGACTTACTTGTGTACGATTCTGCCGGGGCGGGAAAATTGTGTCTCCGATGTTTGATTGATTTCTGTTTTTGATTCTGGGGGGGCAAGGGAGAGAACAGGAATCACTCAGCTAGTTGCTGACTTTTGGCGCGAAAAGAAGTCACAGTGTCCTGGGTCTGGGGCTTACCGTAGAACTGTGCGGTTAGCACCACTCGTCAGTCTCACTCCAGTACGGCACACTCTGGTTGTAGGTGTCCGCAGCAGTGCCGGTTCTGACATACATATCCCATGGGATTTGCTCATGGCCAATCGGAGCCTGTGGAGACTTCTGATGCCTTCTGGGATTTGGTGTTTAAACGGGGATTGATCGGTCTTAAGCTCTATTGATTTCACTGAGACTGTTTAAGCCCTTATTGACACTGTCAAATTTAAGAATCAGGTATGCCTCCTTGCGCAATAACATGGTATCAACATCAGACTGGTGTTTGGAATCTATCCAAACCAAGGTTGTCCATTTAAAGTCATTTTCGCTATGGTTGTTGTTTACAAAATGTTCAACCATTGGCGCGGACATGACTTTTTTCTTTATGCGTGAGCGATGTTGGGTTATTCTAGCATTGATGGGTTGGCTTGTCTTGCCAATGTACACTCTGTTGCACGGACAAACCACCGCATAGACGACATTTCTGGTCTTACAGTTTGTAAATGCTTCGTGTTTCCATTTGATGCCATTATTGATGAAAATATCACCTTCCAATGTTGTAAAACATGACACACAGTTGCCACATTTTTGGTGCCCACATATAGGTTTCAGATTCCACTGTGCTATGAGGTCGCTTTTTGGTGGCGGAATATGACTGTCTGCTTTTATGAGTTGTTGCCCTATACTTGTGTTTTTGCGCATGCCAAAGATGGGTTTTGATAGGGGGTGCTCAAGCATTTCCAGTAAGTGCCAATTCTTTAGAATGATGTTTTTGAATTGATTTGTGTGTTGACCAAAAGTGGTGACACACACCAATTTGTCTAATTCACTTTTTTCTTTTGTCTGGAGTAAAGTCTCTCTTGGAGTGAATCTGGCCCTGTTCCTTGAATGTTTTAATAGTTTTTTGGGGTACCCCCGTGTGGCCATTTCGCTACAGAATGTTGTTGCATGTGACTCAAAGTCAGACAATTTTGTGCAATTGCGTCTTATCCTTAGTAGTTGCCCATAAGGTAAGTTTTCTTTTAAGCATTGTGGATGTGAGCTTGTGTAGTGGAGAATTGTATTTCTGTCAGTTTCCTTTTTGTGTAAAATGGTTGTCAACTTAGATTCGCTGGTACCTACAGTGACGTCAAGGAAGGTCATTTTTTGTGGACTGGAGTTCAGCGTGAAATTGATGTCAGGGTGCCGTGAGTTTAGCCATACATGGAATTGTTCGAGTTCCTTCTGGCTCCCCTGCCACAGGAGCCAGATGTCGTCGATGTATGTCAGCCATTGGTTGATATGACCTGAGAAGGGGTTGCCATTATATATGAATCTTTCCTCATATTGTGCCATGTACAGCACAGCCAGCTCCGGCGCATAGGGACAGCCCATGGCTGTCCCTTTGATTTGAATGAAAAACTCATTTTCAAACTTAAAATAGTTGCTCCGTAAGGTGATTTCAGCCAGTGGTACAATGAATGACGTGGGCACCCGGTGGGGCCTGTCTCGTTGTTCCAGGTAAAGCTCAATGACTTCAAGTGCCTCATCTTACGGTATTTGAGTATAAAGCGAGGCGACATCCAATGTCACCATCAATTCAGTTTGTTCATTGAATGTGCGCCCCTCTATTCGGGTGATAAAGTCTGTTGTGTCCTGAGATATGATTTCACTTGTACGATGGAAGGTTTTAAGAAATCGATGTATTTGGATACCGGCTCAAGCGCGGAATCACACCCGGACACTATTGGTCTTCCTGGTGGTGCCGTTTCATTTTTATGTATCTTTGGTAAGAAATAGAGAACTGGCAAAACTAGAAGTCAGCATACCGTTCAACAGGATCCTTGCCGATGCTCCCTGATAACACTTTCTCAGGGTTTGAATAAAAATGGGCTAAAGCCCCTTACACCTAGGACTTCCCAAAGGTACACCCAACAGACTCTGTTGAATGCCTTGGCCGCATCCAACAAAATGTAACAATGGTTCTGTCGGCAGAACCAAATAAAATAACTTGGCCACGGGATGATATTGCTCCCTTGGGTGTGATCTCGAGTTTGCCTACAGGTGAACCGGCAATAAAAATAGTGGAGCCTGAGAGAAACGACAGTTTTACTATAGATCCTTTTTCTATTGACAAAAAAAGCCCTCCTCTTATCTAACCGGGCAGGTCAAAGCAAAACGCGCGTATACGCGCAAATCTGCCAAAGGCTTAAAAGCGTCCAAGAGTCAGAACACTACCTCAGCATCTAGAATAACTCCTTCATTAAGGTCTTACTTTAAAGTAGTACCACAAGTAGTACTACTGGCGGACAGGTCAGAAAAGATATCAGAAGGGAAGATTGAATCTAAGGGTCTGATAAGTTCCGAGGTTTTGCTCGATAAAACTGACTCTCCAGTAGAGATGGTGACGGGGGGCTCTGATATGTCCACGAACCCTGGAGCAGGGGTAGAAGATGGCAGTGACATAGAGGGAGGGATAGGTGGCCCAATTGCTGGTTCATCAAGACAATTGCCACCTCTGGCTTTGGTTTTGGCGCCCCCACTGGCTCCTCCTTTGGCGCTAGCTTCTTTAGCCGGTTTAAGTCTACAAGATTCCGCGCAAGGAGTTGCATCTACAAATACAGAACTTATCACCACTTTGCAGGCGTCTTTTCAGGAGATGTTTACCTCTCTATCTATGGATATTAAGAAGGGATTTGAAACCTCAGCAGCTAATCAAGCAGACATTAGGTGTTTTTGCGAAAGTTTAGATAAAAAATTAAGCGACCTAACAATGAGAACAGAGTCACTGGAGGACAGAGTGACAGGCCTGTCTTTACATTTAGACGAAGCTAAGTCCAGTATCGTCACTCTAAGAAAAGAAGATCAAATTCTTTCAGAACGGATGGAGACGCTTGAGAATAATGCTCGCAGGAATAACCTTCGTCTATTGAATATTCCAGAGGATAAAAAAGGCTCAGACATCAAACAGTATGTTATCTCGCTATTGAAGGAGGCGCTAAGACTTGATCAATCCGAAGAAGAGTTAGCACTAGATATCCAGCGCATACATAGAGAGCCTTTTAGGAAAAATCCTCAAAGAACCAAACCCAGAAAAATTCTGGTTAATTTTCTTACGTACTCCCTTAAAGAAACTATCCTTAACCTGGCCTTAAAACAAAAAACTGTCTCGGCAAAAGGGTTCAACTTTCAAGTAATATCTGACCTATCTAGAACCACACTAGACAAACAATGGGAGTTTGGAAAAAGGCTGGAGGCTTTTAGAAGTTATGGTGCAACTGCCCAATTGATTTTCCCGGCTGCACTGAGAGTAATGTACAATAATACTATGTACAATATAAGATCAGTGCAAGCAGCGGATGAGCTTCTGCTCACTATAGGTAGAGAAAAAGGAGAAGGGGAAGCAGGCAATTAGAGAAATCTCAATTAGATAAGGAAGAAAGTAAATAAAATAAAATGTTTATACACATATAAATAAACATATAACATAAAGCTAACATAAGGAAAATCTGAAAAAAAAATGGTTGAGGTTAGTTATCAAAACATATAATAAAAGTATAACAGTCTATAACATCTATACCAGTTTTTCTGACAAGCTGCCATCCGGCCGTGATTTTACAGAAAGTGCTGTTGCTAATTCTACTGAGTCTTGCCTTCAATACTTCTCGGTTCCCACTCCCGATACGCTTATAAACATCTGCAAGAGCGTCAAATCGGGTTCCCCTCGGGACCCTGCTCCCCCGAAAGTACTCAGAGAGAGCTTACAGGTACTAGAACCCTACTTTAGGCATATAATTAAATTATCTTTCTCCTCAGCGCACTTACCGACTGATTGGAAGAAGGCAATTGTATTACCAATCAAAAAGAAGCCTAATGTAAGTCAGGACACCTTGGAAAATCTGAGACCAATCTCTCTATTACCTTATCTTGCTAAAGTGACCGAAAAAATTGCAAACAAACAACTTATGGCTCACTTTGAAGCTAATAAATCCCTGCATAGCTCCCAGTCCGGTTTTCGGACCAATTACTCCACCGAAACAGCCCTCCTGAGAGCTACTGAAACGCTTCGGGCAGGAGCTGATGAGGGTCATACGATGGCGCTCATAATGCTGGACCTCAGTGCTGCGTTTGACACTGTAGCTCATTCCATCCTGCTACAGTGTCTAAACCAGGCTGGGGTCACCAAGGCGGCATTGGGATGGCTTAAATCCTTCCTAATAGACCGAAGCTTACAGGTTCAGAGAGGCAATTCCCTCTCAGACAGCATTGCCCTAGAACAAGGGGTGCCTCAGGGCTCTGCCCTGAGCCCCACCCTGTTCAACCTTTATATGGCCCCGCTGGCGGAGGTGGTTCAATCGTACGGCATAAAATTAGTATCTTATGCCGACGATACCCAACTCCTCATCTCCCTATCCCAGGCACCCACCTTGGCTGCTGCTAATTTCAAAACGTGCATGCAGGAGCTTGCAGGCTGGATGAACCAACATTGCCTCAAGCTCAATGGTTCGAAAACAGAGGTGCTTGTGATTGGGGGTAACTCGGCCAGTTGGACCCTGGACTGGTGGCCTCCTTGTTTAGGTCCTATGCCTTCTCCGTGCAAGGAAGCAAAGAACCTGGGTGTATGGGTTGATCCCAGACTCTCCTATGACAGCCACGTCCAGAAGCTAGCAGGAAAGTGCTTTGGTGTATTGAAGACCTTAAATCGCACCCTGGACCTCCTTCCTTTAGAGGCCAGACGCACGATGACCCAAGCTTTAGTCACCTCCCGTATTGATTACGGTAATGTTTTACTCTTAGGAACCACTGAGAAGAACATTAAAAAACTTCAGGTTCTCCAGAACACGGCGGCCCGTCTGGTCCTCAGGCTTCCCAGAAGAGCGGCCTCCAAGCCTACACTAGTGGCTCTTCACTGGCTCCCTATAAAAAAGAGGATCTTGTTTAAAGCGCTCCTTATATGTTACAGGATTACCTCTCAGGTAGCCCCTGAATATCTGAAGGATCTCGCAATCCCCTATATGCCCAACAGAGAATTGCGCTCCAAGGGTACCGGGCTTCTGTGTGCCCCCCGGATAAACAAAGCCAGAATGGGAGGGCGCTCCTTTCGTGCGCTGGCGGCCAAGAATTGGAACCTTCTTCCTCCGCATATTAGATTGGCCGAGACAGAGACCTTATTTAGGAGACTTTTAAAAACTCACCTTTTCACCCTTTAGGTCGCTCACTTTCTCCTGCTACTCTCTCCACAGCGCGGGGACACGCCGAGATGGCGTCACCAGGCGCTTTATAAAATCCTTTATTATTTTTTTATTATAAATATAACGAATGGACTTCGGTAAAGAGCACATAGGTTAGTTTTAATTTATTTACGTTCAGGCTCACGCTTATATTCTTTAGGGGTGACTACTTTATCTATCCTATTTCTATTGTTTTTTCCGACCATAACTAGACAGGGAGTTCACAACAGAGTGCTATCTTCTGGTTTATCCAGATAGATAAAACAAGGGTTTCCCAGGGGGTGAGGGGGGGCTAGACAGGTGCACTGGGGGGTGGGGGGGGTGGGGGGGGAAAATGTTTTAAAAAGTCCTCTTTTTCGCTGTAGTTTGGCTTTTTGTGTAACATGGTCACTGTTAAGATTTGTCTCAGTTATAACTTTCTTACAAATGGGCATATGGACTACAGAGCCTTTTTTTCTTTTTGGGGGAGCAGTAAGAGTGAAGAACTGGAATCATTATATTAATGAGAAATTATGAGTAAACTATCTATTCTTTCCTGGAATACCAATGGTTTACGAACATGTCCCAGGAAAAATAACATCATGAAATATCTTCGAGATTCAACCGCACAGATTATGGTACTTCAGGAGACACATTTGACCGATCCAGAAATACAGACATTGGTTAAGAGGAATAGATGGATTGATGCCTGCATAACGACGACACAAACAACACACACTAGAGGTGTAGCAATCCTATTTAGGAAATCCATAAAAGCAAGACTGCTCTCGAACGTCGTAGATCCAGGAGGACGATGGGCAATAGTGTCAGCCATAATATATGGTGCTCCAATAACTATAGCAGGATACTATGGTCCTAATCAGGATGACCCATCGGCATTGAAAGTTCTTTTTTCACATCTATATTTGTACCCTGATCCAGTTATCCTAGCAGGTGACTTCAATATAGTTCTAGATCCTGTAATAGACAAATCTCCATCCAACAGAGCTAAAGTGTTGTCCAAAACTAGGGCATACTTGCAAGATAATATGAAGCAGCTAGGATATAACGATATTTGGAGAACAATGCATGGTTTACAAAGAGGAGTCACTTTTCGGAATTATAGGTTTCATCACCAATCTCGTATTGATTTTATCCTGATCAGTCAGTCTTTAGTGCACCAGGTTAAATCAGTATTGCATTTACCATTTCATCTTTCAGATCATGCGGCAATTTTTTTAGACCTGGAAGGATTCCCAAAAAGGCGATCAAGTAATTGGTCGTTTTACCGTTCACTATTGTCATCATCTAACATCATTGAAGCTCTTAAGATCGAGGTCCAGTTTTTTCTGGATGACAATATGGGATCAGCCTCTCCAGGCGTCATTTGGGATGCACTTAAGGCGTTCTTAAGGGGTCAGATAAAGAACAAGATATCATATAAGAATAAAATCTATAGAGAAGCAGTGACCTCATTGGAAACAGAGTTAGCTAATCTTCAAGCAGACATAACTAGATACTCCGATGCCAGCTCTCCTATGGTACAGGAAAAGCAGAATAAGATGACTATCTTGAAAGGAGAATTAAGCTCGATATTAAACACTAGGTTCCAAGAGAGATGGGAAGCTAGCAAACTGGCACACTTTGAGTATGGCGAAGGTGCCAGTAAATTGCTCGCATGGAAAACAAAGACCGAGTTAGTCCGTAATAACATTAACATTACAGTTTCTACTGATGTGGATATTAGGAGAACGCTCCATGACTTTTTTAGTAACATCTATTGTGAAGATATTCAGGTAGAGACAAAGCAGGCGGAAGACTGGCTGGCGGAAGTTTCTCTCCCCGCTCTGATGGTAGAACAAAGTAATAAACTTGACACTCAGATTTCACAAGAGGAAGTCAAGAAAGTTGTAGCCAATAGTAAAAAGGGTAGAGCTTCAGGCCCCGATGGATTACCATCTGAAATCTATAAATCTTTATATCCAATTATTATTCCTTTTTTGACTGAGCTCTTCAATAAGATCCTTCTTGAAGGGATGCCCCCACCTAAATCGTGGGATAATGCATCAATTACATTGATCTTAAAACCAGGCAAATCAGCACTAAACTGTGGGTCTTATAGGCCAATTTCCATTCTACATACAGACTAGAAAATCTTTACGTCTGTACTTGCGAATAGGTTGGGGGCAGTTGCAACAAACATCTTACATACAGATCAAAAGGGATTTGTAAAGGGGCGTCAGTTACATGAACTGACATATGACCTTATAGGTGCTATTGATATGGTGACGGTGACATCACTTCCTCTAGCTGTATTGACCCTGGATGCCACCAAGGCATTTGATAGAGTTAATTGAGTCTACTTATCAGAGGTACTGGAAAAATTTAATTTAGGTAACAAATTTAGACGTACTATCAAACTCTTGTATAAGAATCCATCAGCATCTTTGCTTGTTAATGGTGAATTATCGGACCCTTTTAATATTACTCGGGGAACCCGACAAGGATGCCCCCTGTCCCCCCTCCTATTCGATCTTTATATAGAGCCTTTTGCTCAAAAAATTCGAGACAATATAGTAATATCAAGTCTTTTGTGTTTGAGGGTTGGGAGAGGAAGGTCGCTCTATATGCGGATGACCTTCTTATTTTCCCATCAGAGTTAAGATCAGCATTTCCAACACTAATTACGTTGGCTAAAGAGTTTGGATCAGTATCGGGCTATGAGGTTAATGCAGCCAAGACAGACATTATGGTCTGGAATGACCCTGAGCCCGTTGTGGGAGTCCAGATAAGTCCAGTTCTTCGATACCTGGGTTTGAACATATATAAAAATATAGATGAGATAGCTCCAGCAAACTTTTGCTTATCTCTAAAGAATGTCGTAGGCAAATGGGATCATGGTCCACACTGCCGCTATCTCTGTTGGGTAGATCGATCCTAGTAAAAATGATGATCTTACCGAAGATCACATTTTTATTTAATACTATTCCTCTTTTTTTATTCTAAAATGATAGCCAAACTCCAAAGTGATATACGTTCTTTTATTTGGAATAACCATAACCCAAGAATCTCCTGGAAGAAGATCAGGCGTCGGAGAGAGAAGGGAGGTTTGGCTGCTCCGGACTTACAACTATACGGGTGGGCTTTTCAAATGTCCCATGTCAGGATGCTGTTAAAATCTCCTATAAACCTAGCGTGTGGACACATGTTTGCTGCACTACTTAGAGGAGAAAAAGTAGCAGATCATGAATTTTTGTTTAAATTTGGGAACCCCAATTCTTTTAAGAAAATAAAACTAAAGGTGTTTAGAGATGCAGGTAGAACATGGACTAAACTTAGGTGTACCATTAAAATAGACTACTATTCTGCTAAAGCCCCATTATGGAATTCCCCTGGCTCTCCGAGCTGGCTTTTGGATAGCCTTGCAACACCATTACGCAAGGCAGGCATGGCAATTTGGGGGGACATCTTTGTTGAAGGAAGTCTACTACCATGGGAGGTTTTAAGTTTAAAAGTGGGGCCCAGGTTGTCTAGGTTTAAATATCTTCAAATGCAAAGCTGGGCAAATGCAAGGTCCCTTGTTAAAGGTAGATTTCAGTTAGGAGGTGATAGTTCATTGGTGTCACTACTAACTGATAGACTCCCATTTCAGAAAGAAGTCTCATTATGGTATAACTTATTATTAGATGAAGCAGAGGTTGAGTTCTTATTGCCAGATCAGCTATGGTCTACACATATGACGGATATTAGTGCTGAGAATATGTGGCAAGAATCTTTTAAAATCATGTGGAACATAGTAAAACCATCTTGGCTACGCCGAAATCATTTGTTCACATTACATAGGGCCTACTATTCGCCTCAACGCCTGTCAAAGTTTACAGACAATATGCAGGTTCTATGCCCCAAATGTGGTTTGGCAGAGGCCTCGGACCTACATATGTTCTTGGAGTGCCCACAGCTAATACCATTCTGGAACTTTGTTTTGACTTCAATATCCACCTCTTTGGGATCCCCATTAACTTTATCTCCTGCTCTTCTTATTTTTGGTATTTCTCCAGAGTTCCATGGTCCAGCAAAAAATCTAATTTTCTTCTGTATTTTGTTGGCAAGGAGGGAAATATGTAAGAAATGGAAAGATCCAACACCTCCAATCTTCCTGGATTGGCAAAGGTCAGTTCTACAAACATCAAAGATGGACCTTTCAAGATTAGGAAACCAAAATAAGAGAAACTTCTGGAGCTTGCTAAAATGGTAAAGAGCTTTGGTTGATCTTGGGTTTTTTTTTCTCCCAAGGTCCGATGATTATGCTGCTTGGCATCCTCTTCTTTTTCCGTTTGACCATACCCAATATACTCCAACACAATGGGTATATGAACGCAGCATGTGTCCCATATGGTTATTTTTAAGGTGGTTTTGTCGGATTACGATACTACTTACTGTGGAGCTAGCAGAGTTACTCTCTCCTCGGAGCTCCTTCCAGTTTATCTGAGACAGTAAGCTCGTTTCCACATGCTACTAGTTGATCACCAAGGGCGAAAATGAGGACAAAAAAAACAACAAAAAAAAACAATGGTTCTGTCAGGTGCGTATTATCTCTTTAAATATTGCTGGCTATCCAGTCAATCATTCATTCTCAAACAGATCTTTTCAAATGTTAAATCATAAGAAATGCAAGTCCAAACCTACTAGGGTATGAAAAAGAGATATTTTATATAAATTACTGAATTTATAAATACCCTTATTCAAGTATACACATAGCTGTCAGAGATACATTGTGGTGCATATTCTGTGAATTTGTGACATAAGGTGCTCAGTGAGAATGGTGAAAGTGTAATATATACAGTGATATTTTATGACTAAGGATGGGGGGAAAAAGGGGGAAAAACATGGAGGAAAAATTTATTTATTTATTTCTGAGTTTGTATAGCGCCTGGTTACACTGTCAGTGTGTCCCCGCGCTGTCAGAAGAACTAGTTGCTCAGTCAGTAAGACAAAGGCGGGGCTATTCTTTAGGAAAGAGGAATGTTTTAAGTTTCCTGCGGAAGATGAGTTCCGATGTTTCCAATCTTAGGCTCAGGGGAAGAGAGTTCCATTTATGTGCCGCCAAAGATCGAAAGGATCTCCCCCCCATTCTGGCTCTCTTGTGTCTGGGGACTGCTAGGAGGCCTGCTCCTAATGAGCGGAGTTGTCTGGTTGGCGTGTAGGGGCAGAGGAGGTTCCGAAGGAAGGCAGGGCCCTTGCCATGTACGATCCTGTGGCCAATACATAGGACCTTGAAGTCGATTCTTTCATTGATCGGAAGCCAATGGAGTATTTGTAGTGATTTTTTTGAGGCGGTTCGTCTGGGCAGCCGGAGGACCAGGCGGGCGGCAGCATTCTGGATTGTCTGCAGTCGACGCCGACTAGTGGCGTTGGCGCCTAGATACAAGGCATTGCCATAGTCCAGTCTCGAAGTGACAAGAGCGTGGACCAGGGTCTTCCTTGAGGATTCTGGGAGCAGGTCCAGGGTCTTACGGAGTTTCCGTAAAATAGAAAAGCACGTACCAGCTACCCGTCTGGTGTGGTAGTCGTAGTTAAGTTTTGAGTCCACCCATACTCCAAGGTTCTTGACCTGATCACTGGGGGTAGGGAGAGGCCCCATGGTCTGTGGCCACCAGGCAGACGACCAGACTGAGGGGGGTTTTCCTACAATTAGCACCTCAGTCTTGTCTCCGTTCAGACGGAGGCAGTTCTTCGCCATCCATCCAGCGAGCTCTTGGAGGCATGATGAGAAGTTCGCGGCGGCTTGTTCAGCCGGTTGGGTCAGAGCGACCACCAGCTGAGTGTTGTCTGCGTATGTCACTACTTCCACCCCGTAGCGCTCCGCAGTGGTAGCCACGGGGGTGACATACAAATTGAAAAGGGTTGGACTGAGGCTAGATCCCTGAGGCACTCCTTGACCGAGGTCAAAGGTGTCAGAGCGTGCTCCTCCTTGCTCCACCGAGAAGCTACGGTTAGTAAGAAAAGATTCCAGCCATAACCAGGCCGTGCCTGTCACCCCTCCTTTCTTCAGACACTGTAGCAGCGTATGATGTGCTACAGTGTCGAAGGCTGCGCTGAGGTCCAGGAGAACTAATGCCGCCACGTGCCCGGCGTCCACGTGCTTCCTCAGTGCCTCAGTCGAAAAAAGGAGGGCTGATTCTGTGGAGTGGCGGGCCCGGAAGCCCGACTGGTTGGTATGCAGGAGGCCTCTAGACTCTATGTGTGCTGAGAGTTGTTGGTTGACCAGCTTTTCCGCCAGTTTCGAGAAGAAGGGTAGGAGCGAAATGGGGCGCAGGTTGCTAAGCTGGGACGCACTGATATGGGGTTTTTTCTTAAGAGGCAATACGACTGCCTGTTTCCACCCGTGTGGGACCTTGCCAGTGTTAAAAGAGGTAGACAATATATGGCCCAAATACGGTGCCAGAAGACTCATGGCACTGGCCAGGAATTTGGCAGGGGCAGGATCGTGAGGGGAGCCTGATTTGATTCCTTTAGCAGTGGCTATCAATAGGTCCTCCGTCGGAACTTGGTATACTGTAAGGCAGTCTTCGATCTTTGCCTTCCAAGTCGCTTCTTCCTGAGGGGGTAGAAGGTTAGAGCCCGTTCTGGCGTCTTCAGGGAAACTGGTGTAGATGTCGCGTACTTTTTTGTGAAAGAATTCCGCAATAGCGTTACAAGATTGTACTGATGTATCGGCCTGCTCTAAAGAGGGGGGAGGTGTAGTGATCTCTTTATAGATCCTAAAGAGCTCCTTGGATGAGCAGTTGGCACTATCTATACGGTCAGCGTAGAAGGTCGCTTTGGTTTTCCTAATTTGGAAGTGGTATTTTTTTATGCTAGCTTTGTACACATCTCTTGCCTCTGGTAGATAGTTCTTTCTCCAGGCGCCTTCCAGCCTCTTGCAGGCTGCATTGGTTTCTCTAAGAGCTGTGCTGAACCAAGGTGCAGTTTTGGTTTGTCGCTCCGGGCCCTTATTGGCCCATGGGGCAGTGATGTTTAGGGCTTTAGTGATGTGTCCGTCTAGGGCCGTGCAAGCCTTGTCAACATCAACTCCTAAGTCTGTGGGGGGACCATTCAGTAGGAAGTGATATTCAAAAGAGTCCATGGAAAAACGGGCCCATTTCCTTTGTTGTTTATTAGCACTATGGTGGGCTTGTTTGCAGTGAGTCTTGACTAGGAGGTGAAAGGGGACTAGGAAGTGGTCGGTCCACAGCAAAGGAATGGGAGGGTCCGGCCGATAAAAACACTTTCTCAGATAGGTCTGCGGACCACAGTTGTTAGTTTCATCACAGAATTCCTAGTATTGGTCCAGATCGTTTAAAGTCGACATTTCAACCCTGAGATAGCACTCTTTAAGTGTTATTGCGGGTCTTCATCAGGACTGGGAGGTGTGTGGGGGGGTTAGACGTAGTTTGTAGACAGCCTCTGGGGTGGGGCCAGGTAGGCTTCCCTGGGACTGATTCTGGTAGGGCCACTCGGGTTGATGTGGCAGAGATGGGGTACCTGCTCCCTTAGTGTGCTGATTCTCGTTGACGGTGGTACTCTCGTAAAGCCATCAACTTGTGCAGTTTCTCATCAAGAGGAGGGGGGTGAAGTGGCCTGGATTTATTCTCGAGGATCCACGTAGTGTCCTGCAATATTGCAAGGGTGCTGTATGTCTTGTTACCCTGTCCATGATCGATCGTGGACAGGGCAACAAGACATATACGACACCCTAGCAATACTGCAGGACCCTACGTGGACACTCTAAAAGTGCTATCTTAGGGTTGAAACGTCGACTTTAGAACCATCTGGACCAATACTAGGAATGCTGCGATGAAACTAACAATTGTGGTCACGACCATCAACTGTTAGGGTTGGCAGAGATTTCCCACTCAGCCAAGTTTGTATGCGGTCAAGGGAAGGAACCAAGTCCTCTTTATAGAGATCCGAAAAGAGGGGGAGTAGGCAGGCTAGCATGTCCTCTAGACTACTTGACTTTCCTCCGTTGCTATTTATGATCAATTCATTAATATTATTTTTTGAACCACCTACTCTGGCTTTCCAGGCCAGCCTTCTACCCATACTGGAAGTTTTGCATGTTTTTGGAGATCCACTGAGCCCTGCACCTCTGGTACAATCTACCCCTATACTCCTGCCTGGTACTTTCCAGGTCACCATGAACTTGTGCCAACCTCCCTGGGCTCCCATGACTTTTGTAATTATTTTTATGTACATGAGGAAACAAGTAACTGGTTTGCGCAAATGATCCTGCCACCTCTCTTTGTTACAATAGTTGGTCTAGTAGGTTGGTGCTGAATTCTGGCTTATAGCCTGGAGGATTGTAAATGACTGCACCTCCGAGCATTTTGTTATCTCCACTAGAGATTAGGAATGTCAGAATTTCATGATTACCTAGTGACATTACTGGTTCAAGGAGACAGGTAAAGCAGTCATTAAAAATAATGGCAATCCCCCCTCCTTTCCGCCCGTCTGTTGTTTTTTAACAGTTTATAGCCTACAGGAAGGGCTGTGGCAATACCAGGGGAATTATTACCACATAACCAGGTTTCTGTGATAAAGACCAGGTCTGTTTTTTTCCTGTCATAATGTCCCAGATCTCCAGGCTATGTTTGGGCAGAGATCTGGCGTTCAAATAGATGCAGTTTAATAAGTGTCCGGGCAAACTGCCCAGCTTACCCATTGGCACTTGAGGCAAGAGAAGGAGCACTCCGTCTCTCCCGGGGGCGCCTTGGCACAAGTGTGTGTTTGGGTTTTGCCTATTTTTAAGAGCACCTCTCTGGAATAACAGGTCAGGTGACTGGAATCTGACAGAGAAGGGGTGGGGTTCCTGGCCCCTGGTCTCGTTCGGGCACGGACGGGCGTAGACGGGCTTGCCTTTGCCGTGGCTTTGGCATCTAGACCGCCGACCCTCGCACCAATGTAAAACAGGAATTTCCGGTGGTGGTACACTCCAGCTCCCCCCATAAAGTGCACAGTGCAAGTAAGTCCAATTTTTCTTTTGAAAGGGGTGATTGTGTAAAACAAATGTGTGTATTAAGTTCCAAGACACAAAGCAGAATGCATGTCAGATTCAAAACAACAATAACGTTTTTGGCAATTCAGATCGCAATAACTAATATCAAGTAAAACGCTAAACAAGCACGTAGTTGATTAAAATACTGAAAGCTAATCTGGCAGTGATGTTTGTATGATTATTCTCCCCCCAATCCATGTGTCTTTAAATGTAAGGGCACACTCCAGGTTATACCACTGCCGAAAAGTGAAAGCTAATCGAAATGAATATGCTGTTTTCGTACTATAATGCCATTTTAACAATCTAACTTAAAGGTCAGTTATATCTTTAAAATACCACTGTATCCCTCTTTCCAACTAACCTGTTCTTTTAGGCTAACAAAGAACAGGTAACCCATCCAACCCTTCCATGTAAAACAATGGTCCTCATTGACAGTTAGATGAAATAGGATGGGTTATTTACCACAAGTGGTAAATACCATTCCCCCGAGGTAACATATTTATCACATGAGGTAAGTGCCTCCTTTACTGGGGTTTCAACTTGCAAATGAGCATGCTTTGTGGATTCCGTGTTTAACCCCTTTGAATTCTGCATATTTTGCCTTTTTTTCACAGGCTTTTTCCTTTTTTGGGGGCTTTGCTCTGCCGGAATCTATCAGGGAGAACAGCGGCGGGGGCGGGGGGGGGGGGGAGGGGGGGGGGGGGGTGATAAATATGTACAACTCGGAATTCCGATCCCTCTGCAAACCCTCTGCAAACAACCATTTACAGAGCGGATTGCAATGTATGCCTGAACTTCTAATAAGTGTTTGAGGGGCAGATTCGCAAATGCATGCAAGGGTACATAAAAGAGTATCCATGCAGTACACTTTTATAGATTCTTACACGCCTTTGAAAATGGACCCCAAACTTTGTAAAAGGGGACAATTCATTTACAATTTGCAAAAATAGAAAGGACTGTGCCCTCTTTGCACTTTTACTAATCGAGAGGTGGAGCCTTCATGACAAGTTGCCCGGCCTACAAGAGCACGTAAAAGAGTTCTCCTGTAATATTACTTACCATGCCCATGTATGCTTTTGTGAATCGCCCCTTTTCTTCAAAGTTTTGTAGCCTCATAAATGCAGAGTTTGTTCTGCAGATGTCTTTCTTTCAGAAGATCACAAGTTCTGAACAGATGGTTAAGCACCTCACCTGCGTTGGCTGGTCTTTTACCTGCTTTCTGGTGCCGGGACAACAGCATGTATGTGTTGTGTGTCTGAATCCGGTAGATTTGCTGCTGCTGTGTGACTGGTGTGTTTTACAGTTTTGTTAATTACCGCAGTGGCGTGGCAAGAGTCTTTACCGCTAGTGGCGGTCACGGCCTTTGTAGCCCCGCGGCCAAGCTGAAGAATGTGTGCATGGGGGCGTTGCTGGTGATGTTTCATGCTTTTGCCCCTCCTCCAGCAGAAAAATCGCGAAAGAGCGGGGCAGGGGTGGGGGCAGCGTCGGATTGGTAATGCGGGCACTCAGGCAATGCCCGAGGGGCCGGTGTCCAGTTCCAGCATTGGGCTGCTTTTTTTTTAGAAGTCTGGGGCCGATTCGGCTGTTTCTGCGCATTGTTCCGATGCCACCAGCAGCCCAGTGGGAGCCTGAGTGGCCTCGATTACCTCCCTTTTATCAACGGGCAGAGGTGTCACTCCCTTTCTCTCGCTGGGGCCGGCCCATTTAGATATGCATATTGAGCGGGGCAGGGGGCCGGAGCAAAAGCGGCCTCACTTGTTTTCAGGTGATTTTCACCAGTGCAAGCTAGTCCGAGCATTTTTTGTACCCCCCCCTTTTTTTTTTTATAAAAGTTTGCCGAAGCAGCCTTTTGCAGAGGTAATATGCAAATGTGGGACATTTTTTTTTATCTTGCCCAGGCCGATTTTTAATCCCAATCCATCTTGGGTGGGTGTGGCAATCCGCCACCACCAAAACTCGTGAAGCCCAGGGCGGCCCACCCCTCCCCTTCTACGCCACTGAATGACCGGTTTTGCTATGTGACAATGGTGAGTATAGGGTTATTAATCTTCCACTAGCGTCCCACTGTGCAAACAATACAGTAATTAGGAGCACTTCTATTCAGGGGCATAGCTTCAGGTGGGGTTGTTTGTGGTGTTACAACCCCCATAAAATGTATTCTGGAGAAAATAGTCGGTATGATGAAGTGAGTGTCGGATTTCACCTGGGATTTTTACATGCCTACACTAACCAAAACACACACACTCTCTTCTCTGTTTTGAAGGCCTTAAAAAAGGTTGATTAGTTTGAAAGATGTTGTGCTTTAAGTGCCCCTAACAATCCCCCTTCTCTCTCTTTCCACTGCCCCTAAAGTCCGCTCAGGTACTGCTTCTTCTATTATGTGTTTTAACAAGATATCCCAGCATGAAATCTGAAGCTTACCCCCGCCTCCAATCTTATTGACCAAGTAGGCTGGAGTAAAGAAGCGGGTTGTTCGGCGGACTCACCTCCCCCTCTGAAGCGGAGATTAACCCCACGCCTCGCGGCCCCCGCTTCGCGGGCGCCGCTCGAGCCTCCTGAGGATCGCTGAGACAGTGAGTTGAGGCTTCAAGCCACCCACCACCTTCGGCTTGCTGCGGGACTGCGAGGACCAGCGGGCAGTGCGCTAACCTGCCACAGCTGGTCCTCTTCCCGCCGCCTCCTCACTGGGGATTGTAAAGAGGGGTCGGACCTGCATCCTGTGTGTGCTGGAGTAAAGAAGCGGGTTGTTCGGCGGACTCACCTCCCCCTGCTGAAGCGGAGATTAACCCCACGCCTCGCGGCCCCCGCTTCTCGGGCGCCGCTCGAGCCTCCTGAGGATCGCTGAGACAGTGAGTTGAGGCTTCAAGCCACCCACCACCTTCGGCTTGCTGCGGGACTGCGAGGACCAGCGGGCGGTGCGCTAACCTGCCACAGCTGGTCCTCTTCCCGCCGCACCCTCACTGGGGATTGAAAAGAGGGGCGTGGTTTTAAGGACTATATCGCCGGACCCTCTCAATAGGCCCGCGGGACGCGCACGGGCGAAGACCGGGCCAAGAGCGGGCCCGTTTGTGCCGTTCGTGACCAGGAGTGACCGGACCGGGCAACCCCCCTAACTTGTATAGTCCCCGCCTGTCAATTGGGCTATGGCCAGCAGAGATACCAGGATTAAATCGTCGCTAACTGGAAGCCTCTCAACCGCTGGAGGTATGGAAAAATTCCTTATCAGGGCCAACAATATCATAGACAAAGAAATTGTTATCCTGGAGAAACGCTTATCTACTGAACTTATTTCTCTTAAACGCTCATCTATAGGGCCCCTCGCTAATGCCAAAACACCAGCCAGAAATAGCGAACATCCCAGCCCTATGGTTGAAATCCAGCCTGCAACCCTGGAGGTAGAACCCCCGCTAAGAGTGGACTCTGATACCTTAGCTAACACAATTGTTACTGTAGCGGAAATCAATCCTGCTCCTGACAGTAATAATGTTTCTATTATGTCTGACCTCGAAGAGAGTACTATTCATTCTAAGAGCCAAGGGGAGAGGGAAGGTGCTATTAGGAAACGGAAAAGAGTATACAATAAAAAAGAAACCAAATTTGGAAGATCTGCTAAATCAGCTAAATTGCGGGGTGAACCACCCCCGATTATCAATTCCCAAGAAACTGCCCCCCTCGGGAGAGAGGTGTCCATGGAGTGGGTTGTGGCTTTACTTAAATCGATTAAATCACCGTTAGAGGCAAAACTGGATAGGTTGGATCTTAGAATATCCAACATAGAGAAAACAACTGCTTCAATCTTATCTATTTCCAGTAAGCCCAAATGACAAAATACCCCCCCTATTGTTCCTACCCCCTTGGTCCCTCCCCTCCCTAATCCGACCCAACCCCGCCCCTATTCCTTCATTAGTAAACTGTTTACCCACCCCCTCCATGCCCAGCAAAACTAATACTACAACCCCCCAGCATTTGGCGAGTCAACAAGCCAGTTTGTTTAATCCCCCGGTACATATGGACGAGGTGAATCAGGGATCCCCGGTCAAAGAATATAAAACCCCTAGACCTAGACGGCCTGATCTCCCGCCAGAAGCCAATCGGTTTATGGTTATCTTAGCTGGAGTACCGCCATTAGAAAAAGGGGAAACAGAAACTTTTAGTTCCTTGAAAAGTAAAATCATCAAATGGCTTAACTGGAATAGACCCCTCCCGACCGATTTACATAATGAAATCATCATGGTTAGGAGGGTCCCCTGGGTTGGTAAGACTCCCAAAACCATCAACGGAGACTGTATTACTGTTAGCTTTAGAGATCCCTGTACGGTTTCCCATATTTGTGCGGGCTTCAACAGATCATTTGATTCCACTATTCAGACCCTTCCAGTTTCTTTCTTCTTCCCACCAACTCATAATTTCCACCATACTAGAAGAGGGGATTGGACTGTAGTGGAACGTAGGGGTAGGCAGCGACCATTTGACATCAGACCTCCCAGGCTACCCCAATACATGTCCCAACCCAACCCTTTTTCTGAATATAATCGTTATGTCTGTTTAGAAGGCCTGGAGGGAGTTGATTGACTACCCCCCGATGTACCATCTCCGGAGTTGGTCCCTGTCATTGGAGACAGGGAAGCCCCATCTAAAAATATATTTCCGGTCCAATGCACGGTAGCTTCTCGGATCGCAGACACGATCAATATGATATCTGCACCATCTGTTGATCCGATGGCGGTTTATCTTGCACCCCATGTCCTGGGTCCTATAGATACGGGTTGTGCAAAATCATCATCCTCCATAGTTACCCCCACTGAACTGGTGCAGGCCCCAAAGCAAACAGGATACTCAATGGCGAGCTGGAATATTGCAGGGTGGCGGCAAAAAGTTTCAGCCTTGGGCTGGAGAGAACACATCACGGACTTTGACATTTTGTGTTTGCAAGAAACATGGTCTGTTGAAGATATTCATTATGATGGCTTTGTCTCTTACAATTGTCATGCTGAAGAATCTGCTATGGGGAGGGCTAAAGGCGGTTTATTGATTTTACTATCTGTATACCTCCCTGTATCTGTAAGAAAAAGCCACCAAGTGGGGTTTCATTCTCAGATATTGGAAATAGTGGTTAATAGGGGTAGAAATATTCTGTTGATTAACCACTATAATAACACCTTTGATCCAACCAGTACTTCTGTTGTGGATGAACTTGAAACAGTATTGGATTCAATTTGCTATAAATCGACCATATCCTATGATATTATATGGGGGGGAGACTTTAACATCAGAACCTGCCCTCTCTCTTATACAACTGCTTGTGGGTTCGATGGGGACAATGGGGAGTACTTAGCCCACTTCTTACACTCCTCCTATGGTACTTCCCTTAACAATCGTTTGTTAAAGTATGATATGACCATCCATCAACATGCCCCTGATAATGAGGGTAATATGGCCCCTACTTTTACGGGGAGGAATAATGTTTCTGTTATTGATTATCTGCTCATCTCAACCCGGATTGTCCCGCTTTGTACGGTCCCGCTTATTCTGGACCTTGGACTGAGTGACCACAATGTTCTAACTATGTCCATCTTTACTGAGATCCCTAGGAAGGTTTTTACCGGCAGGGTCGTAGACAACATCATTCCATGTAGGCAAAACGGGATACGGATTAAATGGTGTGGGGAAAAATCCGAGAATCTACATCGCAGTGTTGTGAAAGCTGGTTTAAAAACGATATTCTGTTGCCTCGAAATTGATGCTCCATCTGAAAGCAGTGTAAACAATTTCGAGAAACTTGGCACCATATTCAAGCAAACCCTTACTACCAACAAGGCCCCAATCAAACGGGAAACGCTGGGTTGGTTTAATCAGGCGTGCACTAGGGCGTTAAAAGCCCTTAAGCTTGCACTTTCCAACCTACCTAGAGATAGGGAAGTGGTCAAACACTTGAGGGCCAATTATAACATCGAACTGAAACACAGAAAACAAGAGCTAAGAGAACAAGCCTGGGATGACCTGAATAAAGCTGCAGCTCTCCGGGACAGTAAGCTGTTCTGGAGCACTATCAATAGCCCATTCCTCCAGAAGGAAGAATTCCCAGTCCTTACTGCTCAAGTAAGTGAAGACAGTTGGGTCTTACATTTCACAGGGATTTTTGACCCAATTAGGGAACCTTATGATAACATCTGTAATAACCCCATTACTCCAGTTGAACCTCTGGGAATCATGATCCATGAAGTAGACATGGCAATCATCGGTAGCAAAGGAGGGAAGGCACCAGGACCAGACGGGGTACCAATTGACCTATATAAATATGATCTGGCCCTGTGGAGTCCATTATTGACCCTAGCTTTTAATGCCGCTGTGGACAACAACACTCCCTCAACCTGGAGTGAATCCATTATCATTCCAATCCATAAGAAGGGGGATAGAGGAGAGGCTAAGAACTACCGCCCTATCTCCCTTCTGGATTCCTCATTAAAAATCATGAGCAGGGTTTTATTAATGCAGCTGGAAGAATGGGCTGTAGACAATAATATTCTTGCACCATCCCAATATGGCTTTAGAAAGGGCCTTGGTACTATAGAACAATGTATTAACCTAAATCTCCTAATAGGAAAATACACCAAGGCCAAACCGGGCTCCCTGTACCTGTGTTTTGCGGATCTTTCTAGCGCCTTCGATCTGGTCGACCACACTTTGTTGTGGTCAACTTTATTGGGTATGGGCGCCCCCTCTGCTATTATCCACTTCTTAGCAAGACTCTATTCCAACTTATCGGCCCAAATCCGTTATGGACCAGCGGGGGAGTGCACAAGAAAGATCAAGGTAAGATCTGGCATCCGACAGGGATGTGTTTTGGCCCCGTTGCTTTTCTCGCTCTTTATTAATTCAGTTGAGCAGGAATTAAAGAAAATCCAAGCTGATGCCCCACAAGCAGGAGGTCTACCTATACCGGTATTACTCTATGCCGACGATACTGTTCTACTTTCTAGGACTCCAATAGGCCTTCAAAAATTGATGAACTGTTTTTATGATTTTATCCAGGGGAAGAAACTTAAAATTAATAATTCTAAAACTTTTATTTTGGTGTGTGGCAAAAAGGTAAAACATCTTAAACCTTTTTATTTCAAGGAAAACCGTATTGAGGTTGTCGATAATTTCTGTTATCTGGGCGTTACTTTTAATAACAGAGGTTCCTGGGTCCCAGAGCAAACTAATGTTAAAGCAAGTATGGGGAAGGCCTCCTTAGGCGTTTTCCGCTTTGCCTCAAAAGTAGGAAGTCGCCGTATCATAGATATGCTGAATATTTATAAACATAGATGTGCATCGATAGCATTGTATGGCTCCGGGGTTTGGGGACATTGTAATGTAAGGGACCTGCAAATTACGGAAAATGTGTTCCTCAAACGATTGCTCTGCCTGCCACCCTCGGCATCCACTGTCCTAACACACATAGAATTAGGTTTGGACTATTTAGCTGACCTAATTGGACTAAGACCACTATTGGTTTGGAAATCCATTTTTACCAAGTCTGAAACTGCCTTTACCAAAGATATCATCAAGGACTGTCTACTTTTAGAAAAAGTCTCCAACATTTCCTGGTTAAAATATGTGATTTCAACCTTTAAGGATCTGTTTGATATGGATGTGAGTAAAGATCCTGTATGTATTAATTCTCTGTCCAAACAGGAGGTTAAAAGTGAATTCCTGAGGGTTAAAACCGATTTGCGGAAAATTGAAACAAAAGAGTATTCTACTCATGTTTTTTATTATTCTCTTAAAGATGATGTTTCTGGTATACCTATGTATCTTAATGCTATTAGAAGACGGTCCCATCAATTTGTACTTTCAAGACTAAGACTTGGCATTGTACATAATTTGGTGGCATTTCCTACAATGAAATGCCATTCTGTAACCCCCTGTCCGTGTGACGGTTTAACCAAACAAAGCACTCTGCACTTTCTCCTACTCTGTCCTTTGTACAAAGCTCAGCGTATTTTTTATCTTAAACCTATGTTTTTGAAATATTCTATGTACACCACAGGAAATGCTATGAAGTTATTATTTTCACTTGCGAGCCCGGATTTATGTTTCTTTACTGCAACCTTTATTTTAAAATCTATTACAGTAAGACAAAGTATGGTTTTCCCCTAAGCTATGTATAATAATTCTTACAGTTTATGCTAAACTTATTAGCCCAATCGTATGATAAGTACCCCCCCTGGTGTTGTAACTTTATATGTGTAATGTTTTATTCTGCACACTTTTATGATGTTTTAAAACAATCGAATAAAGTTTATGAAACAAAACGACCAAGTAGGCCCCTGCTTCTATTCTATGGGACATCGCATTGCAACTCCACTGTATACAAACGAACGGACGCTAATTTTAAGAATGCATGTATAGATAAAAGAGGTTATCATTTGAAGGCTGCTTAATCAAAGTGCAGCTTGTCAGCAAAAGTAATGATATCCATTAGTTGCATTTTAGATCCATTAGCTACCATCCAGTTTCCCTTATTTCTCCTTTCTGTGCACATTCGGCTGTTTTTATTTCAATTGCATTATACTAAGTAAATGGCCTTTATTAGATGAACTTGAAATGTTATTTTGTAAGAAAGGATTTTGAGGAAATCCCAGTGCCGAATCTTGTGATCTTTGGCAAATATTAGAACTCTCGTTAACCTTCCAGGAGTGGTGTGCAATGCATGCGAACGTGGCCAAACGCTGCACAGAATTGTGTTAGCCAGGGGCGTAACCAGTTTGTTCCAAAAAACAAGGGAAACCAAATTTAGCAATTGGTAAGGGACCTTGGATACTTATATTATTTCTAAAGACAGTGGTCCCTAGACAGTGTAGAATAAGTGTGTGAGTAAATATAGACTAAATAGTTTCTATATTCTTTGTCCAGCCGGACAGAATTTAATATATGATATATAAATGAGTAGTCAGTATCAATACAGATTCAAGTGGGACACAACCTGCATCCTACTACCACATTTAAACAACTTGACATACAGGAAAGGGGCTCAGGCAAGGGAAGGGGGTCTGCAAACAATAAAACATAGCAGACTGATATACCAGGAGTACACTATTGCAAAATTCTATACAATATGGTCATAGGCATATAGTGTATATATTGTCGACAGCGTTTCGATCCCTGTGTAAGGATAAAGGGATCCTCCTCAGGACATTTCATTCATGCCTGTTAACATTGCATTATAAAAACAGTCGCTATGGCTGAAAGAAAATGCATAAAGGCTTGGTCTATAATGGAGTGTTTAGGTCGGTGACTGCCTTCCGCGTTTGGAATGCACTGGAGTTGGAGTTGATCTCCAAAAATTGTAGAGGTCAGGAAGCTCTGGGGTAGAGCGGCGGCTAGGTCCAACTGTGTACTTCGGAGGCTAGGAGCCGGGAATGGGTTCCTTGGATACAGTTGAGGCGGTGCTCGGGATGACTGTGAATCAGGGGCACAAGTCCTAAAAAAAGAAGTGGGGGGACGCTGACGTCACAACAGGAAGTGACGTCAGAAAAAGGTGGCTTGCAGCATCAGACTCATTGCCTCCCCTCGCTCACCCCTTAGATGTAATTACATCAGAGAAGCCAGAGCGTGAGCAGTGCTCTGAATGAGCTCCGAAACTCGCCCCAGAGAGGCCAAAGAGTGAACGTGTAGCTCCATTTCCTCCAGTTATCGAGCTCCTGGTAAAATAAGCGGGGGGACGCCGTCCACCCGAGTGGTACCCCGACTTGAGCCCTGGGGGTAATGCAAAATGATGCAGTCCCCCTGCAGAATATCATAAGTAGCTGCTGATCTTCCCATGTCATACACATATCCATTGGCCTTGAGCTGAATCAGGCCTGGAATAAACATTAAGCAAAATAAGCATGTGGTTAGGGCATCAGGGAAGGAGGGTATCACAGAAATCTTCTAATGTCAGATTCCCCATGCAGTATATGGTGTAAAACTGCAAATGGTGCTGCTGAATGTATAAATAAAGCGGAAGTACACAAAAATAAACATTATTTTCCATCTTACTGTAAGTTTTGTTTCATATAAAAAAATATATATATATTTTATGGTTTATTATTTTTTATATTTTGAATTTGATATATATGGGGGAACCAAAATCTTTTAAGTGCTTATGGCCTCTAAAGGCCGTAATCCAGCCCTGAGCTCAATGAAACCCACAAGAGTTTAGAAGGCTGCCTGAAGGGTTGTACAGCCCCCTGCACAGCAGGGGCTGCAGAGACCTACCTTACACCCCTGGTGGTTTAACACTGTGGGAGTGTGATGCGTAGGTTTTGTTCAGGATATGTTTTGTCTGGCTAGATGCAACACAGAACTGTGATAAATCATGAGGTGCTGGGGAAATGTATTGCTAATAACATTACCTTCGTTCCAAGGGCATTGCATCTATGGCTCTTATGTATTAACCATGTAGAGGTGGTGTTGCAAATTAATAAAGCCTTCTTTACAATACTTCTTGCAAACCCACATGGGGTGCCCACTATTATACTCTTATCTGATGTGGTCGCATATATGACGAAACAATGCATACTTTTCCAACGCAGATTTTACAACGCAACTACCATTACAACGCAATCTTGTGTATTAACCATGTAGAGGTGGCGTTGCAAATTAATAAAGCCTTCTCTACAATACTTCTTGCAAACCCACATGGGGTGGCCACTATTATACTCTTATCTGATGTGGTCGCATATATGATGAAACAATGCATACCATCACAATGCATACTTTTCCAACGCAGATTTTACAACGCAACTACCATTACAACGCAATCTTGTGTATTAACCATGTAGAGGTGGCGTTGCAAATTAATAAAGCCTTCTCTACAATACTTCTTGCAAACCCACATGGGGTGCCCACTATTATACTTTTATCTGATGTGGTCGCATATATGACGAAACAATGCATACCATTACAATGCATACTTTTCCAACGCAGATTTTACAACGCAACTACCATTTCAACACAATCTTGTGTATTAACCATGTAGAGGTGGCGTTGCAAAATAATAAAGCCTTCTCTACAATACTTCTTGCAAACCCACATGGGGTGCCCACTATTATACTCTTATCTGATGTGGTCGCATATATGGCGAAACAATGCATACCATTACAATGCATACTTTTGCAACGCAGATTTTACAACGCAACTACCATTACAACGCAATCTTGCCGCAACCATTGCAATCTTGTCTGTTGTGGTCACTATTAGCCCCCTAAAAATCTTGGTCGCTCGGTATGATTTTCATTGAACATAAGGTCGGAGATCCCTGCTCTAGGGTGAGTGTGAGTGTCTGTTGCTGTACACATATATTTTCCGCCCGTATGGACCAGGATGACCTGTTGAATTCCAGGAATGGTGTTCACGGATGCATCACAAGATGCTGGATGGATAGGTCTTTCATAATATTATACAAAAGGGGCTTACATGTGAATTCCAGCTGCTTGCCATTTCTTGTATTTTGAGAGTGGCGCACATGCACTGTTGTATTTGATGTCAGTGTGCAAATAGTGCATAGACATGCGCTTCGTCAATGTCAATGTTTTGGTTCTGTTGCGCATGCCCAGTCTATCAGATACATAATAAACACTGCTACATTGTCACTTCAGACTTCACTGTGCATTTCATGTTTCTTGGAAAATGCAAACTTTGGAATATATATGTTAGGAATCATTTTCTAGAGAATATTTGGTGGCTTTTGGTAATAAATTGCTGAAGTCAGCAGCAGATGTGATAGTAAAATTCCCTTTTGAAATTACAATGTTATATATAAAGTCAGTATAATCAGGTCTGTTGCGCTCAGTCCATTAGTCCATGGTTAATATGTTTTTAAGATTGCATATTGGCAAATCCAGTAAGTCTGCTTGCATACTTATTCATAAACTGGGAAACTTGACTATGCAAATGCAGGTTTCGGAAAGGTTTCATGCAAAATCTTCAAACAGAAATATATATATTCTTTCCGAAACCTGCATTTGCATAGTCAAGTTTCCTAGCTCATAAATAAGTATGCAAGCAGACTTACAAGCTTCGACAGTGCTTGTTAAGTGCAGAGTTCCAAGGGCAACGCATTCTGAAAGAATAGCCCTTATGTGCAGAGAAGTGTGCCTGTCCTAGATTTTGAATGGGCAAATATGTTTAACACTCGATTTTCAAACAAAGCATCATTTGGCGGAGGAGAAGACACATAGATGTCACTTCAGTTGGAACTTCAAATATATTTTGAGTGTCGTGAAGAATTACAAGGAGACAGGCACCATCTATGTTAGTGTCGACCACAGAACCCTAGCTGGGCTGGCAAAAAAAAACACCACTGCTAATGGGAAACTCTTCACCCACGTTTCCACCTGCCACTTATAACTTACTTGCCATAGTGGTTTTCAAGAATCTGTTTATAAGTCGAAAACACACAACAATCACTACCTCATAGTCTTCCAAGACCTTAATTTCAGAGTCCAGTGACATTCTATATTAAAATGGTCTGGCTCGGATTTAGCATGTCCAGCAGGGTTGACACTGTGAACACTCTTCAAACACTTCTGAAACCTTGATAATTTGAGGCTGCTTTGATAACTGTGAGTGTCTCACGCAGACTCAAACAGGACATTTGCTTTTGATGGTAGCAGGGTGTGTGACAAGAAACAAAAGCAGGACTATAATGAACGGTACCTTGCTATCCAACCAGGTGAATCTTGGATAGCAATGGGAGCCTTAATTATACGGCTGCATTGGTTCTGTGTGAAAAGAAGCTTGGACTACAAGAGAAGACTTTATATGGTCACTTCATGACATAGAAACAACAAGCATTGGCATAGCCAATAGGTCTGGCCTTTGGGACCTTATAAGTGTTTACCCATGCAACAGTTGATGCTGTTGTACCAAGGATATTATGCAGCATAACTAAATACTTATAAGGTTCCAAAGGCGAGACCTATTGGCTGTGCCAATGCTTGTTTACTTCTTCCTCTCAGAGACTGTGATAAAAGCGCCTCATTGATAGCAGTGAGCCCCAGTGTTACGGGGGTCAGCAGCTGTTTCCTGTCGTGTACTACACATGACTTGGTGGGGTCAGCCATCAGGTCTTAGCCGGGAAAAAGCCAGGCCTGCCACAGTCCCGGATCACATTCTTGGAGCGAGCTCACTGCTATCAATGAGGCTCTTTTATCACAGCTCTACTCAGACAAAGAGGGGATGGCGACCAGGGCCGCACTCCCTGGCAGACCTGCTGCCCCTGACAGACGGAGCGATAAATCCCGGGATGGTGGGGGCGGGCGGGAGGAGCGGCTCGCCTCCTGAGTGGGGACCAATTGGTGCCCTCAGTCGGCACTGCCCTTTTTTAGGGTCACTTCAAGAATGTGGAAACAGAGCAGGGCTGCCACTGTGTTCTGTCCAAAGCCCCAAGAATTGTCAAACCTCACGCACTGAACGAAACCAAAGTTGCCTGCTGAGGTGGTTGGCCCAGAGCTGTCCAGCTCTCGCTGGTGGTAAACACACGTTCAAGAGATATGACGGCTGGACGGGGCATTATTTTAGGGCATGCAAAATAACGTTCCATTCAGACCAATAGAAGTGTAAAGACATTAAATTCCATTTGCCATAACATAGCGTCGGACACATGGTTTGTCGGTCTTGCTTTGGTGACTACGCATGGGTATGCTATTTTTTCGACATGCTTCACATTTAAATCAGACTCTGATGTCTGGAGCTCTCGTGATTCAAGAGTTTTGAGTGTTGCTGATGCAGAAAGATAAAAACAAATATACAGACACTCGAGACTTACTGAGAGGCGTCCTTGCATACTCTATTTATTGGATCTAGTTTTTTACTTTTTTGCCCTAACTGATATACGTTGTTCGTGTTCTCTCTGAATTCGGTTCAATTCCTTTGAATTCCAGATATCTCAACCTAATCTTCCAGGCGCGAGCTGAGCAATGTTGATGAATTGAGACTGCGCGTGCTGCTAAACTGCAGCTTCGGTGCTGCTTCCGGCCGCCGCTGTGTTTGCAACAAGAACATGCTCGGAACTAGCCTTTCCTTCAAGTCGAGTCAATCTTAATAGTGCCAATATCGGCCCATACCCCAGGCCGTTCCTCGGCCAACTTTCCCAAATAACAAACACCACACCATGAATTGTTGGAGAAAGTTGTTGCAGCTATATTAGCATGTACATTATGCCAACATGTTGGGTTATCTTACGGGCGATCCAAGAGCATGCCGCCCCTCGCGACCAACCCACCTGATAAGCCATATCTCTCGTGGTCTTAACCGCCGGGGTGTTGTCAATTTTGGGGGAGGGTCTAACTCCTCCCCCTGGCGGACCTCCAGTCCGCCCCTTACTCATGCCCCTCCCCCTCCGGGGGGCGGAGCGTTGTAGGCAACCCCCGGTTGCTCTGGTCCACAACCGCCCAAAGGACTAACAGGGTGCCGTCACTCCTCCAGGATCCCACCGTGGATCTCCCTGGGGATAAATTGCTCTCGCACCCTTCCGATGCTCCTGTAGAGGGTACCCTTCTGTACCTTCCTGCATTGGATCGCCCTGTAACTCTGCCTGCAACACAAAAGACAGTAATATTAATAGCCAAACCCCCCCTACTTACTGCCTGAAAGCAGGGTAAGCGGATGGGAGGGAAAACAGTGCACGGGCAGTCTCCAGCTCGGGGTCCGGGAGGGCGAGGGTCAGCGCATCGCAGCGACCAGGAACAAAGAGGGCGGTTGACCCTCGCCCCCTTGGATATATACCCCCCTCGGACCCCTCCCCAAGCCGGAAGTGACATCACTGGGGGACCATCTGGTCCCCCAACACTAGACCGCAAATAGGTCTGTGCCATCCTGTGGCACTAAGGGTGGCCGCCCTCGTAGGTGGCCACCTTTGGTGGCCCGGGGCAGCCAGTCACTCGCATGAGTGCGCTTAGCGACTCGGCTAACGTTCAAAGGCACTTTTGCCGGAGAGAGAGCTGGTACCATACAGTATTAGGTTTCTTAGGGACATATTCATTAAAGTAGAGGTTTATATTAAAGGTGCACCAGAGTGGCTTTGTATGCACCTTCAGATCAAGACTGAAGCCCTCCAGCACTGTGTATGGGGCTCAAAGACCATAGTCAGAGGATAGTTTGTTTATAGTGTAGACAGAAAGCTAGGGGTGGGGAGGCATGGACAAAGACCATACCCTATGCCTAATGCCCACATGGTAGATAGATATTAAGGCTTACATATGAGTCAAAGGGCACGGCTGAAGTTCATGCCATGTGGGTAGTGCAGGCACAGGCATTATGTACTCAATATTTACAGTGCATAACTGAATGTTATGCCTTGTGGGTAATGCATGCATATAGCATGGTAAAGGGGCATTCACAGTTAATTCTATGGACAAGGGGTCCCTGGGCATGTAAAAAAGGGTTCCAAAGACAACCAGTAACCAAAGACCCTTTTATGTTGCCCGGCGGTATCGCCTCTATGACCCACCAATGTTAATCAATGAAGAAGCAGGCGCTGGAGACTGGAAGGCAGGAAACGAGGATTTTATTCTCTCCGGAGGAGAACACATCAATTCAGACAGCAAGTATCGTCACGAGGTGCTCTAACCACATCTCTGAGGCCTGGCCTCTTATACTAGGGTTTATGACCTTTATTGCACATAACACATTCTCGCAATACGTTAATAGTTGAAAGAACATCCTCGGAATCTCCCCTTCAGGCCCGTTCCCACATACATTTACAGTTGGATTCCCCACCCCGGTCACAACAGGTGATGGTTGTCGCACAGCAGGGCATTCCGCCGATTCACGGAATGCATGGGGTTGATCGGATCTCATGGGGTGGGGGCTTTGATCGGTTCGGGGGTCTTTTGATGGGGAGGGGAAGCTTCCTACTGTACGGGGTAATAAACAGTATCCGCAGGGCCAGGTGGCGGCCTGGGAACAAGGAAGACAAACGGGGACGCAGAAAAAAGGGGGTTTGCATCAAAAGGATCTGAGGCCATGAGAGGAATGAGGGGAGGTGTCGCGCTGGGAACAGGATGGGATTCTGTGGTGAAGCTGCGCTAAAGGGGGGTTTATGACCCAAGGCATGAGAGAGCGGGGGTTGCCAATGTGCGGGGGGATGCTTGCGAGGTTAAGAGAGAGAGAGACGCGCTGGCTATCAGCGAGGGGCAGGGAGGCCATGGTGTTCAAAATGGTTGCCGCTTACGCGCACGAATGGGCTTAAAAAGGGGGCAAGATGGCGCCGATAATGTTCACCAAGTTTGTGTTAATTTTCCACAGTCCTCCCTTTAACATTTCCAAGACATCTTGCTGGCCTATATCCTATCTATACCTATATGCAGCGATCATAAGTAAGGGAGAGGGGACTTAGGCAAAAGAACTGTACATAAACATCACATTATAAACATCATATTGAAAAATCTCATCATCTAGTAGGCGGGTTCATCGTTAAGTTGGTTGCAGAAAAAAGTCATCGTAATGCAATATCAGACTAGAATTACGTAGCGAGGGCGTTGGGTACAGATCATAGGTACTTATAGTCATTCGAAATAGGAGCTGGTAAGTTATCCTATAAGTAAGTCCTTTTTGCATTCGGCGGGTGCATAGTTAGTCCAATGGTGATTGGGAGAGAAAGGAGATACAGTAAAAAATAAAAATCAGAGTTCTCAGTGTCTATGCCGTCTTCTGTTGGCACTGTTGAGCACCTGGATTACCTATCAACAGAAATGTTCATGTGGATTGGGTCGTTGGAGGTCTGCGGGCAAGGGTACATTTTGTTTTGTTTCGTCAGACCTCATAGGAGAAATGCGTTACGGTTTTGGAGCAGGTGCACTTTCTTTTGCAACGCAGAGCATAGATTTGCAATAAAAAATGCGATTGTTCCTGAATTGTGAGATCTGTTTGTTTCTTGAGTCTCTGTGGTGGGCATTTCCTGTTGCTTCCATCATCTTCGAGGCGTTCAGCAGCGGGTAGAACCACATACTTCGTTCATCTTCTCTTTAGAAGCGACCCTTGGTGGAGTTCTAGGTCACCGTTCTAAGATGAACATAGTTCGTGGTCTACTTTGTCTGAGCTCCCTCCCTTCTGACGCAGGGAGTACTCTTCTCTGGGTAGCTCAGTAGGATTTGGAGGAACTTGGGAGTTCGTGTGGAAAGGTGCGGGTGTGAACAGTCCTTATGGTAGGTCGGAGGAGGAGGGGATGGAGCAAGGCCAAGTCGGGAACAGATCAGGGGGACGGAGAGTTTGCGACAGGCGGGTCCGTAACCATGTTCAGAGAGCGGGGACTTTTTGGCACACGTTGATCATAGAGCAGGGGCTTCAGGTCAGCCCTTTCCTTAGCTTTGTCTGAAACAGTGCCCCGTCCTGCGACTCCTTACTGCTGTGGTCTTGCCTCGGCCTCCGTCGCTGATGTTCCACAATCCGCAGTCAGGCCGCGTGCTCCCACATCCGGTCTCTTTCTCCTCCGACAGTGATACCCTTAAATGAGTTTTGAAAAGACAGTCTTTAGAGATATTGCAGAAGAAGGTAATTACATAAATCTATTTCTCTCCCAACACCAAGCAACTGGGGTAAGCACTCGCTACATTTGAGATTTTTGCGGCTAACGTATAAACAATTGATGATGGATTTGCTGGATTCCTTACAACTTCCTTTTGTTGGCTAATTCTTTGACGCTTTGATGGTTATTACGTTCAATAGGTACGAGGTCTGGCGCTCATTTATTGCATACGTCTATTATAGTAGATGTCAGTTCTTCTGGTAGAGACCCATTTCCCCAGTACGAGTCTTGTAAGGCTAGGCTGGTCTTCAGGGCCTTGTATTTTACAAAAAAGTGCAACGTGCTATTCACCACAGTCTGATAGGCATCCTTCTGAGGGGTGAACATAGGCTAAACAAGTCTTCATTACATAAAAACATCTTACTTTCAACAAGGCTTACTGCAACAAGTTCTTTCGATTTTCGATCTAATTTTTAACTTTGCACACATCTTTCTAATTTTCTATATAAATCCTCGCAACCTGGTTACTACAAAAACTCGGGAGGGGTGGTTTGCAATAATTATTAAACTTATCCTCGGGGAAGGTGGGATCTTATGGAAAACAATTAGGAACATAGTGAATTAGAGCAGGGGCGTTTTTCAGGCTCTCGTTCAGGGCAGCTGACACCAAAACTGGGGGCATTTTGGGAAGACGGGGGTGTCTCGATCATTGCTTACTGTTTGGGGTATGGGGACAATTTGGAATGGGGATGGTCGCATTACCACAGACATATTTTATCATAGAAGCCACTGACAAATAGTTCCCTGGCTGTGGGTCAAATTTAGGGAACCTCAGTCGTCTTACCTGTCCCTTTCCTATTGGCCAATTTAAATTTCATCCATATTTAGCAGAAAAGGAGAGGTAGTAACGTGGTACCGATACAATTTTATTTAGGACAAATTTGTGCAAATACTTGTGGTATTTGGGGCCAATCGGGAGGTGCACCTGGTTCGTCAATTAGGTGCCAGTCGCTAGGAGGAGGGAAAGTGTGGAGGGGGTGAAAGAGTGAGAGAGAGAGAGAGAGAGAGAGAGAGAGAGAGAGAGAGAGAGAGAGAGAGAGAGAGAGAGAGAGAGAGAGAGAGAGACAATAGGCCAAACAGTACACGTGGGACATGGAGAATGACCGTGTATTGTTTGGGCTATTCAGTGCGTTACCCAACGTTAGACGTTTCGGGTCTGTGTTAGGATGTAGAAAGCATGCAGTTTTGGGACAGAAGAGCATTAGATCAGGTACAAAAAGGTCGTGCATTGGGTAGGGCGTCCTTTTTGTGTCGTCTTGCAGCGGTAGTCCGTTTTCATGCATCGGGCGTGACGCGGTTCCAGATCCCTTACGATACTCTAATCGGGATTCTAATGTAACCTGCAGAGGGAAAAAAGGAGGGAAAGGGGGAGGTGGGGGGACAACATTCGAACACATCAAATGTACGGGCACGAAAGTCCTTTACTTACCGCACACTCGTACTTATCTCTTCGGGATATAATCCCTTAGGGTTTTGGTTTCCGAAAGTCAAGGGGGTGGGCAATGTGATAGGTAGTTCATGGGGAGGTTCGAGGATGGCATTAAGGATCGTGTGTAGAGAAACGCTTAAAAAGGAATCAGAGGTGCCTAGCGTGAGGTACCCGGTTTTGTAGATGTATCCGGCCTTCGGGATCCTTAAATCATTTCCAAAACTGTGAGGTTCTAAGGCATATCAGTTCTTCGTTTAACCCGGTACCTTGGTACCTTCGACCACCATATCTTAATAACATTTTATCAATCACCCCGCTTTACTTTACCCATTCTCAGAAGTCGAGGTCCTTCTTCATATGTTAGTTCCTGAGCTTAGTCGCATATTTTGGAGGCAACGTATCATACCTGGGATCCGATCATCAATCCGGGGCCGAACAACCATTTCTCGGATAACCTTAAAAAAAGAGCAGAACGGTTGCGCACAGAAAAACCCTCCCTCCGATACCCGCATTTACAAAAGTATGCGATGCCTATTCATAGCTTTTAAGACCTTTATTTGTATAATCATTCAGTACGTAAAATGTGAGAGCACAATCATAATTTGGCCTGACATGTCGTCGATGGAAGCACATACAGTAGGGGGTTATTTCGTAGCACAAGAACACGTAAAAAGGCCTAATTCATTATTTGCAAGTAACTAAAAACATTTCATTGCGTGACGAGGGAATCAGGAGCATTTTAGTTCGTAAATGGAAACACAGTCAAGCTCATCGGAATCACATTTCCTAGATGTAAACCGTGGGTGTGCATCATAAGCGACGTTATGTACCAGTTACAATAAACATCAAAAATAAATCGTTCATTGAAATCAACATTTTTACGGAACCCCTTCTCAAACGTTCGCCAAGTGGACCCTCCTCCCTTTCCCATCGAGTGCACAATGGTTCGTATATATATCTTAGTACATCAAGTTTTATTAGTTAAGGAACACCACGAGGCGTCCGTTAGTTTCCATTGATACCGGCGCCATTTTGGGCGAGGCCGGTTTAGTCCGGAAGTAGCATCAGGGGCAAAATATCCCCGACGATTGGCGGTTGGACCAGGGTCCCTTTCGGCAGTTCAAAAGAAAACTGTGCTAACAGAGGGGCTGGTGGTGTGGACCGTCAATCAAGAGAGGGAGGGGGTAGAGTCTTTCTTACCGGGTCATGTTGATGTTCAGCCGGAACTTGCTCGAGTTCGTTAGCCCATAATGTTCCTGGGTGGTTCAGACGGAAGCTGATGCAGACACGAGAGCACCGCCATCTTGTTGCTGTGCCGTGGTTATTTCATTTGAGATCAATGCAACTGTTCCTCACCGGAAGCCTGAAGGGGCTGAGGGCTCTTGGGACTTTGGTAGAATCTTCAAAGTCGAGGGGATGTTTGTCGATGGTGGGGGCTTGCGCCCAGGTGGGCAAGTGCCCGAGTTGCAATTTCGGACAAAGTTACTCCAGCGGCCTAGACCCGCCTTTTGAGGGCCCAGACGCCATTTTGAGACCCTGTGGCAGCCACCTTTGTCGTATCCATCAGGAGTGGAAGAAACTTCTTGTGATGTCGAAGGACAGAGCATCATGCTGCTGGAGCAGGACATTTTGGTTCGGGGCGCCAGGGTGCAGCGGTGGAGCCTTCATCTGGGGAGGTGAGGGAGGCTCGTCCGTGCCGCCTTCCTCTCCCGGCGCATCCTACGCCGCCCCTTTGAATCAGGGGCGCACATGATGACCACCCTACACCCCTGATTCCGACTCTTGGGGGACCACTGTACATCCGGTGCTCCGTAATATGCCCGTCGGACATTGTGTGTCCTGTACTATGCAAGTATACCAGACGGGTCTTGTATGCTCTGTGCTAAGGAAATATACCAGTCGGGCATTATGTGTCCTGTGCAGCGTAGGTATATGGCCGTCGCCCGGCTGGAGGACATCGGCGCCGGACCAGGGCAGGGAAGCCTCCTACCTGTGGAGGTGGAAGAGGCTCGTTCGCGTCGCCTCTTCCTCCCTGCCCACCCTGCATCCGTTCGATGGAGGAATTCGTGATGGCCGGACCAGGAGATACGAGGGAGGGGGTCATTTGCAGCCGCCCCCTCCCTACTCGCGGCCCGGGGGACGCCATCCCTGGAAGGGTAGTATGGGAAGACCATTTCATTGCCTGCTTGGTGGAGCCTCCAGAACCTTCTCGCCAGCGATCTCTTTTTGGCCCATGGTTGCTGGCAGGCCCCGCCCCACACGTGCTATGTGTTTCGGATGGGCGGGACCATCGAACTGTTACATTTCGAGGACTTCCGGAGTGAGCATAATATGTTTTGTATTTTTCCTATTAGTAAAGTTTGTTTTAGGGAGAGTTCTACTAGTTATTCTATTTACTGTTGGTTGTGTGTTTTCTTTACCGTAATTAAATCCTAAGTTATATAATAGACGCTTGGCTTCCTTGAGTCCTTTCTCTAACGGGGGTTGTTTACACTGGTCTGCAGTTGTGTTTGTTTTTCAGAGTGGGGGAGCAACAGAGAGCAATCAGTCCCAGAACTCTAACATGTCGTTAAAATTGGTCTGACGAAATCTGTGCCATCGAGCATAATCAAACGGGGTGGTTCTATCTGTCCTGTCCGCACTAGTCTGATTGGTTTTTATTTCGCGTCTTTTCCCTTTCTGTCGGCCTGTCCTTTCTGTCGACCCTCCGTTCTTACCTATGCTCTGCAGAGTCGGGCATTGGGCTTTCCAGTGCCCGAGGCATTTACAGAAAGCACATTGGTTCTGTTTTAAATCTATTCGTCCTGTGCGCAGTGTCGGGGGGTTACCTTCGGGTCGTTGTGCCCCGAGGTTGACTTGTCGGCACATCCCTCTACACCGTTCTCTTTCCATGTCTACTCCTCGGGACTGTGCCATCGCTGGCCCTTCCCTTTGCCTACTAGACGTTTGGAGGGTTGTCCGTCGTGTCCCTTCACCTTTTCTAAATTCGTCGCCTTCCCTTCGTCGTGTGGCCTCTTTGCGCCACATACCGTGACTATCGAGCATAATAGATGTTGTTTCATTCCTACGAAGGGCTATTTCTACCGTTTCTATTTTGTCAAGATCAAAGGATCCTCTCAGTGGCCACTGACTTTCTCGATCCCTTTTCGTATATTTATGCCACAGCTCACTATAGGCTATAGCGATCAATCCATGCTTCATGAACATGTCCTTATTAGGGGTGCCTTCCAGCGGAGCCGGATGGTTCATCTCTAATAAGCGGTCCGGGTTAAACAGGCTACTAACCAGTGGGGAGAAGACAGGCATGACGGATCACAATGGGATAATAGTCAGCACTACCTATCTTATCACTGCGCGCAAAGACTAGACAGAATATTTCTATTCTACGTTGTTTGCACGTAGTGAATACCTCATGAACCAATCTTGAGCAATCAATGTTAGGTCAAAAATAAAAAATCAATATGGTCAATGGGGAGAATAAGTAGGGTCGCAAAGGTTCGCGTCACCTACCCTTTCACTATCTGTAAAGAGGGGACCTATTCTTCCCTGTTTGCAGACAGAGAATCTCCAGAAAACAATCTATAACAGTTAATCAATGGGGGGTAGGGGGCAATTGTTCAGTGGGGGAGAAAGATAGGTCCGACGGGTGCGTACCTATCCTTCGCTGTTTATAAAGGGAGAGCCTGTTGTTTCTCTGTTTGCAGACAGTGAATCTCCAATAAATTAACAAAAAGTAATACTAGTATTTTCTCAACAATTATCAATCACTTTCAATTATCGATCACTTTCGCAATTTGTCGTGTTTACACGACCTTACCCGGACCGCATGGACAGTTTCTTGTCTTCCGAATCCAGCGCCCGATCGTCCTCTTCTCTTCGTACTTCTCGTGGCACTCCTGATGGTTCCCAGTCAGGACCGCAGATCACTCGAGAGAGGTCTGTTCGGAACCAGTGAAGTTCGGATGATCGGCTGTCAGACGAGGGTCTATCGGACAGGGTACCTTCCGATCGTTGCAGTCGTTCACTCTGTCGTCAGGACCTCTCCCACTGGATCCACGAGTCGCTGATGGGCCCCACGTTTGGGACGCCAATTGTAAAAAAGGGTTCCAAAGACAACCAGTAACCAAAGACCCTTTTATGTTGCCCGGCGGTATCGCCTCTATGACCCACCAATGTTAATCAATGAAGAAGCAGGCGCTGGAGACTGGAAGGCAGGAAACGAGGATTTTATTCTCTCCGGAGGAGAACACATCAATTCAGACAGCAAGTATCGTCACGAGGTGCTCTAACCACATCTCTGAGGCCTGGCCTCTTATACTAGGGTTTATGACCTTTATTGCACATAACACATTCTCGCAATACGTTAATAGTTGAAAGAACATCCTCGGAATCTCCCCTTCAGGCCCGTTCCCACATACATTTACAGTTGGATTCCCCACCCCGGTCACAACAGGTGATGGTTGTCGCACAGCAGGGCATTCCGCCGATTCACGGAATGCATGGGGTTGATCGGATCTCATGGGGTGGGGGCTTTGATCTGTTCGGGGGTCTTTTGATGGGGAGGGGAAGCTTCCTACTGTACGGGGTAATAAACAGTATCCGCAGGGCCAGGTGGCGGCCTGGGAACAAGGAAGACAAACGGGGACGCAGAAAAAAGGGGGTTTGCATCAAAAGGATCTGAGGCCATGAGAGGAATGAGGGGAGGTGTCGCGCTGGGAACAGGATGGGATTCTGTGGTGAAGCTGCGCTAAAGGGGGGTTTATGACCCAAGGCATGAGAGAGCGGGGGTTGCCAATGTGCGGGGGGATGCTTGCGAGGTTAAGAGAGAGAGAGACGCGCTGGCTATCAGCGAGGGGCAGGGAGGCCATGGTGTTCAAAATGGTTGCCGCTTACGCGCACGAATGGGCTTAAAAAGGGGGCAAGATGGCGCCGATAATGTTCACCAAGTTTGTGTTAATTTTCCACAGGCAGTGGAAAAAGCACCCAAAAGCCCTGCGCCATGTGAGGGCATGGGATTGAGCATAACACATGCTTGCAATGTCATCCCCAGTGATTCACTTTAATTCAAGCCTTTCAATCAGTGTCTTTTACAATGTCTAAGTGAAGAGGCATACATGGTTATGGTAAGCACAGGCATGGGGACTTACTTGCTTAAGGTCTAACTCATAGGTGAGGCCTTAACCCCTTCGATGCTGATGACGAGCTCAGCTCGTCATCAGCCACGGGTGACGTGAGCGGATGACGAGCTGAGCTCGTCATGTAACGCGGTTATTCGAAAACAGCCGCACAGCGCAAAAATAACCGCAGCAGCGATGTGGTTAAAAGGCCAAAACATATCAGAGATTGTTTATGCTCTTGTTCAGTCTGAGGTTGCCTTAGAATTAAATCTAAACTGTCCCTGTTGGATCGGGACCAGGTCAAAGTGTGTAATGACATAGAGAAACTGATATACAATAGGATATGACCAGGATATTTCCCAGTGGCTCCAAATGAGTCAACTATTAGTCTGTTGCATTCTACTTGAGGTCATGACCAGTGCATTAATTGGTGGGGAGGGTGTTGTGTAACTAACTTATGAGGTCCAGTGGTTAAAGCAAGCAAAAGGTATACAGAGGCTCGTCTGGAAATATTGTTCAATAATTTGATATGATGAACGAATTTGGCATAACCACGAACATGGTCGGTTCAAATATTTATGCCACCATTGGTATTGGTAAAATGTCATTTTTTCAACCATGTCTTACTCTTTCCCATTAACCGGCCCCTATCCTGTATTTCCCTCCCGCCTCCCAGCTGCTGGTGGCCTGCTACGTGACCAGTTAGTGTTGTCTTGTCCTGCAACCTACACTGGTGTTGAGGGCTTCCTGAATCTCTTCAGAAATCCTACAACCAAAATCAGAATTGGAAAGAGGATCCAAAAAATTAGTTTTCTCATCAAAAATGTTTGAAAGTCCTTTGTGCACGTAGACAAGCCAGTACCTGAATTAATTAAGAAAAAGCATAAGAGGGAGAGCGCAACAAAGAGCACGGAGCAGATATTTGGGGGGAAGAAGTGTACGAGGAAGAGAGCTGGAAAATACATGCACTCTCTTGAGAGACTTAACTAAAAGTAACAAAAAACAATCTCCTAAAAATGAGCAGTGGAAGGATACAATGCTGGCATTTAAAAGGGTGGCAAAGAGGCTCTGTTCCAAGGGAGAGACAAAAACAAGAACAGGAAGGCGAGCCATCGAATATGAAGCAAGCAAATGAAAGTGATAATCAAGCCAACCAACAGTAAGCAATGGGAGGGATGTGAGCCCGCTTTAAGTACTTGGTATTCCACAATATGTCTTTCCCAACAAGACAGCTAGTGCTGTTTGGTAGGCGAGACCTAAAAATATCAACATCAAACAGGCATTGTGTTCTTCTTGTTCCTCCACCACGAAGAACATACATCCCTATGGTAAAGTCTGCACATCAGACAATGTTGGCAGAAGGATGCTTCTAAGTACATGTTCTGAAATAAAGGATGTCATGGATTAATACATACTCCTTGACATATCACTCACCTACAAAGCTAACCCCGGTAATTCCCACAAATATTGCAGTAACTGAAATGTCAGCCCTAGTGTGAGGGTGGAGGTAGGATGAGACCTTCATTCTCTATCAAAGGTTTCCTGCCAAGCTCCA
Organism: Lissotriton vulgaris; assembly: GCF_964263255.1. Taxonomy (NCBI): domain Eukaryota; kingdom Metazoa; phylum Chordata; class Amphibia; order Caudata; family Salamandridae; genus Lissotriton; species Lissotriton vulgaris. The sequence goes on from NC_141691.1 coordinate 1,870,229,544, forward strand.
GAGAATTGCAGACAAGAGCGAGAGGTTACATGGATAACTTCAAGAATAACTTCTCAAATCTCTGAATCTTGTCTCGCTGAAAGAGTAAGAACTAATGAAGAAAGCCAGAGAATCAATTGCAGTGCAATAAAATCAGACATTGGCAAACAAAAAGCAGAGTGACATCTTCATGAAGGAAGAACATTGATGTAGACTGGCACAATCATAAAAACGTTTTACATAGCAATTCATATCACCCATTACTCTTTCTAGCCGCTGTAAATAATAAATGCTACCAACGCCCAATTTACCATACTCAGTATATTGAACTTAAAAGGATGGAAGGTGGAGTCGGCCCTGAAGAATACAAACTTGTGCCTTCTAATCATCACGTTTGTCGGTGGCCTCTATTCACTGCAAAGCTGCCTGTCACAAGTTAACGGGCAGAGCAGGCACGAGTGAATCCTGAGCTCTGCTTGCTGAGCAGGTATACTAAAGACAACTCCTTTGCTCTGCTGCAACCAGCAGGCCACGAACACTAACTCACTCACTGTGCGCTTGGCTGCTTCATATTCATTCCGATCAGAATCCGGGCAGGATTCTCATACATTTCCAACAAAGTCGTGAGTCAAATAATAGTGCAGATTTTTTAATTGTTTATTAGGATCCTGTGATTTTTCATTTTTGTGTTCCCAGATCCACAAACACGATTCAAGACACATGACTCTTTCTGGCACCTAAGTGCATGTTCCATGTTGAGTAGACTCAACTAGTTAGCTTTTGTGTCTTGCCACCGCTCTGATTTAGAGCCTCTCTTTAGTTATTGTTCATAAAAAGCTGCCATTTATGTATATAATTGGATTTTTCCGAGCTGTAACGCAAAGAGCATCTAATATTTTATTAAAGACAAGAAAGAGAGCATAATTGCCCCAGCTTCTTTTGTGTTATAGGCACACTGTAAAGTCGCACTGCAGGCTTAGAATTCGTCAGAATGAAGGTGCCTGGTCCATTGGTCCCTCAGTATTTAAAAGACACCTGTTATTGCCATGCATATGTTAGCAGTTTGCTTTTCATTACCCACATGTAGTGTGTCAACCTCAGCGCCTCGCCATGTGTAGTAAAGGCTATATAAATGCAATTTCAACATAAAAGCATCACTGTCAATTGCCTTTTAGTGTCCTTCACCTATTGATCAGGGTGTCTGCAAGCACTTTTGCCTTCATATTATAGCTCACTCTCATACCGTTTCACTGAATAGACAAACAGGCCATTGATTACCCTCCGAGACTGCCAGTTTACGGCCTGCAGCGCAGATTCATGAGCTGCTGGCGAGGCGAGGCTGTCAATCTAGGTAGAAGAGTTTACAATCTCGAGAGGGCAATTCATCCCAGAAATATCCTTCCATGACACAACGACGCCACGTACGCATCTCTATGATGTTTTCTAGACAGTCAAAAAATAGAGATTTCTCATTTTTTCAATTAGCTCTTAAACAGTCTATCAAACACACTTACCTTCAATTCTGTGCAATTTCGACAGGAATACGACTGAGACAATAAACACGGCAGTATGAGTATAACAGGTAACACGTGCCTCAATAGGACATCTGGCTATTTTTACAAGCCGCCCACAGTGAATAACAGGCGGCAGCTTCTAATATCACTTTAAGTGAAAATTTAACACTTGAGGCTTAACACCGTATACCACAAACCCATTTTTCATGTGAGCTTGCATGTTATAGAATTCTCAGTAAAATTTGCCCTCGTTTTTTCAACAATACTGGCATGCATACTGCTGGGTTTTTGGACGTTTGGCACACATCACAGAGGTAGCGACATACATGGATTTTCATAAATGAAGCATTTTTGATTCACTGTTAACCTCGGCATCGTTTGACAATTATGCCAGAAACTTTCTAGAAATAATTCTAGCTCACTTGTGTTTGATCTTAGAAACATTCGCACAGATGGGTGTTGGGAAAGTAAAGGCAGTGGGCATTCCAAAAAGTTTTGTCACCATGACATCTAGAGGGCATCTTTACGAGCCGCATTGCATCGCTCTTGCACCATGCAACATGGTGCAAGACCAAAGCAATGCAAAAAAGAGTTTACAAGGGAGACCCTTGACCCTGTTTCCAGGCAGGTCGCTCCCCACACCGCGCAGCTCCACCTGTCTGCTCCTCTGCTATGTGCCCAGCTGCCGCTACTGCTGACCGAGTTCGAGGCCCGCCTCCACCTGCAGGCTACCACCCGCGCTTCATCCCTGGTGGCCATAGGTAGGCCCTATGTTTGCTTTTTAGGTCTCGCCTACGCAGCACGCATTCGCTGCGCTGCATAGGGAAAAGAGTCAAGACCTTAAGCCATCAAGTCGGTTTTGAGGCAAAAAACGTGCACTCGTTGCAATGCTTCCAATGGCAGTGCGTGCACGTCTGGATATTCACTTGCGGGAGCGAGCAGCTGGCGCCATATGTTAACAATTATCACGCCTTGCTGCTTACTCCCGCAAGGGAATCGCGCAGGCCCCCTCCTCTCTCCCCTCCCCCTGCTGCCGCTTGAGGCACGTGCGCTTATGCTTGTTTTTAATGTCAGTCTCCCCGGGGCACAAGCAGGCATCTACTTCTGTCTTTTTGCTGCGATCAGCTGTCCTGACAGAAGTGGATGCCTGCTTGTGCCCCGGGGAAACTGGTATTAAAAAAAAAAAACACGCGACCCCCCCTTCCCTCGCAACCACTCAACCATCCCCTCACCACGCGCAAATATTGCTCATGCTGAACTAATATATTTATTGTAACCTCGAGTAATCCTCGGTGCCCTCTGATAGCCCACACTGGGTCTTATGTAACAAACACAATTTCAAGCATAAGCCATGAGGTTTCTGTTATTGGGCGCTTCCACGCCCCAGCTATCCCACTTTCCTCTCAGAGCTTCCGAGCCCATTCATGTTTCTTTCCTAATAATTGATGCATCTATGAATACTTTTCACTTAGTGCAAATACTAGTCTTCCAAATCAAATCAAATCAAGTACTTTATTCGATTTTCACCAAGTAAAAAATCATAAAAGCAGTACATAGTAAACAAATTACACATTATAGATACACACAATAACTAGTTATAAAAACAGCATTAAATCCAAGTATGGTGATAAATCGATAATTAATAAATTCATGATAGATTCCGTGATTTTACGACACTTTTTAAAAACATTGACATAGAACTAATACATAGGGGGTTTCCTAATTGTTGGAGATGTAAATAAGCTGGCCTACATTGCCTCCAAGCCCCATCTCTAAGATAAGATTTCAACCATCTCGCCCGTTCTTTTTTATACCGTTTGCAAAATAGTACCAAATGGAAGGTAGACTGGATAGATATGTTGTCGCATGGGCATGGGGCCAGAGTTCTATTCCAGTCATTTTTCTCCGGATATGAGACCAGGCGGTGAAATATATTGAACCTGAATTTGGTCAGGACAAAGCGCTCAAATCCCAAAGTGATCAGAGTTAGGTAGGGTTGCATTTTGAAGGTAATCAGCAGCGGCTGATGTTCGAGAACAGTTCTTTTGCTGACTTCATTCCCAAGCCTTAAGGTATTAAAATGTTCCATACACAGATTTTTTAAGGCTTTTTTAGGAATTTTCCCAATTGATTCAGGTTTATCATACCATTCTGGCTTGTCAATGTCCGTCAGGGCTTTCCTCACATACTCAAGCCATTTGATTCTTTTTGCGTTGGCTAATTTCTTAACATCCAGGATAATTTCTCGATTGAGAGCCAGTTCTTGCGTTGCCCAAATTCTCCTCCAGAGTAGGATTAGCTGGATTTTAATCAGATCTGTCAAATAGTCCATGCCTAGTTCTACATGGCAGTTATAATTTGACATACTTTTCGGAAGGGACAAAAGGTAGCGAAAAAAATTATTTTCAATAACCTGGAGCATCGTCACATTATGATATCCCCATATCCCTGCCCCATACAGGGCGATGCTTCTACATTTGGCCACATATATGTTAAGCATTATACCAGGTTGTTTTCTGCCCAATTTACTGGCAAAATGCTTTATCGCCGCAACTGAGCGTTTAAATGCTAGCGCTCTGTTTTTTACCTCGGGGCCCCATCCCCCTGTTGCCTCGATTGTGACCCCTAAATATGGAAATGTTTTTGTGGCTTGTAGTAGGGTGCCTGCCGCCTTAAGTTGTTTACATCTGGCTCCTCCTTTACCAGAAGCCATCACATAGGACTTTTTTGCATTCAGGTTGAGGCCCTTCTCTTCCATGTATGTTATATATCTATGCAATACTTTTTGCGCGCCAACCTTTGTTCTTGCCATCAACACAGCGTCATCCGCATACAAAAGGGAGCTGATCTGCGTATTCCCGGCCTTAGGAGAGTCTATGTTGCTGGCACCCAATTCCCTCTCCAAGCTATTAGTGTAAAGAGAGAAAAGGAATGGGGCCAGCACACACCCTTGCCTCACCCCCTTCTGTATGCGAAAAGACCCTGTGCATTCCCCCCCCAGCCCATACCTTACTCTGGCAGAGGCATTCGAATATAATTGTCTTAGGAAGAGGACTATCGAAGAATCCACTTTCATCTCTTCTAAAGTCAACCACAGTTTATCATGTATAACACAATCAAACGCCGACGAAAGGTCGACGAAGATTGCGTAGAAACACCCCTCTTTTGCACTGGTATATTTCCCCTGCAAAAGAACAAAGTTTAGCACTTGTTCCGCAGTACCCATCCCTAGTCGGAAACCATATTGTACTGGGGTCAAGATATTTTGATCTTCAGCCCAATCCTGGAGCCTAGTCAGGATTACTCTTCCTGCAATTTTTACTATTGAGTCCAGTAGTGATATTGGTCTATAATTTGATGGGCTTTCCCTATCCCCCTTTTTGTATATAGGGATAATCAGTGATTCTGCCCAGGTTTTAATGAAACCAATATCACAACATGCCCCCATTACACGTAAACATACAGGTGCCCAAAGATCTATGTTCATTTTGTAAAGATCACTTGGGATCCCATCTGGGCCCGGGGCTTTATTGTTTTGAGAAGATTTAATCGCAACCTTGACCTCCTCTAATTCGAACTCTAGTGGGATCGGGTGATGCTTGCTTGGTAATTGTGGCTCGGTTAGCGTGTCACAATACAATTTAGAGAAAAACTCTACCCATGCATTTTCATCGATAGCTATATCTATTTTAGCTGTCGCCTTATTATTAATAAATGGTGAGTTAACTACCTGCCAAAATAGCTTAGGGTCTCTACTTTCCGCTGCCTCCAATAAATCTTGCCAAGCCTTCTCCTTGATTGCTTTCTTCCTTTGATCTCTTGTTACCTTATACGCTTTCCTTAATACTCTGATGGTCTCAGGATCCCTTGCTGGGTCTTATAGGGCCTTTTTTAGCGCATTGTGTGCCTTAGTGCATTCAGTATTAAACCACGCCTTTGGAGAGTTTTGCTTTTTTAGGCACTTTCTGGTCAGAGCACCCTTTATAGTTTCCGTAATGTTAAGAAAGGCCTCCAGTATTTCTCCACTTGTGGGATCATCCTCTAAACATACAAGTAGCGATGGGAGAGCCTCATGGACTATTCTTTGCATAATTTTTTCCGGGTCTGCCATGCTCCATTTTAAAGCAATACCATTTCGTCGTGCTACCTCTAAGTTCTGGGTCCATGTTAAAATCTCAGTTAGTGTATTTATTTTAACATCCTGTATGTTTAGTACCATTTTTAACGGCAGGTGATCGCTCAGACCCATAGCAAGGGTTTCAAAATTCATAACACTACTACCAAACCTATTTGGTAGAATTATGAAATCAATAGTTGACTGTAGTCCTCTTGCCATAAAGGTTGAAGTGAATTCAACCTTAGGGTAACATAGCCTATTTGCAAACCCTAGATCAAGCTTGGCCATAATATCATTTAGGATTTCCCCTTTAGAATGATGAGCGAAATGACTAATATCCCCTTGTTCCCCCACCCCATATTCTGCAAAACCACATGTGTCGCTAGTACATATATTTACGTTAAAATCACCATCCCAAATCCAGATTAATTCCTTCCCTTTCAAGGGTTTTACCTCCCTCATTTCTTTGTACACTTCCATTAGTACTTCCCTGAAGTGTGCATTTTCGATGTTGTTATAGAAATTAATAACTATCAGCACACTCCTACCATTTAAATCAATCGTGACAAATTGAAAGTAGGGTGACGTGGATCTACCTATACTTGTGCTAGTGTTTAAACGATTGGACACATAGACACATAGACCCCCTTTATTCCTGCCATGGTTGGAAATTACTGCAGGAACATAAAAAGTTTTAAAACCCTCTATATGCACCTCCTTTAAAGGCCAGGTTTCCTGGACACAGAGTATGTCAATGCTGGTTACAAACTCACCCCAAAGAGTTTCTGTCACTTTGTTGGCAATCCCACACACATTCCACGTTACTACATTTATTAGCTGTTCTTTTGTTCTAGTTATCAAATTTGCCTCTCCCCCAGCATTCTTCCTAGCTTCCCTCTCTATTGAGATTTCATTGCCCTTATCCTTTGTACAGTTTGCCTTTTTAATTTTATTCGTCATCCCTATTTCAGTGTCTAGGGTCGTGTTTCTTTTACTTCCTGAACCTTTGTCAGATGTTGGACTCTTATGTGTAATTTCCTTATCCCTCACCTTATTTTCTTTTGTTTTAATTTTGGATTTAGTAAGTCAATCATTTGAATCTAGGCCCGAAAGTGGTTCAAAGAGATTATGAAGAGGAATATTCCAGTAAGAATTTGGGTTTGTATGGTGATATTTATTACCTAAACCATACTCAAACTCATTGGAATGATAAGGCAAGAAGGTGGATGGGAGGTCATGGTACCTGTAATGGTTATTACCTGGGCCATACTCAAACGTGTTGGGATGTTGCGGCAAGGGGGTAGGTGGCAGATCGTAGTACCTGTCCCTGCTTAGGCTGTGTCCAAGTCTATTGGGGTAATGTGGCAAAAAGCCAGGTGGCGGCTCATAATACCTGTGCCTATTTAGAATGGGTTGTTGTCTATAGTTGGCTGGTACACGGGAGTTATGGTGACTCCATTTTGGAGGATGGGTACGGGGCTTCATCATACCTTGAGGATAAAAATAAGTCAAATTTCGGGTGGCTACAGAGCCATCCTGCCTTCCCGAAAACCAATCAGAGATATGGTTAACTACCCTGTGATCCCTGAAATTTATGATGATTACATCACCTTCAATTTCTTTTGGTCTCACGCCCACCCAGTCACAGCGTCTAACAGATATAATCTCCCCATTTAAATGTGGTGGGAGTGGTCTGTTAGCCCTCAGCCAGTGGTTTACTTTGTTTTTTAGGGATATGTCAGGCTCTATACTACCCTCTGTTAACTTGGGGACCCCAGTCAATATAATTACATAGTTTAGTGACTCAGGGGGTAGATCTACATTTTTAATATGTTTTGTTTTGTATAGAGTTTGAGGTGGTTTAGTTGTTTCCCTTGTCTCTACCACTGCGGGGACCTTTTTTGTCATAGTCATAGCTTTTCCCACCTGGGGTGCCAGAGTTCCCGTCGGTGTCACCCTTTTGTCATTATGAGTTAAGGTTGTTTGTGGCTGAGCCTTATTGTAAGTCACTGTGTTCTGTGTTAAGTGCGTGTCTGTTTGACCATTTTCTCCCCCTTTGCTCTGTCCCATTGCTTCGGTTGTTTGGATCTCCAGTATACGATCCACGGTTTTACCCAGCATTTTTACCCTCTCCAAGATAGGGAGCATAAAGGATCTAAGAAGATGTTCAATGTCCTCTATTAGCCCTCCGTGCATCTTGCTAAATGAAGGCGCACTCTCCCCTGTTTGTGGCTTACTTGGTACTTCTTTCACAGTGGCCTTGAGAGTTTTATTATTGGAGTTCTTTGAAGGCAGTGGCTCTTTTATAGATTCAGGCCTTTTTCTGTTCCCAGCCTTTCGCGCCTTTTTCCTTGGCGGGGAATGACATACTTCGCGACTTCTCTTACTCTGTATAGTTCCAGCTGCTGGTTTATCTGTGTGTTTATTCCCTTGTTTCCCATCTTGAAAAGGGGATGTGGCTACGGGCAAGATGTGACATGCCGCATCTGCATCCAGATCTATTGGTCAATGCGATACAATAACCTCGGCTGAAGTCCGTAAGTTTTGGGTGATAATAATTGGGCTAACATACTCCTTTTGTGCTATTTCAGGTGGACCTTCTTTAAAAATTAGAGGGATGTCATTTGTATTAAATAGGTCTAAATCTGTCTCACCCACTATAGAGTTATTTGGCGTTGAAGTAACCTCAGTTGCGACGGATTGTAAGGGTGTCTGTTTAAGTAGTTTGATAGAAAGGCGTCGCTCTGCTCTCCGCTCAGCCAACTCTAAATCTATATCCCTTTTAGTCCGTGCAAAGAACTTATCAAGAGGGCCCAATACACTCATTCCTATAGTAGCAGGTAGCGATGAGTTCAATAAATTGCCAGCCATTATACCACACCTATATGAGTGTTTGAGTGTAAAGTGACTTCTAATACCCCTATCGACCAGGTTAATCCAGTGTGCAGCCCGTGTGGCTAAACAGTCAGTACTCGATTACGGGGGCGATGAATAAATACCTGTAGACAATTTTCCGGTCCGACGTAGGAGGGAGGGCCCTGGCCTGCCTCCTCCTGCCCCTGACGGCCACAGACGGCCCGCCCTTTGCCCGGGCTTAGCCCCGGGCGCTCCCGCGCTGCGGATGTACGGTGGGTAATAAATCCCTAGTAATGGTATGGGCGGGGTGGGGGCGGGGCCGGCAGGGAGAGCAGGCCAGCTGGCGGTAATCAGGCCCACGCAGGGACTCCTGGTCCACGGAGTCCCTGCTCACAGCTCGCAGCCCTGCCGGTTCGCTCACTCAAGCCCCTCCTCCTGGTCTGCTCCCGCGGCGATCCGCGCTGCGGGACCCGTGGAGCGGGTCCGACAATTCTTGCCTGGTGTCTTGGCTGGTGTCAGCCCTATTGCCTGAAGGGCCGAAAAGCAGGATTCTAATCTCCTGGTAAGATCCGTTGCAGAGGTATCTCTTCCTCTCCTGCCCGTCAGATAACAATTACTCATTATACTGTCCATAGTGTGTCCATCACTAAGCGGCATGTCTTCTGGACCATAGCCATTGTTTTATGCTATCCTAAGAGTATGAGTGCATCAACCTCAGACAGATGAAAGGCTGAGTCAGCCCCACTAAGTTTCGAACTAGTGATCTGCATATTAACAGATAGACAGTAGCATTTGACACTCAACCACTGAAAAGTTTGACCATCAGCAATGAACTGCGATAAGAGAAAACTGTAATCTTTCACTGTTGAAAGTGAAGTAGTGTGGCTCACTGGTTAGAGGCGGCAGACCCGAGAGCAGAGGACGGCCCGGGACCAGGGTTCGATTCCCGGCGCGGCAGGTTTCTGGACCAGGGTCATCGGACTCGATAATTCTCTCCCCTCGGTGCCCACTCTGATCAGCAATCACACTCGGCAACTCTGGGCATCAGCTTGCCTCATCTTCACTAACGGCCCCACCAGACCGCTGGGGATGCCTGGTCTCACCCTGGAGATTCCCATTAAGGGACCATCTCTCAGGGAAGCCAGGAAGGGTTTCGCAGCGGTCGAAGCGCCTTGGGACCCTACGGGTAAGTAGTGCGCTATATAAATGCCAATACATTTACATTTACTGTTGGAACCAAGCGTCATTGCTACCTATGGGCAGGGAGTTAAGTGAAGGTTTCTCAGTATAGAGCAGTGTTTCCCTTCTTCGTGGAGGCTTCCATCTGCGTTTTGTTTTATGGAAATATTCAACTGCTTGGCTTGTCATTCTTTTGAAAGAGTGTGCATTCTTTCTGTATCTCGGGTTTCATTTGTGTAAAAGTACAGTCTGCATCCGCACGAGCACCAAGTTCCGTAGGCATGCAGGCGCGAGCCACAGAAATACTTTAGCCGAGGGCCGCCGCGCGTCCCTAAAGCTTGGCTCTGCACATCAACAGAGGGCCCAGCAGTGAGGCTTTCTTTTCACCTTCTAAATTCAGACGAGCACTTTGTTTCTTCTCCAGCTGCTGCCAGACAGCACGATCACAAGCGGGGTTGGGTTTGCAGGTGTGGCTCTGACATAGCGCCAACACCGCCTCGTGGCTCTCTTTGCGGGGAGGGGAGTTGCGGCTTACATGAACAAAGAAGCAAAGTATACGCCTGATTATCATAAACTTTTTGCGAGGATGACACGTTGTCACACACCACCTTAAGCTAGTCCTAGATTTTCAGGCGCCACAATGTTGCATTCTGGGACTTGGGGTGTTTTTTTAACATTGTAAGTATGGGCTGAAACGTCTAACAACTAACATGCAATGTTGATGGCTTGAAGGAGTCACACATAGCATAAAAACAAAGTGCCAAAGCCCTTTTCCAATTCTGTTGCTGCTTAACCCACTTGTAAAATCAAATATAAATCCTGTTCGACTAGTTTGGTGAAGTGCACTTCTTCTTGCACAAAATGCATAAAAATAAACATTGACAATGTCGTTTTTTTTTACTTTTGAATAGTGTATATAGAGAAAATGTTTTTACCAAGCTTCATCAACGTGCATAACGGGTATAGCGAATTACAAAATGGGAATGTGACTTTTGGGACGGAAAAGCCCCATGCATGTTAACGGACATGATCATGGATCACGTATAAGCGCCATGACCGAGACCTAGGGTGACCACGCGTCTCGGATTTGCCCGGACTGTCCCGGGTTTTCGCCAGCTGTCCCAGGAGATTTCAGGAAATTAGCTCATGTCGTGGATTTTAGGGACGGGTCGGCTGAAAACGGTGGGAGGTGCCTTTTTATGTTTTTCAAAGCATGGCTAGTAAGCAGCTGTTATACGAAATATTTAATTAACAGGCAAGCTACTGACTTTTAAAATTGCATTTGAAATATGTTCTTACCAGGCCCGGTTCTAGAGGGTGGGGCCGGGTGGGCCAGGCCCACCCAAACATGAGCCTGGCCCACCCAAACAAGAGCCTGGGCCCTCACAGTGATTCTGCCAATGATACACAACGATAATGTCCTGATAGCTCTGGTGATTTATGATCCTGCTGGAGAGCAATCATTTTTCTGTTGGTAGTTTTCAAATGCAGATAAACAGAATTGTATGTGGATAGCTCAATGGGAAACTGCCTTTGTCACAGAGACTCTATACGTTCCTCCCCCTGCTTCCTACCTCCTGACAATCAACACGAAGAGGCGGTTTAAGTTGTAAATGGGGTTCAAAGTGGTGAGATTTGTATATCATAAGAAAGTCGAGGCTTAGGTGAAACCATACAATGCAGTGGACTTAATAGGATACAAAGCAAGGCAGTTTAGCTCATCCTGTCAATGCATCTGCTGCTGCTGTGTGCAACATTCAGCTTAGGCAGACATTCTTACTGGACCAGCTTTGCCTTTCATACCTCTGAGTTTGAAATGGGCACTGTGAATTCGTGGTGATGTGTACCCACAGATGACCTAGTCCTGTATGGTCGTCCCCTGAGAATGAGTTACAATGTGAAACAATACCATGGCGCTTGCCTAAATCCTAAATTTAGGCAGCACTCCCGATTATAACCAACATACTTCAAAAGGGACATTTCCATCTATACTACTAATATAAAGAGAGAAGTCTGTCCTTTGAGCCAGGTGAACTCGAAAAGTACACCACCCATGTAAACACCCAAGACATCTATGAAAACCTCAGGGCAAGCAGAAGGACATAGGCGATCTAAAAAATAAAAATATACGTTATTTAAAACATTTACGAATAAAAATAAAGTAGTCCCTAGAAAGTAGCGCCGGCCACGACGTCTGCGTGATGACATCGGGAGCGCGGGGAGGAGCGGCGTTCAGGAGCAACAGGAAGAGCGGAGGACATGAGCCCGGGGAGGAGCTGCGGAGGACAAGCGGAAAGGAGCGGCGAGACGCGGAGGAGCATTGGCAGAGCGGGGAGGAGTGGCGGATGAAGTAGCGGACAAGCAGTCAGGAGCGGCAAGAAGCAGGGGAGCAGTGGAGCGGTAAACACAGCAGCGCGGGGAGGAGCGGCGGATGAGGTAAGTCAAGCAGCCGCAGGTGCGCAGCGAGGGACGGGCGGGGGCCATGAACAGTGAGTGATAAACGGTGCGCAGCAAAGGACGTGCGGGGGCCATGAACAGAGAGTGAAAGTCGGGATGTCGGGGGAAACAAAGCGTGGGCAGAAGCGGCCACTCTGCTGCGCCTCTCCTTTTGCGATGCTGCCCCCAGCCCCTTTCTGCCCCGGGCAAGTCCGGGGCGGGCTGCTAGTTTAAAATAAACGTAAGATTTACTGCACCCCTGTCCCCTACAGGTACAAACAAACATACAAAAATATACATAAAAACAAATAACTTTTGACTTTTTACAAAGTAATTTAATTGATAACACATATTAAAAACATTAATTTGTATTTTTTTACATAGGCACTTTCAGTCCAGAAGTCTATCTACTCGGTGCAGCACCTATCACTTTACACCCAACAATCCCTTCACAACCAATGGCAGGTCGGAACACTGATGTGGACATGCAGGGAAGACATAGGGGCAGTCATGTTCATTCAGTGCATGGCCTATGTGCTTGAAGCCTGCACAGCGGGCGTGTCTTTTTAAGTGCTGGCTGTGAACGGGTGGCAGACAGGGTCTGTCTGAAGGGCAGCCAGAGTGTTCACACTGCAGAAATGCTTATTTTCTTTCATATGGTGCGCAAGTAGTCCGAGTTGAAGTCAGAGCCCTTTAATAAAAGGCACATTAGACACTGTATATTATGTACATTCAGAGCCGAAACAACTAAATCATGATGCCTCATCAGAAGTAGTAAGTGCTATATAAATAAATTGCCGTTCACACATGTCCACATTACAGAAGTGCTCTCTCAATGAACGAAGGTTGTGATTGAAGAATTTAAAGACCCGCAGGGGAGCGTCATGGCCAGAAGAGGCGCAAGATTTAAAACAAGCATTTGCAATGCAATAGGTCTTACATTTGTTAGAGTTTGAGCTATTGGCATTGTAAATTACAGTGTATTTTATTTATGTGTTGGTTTTTAAAACATAAATAAAAGGCATTGTCATTTACAATGCCAATAGCTTAAACTCTTGCAAATTTGAGACCTATTACATTGCAAATGCGTGTTTTTTTAATTAGCAGTCATGTCATTATGGCAACTGTGGAACATACTTTAAAATGTGTGCTAATTATATTTACTGCTATATTCAATGTTTCAAGTTTGGAGGTGATTTTATTAATGTTTTTACTGGGAATAATGAAAGTATAACCAGATGGTGGCTGGTATGGGGCTGTGGACCAAGGTCAACTGTGAGATAATAGGCACTGGAAAGTGGTGGTAGAAAAGTGGATAATCAAGCCTGTAAGGCACGGGTACTCATAGTACGGCCCGCGGGCCGTCAGCGGCCCGGCAAGCCTTCCCTGGCGGCCCGCGGACCTTGCAGACATGTAGCCGTGTTTAAAAACATTTTTTTTTACAGTGTCAGCAAACACCCTTGAGGCAGCGCGACTCCGACTGCTGCTCTGTGGGGGCCGGGCGATTCCCTTTGTAGTCAGAGTGGGGCTGCAGGGGGGCAAGAGGTGACAAAGCCTCATTAACAAACGAATGGTCTTTTGAAGACCCGTGAAGTGCTCCGGTGAGGCTGTGTTTGTGTGTGTGCCTGCCCAGAAGCTGTCTCGGCCCTGGCACACACGGGCAAGGTAGAGGGAGGGAGACAGGGAGGGAAAGGGAGGGCGAGAGACAGGGAGGGAGAGTGAGGGGAGGAGAGTGAGGGCGAGGGAGAGTGAGGGCGAGGGAGAGTGAGGGCGAGTGAAGGTGAGGGCGAGTGAGGGCAGGAGAGTGAGGGCAGGAGAGTGAGGGCAGGAGAGTGAGGGCAGGAGAGTGAGGGAAGGAGAGCGAGGGAGAGGGAGAGCGAGGTAGGGCGAGGAGAATGAGGGCGAGGGAGAGTGAGGGCGAGGGAGAGTGAGGGCGAGGGAGAGTGAGGGCGAGGGAGAGCGAGGGAGAGCGAGGGAGAGTGAGGGAGGGAGAGAGTGAGGGAAGGAGAGAGTGAGGGAAGTAGAGGGAAGGAGGGAGAGGGAAGGAGGGAGAGGGAAGGAGGGAGAGGGAAGGAGGGGGCGAGGGAAGGAGAGAGCGAGGGAAGGAGAGAGCGAGGGAAGGAGAGCGAGGGAGGGAGAGTGAGGGAGGGAGAGTGAATGAGGGAGAGTGAATGAGGGAGAGTGAATGAGGGAGAGTGAATGAGGGAGAGTGAAGGAGGGAGAGTGAAGGAGGGATAGTGAAGGAGGGAGAGTGAGGGAAGGGGAGAGTGAGGGAAGGAGAGAGTGAGGGAAGGAGAGAGTGAAGGAAGGAGAGAGTGAGGGAAGGAGAGAGTGAGGGAGTGAGGGAAGGAGAGGATGAGAGAGTGAGGGAAGAAGAGGATGAGAGAGTGAGGGAAGGAGAGAGTGAGGGAGAGGGAAGGAGGGAGGGTGAGAGGGAGGGAGAGGGAAGGAGGGAAGGAGAGTGAGGGAAGGAGAGAGCGAGGGAAGGAGAGAGCGAGGGAAGGAGAGCGAAGGAGGGAGAGTGAAGGAGGGAGAGTGAAGGAGGGAGGGAGAGTGAGGGAAGGAGGGAGTGAGGGAAGGAGAGAATGAGGGAGAGTGAGGGAGGGGGAGGGAAGGAGGGAGAGGGAAGGAGTGAGAGGGAAGGAGGGAGAGGGAAGGAGGGAGAGGGAAAGAGGGAGAGGGAAGGAGGGAGAGGGAAGGAGAGCGAAGGAAGAGAGTGAGGGAGGAGAGAGTGAGGGGAGGAGAGAGTGAGGGAAGGAGAGAGTGACGGTGAGGAGAAAGTGAGGGAAGGAGAGAGTGAGGGTGAGGAGAGAGTGAGGGTGAGGAGAGAGTGAGGGTGAGAAGAGAGTGAGGGTGAGGAGAGAGTGAGGGTGAGGAGAGTGAGGGTGAGGAGAGTGAGGGTGAGGAGAGAGCGAGGGAAGGAGAGAGCGAGTGAGGGAAGGAGAGAGCGAGTGAGGGAAGGAGAGAGCGAGTGGGAAGGAGAGAGCCGGTGAGGGAAGGAGAGGGTGAGGGAAGTAGAGGGTGAGGGAAGGAGAGTGTGAGGGAAGGAGAGGGTGAGGGAAGGAGAGGGTGAGGGAAGGAGAGGGTGAGGGAAGGAGGGCGAGGGAAGGAGAGTGAGGGAAGGAGAGTGAGGGAGAGGGAAACTGAGGGAGAGGGAAATAGTGAGGGAGAGGGAGACAGATGGAGAGGGAGACATTCAGAGTGAGACATTCAGAGTGAGTGAGACATTCAGAGTGAGCGAGACGGAGGGAGAGAGGGAGTGAGGCGGAGGGAGAGAGGGAGTGAGACGGAGGGAGAGAGGGAGTGAGACAGAGGGAGAGAGGGAGTGAGACAGAGGGAGAGAGGGAGTGAGACAGAGGGAGAGAGGGAGTGAGACAGTCAGAGTGAGGGAGACAGATGGAGAGAGAGAGAGGGAGAGGGAGGGAGAGAGAGAAGGAACGAGAGAGAGAGAGAGAGAGAGAGATGTGTGTATGCCGGGTCTGGTGGCTCAGTGGGCGAAGGCGTCCGCTGCAGGGACCTGTGATCAACCTCATGGTCACATTTTTTGTTGTTGTTGCTCTAGCCCCGCCCCTTCCCCCACTGAACATGCCCACCGGTGCGGCCCTCGGACATAAACCACACTGTAAATTTGGCCCCCGAGAGAAAGTTTGTGAGTACCCATGCTGTAAGGGAATGCGCTGCAGAGTCAGGGGTCAGTTGGAGGGATTCTCCCTGAAGGCTGACACAGAGGGAGCCCGAGTATTGTCACATTCCTGATACACCCACCTCAGAAACCTCCTCTTCCCATCAAAGGGACAGGCCATTACATGGAAAAACACTTTTTGAGAGTGATAACAGTTAGAAAGAGATTTGTAAAAGAGTGTGTTTTACTGGCTTAGTAAGACTAAGAAGAGATAAACGACGGCCCAGAAGCAGGCCTGGCTAGACATGTAA
The DNA here is from genome assembly GCF_964263255.1 of Lissotriton vulgaris. NCBI lineage: Eukaryota > Metazoa > Chordata > Amphibia > Caudata > Salamandridae > Lissotriton > Lissotriton vulgaris. The sequence goes on from NC_141691.1 coordinate 1,870,245,558, forward strand.
GAGACATATCGTGCCTGCATTGGCCCACCCGAATGCACCCTTGGTCCACCCAAATAAAAATTCCTGGAGCCTGGCCTGGTTCTTACTGCCTCTTATGTGTGTCTCTGCTGAGGAACATTGTCATTCTGTGTGCTCGGTTGTGTGCGCACATTTTAGGTACAGTATGGTACAAGAAGTAAGGAGAGCTGGAAGTTCAGAGCCCTGTCAGACGTAGAAATACAGTGAGGATGGCAGAGCAGTGCCGCCTCCTCCCTTCCACTCGCTGCTGATGCTGTCTGCATTTGAGACACCCGGTATGTGCCATGTTTTAGTCAAACATCTGTTGTAAATGATGAGGAGGCAAATGATTCAGGTAAGTGAAGTTTAATCCACAGGTAATAACTCCACCCGTCATGGACGTCTGGTCTTCGTGAAGCCGGTGGTTACAATGGCAAACGGAAAGACTCAGCCGTCCATGCACGAGGTGAACACTTTGAAACATAACACGGTATGCACGGACCGTGGCTCGTGAATAACACATTCAAAAGAAAACAATACTAAACACGGGCTTTGGCTCGTGAGACAGACACGAGCCAAACCCACGAGCCAAACCCACGTCAAAGCGGCAACGCGAGCCAAGACCTACATTACACCACCTTCCCCCTTACAACAGTGAATAAAATGAAAGTGGGAAAAGAAGAAGAAAAACAAATAAAAACGAAACAAAACACAAGAAAAACAAATGTCTAGAATTTAACGAATTCGTTATATCTCTCAGGAGCCCTGATGTGTCTGCCGAAAGAAGAAACTTTCATGTGAGTTGCGGCATCCTGGTTAACGATAACGTTTGGAGGATCCAGTAAACCCTCCTCAGGAAGCTGCGTGGGGGGATGATTAGGAACACCAGAAATGGAAGGATTAGGAACACCAGAAATGGAAGGGGTATCCATCCAAAAACTCCAATCCAAATTATCAGAGCTATCACTATACTTCCTGCCTTTGATAATTTCAGCTTGGTGATCAGAAACTTTCACTAACTGGCGTTTGTTCCACCAACCCTTCTTGCCCAGAAAAGCTGCTCCCTTACTAACTTTAACTACCTGATTAGGGGCAAAAAAATTTGAACGACCTTTAACTACTCTCCCGGGGTTCTTGATTAAAACCCAGTCACCAGCCAGCAGATCCACCAATTTACCATCTGAGGTACCATCAAAATGTAACTTCATCTGGCTTTGTTTTTCGAGAACAGTTTTCTTGACAGAGTCCAAATCAATAGTTTTAACAGCAGAACCCTGGTGCAACCAGGAAGGAAATAAAACAGAATGATTCTCTCTGCCTCTCAGTAAGGAAAATGGGGAAACCCCAGTCACGCAATGAGGAGAGGTATTATAGTGCCATACTTTTTGCTTCACGAACTCATCTACTCTCTAACCGCAAGAAACCGCCGTCTGGACACCCTCTTTGATTACTTTATTCCCCCTCTCGACAAGACCATTCGAAGCTGGAGAATAAAGAGAGACTTTGAGTTGTTTAATATCCAATTGTTTCAAAAATTTGCACATTTTATCTGAGACAAAATAAGTCCCGTTATCCGTGACGATAAACTTAGGGGACCCTTCTAAGTCAAAAACTTTCTTGAGAAAGGTTATGGTGGAGTCTGAATCTGGAGATTTAACGAAATCAAAGTACATCCACTTTGAGAAATAATCCACCAAAAGAATAATGTACCTATTCTCCTGCTGAAGAATGGAATAAGGGCCTGAAAAATCTACCCCAATTTTCTCCCAGGGAGAGTTAGGAAAATCCGTCGGGTGTAGAGGGACTTTTAACGTACGCCAATGTTTGTCAGATAATAAACACTCCGGACAAGAGTCAATCAAATTTTTAACTTGGGAATCAATTGAAGGCCACCAATAGTGTTGTTTAATACGCATAGAGGTTTTAGTCGTCCCCAAATGCCCTTGGTGAGCCTTATTAATAATGGACTCTCTTAATTTAAAAGGAGGAACAAATTTCTCACCTCTTCGTACTACACCGTTCTCCACAGAAAGCTCCTCAGCGATCTGAGCAAAACTACGTAAATCACCGCTCAAACCTCTTGGTTCAGGCCAACAACGGGTGGTAAACTCGATAACCTTCAACAACACATTGTCTAAGGCGGTGGCTTCCTTCCAATCACTCTCGGAAATCACATCGCTAATTTCATCCACAGCATCCACAACCGTTACACATTCGACATCCTCCACTAGAAAATCCTCCTCGTCATCCTTGACCATAGCCATCCTTGACAGGCAATCGGCCCGAAAATTCTTGCCACCAACAATATGCTTAACGGAAAAATTAAACTCTTGCAACTTTGAGACTAATCTCATCAGTCGTGCAGACATGGACGCTGAACTGGATTTATTAAAGATATAGATTAGTGGCTTGTGGTCAGTGACCAACTCGAATCTTCTACCCCAAATGTACATTTTAAACTTGTGGACCGCCCATGCACAAGCCAGGGCTTCCCTCTCGATAGTACTATATCTCTGTTCGAATTCTTTAAGTGCTCTAGACGCAAACGCTACAGTTTGCTCCTGACCATTAACCTTCTGTGTAAGCACTGCTCCTAGACCAGAAATACTTGCATCAACTGTGATAACAGAGATGGCATCCTCCCTGAAAGCATGTATGGCTTTTGCAGAAACAATCAACTTCTTAATCTCACAAAAAACCTTGTCCAACTCCTGTGTCCAAACAAAATGAGTCCCTTTCCTCAAAAGTTTCCTTAAAGGTTCAACTAGCTGGGAGTATGACTGAACAAACCTGGCATAATACTCTGCTAGCCCAAGGAAGGATCGTAAGGCATCTTTATCGGGGGAGGCTTTGCATCTTCAATGGCTCTAACAACTGAAAATTTGGGAGTGATACCTTGATTCGAGACTGTATGTCCCAAATAATCAATCTTGTTCACTGCAAATTTGCATTTATCTGAGCGAACAGTCATATTCCTAGACATCAAAATTGAAAGAACATTCCTGAGGATAATATTATGCTCGTTTAACGTTTTGGCAAAAATCAAGATATCATCAAGGTATGCCTGTACACCCGCTATTCCTTGGAATAATACATCCATCAGCTTCTGGAAAACGCTTCCAGCAGACGCTAAACCAAAAGGGAGGCGAAGGAATTTGAAAGCTCCAAATGGTGTGATAAAAGAAGTAAGTTCTTGGGATTCCTTTGCCAAAGACACCTGATGGTACGCTGACCTCAGATCGATCTGCGAAAACCATTTTGCGTCGTCTATGTTAGCCAGAAGCTCGTGGATTCTTGGAAGCGGGTGACAGTCAACAATTATGTTCTTATTTAATGAGCGTAAATCCGCACATAATCTAATTTCTCCTGTCTTTTTGCGGGTGACTACAATTGGTGCGACCCATTGTGAAGAATTGATAGATGAAATGATACCCTGTTTACACAAATCATCTAACATTATTTTCAATTCTGATCTGACGCTCAGTGGAACTGCTCTAACTTTATGTGCTATTGGTTGAGCTCCAGGTATCAATCTAATCTTGTGTTCGAATGCCTTGACACTCCCCACCATTTCCTTGAAAACAGGTTTAAATTCTGATATAATATCTTGCACGTCTACATTATGATTATCTATCGTAGCAATGGGTGGATCAGTTTTAAAAGTAGGTAACTTCCCAACTTTGATGGGGTTCTCATCACCGGGGACTAAATAAAGACCCATCCTGGCTAAGTCTTTCCAGCCCACGATGTCCTTACCTTTCTCTGCTACATAAATTTTAGTGACGGTCTCCCTACCCAGACATTGGACTAATCCTTCGAAATACCCCAGCATGTTAATATTCTTCTCACCAAATGCCAGTGGGTTAACATCAGATTCAATCAATTCGACTCTTTTGTCCCATTTTTCATAAAAGGTTGAATCTCTAAGAATTGTATATGGGGAACCTGAATCTGCAATAACTTGAAGGTGAACATTATCAATAATAGCTGCACATAGCGGGCCCTTAATGGAATCAATATCACCGTTAGAATCTAGAGTTACAATAATGTTCTTAAAAGAATCAGAACATGCATCAAAGTCTACCATATTAACATTGGAAGGCTTCTTGGCGAATCTGCAAACTCCTTGAAAATGTCCAATTTTTTTACAAATAGAACAACGCTTCTTGAGTGCAGGGCAGTTTGGAGCGTTTCCTATATGATCTTTTGAACCGCATCTATAGCAGAAAAATGTCTTTTTCTTTTGAATAAATTTACTAGGTTGTACTCTGTTTCTATTAGAAATGGCACACAGAGTTTCTTCTGGATCAGAGTCATAACAGTCTATTGCATTGACCGCCTGTTTTGGTGGTTCCATTACAACTTTACTGGTTAAAGTAGAGCGTTCAATACTAAGGGCGAGGTCTATGACTTCAGTTAAAGATGGGTTCTTGCACCCAAGAATCCTCTGTTTAATTTTCCTAGAAACGCAATTAAATACGAATTGATCCCTAATAAATTTGTCTGGAGAAGGTTCAAAGTTACAAGTGATTGCCAACACTCTGAGGGCAGCGATGTATTCTTCTACCTTCTCCTCTTCTTTTTGTTTCCTGGAATAGAAATTGTGTCGTTCTAACATAATGTTAGGTTCATCACAAAATTGTTTTTTTAATCTGGCGATGGCTTCAATATACACATTCCAAGGATTATCTCCACTCTCATCTTGTGAAATGGGAGGCGCTATAGGAATAATACTTTAAAAAATTCGCTGGCCAGCTTGACCTAAACAACCAAAAAGAATAGCGAACTTTCTCTTGTCAGAATAATCAGCAGCATCAATAGCGACTAAATGGTTCTCAAATAACCCGAACCATTCAGACCAAATTATATCAGGAGTACCAGGTTTGCTCAAGAAAGGTGGGGGTTGGGTAATTTGATGCCACTGGTTATTAGCCATGTTTAATAAAAATACAGTAGATTTGTATAAGAAGTCTAAAATTACAGTAATCTTAACAGCAAAAATACGAAATAATTGAAAACATGGGTATTGTTATAGTAGCTAAAATATCCCTGAATTAAAATATGCAGAATGTTGTAACAATCGCTATATAAATTATGCCAGGTAATTGCAGAATGCTGAAACAATTGCTATATTAATTATGCCAGGTAGTTTTTAAAGGTTTTAAAAACGTGCGTATCGCTGTAGAGATCTGACAAGGATAAAGTTAAATCCCAATGGAAAGCGTGCGTATCGCTGCAGAGATACGCGGTGAAATATCGTGTGGGTAAAGTGTAAATTATTGAATCTGTTGTATGTTGAAAGCGTGCGTATCGCTGCGATGATACGCAATGGTTAACTTGCTTGATTCCAAATGAAACGTGCGTATCGTTGGAGATGCGTTTGATAAATAAATATTTAAAGTGTTATATTTTTGAAGCGTGCGTATTGCTGAAGTGACAAGGAAAGTATAAATCAAACGATTCCATACGCAACGTGCGTATCGTTGAAGGTGCGCTAGTAAATAAATATTTAGAATCACAGTACCTTGTTAAGACGATCAAGAACAGAATATCCAATGAAATGGATCGTTGCAGCGGATTGTAACCGACCAATGAGGCTGCCAGTAAAAGAAATTCACGAAAACAATTCCGCTGATTGGAGGTTTAAGCCATCGCTCGTCCAATGATGAAAGCGCTGACAAGGTGCTGATAATGAAGAAAATCCGCGTAGGTGGGGTGGAGTTCTCCCGATCGTCGCCAAAATATGTTGTAAATGATGAGGAGGCAAATGATTCAGGTAAGTGAAGTTTAATCCACAGGTAATAACTCCACCCGTCATGGACGTCTGGTCTTCGTGAAGCCGGTGGTTACAATGGCAAACGGAAAGACTCAGCCGTCCATGCACGAGGTAAACACTTTGAAACATAACACGGTATGCACGGACCGTGGCTCGTGAATAACACATTCAAAAGAAAACAATACTAAACACGGGCTTTGGCTCGTGAGACAGACACGAGCCAAACCCACGAGCCAAACCCACGTCAAAGCGGCAACGCGAGCCAAGACCTACATTACAACATCAAACGCTTGCCACCCCGTAATGAGGTGTAGATGTAACGGAAATCGGATTAGAAAGTGACGAGAATTGTCGCTGATGAAGGTCAACAATGACGGAACGAATTGCAGGAAAAAATGAAAGGAAAAATACTGCTAACATTTTTTGTTTGCACAGTTCGTTATTTAATATCCAAACTGGGCCGACACAGCTGTTCAATCTTCTGAGGTCAATAAACTGAGTGCTGTTATTTTCCAACACTTAGAAAGGGCCGAATTTGAGATTTTAGGTGCACAGATGCCAAGCAGGTTCAATGTGGAGGCTTAATCGTAAGGCAGGTTCAACAACAGTTTGCAGCCCACACACAAACATCACTCAATCACGTTCAGCAATCATAGACACATTATACCCTGTGCGGCTCATCTGTGCGGTACACTTGTCATACTTTCAGAATAAACAAGCATTGGCATAGCCACTAGGTCTCGCCTTTGAGACCTTATAAGTATTTAGGTATGCAGCACAATATCCTTGGTGCAACAACAACAACTGTTGCATGGCTAAACACTTATAAGGTCCCAAAGGCGAGTCCTATTGGCTATGCCAATGCTTGTTTGTATTTGCACTGTTCTTGTGTAACTGCTTCTGTCATTGGTACTGTATCTTGTTATTGTGTTGTTTTGTGCTCGTTTTCCTTTTCTCCCCATTACTCTGGGCCTTTTTGCCTTCTGTTTCCCATCGCTGTTCCCCCCTCCCATTTTTCCCACAGCTGTACCCCCTGCGGCCCGCCACCCCACCAACCCATTCGTCCTCTCCCCCCTCCCAGCTGCTCCTCCCTCTCACCTCCCCTTCTTATGGCGGCCGGGCAGCGGACATGCGCATCGGGTGCGCCAAAGGCAAGCCCATCTGCGCCCGTCCGCGCCTGGACCACGCCCAGCACCAGAACCCCTGGCCCCCATGAAGGCCACGACGCCCGACTCCGCTACGATGCCAGCACCCTCCACGCACTCAACACCAGACGAGAACAAACCTGTTTCCAGGCCACCCCAAAGCACACCCAAGGACCCTTCTCCTGCCAGAACTGCAGCTTTACCAGCACCAGAGCCGCCAATCCGCCCACCAGGACAGGACCCAACCATCTCCATTCGCATACTCCTGAACACCCGCGCCGCACGCAAACACGCCATCGAACTCTGGGACCTGCTCGACACATCCTCCCTAGACGTCGCCTTCCTGACAGAGACCTGCAGGAACGACTCCTCGGCACCCGACATTGCCATAGCCATCCCGGATGGCTACAAAATCATCCGCAGAGACTGCACCAATGGAGTGGGAGGAGGAATCTCCATCATCCACAAGTCCACCCTCAAGGTCTCTACCAACTCCGATGACACCCTCAACGCCGCTGAACACCTGCACTTCCAGATCAACACCGACCCCAACACCACCCTTAGAAGAACTCTGATCTACAGACCACCCGGACCCCGACCACAGTTCAGCAACTCCATCGCCGACTTCGTCAGCACACACACCCTCACCGCCACACAGTACATGCTTGTGGGAGACCTGAAATTCCACCTCAAAAACAACAATGACACCAACTCCACCACCCTGATCGACATCCTCGCCAACCTCAGACTCAGACTGCTCGTGACAACGCCCACCCACTCCGCCGGCCATACACTGGATCCCATCTTCTCTGCAAGCTCCCACGTCTCCTTCAGCCACACCTCCGAACTCCACTGGACCGACCATTGCTGCATCCACTTCACCTTCCAGAAACCCACCACGCACCACAGCACCCAACAGATCCCCCGCCGCCGCTGGAGCAAAGTCACCGAAGACCAGCTAACCACCACCCTTGCACGGAGCCCACCCACCGACCCCACCGACCCAGACGCTGCCACCAGCAACCTCAGATGCTGGATCGACGACTGCGCCAACACCCTCGCCCCGGTCAAGAATCCCTCCAACAGACGCACCAACAGGAGTGCCAGCTGGTTCACCGCGGAGTGCCACACCTCCAAACAAAACATCCGAAAATTGGAGAAGAAATGGCACCACGAACAGACACCAGAGAACCAAACAGCCCACAAGAACGACATGCGCCAACATCATCACCTCATCAGATCTGCCAAAAAGACCTCTTTCAAGGACCGCCTCAACAGCAACGCAAACAACAGCAAAGAGCTCTTCAACATTGTGAAGGAACTCTCCAACCCCAGCTCCAACACCTACGACATCCCACCATTGCAAGACCTGTGCAACTCCCTTGCCTCCTTCTTCCACTGCAAGATCGCAGACATCCATGACAGTTGGGACAACCGGACCACCACAGCAGCCAATGACACCTCGGACCCCATGGCCACCACCCACAGCGACCCCCTCCTCACATGGACTAACATCAACGATGACAACACCATCAAAATCATGAGTACCATCCACTCCGGCTCCCCATCAGACCCATGCCCTCACCACATATTCAACAAAGCCAGCGCCACCATCGCATCCGACCTTCGCAAGGCCATCAACATCTCCTTCGAGAACGCAACCTTCCCAGAGAGCTGGAAGCACGCCGAAATCAACACCTTCCTCAAGAAACACAAGGCAGACCCAAGGGACCTCAAGAACTTCCGGCCCATCTCCCTGCTCCTGTTCCCGGCGAAGGTCATCGAGAAGTCCGTCAACAAACAGCTGACCCACTACCTCGAGGAGAACAACATTCTGGACCCGTCCAAGTCCGGGTTCGGCAGCAACTACAGCACCGAAACAGCCCTCATCTCCACCACCGAGTATTCCTTACCTCAACATTTTTTATTGATATTGGGGAAATCCTAAAGATCCCAGTCATCTATAAACTTCAAACATTGTGATTAGAGAGGGAACCTGAACAGCTGTTCACAGCTGATCATTGCTTTGTCTGTCATTTTCTAAGATCCACAAACATCAGAGAAATCTGGGAAAACATTTCCTTCTGTTCACCTGGCAGCGTTGCAACACACCACTCATGGGCAATGCAGGGTTGATTCCCAGAGTTATAATGGAACATATCCTTTACAGTTGTTGCTCTCTATATTCATAAGTGATTCGTAGATTACTAAAGGTTGTGCGCCCACACAGAAGGATACAATCAAGAAAAGCAAAATGAACTGCCCTATGTACGATGTCAATTGACTTAAAAAGCACCCGTTTTAGGATAAATTGGCAGTGCAACTGTCTTAGAACCAGAGATATATGCTGGCGTCTATAGGCATTGCAAATGAGTGGCAGTATGCTGAATCAGCTGAAGATGGTTAAATATTTTGGCTGGGGCAGAAAACTAGATGGAACTGCTGTAGACTATTGGACCAAGGCGATGATCACAGGGCCATGAAACATTGTATCAATAAACAACAAGGGCTCATGTAGAGTTTTTACCAGAAAAGAACAGGTGCTTGTAACATTACTCCCTCTGTGTTGCAGGAGACAGGTTAGAGTCAAATAAGATACCCACGTTGAATACAACTGGGGAGGGAGGAAGACAAGGGGCCCAGGCGGTCTGTCTAGGCTATACATAATATTTACATTTTATTCTATGATGACCATGTATTTGCTCATATTTGTTAGGCAGCACAGAACTCAAGAATATAGAATCTCGGTTTTAGATGAATTCAACGTCAAGAACTTTCTCAACATCAAGCAGTTTACCCAACATCGACTATGTGCCCGGGTTGATGCATTTGAATATCTCCGGGAGAACCCAAAAATCAATTGGATACCCTCTTCATACATATAAAAACTATGCCCCATTTGGTTGGCAAGCTGGGTAGAGGGTGCATATAAATGTATAACAATAAAAGGGAAGTATTGAGCCTTGTGGGACACTTGAGGATCCGAGGTTCAGATTTAAAAGGTGAAAGCATAACCAGTTGCTAGCTGTCAGCTAAATACAGATCAGTTATTTAAAGTCGCACCAGAAATTCCTGCATTCCTAAATCGACTGGACAACTTAGAATGCCCAATAGTAGCAAAGGTTGCAGGCCAGGGACCCCTCCTCTACCTTGTCCATGAGTCTGCGAAAATCATCAAGAACCAAAACAGCTACCTGTTCCTTGCAACAGAAGCTTCTGAATCAGTCAAAAATATAATTGCCCTCCATTTACTTTTGTAATTGACTTAAAGCAGGTCTTAGTAGAGGTTGAGACCAAAAGGGGGAACAAAGAAATAGGTCTAACATTATTCAAGTCTATAGAGGGTAACTAGACATAATATCGAAAAAAATATATAGATTGGCCATAATATCAAAGTAAAAATATAGAATGGACAAAACATCAAATGGACGCTATATAGTGGTTAAAAATATCGAATTGAAGGTAAGTGATAGAATATCGATTGTCAAAATATAGAAGTCAAAATAATCGAAGTATATAATATAGGCATTCAAATATATCGAATTTTTAATAATATCAATTTTTTAAAGTGTTTTGTATGTTAGTATATGTGTGAAAAGTGTATATTATTTTTGTGATGTATGTTTAATTTATTTTAAGTAATGAATTTTATGTTATTTAATTTTTGCGTAATTAAATTCTGTAGCGGGTTGTGGGTTTATAGGGGAATAGGGTGGGAAGTAATTTAATTATATAAAATAACATTTTAATATCTAGCAATTATTAATTATTTTTAATTTATTTTTGCTTTTTAGTTCTGTAGCAGGTTGTGGGTTTATAGGGGAATAAGGGGAGAAGTAATTTAATTGTAATTAATTAAATATTTTTATTTATTTATTGGTATTCGTTTTGAGTTTATTATTAATTGATTAATCGATAATTATGTTAATTTTCTTATTTTTTTTTAAAAAATCCGTAGCGGTTTGTGGGTTTATAGAGGAATAGGGTGGGAAGTAATTTGATTGTAATTAAGTAAATCATTTTTCTTTAATTTATTGGTATAGATTTTTAATTTATGTAAATTAATTTTTAATTGGTAATTGATTTTGATTGGTAAATAATTTTTATTAATTAATTATTTGATAATTATGATAATTGTATTAATTTATTTTCTGTAGTGGGCTGTGGGTTTGTAGGGGAATAGGGTGGGAAGTAATGTAATTGTAATTAATTACATATTAAAATACTTTTTGTGTGTTGATAATTAATTTACTGTTAATTATTAATTGGTATTAGTTTTTATTATTAATTAGTTTTTGTTATCGAAAATTAATTAGTTGTTAATTATGAATAGGTAATTCTTTTTTAATAACTAATATGTATATGTATTCCTGATTAATTAATTATTACAAAATATTAAATTGGTAATTAATTTTAATTAATGGTGTATTGGTATATTTAATTTATTTTTATTAATATATTAAATCATTACTTTCCCTACTGTTAAACTCACTGGAGTGGGAATAGTCATTTTTACCCTTACGCTATCCAACGGTTCCCTAATGTTGCACTCTCTGGAGTGGGAATAGTAATTTTTACCCCTACGGTATCCAACGCTTACCCTACTGTTGCACTCTCTGGAGTGGGAATAGTAATTTTTATCCCTACGCTATCCAACGCTTTCCCTACTGTTGCACTCTCTGGAGTGGGAATAGTCATTTTTACACTCCCGCTATCCAACACTTTCCCTACTGTTGCACTCACTGAAGTGGGAATAGTCATTTTTACCCCTACGCTATCCAACGCTTTCCCTACTGTTGCACTCTCTGGAGTTGGAATAGTAATTTTTACCCCTACGCTATCCAACGCTTTCCCTACTGTTGCACTCTCTGGAGTGGGAATAGTAATTTTTACCCTCCCGCTATCCAACGCTTTCCCTACTGTTGCACTCACTGGAGTGGAAATACTAATTTTTACCCCTACGCTATCCAACGCTTTCCTTACTGTTGCACTCACTGGAGTGGCAATAGTACATTTTACCCTCCCACTACCCTACGGTAAAAATATTGTATATTTTTTATTAATATTATGTTAATATATATATATATATATATATGGATTAAAAAATAAAATTGTATGTTTCTTTTTTTTAACAAATTAATTATTTATTAATTTTAAGGTTATTTAAGTATTTTTAAGTATGTTTTAGTTAATTATATTTATTATTTCATTAATTTTAAATTACTTTTAAGACATTTCAAAGAATTTGATAATTTGACAAGCTATTTTTTTTGCAATATTTTTGATTCAATAGTTTTGTACTTACCGGTTTGTATATAGGAATTCGATATTTTTGCATTCTATATTTTGTCAACGATATTTTGGTAAGTCTATATTTTGGTTTTCTATATTATGTCAGAGATCCCTATAAAGCTTGCTGATTTAAAAAAGAAAGAGGTTTGACTACTGCTCTATTCCACATTTCTGGAAATATACCAGATATGAAAGAGCTATTAAAAATCAATATTAGTTCCCTAATTAATAAGAGGTTAAAATATTATAACCAATTGGCAGGGGTAGGCTCCAAGGGAGACCCTGCAGGACAAATACTACTTATTGGTACGAGAAGTTCTTCAGTCACAGGCTCATGTTTGTCAGACTTAGAAGTAACTATATCATGCTTCAGTTGCAGATCACTAGGGGGTCGATTCCGATTCAGGAAAAACCGCTCAGAATAGCCGTTCGGAGCATTTTTCCCATACGAATCGTACCCTGCAACGTCCCCCGTACGTACGACGAAGTACGGTACGAGTCGAAAAAGACACCGTACAACTCTAATCTCCGTACGATTCTCCCTCGGAACCTGCTGTACGCGACATCTGTACGGTTCGCGGCTGGTTTTTACGACCCAGCAAGTACGATACGTGTCGGGTACGCACCGTACGACCCTTTTTCTACGGGAGCTGAAAACAGCCGTAAAAGCAGAGTTTGTGCCGAAACAGGTACGGAAAGGCCCCCCCGGGTACGGTGCGTACCCCCCATGATCGCAGGGGTACGCACCGTACCCCTGTGATCATGGGGTGTACGAGCCGTACCCCCATTGTACGATCGGTGTACGAGCCGTACCCCATTGTACGATCAGTGTACGAGCCGTACCCCCATTGTACGATCGGTGTACGAGCCGTAACCCATGTACGATCGGTGTACGAGCCGTACCCCCATTGTACGATCGGTGTACGAGCCTTACCCCCATTGTACGATCAGTGTACGAGCCGTACCCCCATTGTACGATCGGTGTACGAGCCGTACCCCATGTACGATCGGTGTACGAGCCGTACCCCCATTGTACGATCAGTGTACGAGCCGTACCCCCATTGTACGATCGGTGTACGAGCCGTACCCCCATTGTACAATCGGTTTATGAGCCGTACCCCATGTACGATCGGTGTACCAGCCGTACCCCCATTGTACGATCGTACACCGATCGTACATGGCGTACGGCTCGTACACCGATCGTACATGGGGTACGGCTCGTACACCGATCGTACAATGGGGGTACGGCTCGAACACCGATCGTACAATGGGTGTACGGCTCGTACACCCCATGATCGCAGGGGTACGTGCCGTACCCCTGCAATCATGGGGGGGTACGCGCTGTATGGGGTGTATGTAATCGTGCACTTTTCCGTACGAATCGCCCTTACCTGACGTGGACCGTACGAATCGCGTCCTGATTCCCCGGTCCAGATCGTACTCGTCGGGTCGTACGGCGTGTGTACGAGTCGTACGGTTCACAGTCTCAGCCTTGCAATACGTACGGATCGCGACGATTCGGACGGATTCACGGAATGCGGATCGTACTACGCGACTCAGACGGACGGGTACGATTCGTACGGAAAGGGCTACGAATACGAATCGTACGGTGGATTTTTTTACCGGATCGGAATCGAGCCCTAGGTGTTTGAATGGGGATACATTCCGATGTAATTGTCTCTCTCATTTTTACATTTTTATTATGGAAAAACCACTCCAGGTTTTCACATAATTTCACAGAAAGAGGCTATCACCTGTCGTTGAAGCCAGGGATTGAAGTTTATGTACAGTACGGTCTAATTTGTTGGCTAGGTGCCGCTTATTATAATAGATTTTCTTTGCTTCTTTAATCTGGGATTTAGACTTATTGCTCATCTCTAGGGAAGAAATCATCAGGTTAGCATTGTATGCCTTTCTCCATTGCCTCACTAAACATCCAGTTTCAAAGTCTCTGAATATAACTACAACCCCACTAACCATTGTATCCTTTTGTTCAGTGTGAATTATCTTAAATTCAGGACCTGTGATGAATGATAAAGAGTGCTGAGGCCAATCTACACTTCATTCATGGTTAGTTGTCTCTCGGCCCAGCGCCCGAACATGGCCATTTCTCACTAAACATGGCAAATGTTGATGCTTTTTTATTTCAAGTCTCAACTGAAGATATTTTGGGGAATTTCTTAGTTCATTTAAAAGAAAATATTTTCTCAGCCAAATAAATAACTACAATTACCTTTGAGAAGTTTTTCCAGTAAAAGTTGTTTTTATTGTAGTGATAAATGTGAATAAGCAGATTATTAGTTGGGGTGGGTGATAGTCCACCACAAGTATACATGTTACTATACTTGTTGGGTCCAATAAAGTTTTCAGTATTTTAAAACTGACCTCAACCCCTGACAGCTATGGCACTGAGCAGAAAATGTGTAAACTCTTTTGAAGTTCAAAAAGTTAAATGTTGAAAACAAAACACAATAAAAAATCCATCTCTAATTTATAAAAATAGCAACTAACTTAAGGACCAAAATGACACCAAAACGACAAAAATGTACTAACGGTGCGGGTGATTGAGTTTTTAATGTTTTAAATAAAAATAGCATCAAAAGCGGCAAGCCTGAACCACAGTAATGTGGTTAAAGGTAACCAGCATCTATGCACAATTTAAGGTCAACTATGTGGGAGCATCAGTCAGATATGGAAACAAGGTTCGACCCAGACAGAAGTTTTACCTTCTGGCTTAGTATCTGAAATGGAAGTCAAAAATCCTCTGCAGGGCAAGGCAGGAGGCTATGGATGAGAATGGCTCCACAAGAAATAATAGCCATGGCGCGAGGTCCCAGTAAATACAGTGACTTTTGGCAGGAAAGCATTGAGCGGGTGAAATGCACAATTCACACCCAAGGAAGGTCCCTCCCCGACCGGATACTTTTGGCACCTTCACTTGGTGATGAGTTGTACATTCAGACTTAGGGTCTGATTTATATGTCGGCGGTGTTTATACTCCATCGCAATGATGGCAGGGTATACACATCACCAACATAATGGTCCGCCCTCCCGATTTAATTGTGGATGAACCATATGGCAGTGTAAGATGGCCCGACGGAGTAAGGGCCATCGGAGAAATGGTTATGTGTTCCCCTACCCAATCAGACGTGGAACTCCCTCCCCGCCCAGCTCGACTGACCCAGGATCACCTCACCTTCAGGAAACACCTCAAGACCTGGCTCTTCGAGCAGTAGCAGCACCCCTCCCCCTCTTCAGCACCTTGAGACCCTTTCGGGTGAGTAGCGCGCTCTATAAAGGTACTGATTGATTGATTGATTGATCAGGATCTTTGCTGTTTTTTTTACTGTCCGTCACCGCCAGGCAAGCTCTGGCGTGAGGGACGGTAAAATGAAAATAATACTCCTACCACCATGGGAGATAACTTCCATGGTGAGGGGGGCATTTCTATTTTTTTTTCAGAGAGAAAATCCAACTTTGGGATTTTCTTCTTGAAAATCAAAAAATAAAATTGTTTGGTGCAGAGCTTCATCATGCTGTCGCAGACCTACACCAAACAGCGAAATGCATTGGCAGGAACTGCCATGACGGGGGTTCCTGTCAATGCATTATAAATTACCGCCTGCTTGGTGGTCATTTATCAATTTGGCGGATGGTGCCTCTGCCATGGGAACGGAGTAGTTTAGTCCGTCCCCCTGGCTACACGATGGACCATCTGCCAAGTAATAAATGAGGCCCTTAGTCACATTTTTGGAGCTTGGATTCCTCCAGTGGGGCAAAGATGCAAGATCTTGTCAAACGGGCCTCCACAAGGCAGGATACCCTCTACGCAACGTCCTGCAAAAACGCTCTTAGAGGAAGTAAACGGAATCTTTGACCTGGCAGCAACACACCCTGGGTGGATTGACTTTGCAGATTGTCCTTGTCCTCCGAAGATCTTTGGATCTAAAAAGTTTTAAAGTCCAGGTTTCTCAGGATGGTATAAAGATTACACTTTGACACAGCCAAGGGTCCCAGGACCTCGTGAACTGCACTTAGGTGTCAAGACTGACTACAGGAAAATTCACAAAATAGGTCCAGGACAGGCCCAGTTGGAACTTGTCAACTGGGCTATGCAGGAAATGTGCTTCTTGCAGCTTGTTGTGTCCCTGCAGTTTAACCGGAGGTCAGCCACCTGACCTTTGGAGTTCACCTCTTTTTCCTGGGTACAAGTGGGAGCAGGTCCATCCGTCCAGGTCTCCTCACAGGTCTCATACAGCAGGAGCCGTCCTTCTTCAGTCCTTCCACAGGTCTATAATGTTCTGAAGAGGGTGCCCAGGAGTGCCTCATTTATGTCTAGCACTAGCCTCTGGGTGGGGGTGACTCCTGGCCCCTATCTATCCAATAGGGAAAAAGTTCCTAGGGGTAACAATACCAACATTATCAGCAGATCCTGTGTGCCTTACTGCAATTATTCATACAGTGCCCTTCTCCTCCTGGAATTGGTGCATGCCTGACTGGGGGAACCAAGAAGGGCCCAGCCCAAGTGTCAGCTAACATTTACATGTGAGGGGGCAGGCCGCTTTAAAGTTAATCAGGTTCCTGGCCACAACCCAGATGGTCATCCTGTTGCAAAAATAGAAACACCTTCCCACACCCAAACCTTTGTCCTGCTCTCTGCGCAGTTTACACACCTAGCTATTCAGCTGCCAGGTGACAGCCGGAGCTCATGCAAATGGGCCTCTAGAAGCAGTCAGACTGGAAAAGGTAATTTTCCAAAAGTATCTTCTAAAATGTTTATTACAAATCCAATTTTCTCAGTGGATTGGGCTTGTAATAATATTTAATAAAGTCCAAAAATGAAATTTCTAAGTGTTTCCTAGCCAGAGATAACATCATTAAACGTTATATTGTATCCCAATATTTTCCTATGGAACAGCCAACACTGCCACAGTGAAAATAACGTTTGGGACCTTTTTACTGTAAGGAAATGTTTAACATTAAATGTTTGCATGCTCAACATTTCAATAACATGCGCCTGTCCGTAGGGCAGTAAGTCCTACTTAGGGGTAACGTATTAATATTTTAAAGGAAGATATAGGTTTGTCAAATTGAGTTATTTTGAAAGGTTACATTTTTAAGTTTTACAACTGCAAAGCCAGGCTACAATGAAAGGCCTTCAGTCATGTGTGCACTGTAATTGCAGTGGATGTCACATTGAGTGCTGCAGCCCTCTAGTGACATTTGGGGGTCGATTCCGATTCAGGAAACGAATCCGTATGACTATTCGTATTCGTAGCCGTTTCTGTATGAATCGTACGGATCAGTCCGAATCGCGTAGTGCGATCCGTTCTGAGAAAATATGTCTGAATCATTGCGAACCGTACGAAAATGAAGGGTAAATCTGTACGACATTGACCCGCACAGTGAACCGTACGAGTCGTAAAAATGCCGTACGACCCGCCAAGTACGATCCGGACTGGGGAAAGAGTATGCGATTTGTACGGTAAACGTTGCGTATGAGCAATTCGTACGGAGGGCAACACTATCACATACACACTGTACCCCTAAAATCAAGAGGTGTGCGCGCGGGGTGTACGCACCATACACCTACGACCTTGGCGTTTACGAACCGTACCCCTACGATCATGGGGTGTACGCACGGGGACATATGCACCGTACCCCTGAAATCCAGGGGTGTACGCACCATACCCCGATGCACCGTACCCCTGCAATCATGGGGTGTACACACCGTACCCGGGTAGGTCCGTTTCGTATGCATTTCGAGGCAAAATCTGCTTTTACGGACATTTTAAGCTCCCGCAGGAAAAGAGTTATACGGAGTGTTGGCGATATGATTCGTACTTGCTGGGTCGGAAAATGCAGCTTCGATCCGTACGGACATCGCGTACTGCGCGTTCCGAATGCGATTCGTACGGATTAGTGAGTTGTACGGTCTTTGGTACGATTCGTACGGAGAATTGCTTTGGGTACACATCGTACTACATCGTACGTACGGGTACGGTTCTGCATACGAATCGTACGGGAAAAAAGCTCCGTACGCCTATTCGGAGGGCATTTTACCGAATCGAAATCGGCCCCTTAATGTACACAACGTGGGTACACTTTGTATTATATACTAAGAACCTATAGGTAAGTTAAATTTGCCAATTTGAAGTAGAACCAATTTCAACATGTTTTGGGGATCAGAGCCTGGTTAGCAATGTCCTATTGTATAAAGTAAAAAAACAGCCGCATCAGTCAAAACAAATGGTGATGATCATGCAAAAAGAGGCATTTTCCTATAGTAAACTTTAGCCTCTTGCTTCTTTCAGGCTTTCGCGTCCTGCAGATCAGAGGGAGATTTCAACAACATTCCCCTAAACTCTACTGTAACCGTAATAGGTAACAAGCCTTGATAAACTTCTGGCAATTATGGTGGAAAGGGACTGAGATGATGGAAGGCTGAAATAAAGAACCAAAAAGGCAAACATTAGAAATATGCAATTAACATGTCTACCATAAGGTGACTGAGGGCATGAACTGATAGGAGCAGAGAAAGGGTAAAATAAAAATCTAGGAATGCAGAAACCGATATACACTACATCACAATCAGCGAGGAATCTTACCAAGAAAAAACATGGCTGCCAGAAACCAATTTCCTAATGCAACTGCTACTTGTATTTATTTGCCATTACTGACCCAGAAATGTGTTGCTTTACCTTGACCCTCCAGGCCCAAGCCGATCCTTCCTAGCCTCTATAGTTGCCATAGGTCAGTCTCAAAGAACCTTCAATTCTGATTTCTCTCATGTTGACTTCCTCTGTGTAATGTGCAAAAGTGATCTATAACAGGTGAAGTGAGACCACCCTGCCTTCCATTATGCTTTTTACCTTTGTGTCCATAGGGTAGCCTGCAGGTGGTTGACGGGGGAAAGTGTGCCCTAACCCTGACACACACCCAATGTCCCTGTTCTCAGGGTCTGCCACCCATGCAATGCTCCAGGTTTGCACAACGGGCTATGGGCTCAAGGTGTGTGCTTTGATATGGTCCATGGCCAGCTCCTCTGTAAATTTATTTTCATTCCATGCAGCAGTTTTTGCCGTAGTGAAGAGAGGACTTCAAGTAATTAGAAAGATGCTCTTTCGCAGCTCCACTAAACAAAGGACCGCCTCACTTCCGCCGCTTAAGAAATTCATTGATTTGTGTGTTTCAGGAAACTGCACTCATGCCACGTTGCTTGTAAAACGTAATTGAGACAGGAGCTCACTTAGGCTTTATGATACCCCTCTGGCAGCCATATTTTACTGTTTGTCCACCACGAGACCAGCGGCTCCAACGGGATCAAGGATACTGCTGCGCAGGCGTTCTGGAAATGGCCAGGAATATGTTTGCATTACCGAGCAGGCACTGCCGAGCATATTCCGATTTGAATGTCCAACACCCATTTCATGGCGGTGAGCCTGCAATAAAAAGGGTGACGGAAATGCGAGGAAGGGGGCACTAATAGGGTCCCCAGCTGCTGCTTGGCCTGGGGATGCATGCATGGGGGTATATGTTGTGCCCCCCTGAAACTGCACCCACTGTTTCTGCATGGTGGGACATGCATGACATGCTCCATGCCGCACCGTCAAGGAACATGCTGCAGGCGTTGTCACATTGGCGGTCTGCTGTTAAGGCTCTCCTATGAGCCTAACAGACAACCTCCGTGAGACTGCCGCAGCAACGCCTGCCCACAATGGATTACATTTATTAATCCAGTGGAAAGCACACTACAGGCTTGGCAGTCCGACAGGAGGACCGCCAAACTCGTCCTAGGGCCCTAAGTACATTTGAATCCATTCAAGTTTATCAATATTAACCCCGGGCATGAATCTACGCCCACCCACGCCATTTGCGTAGCCCGACTACGCGCCGCCCGCCTCCCTCCTGCACTCTTTTACACCCCTAATTTGGATTTTTAATAGGTTAAAAGGTAAAGAAAAGCACTTACCTTTTATGCGGCGTCCTGGGGCTCCATCTTCTTCTTTGCGCCAACTTCTTTCAGCCAAATGCGCATGCGCTGGTGCCCGCGCATGCGCATTTGGTTGGATGAAGTTAGTTGTATCTACCTACCAGGTTAGGAGAAGGATACCAATGATGAAGTATGCCACACAATGAGAATGGGCTGTCTTTTACCATTATCTTTTGAAACTCATGGAACACAAGGGGTTAGGTATCAGTGTTTGACTGTCCGTCACATATCTTGTGATGTATGACTTGGATAGGGAGACCAAACAACAGTTTATATTTCCTCTCGCTCTCTTTATGGTGATAATGATTACTACTCTTACACTGCGGTTAAAAGAGCTGGGTTTGTAACACAGCAAACCACCACACAGCTAAAGAGCTACTTATCACACTGTAAGTGACACTCAGAACCTGAAATGCCAGAGGATCTCAAACTGGGAACTTACCGGAGGCGTGAGGTATAAAGCTAGCCCCGGCATAACAGTGGTAATTCCGCCACAGCATGGCATCCTGGGAATTATATGATAGTGCATGAACATTTCATTCCATGCGTGGCAGTACCGGATGAAAATCAGAAACTTAGGTCTGTGGCCAGAAGTGAATTTACCAAAAATGAAAACCTGGTAATTCAGAACATAAAAGCGTGTATTTTTTAATGGAAGTGTGTTTTATCTATCTTCCATGTTACAAAATAAAAAAAAGCTTACATTTGCTAGCAGAATGTGTGCATTTTCAAGATTATGAGCTCGGTCAAAATTATTGCATTTACAAACAGATATTTAAAATGTGTATGAGACTGATAATGACTGTCAGCTAGCCAGCAAAACAGGTATGCCCTGACTTTAATCTGATATTGTAAGTTCTTTGTAATATGAGTGACATCACCAGTCAGAATAAAATGTATCTCGTCCTCTGATGTCCATGACATGAAATTGTTGTAATCTTTTATTAGCCCATTTGCCAATTTGTCCATCCAACCCGTTCGAAAGAGATTTACAGTACTAACATATCACTGAGAATCTCACTAAAAGTGGCAGGATGGAAAAATGAAAGTAAATGTAATACCAAAGTAAAGATAGATGATATCAAACATAATAGGCCAAATGGAGTTGAAGTTTGTGGCTTGCCTTTATAATCAATGGCTTTTAAGAATTTTGGGGGGAAATTGTACTGTAAAACATGCAATGATAATATTGCCTATTATTTTATTTATTTATTTTATTTATTTAAATTCTTCTATAGTGCAGGAATCGACCCCGGAGGGTATCTCTGTGCTTATGATCTTCCAAGATGCCAGATCAGAATCATAGTCATAGAGAGCCCTAGACCTTATACAGCCAGAAACAGATGAGTCTTCAAGGATTTCTTAAAGGCATGTATGTTAGTAGTTTGTCTTAAAATAAGGGGCAATGTGTTCCACAGAGTGGGGCCCTTATAGGACAGGGCACGACCCCCTTGTCTTGCCTTCTTAATCCGAGGGACCTGCAGCAATAATAAGTTGCAAGAACGCAATAAACGGGTCGGGATATACAGCCGAAATAATTCAGCCAAATATTTAGGGCCAAGTCCATGAAGACATCTGTGAATTACACAACACACTTTAAACTCAATTCGCTGGCGGATAGGCAGCCAATGAAGTTTATGCAAAAGAGGGCGTGAAGAGGACCTGGGAGGAGCGTCAAGAATTAATCTGGCCACAGTATTCTGGACCACCTGCAGATGACTCAGTTGCTCCTCATTGGCAGATAGGAGTAGTCCATTGCAGTAGTCCAATCTACTGACGACCAGTGTCTGAACCAGTGTTTTCCTGTAGCAGTCATTCAGGAACGGGTACACACGCCTCAGGAGTCCAATGGTCCTGAAACAAGTTCCCGCCACCAGACTGACATGTTCATTTAGCAATAGCGCCTGGTCAAGCCACACCCCCCGATTTTTTTACTATCTGCTTAGGGCAGGGAGCAGATCCTAAATCCAGGGGCCACCACTCAGGTGACCACAAGAGGGGGGCTTCTCCAAAAAGCACGACCTGCGTCTTGCTCACTTTGCATTGTAGGCAATTGGAGGCCATCCAATCAGATACTGCTCTCATACCGGTGGCAAATGCATGTTTAATTGCCGGTGTCAGGGTATGGAAGGGGAACAAAAGCTGAGTATCGTCAGCATATGATATTGGAGTGAACCCATATTCTCTCACAATATCTGCCAAGGGAGGCACATACACATTGAAAAGTGTAGGGCTTAGGCATGAGCCCCGTGGGACCCCCTTAGTGAGCTCCGTAAAGATCGATTGATGGGAGCCCAACTTGACGGTTTGTGATCGGCCCGAGAGAAAGCTTTTAAGCCAGGCCAGAGCCGAACCGCCTATTCCCACCTTCCGCAGACGACCGAGAAGAATATCATGTGAAACTGGGTGAAAGGCAGCGGACAAATCCAACAGCACCAAGATCATAGAGCCTCCTCTATCCTGTGCCATCCTGATGGTATTGGTCACGGAGAGGAGGGCCGACTCGGTGCTGTGGTTAGGTCTGAACCCGGATTGAGAATGGTCCAGACCGCCCGCTGCCTCGATAAACTTAGATAGATGGGTATTCACATGTTTCTCGGTCATCTTGCTGATATGCGGAAGTAGGGAAATAGGACTGAGATTGGAAAGGTCTGACCATGGCAGGGCTGTGTTCTTTCGAATAGGGTTCACTATGGCTCTCTTCCATTCACCTGGCACATGTCCGTCTCTAAGGGAGAGATTGATCACTGTTTGAATTCCAGGTAGGAGCAGATTCCCTAGAGAGCCCACCATCTTTGCTGGCAAGAGATCTGAAGGAGATCCTGTTTTAATTTGACTGGCCAGAGAAGTAGCATCAGGAAGATTAATCTCTGGAAATGTGGTAAGTGAGATACTAGCACACACAAATGGCGGAGGTGAGATAGGTGATGTCAGGGAGGAGCTGATGGTATTACTCCCAACAATACCTGACTGCTTGATTTTCTCATAGATAAGCTCTATTTTATTCTCAAAGAATAACGATATTTCATCACACAGGGTTTGAGAGAAGTCATCTGGACTTTCACAGGCCACAGGTTTTATAAAGGACTGTAGGATCTTATAGAGTTCTCTGGAAGAGTTGCCTGCTTCAGCCAATTGTGACGCAAGACAGCTCCGCCTGGCCATCTTTAAGTTTTTATGATAGGAGGCCAGGGCATCAGTATACTCTTTCTTACTAATATCCATGTGTGATTTCCTCCAAGCTTTTTCGAGTTTTCTACACTTCTGCTTCTCCCCTCTAAGTTCTTCAGTGTACCATATCTCTTGTTTGGATACTGAATGCTGTTTGTGAAGCTTCAGTGGCACCAATAGATCCACTGCTTCTAAAAGAGCTTTATTGTACTTGACTAAACCGGACTCAACATCATCTATCTCTGTGAAGATGGGTTCCTTCCAGACCCTCTGTAGTTCATCCGGTGTTACTTTGTACCATGATCTCCGCAAAATAGCAGGGAGAAACTTTTGATGTGGAATAGCAAGTCCACAAAAGAAGAATTCAACCATATAATGGTCAGACCAGCTTACTTGGCTTTTTGCTAGAAGATGTTGGCAATGGTGTGGGGGCGCTAGAGGGTGCACACGCAGTATGGCTGCACTCTTGTGAGGCTCCTGCAGCCTGGACTTATAATCCTACAATTATCCTAAACAACTGGAACGTTAAGAGGCTGTAAACTCGCCAATTCGGAGAACTGGGGTAAAGCCACCCTCGTTATGAAAATTGGACCGATCGCATGCTGTGTGCCCCAACGACGACCTGCAGAAGATTTTTATCCGACGATAGCACCGATACGGAGTGGAAGCCTGGAGCGGCATGGCTCACTGGGCAAGTCTGAGGCTCCAATAACGGTGACTGGGCCGCACCGAGAGGTACACAAACAGACAGCATCAGCAGGAGCGAGAAGACCTGCAGAGCCGCTTAGACATTGCAGAGTGCTAAGAACTAAGGCACAGGTGTAGGAGGCGGACAGACACAGCGCCGTAAGTAGAGCAGAGAGGCCCGGCTCGGCAGCGGCGTACTGAGGGCACCGAAATGGCTGAGGGAGAGGACGAGTTTTTGACCTACCGAAGCGGCCTAAAGTATTGAAGGGGTGCGCAGGATTAGCAGCGGGAAGGTTGCAGAGAGGGGCAGTGATTGTGGTGTGGCTGAACCTTGGAACCGAGGGGAGCCTGGCCCGACCGGGAGCTGGGGAAGGAGAGCGGAGAGCGACAGACTGTGGTGCGGTGGCAGGACGGCGCCACTCCCCCCCCCCCCCCATTTAGACTTTGGACAATTCAACGAGTGGCACATCGACCGGGGGTTTGAGAGCTGCCCATAAACGGCGGTCAGAGCAGGCATAATCCAGGGAGCAGGGGAAGACGTGAGAAGGCCGCAGTTGGCAGCCCACCCTGAATTGGGCGCGAAGATCAATGCGACGCCAACAGTGGTGACGGCAACGAGGGCCCGAGAAGGGGAATAGGATTTGGCTGGGTGCCATTGGTAATCCGAGACAGCTGTACTCACATGACAAGGACTGGGGAACCGAGCACTCACCTCTGGGTCGCTACGACGGGCATATAATGAGAGCTACATAAGGTGCGATTTGAAGATCTGCCCCTTCAACAGCTTGCCATTGGCCCTGATAGAAAAAAAAGTACGGGTCGCTGTACCCGTGAGTACCGCGTATATTTCTGATTGTGGTGCTGGAGATTACACGGCTGGGACGCCCCTGTTCCCTAAGCTTGATTCAGCAATCGCAGTGGACATACCAAAAGGCTGCTGAAGTGACATACCCCACAGAAGCGGGGCACCGGTGGCATAATGGGTAAACCCGATACCAGGCAGCCTAAAATAAACTTTGAACCTCCAAAAAAAGCGGACAGACTAGTGCAAGATGAAAGGGATACTGAGGAAGGGATGAGGGCCGGCGATGGGACCACATCACATACTGCAGACATGAATAATATCCTTCAAAAAATGAGGCAAGGCTTTGCTACAGTGGTGGACAAAGTGGATCGCATGTCGTCTAGGATGGACGCCATAGCGCACAAATTAGATGCGCATGAGGAACGTATCAAAGAGACTGAAAGGCGAATATCTGATACTGATGACATAACAGCTGGCCACACACCACAGATCATGCTCATGGATAAACTCCTGAGAGTTATAGCAGCTAAAAATGAAGACACATTTATGGAGCATTATAGTAAGCTCTACACTACGACAAGACAAGATGACCTGGATTTAGACAGCTTTCTCGGGCATGTGGCGTTGGGCTGGCTTAGCGACGGGCAGAGGGCCTTTTTATGTGCGCCATTTGAGTTGGATGAGGTGAGGGAGACACTAATGAGTCTGCAATCGGGAAAGGCTACGGGCACAGATAGGATCCTAGCTGAATTTTACAAAACATATATTGATTTGATGGGTCTTGTTCTTCAGGAAGTGTATGAGGATGCATTGGACATGGGACATCTGCCTCCCACAATGAGGGAAGCTCTCATACTATCATTGTTGAAGCCGGGAAAGGCACCTGAGAACTGCGACTGGTATAGGCCTCTCTCGCTCCTTAACTGTGATGCCAAGATTTTAGCCAAGACACGCAAGATGATGGACGGAATGTTGCACAATGGCAAAATATTCACCCCCAGTCACAGATATGGGTTTAATCCATTGTTATTTTGCTCATCAAGCCACCCCAGTTCAGACATGGCCATATGCAAATCAGTCTTGAGCCTGTGCCTCATGGGAACAGTCCAGATTGAACTGCCAAGCCATGTCATCCCTGGACCGGAATCAAGCATCCTAGGACCGGTTTCTGGCTATCAGCCGTCTTCAGCCAGAATAGCTTGACTCCAGTGGCGTAGTGAGCAAGGGACCCACATCTGGGCATACCCTTCCAACATAGGGTGAACAGCAAAACACAAAAGATGATGGACGGAATGTTGCTCATCGCGACAAGACTGAGCCTGCTGATGGAGAACTTGATCCTGATGGAGCAAGGATTTGCACGTAATGCGACTTGCTTGAATTCAGGAACCTCACATAATCAATAACGTTATTAATCAACCTGTTCTGTTATTAATATCGCACTTTCACACTACACGCGGGTGTCCCAGAGACGCTTGCTTATGTGTTTTCTAATCCTAACAAAGCTTGCACACTGACTGGTCGCTGCTATGCGGGATTTCAGTCTGCGCATGCGTCGGTCATACCCATGTGATGTGACGCACTCGTAGTTCTGGAGGGATTTTTTCGCACATGCGCATTATTGCAAACATGGCCGCTTTGTTTTTAACATGCATCTTGCTTGCTATCGCTGCTATTGAACAAATGTCTATTTCTGCCTAACTCTTAACGCTATAGATATTATAAAGTAAGGGATGTAATATAGCAAATCATGGTATACAGTGTAATCATTTTTTTCTGTGTTCCTAATTTGTTTTCGCTTACTTTTCATGTACCGCGTATCTGCGGGCCTGGGAGTGGGGAGCCTCTCCATCTTGGAAGTCTGAGTGGAACTGACCACGTGATAAGAGAACCTAGTCTTGCAGCAGTGGAACTCAGCCAGCTGGCTGCCGAAGCTGAGATGCTCCTGGGAACCTGCACTCTGACCCAGCGAGAAGAAGCTCTACTAGACCTAAAAATGATACAAAATTGTTAGTCCACTGTGTGTCCTATTGTTCTCTTTAACACGTATGCCATGGGAACTGGAATGTAAGGGGTGGGTACGAAAAATGAATATTAATTGTGGGAACACTAAATTCTAGGTAGTAACAATGACCTAACCACCTCACTTGTCCAATACAAAGTTGGGGATCCTGTCACTTGCAACATTTGTGGGTGGTCCACTGACCTGAAAACAGTATAACTAGCCTAGGTTTAGCTAGAGAAATTGTCCGACTTGTCCGAGTAGCTGATCTGTCACCGACCCTACGAACTCTATAGGTGATTGATACAGAGAGCTGCGGAGCACTCTGTCCGTAATTTCCACAAACTCACTGGAGTGGAATAGTTTTCAGTGCTGGCGAAGCACTTTGCTGGGAGATTTGAAAACCCAATCAGGGTTATTGGCAGATTCCATGCAGAGAGGGAGTAGCGCAGGCGTTGCATCCGAAGCTGCAGGTGTTGGTCGTACCCTTTGATGAGCCCAGTCCTGATCCAAATCCTGAGGGGTATCCTGTCCTGACGGTCCATGAGCTGTAACAGAGTAGAGGGAAAAGGAGGTTTATTAAAGACCAGGTCGTCCTCCTAGGTACAGTTACAAAAATGAAGCCAGTGTCTGGGTTCAGGGACCTGTCTTGTGTGTGGGCTATCTACCAGTAGTGTGTAGGTGTAGCCGTCCAGAAAGAAAAGAATTTTTCTTTCTTGTTATCCCCTCACTCACCGGAGTTTCCTCACGGTGACATGCTTCATCATCGGGGTCATCCCAGTTCTCTACGAAAAGGGGCGTGCTGCGACTCTCGAGCTACGAAGGAGCACTATGAAGTGAAGGACTATGTGTAATGAGAGTAAGTGGAGTGGATGTGTGTGTGAGTGTTAAAAATACCGTGCTAGTGGGCCTCAATGTTTTATTCTGCTCCTAGACCGGTATGTTAAAAGTGGGGTTTGTACTGTGGACCAACCAGTAATGTGGGTTGGTTCAGTACCTGGTCGACATGTTTCACGCTACCCCTAGCGTTTCTTCAGGACCATACAGGGACCAGCCCTGTATAATACCACTCCTAAAAAACCTAGATTTAGGATTCAAATATTAGATTAGTGAGAGAAAATATTTACAGTGATTGGCGCTGTTCCTACTTGGTACAGGCGTTGTCATGTTCATTGGTGAACATTTGTTGGTGCAATATGGCACATCATGGTCTCATGGGGGGCGGTATCGCCTCGTTGGAAACAATGTTCCTGATCAGCAATGCCGCATGGTTTTACCTAGCTGCTTCCCCTTGGACCGCAGCTTGGTCCATGAGCTGTACCTGCTCGCCTACTGGCATCCTAAGTCCTTGAGGGTCCTTGTCCTCGCCTTTTCCCCAACTGACCCGTGGCCAGGGTTAGTCCTCATTCCCGTCCTAGGTAAATATATATCTGTGGGTGTCCGTCTATCTATACTCTTTCCTCTCCTCCTTTTAAATAAAGCATCATTGCCTATGTTATTTTTCCCTGTCTTTTCCAAAAGATTTGACATGCAAACTGTATTATTAGTTATGTTCCATTTTTCCCCTTACCTATAGGATATTATTGAACTGTTTACTTATTCAGTGTGATCTATCCTTTAGAATCTATGCTTTAAATAGTAGATAGAATAAGGTCTGTTTTAAATCGCTGATGAATTCTAAAACTCTACTAAATGGTATGTTCTTTTCCACTTTACCTGCCTTAGTATGAGCCTGTAAACTGAATAGCATGTTCCCTGTTACCTTTTTCCTTTAGTTTGCTCGCACTCAATGGTGCTCACTCTCATTCATAGTTACATTATAGTCCTGATTCTAGTTATTGATATTCTAATCTGTGTAAACTTTATTCTCATGGCATATGGAATCTAACTTTTACTACATAAAGTCTTGAAAACCCTTCAGGTGTCTGTGGTTATTACAAAATATAAATTGTTATTCAAATGTACAAGGTGTTCTGGTTAGCCTTATCTCCTACCCCTGCTAGCTCCTGATTCATCGGGAACATAGGTACCTGTGACAAGGATTGGTAAGTCAGGTACACGGGAAATAATAGTGAAGAAAACACAAGAATTACTGATAGTGATGTGTAAGCTCACCCGATTCACAAGAGTACATTGATAAACACGTTATGGGCCCAAGTGCGTACAATTTGGTGAAATAAAGAGTCGGGTGACCTGCGCGCTCTATGATGGACGGAATGTTGCTCATCGCCACAAGACTGAGCCTGCTGATGGAGAATTTGATCCTACCCGATCAATCAGGCTTTGTGACCGGGAGAGCTACATCCCACATCTGAGGACGCTCTTTGCCATTTTAAACAGTGTGTCCACGGACATCCCCCTGGCTGTGATTATTTTAGACGCCACTAAGGCATTCGACTCTACAGAGTGGGATTACATTTTTGGAGTAATGCTGAGAATGGGGTTCCCACCTTCATTTCTGTCATGGATTAAATTGCTATACACCTTGCCAGTAGCGAAGATTCTTATCAATGGCCATACTTCAAAAACTTTCAGTATAACCAGGGGGACTCGGCTGGGGTGCCCACTATCACCATTACTATTTGCCATCGCTGTAGAGCTGCTTGCGGCGAAATTACTTCAACATCATAATGATAAGGCCCTGGAGTTTTATCAGCGTCAAATACTCATGTCCCTTTACGCAGATGATATTACCTTGTATATCCGTGATCCACAACACAACGTGAACCCGGTACTGCGGGAGTTCATAGTGTTTGGGTGGCTTTCGGGGTCCAGATAAACTGGGGGAAGTCTATTTGTTTCCGGCTTACTGAGACTACTGGGCGCTTGCCGATGGACTACCCCTTGGAGTGGTGTGATGACGACCTGAAATATTTAAGGATCAAAGTCACCAGAGATAGGGAGGAGCTTATGAGAATGAATTATGGTACGGTTGGGACTCGAATTGCAGAAAGTGTTACACAGTGGGTGGCTATGCCTCTGTCCATGGCTGGACGTGCGTCATTGATAAAAATGGTGATACTCCCCCATCTGCTGTACCTATTTTTAAACATACCCTACTGCCCGGGTGCGCACTTCTTTAAGACGCTTAAATCGGAGATGATACGCCTAGTGTGGGGAGGTAAGCAACCCAGATTGCAGTGGGAGGTACTGTCGCGGCCCTACGCTAAAGGTGGACTTGGAATACCGAATTTTGAGCTATATTTTGCTGCTGCGCAGGCCCATTATGCATGGTTTTGGGTGAAGCAACCGAAGTATATGCCACAGGTGGCAGCGGAGCATTGGTTGGAACACCCCATTTCCCTGGAGGGGGCGCTTTACCTGCCAATAGGGGACAGAGATAGGCAGCCCAACGCTCTGGCGTGCACGATAACATCATGGCAACAGTTTAGACGCATGTTGGATGTGCCCCTTTTGTATTCGCCATTGCTGCCCCTAGCGTACCACCCAGACATGCCACTGATACAGGAGGTGGTCTTTCGTAATTTTAAACATCTGGCCCACATTAATAACTGGGGGGATTTGTATAATGAAGGCCGATTTTGTACTCTTGATAACATGCTTCAATCAGAGCAGACACCACCACTTGATGTTTTTTTGTACATAAGACTGCGGCAGGGAGTAAGATCGCTTACTCCTAACTTCCTGGAGGAGCCTCAAGTATTGGCCCCCCTGCAGCTCATTCTGGGCAAGGTTACAGCCAAAAGACTAGTATCCCTGATATACAAAACAGTACACACGCAGAGGGAACTTCCAGCCACACTGTCGCGCAAGCGGTGGGAGGAGGAATTGGGCACTGCCCTAATGGATGAACAATGGGAGACCTGTTGCCTACAGACCGAACATGTATCCGCGAGTAGCAGACTCCGGATTATACATTATAGGTTTTTACACAGGCTATATTACACCCCGGCTAAGATGTGTAAATATAAACTTAGAGAAAATGTGAGATGTGATAGATGCCACGCTGAGGGGGCAGATTTTCTACACCTGGCGTGAGAATGCCCCGAAATCAGGGATTACTGGGCTCAGGTTTTTCACACATTGCAAATAATGATTGATACTCCAGTGGAACCTGCTCCTCTGTTGGCCTTGCTGGGGTATGTTAAGCCCCTACGAGCAGAACACCGTAAATTTGTTGCAATGGCGCTTCTAATGGCAAAAAGGAGGGTGGCTTGCAGGTGGAACAGGGGGCGTGCGCCTAAATTCAAGACGTGGCTTGCTGACCTGATAATGTGCCAAGAGAAGCTTACCACATATGGGGAATTGCTACCCATGGACTCCAGGCCCAATGATATATGGGCCCCATTGACATGCTACCTGATTACCCACCCGAGGGATGAGAACTACGACTTTTCAAAAAACCATGAAGTAGAAGGCACTCTGTGTACCACCGCTTGGAATTAGATATGAGTGGGGAACGATGAATAGGATATAATACGTGCCTAGGATAGAATGATTGATACATGGCTGTCTGCGATAGGATGACTGGTTGTGGAAATAGGTAGACCTGGTACCCTAAAACAAATGTGGCTAATATGATGACGATGTACCGAACTTGTCCTATAACAATGATTATTTGGGATGTACATGATGTAGCAACGAACCCGAACAGTATTCAATGTGGATACATGTTGATAATGTTATTATATGTAACTTGAAACAAATTAATAGAATGTTAATTAAAAAAAAAAGTTGGCAACGGTAAGTGTGCTGCTCCCAGCAGTCCTAAAAGAAAATACAAAAATAAAGCACTATCTTGGGGTACAACAGTATGGAAACTGGGAGTAGGTCCCCTTACCTGAAAAGACTGCATTTGAAGAGTTCAGCAGTACTCTCAAAAAAGAGTGTCATGAAAAGTAGAAAGAAGATTCAGTTTGTGTAATAAACGGTGCAATCAAGCGGCATGCGTAGCAACATTTGCATGCACAGCAAAATACTGCACAGTAGATACTTTTGAAAAAGGCCAAGATTATCACTGAAGCTTTAGGAAAGCCTCAACGTGTGCAAATCGTTACTTTGCTTAAGAAAAAACGTGTAAATCCAACAAGATGTTATCAGGGCAGCAAAGTAAAACAAGTGGTTGCACAAGGGTTATTAATGACCAACACCCTGTCTTTGCATCAGGAGAGGGCATCCAAAGAGCAAGCGCTTCCCTAATAAAACCAAGCAGCAACCAGCAATTAAAATGATGCGTCATGGATGATACATCAAGAAAGCACTCACTAACTTTAGTCTAATAAAACTACTACATCAGCCCCATCATGAAGAGAAATGGGACAATGTAAAAATCCATTCGATGCCATAGTCTTGATAATTAATTAAAAATTAATTAATTAATTAATTAATTAATTAATTATGTGCTTATATAGCGCAGGAATCACTCGCGAAGGGGTACCTCCGCGCTTCGACCGCTGCGAAACCCTTCCTGGCTTCCCTGAGAGATGGTCCCTTAATGGGTATCTCCAGGGTGAGACCAGGCATCCCCGGCGGTCTGGTGGGGCCGTTAGTGAAGATGAGGCAAGCTAATGCCCAGAGTTGCCGAGTGTGATCGCTGATCAGAGTGGGCACCGAGGCGAGAGAATTATCGAGTCCGCTGACCCTGGTCCAGAAACCTGCCGCGTCGGGAATCGAACCCTGGTCCCGGGCCGATAGACAGCTCATCCAAGAAACCGCAAACCATCAAAAACACCTTACAAGAAGGCGTCTGCCCCTCGGAGCTCAGAGCTGTACTGCTTTTATTGGATTCTTTGAACAATTGATGACATGAGGTCTTCAAACTGCTAAAGCTGTCTGTGTCCAGGCCAAATAAATCAATATTCACCCTGCACCAGACAATGGGCCGCATTAAACATAGGACACAGCTTCCCTGTTTAGGCCATGGCACACACTGCCCCAGAGTAGCTGCAAACCTGCAGCTGCCCTCGGGGCGTGCATTGGTGAAATCAGCGGCTCCGGCCGTCACTGTGCAAGCTGCAGGTACCTGCCCTTCAAAGGGGTAACAGAGACCCCTTCAGGCTGGCCACATGAGTGACTACAGCAGCCTGCACGGGGATGTCTGGGGTGTCCCTCTTCCATAGGGCTGCCCTCAGGGGCTCTTTGCCATCTGTATGTGGCACAGAGTCACTGTGCCTCCTGATGGTATTTTAGTGCCTGTGCCGACATCCATTATACAGTGCAGGTGCAGATCCAACGCGTGGGGCCCATGTCATTGAGGGAATGCCCTCTTCCGATAACACTGTCCCTTTATGCGCATTGGTGCTATCAATAATGCATAATGGGCCACACACATGCCTGTGTCCCCTTCTGTAATACAAGAGTGACCCAAGGGATGCCGGAATGGGCACACACTCCCTTTGTGCCCCTTCAGATACTGTCTGTAATTCAGCTCCAGGTCTGCTTCCGGCTGCACTCCTGCACGAATACATTTGAATCCCGGCCGCGCACTCAGTCATCCATCCTCGCGAGGTCTAGTCAGTGAGTACAATTGAGTAATATTAAAATAAACATCTGTTTATTCACAACAGCCTTTGAGGAGGAGATGTGCATTACACAAGCATGTACGTTATGGTATGTTACACTGCAGGAAACATGGTAATTTGTTGCCATCAAGTGTCTCAAATAGATGGAAAACACATGCACTCTTTACAGAAAAGAATACAGGGGACATAAAAGGGAAGAGTAATAAATACCCACTTCATTTTAGCACGTGGATGATGTTTACATAAGCAGTTCATTACCTCTTCGATTTGCCCCCCGGAAATAGTGCTGGTGCTCTACCGAGTGAGACACAAATCACGGGGAGCAGAGCTCCCTCTCAGCTCACAGCTGACGCTGGGCGTGGCTGGAAGTGCCCTCTCTAAAAGCAGGGAGTTGTGAGCCCAGCCCAGGCAGGGCCTGGCAGGCTGCTTACTCACTGCTGTCTCTTTGTGCAGTGCTTGGCTGCTGGTCCGTGTGCTGCTTGCATCACGAGGCCCTTGCGGATAGCAGGCGGGCTGCGGCCTTGCTTACCCTCCGCTGTGATCTCATTTTTAATAGTCCTAATCATAGGTTATAGGCGAACTTCGATCCAAACAAAGCAATTTACCAGGGAGGCCTCATCGAACTGCAGGCTTTCCACACAGACACACCTCCCGTCCGATGAAAACACACTGCGGCTTAGAAGAGACTTGCTTTGCAGCCAGGCAGTTTTTTCCTGACTCGCTACATGCTGTTCATGTGCTATATGGAGCCTGCACCCTCTGCCAGCTCTCACATCTGCCACAAGTCTTGGTGACAATGTTTGGTCTGCCAATGGGCCCCCATGCCATCAAGAGCACCGTTTTTATTTGTCACCTGTCTGCAGTCTCCACAGTGAAACTTTTCTCTCATTCCCATCCAATCTTCACATTACAAGGGATGAGTTGCATGTAATGTGGAACAGAAACACTCAGGTGTGTCCAGGATTTCAGGCAAATACTAATTTAGCAAGGGCAGAGGGGCCACCAGGTCACTCTCAAGGAAATCAATTCACATAAAATACCAGTGGCAGTGACATCACCCTGCGGCAGTGACATCACCCGGCGGCAGTGACATCGCGCCTCCTGTGCAGCCCAGGCGGAAGATTTTTGTGGCCTCAAGCTGTTATGCAGTTCTTTCACAAGAAATCGGACATCCCTATCCAGCTAAACACTTCCCTTCTCAAATAGGAATTTTTAACAGGTGGACAGAGAAGACCCAGAACCCAAAATATGTTCGGAATGCCAAATATACCTCTATTTAAGTATGCCAGCCAATCACAAAAGGGCTCTTGGCAGGTGGCAATGGATTTACAACTGTGGTTTTCTCTTCCACAAGTTAGGAGAAGTCCACATTAATAGCCTCCCTGGAAACAAGTGGGAAGTGCTCAGTGCAAGGCATGGTTTGCCTTAGAGGTTTCTGAACAACAACAAACATGTATGTACGTCGGCATTCACAAACTGAAACCCAATTTTCTAGCATGCCCAGGGGAATGGTCTCCCCAGATGTGTTCTGGAGTCAGAGAAGGGCTTTCTCCACTCCTCTCCAATCTTTCTTCTTTTCGGTCCAGCTGTGGAGACTTTGAGCACAGAGTAGTTCAGAGCACTTCTGTCACTCCCAGTCACGCTGTACCCTTGCAAGACTTTTCAAAACGTTTGCCTTTTCGACCACTCCTTATGCAGACAATACTCGATCATCATTGGCCTAGAAGGGCAACCTCTAGCTCCAGATCCCAGTTCTATCAGAGCGTGACAGAAATCCTTTCATGGATGAAAGTGAACTCTCAGGAGGATATTCTCAAGAACGTGCGATAATCATCGCCAAAATCCGTTAACGCAATCTTTCATATTGCCGTCTATCGCGGGAAAGTAACTCTGTGTTAACGTCCTATTCATGACATGGCAGCAACATGCAACAGTCTCCCGATAACGTGTCAAATGCCCACGATAAAATCACTAGGATGGCGATAAAAATCTAAACCCGAACGTGAAAAAATTTGCGATGAGCCCAACTGCGATATAAAATGCAGCGATTAGCAGCGCCATGCCTGCAAGTCCCACAAGTCAGGAGGGAATAATCACTATAAAAGTGGCAATAAAAAACACAAACAAAACACATACAACTGCAGAGCACCATGGAGGTAGCCGGAGCAAGTACAGAGGACAACCAGAACCCAACAACCCCCATGGAGGACCAGCCTAGGACCATCATTGGGGAGACGGCGGCAGGAGTTGGGGGACCAGACACTGCACAACATGACCTGAGCCAACAGGGTGAGTAACGACCAGGGACTGGGGGGAAGGGGAGAAGGGCACAATGGCACACATGCACAAATAAGTATAGAAGATCTGCGGACAAACCATGCCCAAGAGTCACAACTCCGACCAAGAGCCCAATTTACGCAAGTCTGCAACATCTCAGCACTGTATGAGCACAGAAGTGAAAGGCACACCGCATGAAAGGGATAAGGGCCAGCCAAATCAGAGTCAAAGGGGCAACTCACCCACAATGCAGCACACACACCTAAGATGCAGAGCACCCCAACATTGACAACAATGTGGTACAAACTGCAACACTTTCACAACAGAACAGAGGACACAACTGCTGCCACATGTGATTAGAACATGGCCATTCGTATTTGGCATAGCAGGAAACTGTGAGATGACAATGTACAACTACAACCTCACATCCCTGATGGTGTAGAAATGCCAAGTGCCCCGCTTCAAATAGGCGTCTCCTCATAAACAGTCACAATGTACATTGCCATGCAGTCTGACAGTAAACTTGTACAATCCATGAACATACATGTGAACACAATGTCAAACTGCATTTCCCCTTTACATTTCAGAGGGAGAATCTACAGCTCCTGCACAGCAAACCCAACAACTCAGCACTTATGATGAAGAGAACCTCCCCAACATCGACACCGACGCACTCCAACAGCTCAGGGACAGCTCCGGCACCCCACCTCCAGGAGCAGGACAGCCCAGCTGCATCCATGAGACCCCACCCCCTACACAGACCACGCAGCAGGAAGCACCCACCAACACAGCTGTCTCCCAGGACCTCCACGACTAACACATGGCCTTCCAACGCCGTGTGTTAGGGTGCCAGGAGGAGATGTCGGACCAGCTGCGGGTTGGGTACGACCCAGTGGCGATGCGTCCATTAGGGGCGCTGGGGCGTTACCCGACTAATGCCACATGCCCCCATTCACATGGCGACACGCCAATTACTGCAACTTGAAACATTCATAAGCTCACAGTAAATTGTACTGGGACACGCCCGAGGCAATCGGAACTGAACGGGGTGGGGCCGTGCCAGCAAAGGTTTTGAGTGATAGACTTTGTCACTGACAGCCCAGCGCGGCACTAAGAGCAGGCAGCAGCAGTAGTGCGCATGCTCGAGTTAGGGCTAGTCATTTGTATTACCAGCGCGAGCATGCGCTCAGTAAGACACTACAACCCTCCCTTAAGGAGAGCCAGAGACCCGAACGGCAGCCCCGGCGGAGGGGCAGAGAGCACCCCTGCTCTAGCCAATCCTGGCGCTGCTAATGCAGTGCCTGGATTGGCTGAAACACTGCGCAGCCTTAGCCTAAGGGCAGGCATAAAAAGTATTGGGTGGCGGGTGCTGTGCATGGGGTCACTGCTGCAGTTGGTTAAAAACTTATGGCCAATCACTGTGGCTTATGCGAAGCCATGCAGACAGTGATTGGCTATTTTGTTCATGACGTGTCTCGCTCGTGTCATTGCAGCACAGCAGTCACTGCGCCAGACAAGACCTCGTGGCCTGCTGGTGTCTACCTACTGCCCAGCCCAGTGCCTAGTGGAGGACTATCCCAGGAGCTGCGTGTTCAAGTCAAGTGTCACCTCTGGACCTTGCTGCGACAGAGGCCCTCCGGCACCAGTCATGTGCCCCTCATGACGACGTTTAAATAATACACTGGGCTGTTAATGTTTAAATCGCCATGCACCGGATGATGTCCATTCATACCAGGGCTAGTCACTCCACTCCCACACCTCGACGCCAGAGGAGGCATGGTTGGATCTCACATTCTCACGGCAACATGGCAGACGGTAAGATGCAGCTTTCCATTCCAGGGTTCGGAGAATGCTGCTTGTGTTAATCTCCCTCACCCTATCAAGGGCTACTACTTGAAGCACTTTTAGCACGCAGAAGAGGCTGGCAGCGCAATGCGCATAATAATAATAATAATAAAGGGGGTCTTATCGTGCGCAAACTTAGCCCAATGGGCATCAAGGCGCCTACTTCCAAATCCAGCTCATAACAAAAACCCTGCAGCTCAACCTGTGTAAGCTCTAGAAAAGCACCACGTTTTTAAGGCCTTTTTAAACAGCACTAGAGAGGGTAGAGTCTTGATCTCCATCTGCAAGATGTTCCAGAGCTGGGGGGCAGCGACGGAGAAGGCCCTAGCTCCCCACCTGGTGAGCTTGAAACGAGGGACAACGAGTTGGAGTAGTCCCGAAGAGCGAAGACACCTTGTAGGATGGTAACGGGTAAGCAGGGAGCTGATAGCGCCTTTAGGTCCGTCCTCGAGAGCTCTGTAGGTCAGACACAGAATTTTAAAATAAATTCTGTGCTGGATAGGCAGCCAATGAAGGTCTCTCCTCGCGGCAGTAGCAGAGGAAGCCCTAGGGAGATCTAGGACAAAACGTGCAGCAGCATTCTGCACGATTTGCAGCCGGTGTATGAGGCCCTTGTTGGATTCCATATTGAGAGAGTTGCAATAATCTAATCTGGAACCAACAAGGGCGACTGCAATCTGCTTGCGTGCTTGAAGAGACAGGTAGCTGCGAATTCTGTTGAGCGTCTTGATCACGCCCCAACAGGTCGCAATAGTCCGATTCACCTGTAGGGACATCGAGAGTGAAGCGTCGAACACCACACCCAGGTTTCTGGCAGAATGGGAGGGAGTGGGGAAGATGCCAAGAGAGGAAGGCCACCACTCACTCGACCAAACATCTTGGTCCTTCCCAAAGACCAAGACCTCAGTCTTGTCGCCATTTAGCTTCAGGGAGTTGGTAACCATCCACTCCGCAACATGTTGCATACAGGACCTGAAGCTAGAGGCAGATGTTATGACAGAGGACTGAGTGAGTGAAACCATAATCTGGGTGTCATCGGCGTATGATACCACCTCCATCCCCTGCGATCTTACAAGTCTAGCAATTGGGGCCACGTAGATGTTGAACAGGGTCGGACTTAATGCCGACCCCTGTGGCACCCCACATTGCAGAGACTTTGCTGGGGAGAGGTGGTTGCCGAGCATCACTCTCTGTTCCCTATCAAGGAGAAAGGAGTTGAGGAGGCTCAGGGCCGAACCAGAGACACCTGCCTCCCTAAGCTGAGATGTTAAAATGGCAGGAGACAGGGTGTCAAATGCGGCCGTGAGGTCCAATAGCACGAGAACAGTAGTTTGCCCAGCATCAACTTTGCGTCGGATGTTATCGACTACAAAGGTGAGAGCAGATTCTGTGCTATGATGTTTGCGGAATCCATGTTGGGTAATGTCCAAATACTCCGAAGCTTCAAGGAAGGAAGATAAATGGCAATTCAGGTGTGCTTCTAAGATTTTAGCAGGTGCAGGAAGCAGGGAAATGGGTCTAAAATTCTTCAAGAGGCCAGGATCGAGTGAAGGCTTCTTGAGGAGCGGCTTCACTATGGCCTTCTTCCATACCGATGGAAAAGTGCTTAGGGCAATTGCGTTATTCATCACCTCAAGTAAGGGGGGAAGGAGACTAGTCCTACACTCTTTTAGCTTTTTAAGAGGCAATGGATCCAATGGCGAGGAGGATTTCGTCTTGTCTAGAAGAAGAGACAGTCCCTCCAGAGACAAAGAAGGAAAATCCGAGAGGAGGCTAGAAGGGGCTATATCCTGTGACTCAAAAGAGCTTAACCCCGAAAGAATATTTTCGCCCAAGGAGAGACGTTGTACTTCTAAAGAAGTATGAATATCAAAGATTTTTTTATGAAAAAAGTCTGCAATGTCGTCACAGAGACGTTGGGAACTGACTACTGGATCTGGGAGTTGAAGGGAGCATAGCGAATCCGCAATTTTGAAAAGCTCCCTAGAGGAAGTGAGTGAACTAGTAAGGTTGGAGAAATATTCCTGGTTCTCCATTATCACTTTCTTCTTATACTCCTGTAGAGCAGACTTATGAGCCTCCCTATCCATGGGATCCCAAGATTTCCTCCATCTCCTCTCACTGCTTCTGCAACCCTGTCTTAATAGTCTCAGGTGGTCCGAGAACCATGGCGCTGATGGTTTCCGCCGGGCTACATATCGCAGGGATGCTGGGGCAAGTTTTTCTACTGCAGTAGTGATGGAATCCTGCAGAACTTGTGCTGCCTCATCAGCGTCTTTTGGGGAGAGAGCCTCAGTTGAAGGAATAAAGGGGGCAAAGGCCTCATTCGTGAGATTTCTAAGATTTCTTCTGGAAACGAATGGGGTAGTCTCCTTCTTAGTGGAATGAGAGGTGGAAAAGGCTAGATGAAGAGGGACCGCAAAATGATCAGTCCATACCAATGGTAAAGGTGAGCCGCTGGAAAGTCTTAGATCATTAGAAAATACCCCGTCAAGGATATGACCTGCCGTGTGAGTGGCACTGGTAACCAGCTGAGCAAAATCACAGGCTCCGAGAGATTCAACCAATGATAAAGTGTCCTTGGAATGGACCTCATCGAGATGGAAATTGAGGTCGCCTAAAATGGTGAAAGAAGGCTTTCCAAAGTAGGGTTCAAGAATTCTCAGTATGTCTGAGGCAAAATTGGCTCGGTGACCAGGCGGCCTGTAGATCAATATCCCCGTAAAAGAGACCGATGGGGCACATGTAATACAGAAGTATAAGGCTTCAAAACGGTCTTGGGGCGAGGAGAGAGGGTTAACCGTACATAGAAAGGAGGATTTAAAAAGAATGGCAATACCTCCTCCTCTACGTTTAGGTCTGTCAAGCCTATGAAGAGAATAGCCCTCTGGGATGGCTAGGAGAAGGTCATGACCGGAGGAGTCAGTAGCCCAGGTCTCTGTAATAAAGACCCAATCTGGCTGTCTTTCATCCACAAAATCATGGAAGGCAAGGTTATGTTTGATTAGCGAGCGCACATTTAATAGAAACCCAGTCTTATAAAAGATGGTGGACATAGGGGAGGAGGGACACAGACTATTAGGGCAGGAGACAAGGGGATGGAAGGAGGATGAACTGGCTGTACAGCCGCGAGAATGTAATAGCCCTAGCGGTGTAAAACAATGTAGACAGGGGCATGCGGGAGGTCTGAGAGCCAGAAGCGCAGATGGAGCATAGCGCCTCATAGTCTTACCAGGAAGCAATGATGCGGAGACCAGGTCCAGCCCGTCCGGCAGCCCGTCCTCAGCGCGGACGGGCGCAGACGGGCTGAACTCTGGCGTAACTCCGGCGTCATTCTGGCGTCCCCGCAGCGCGTCACCGCTGCGCGTGAGCATGGCTGCAATTTATGTACTGCTCGCCTCCTAGAGAGAGGACTAGAGCGTGCAAGCTATCCCCCAAACAAAGATGGCCGCCAACGAGACGTGGGCTCAGGACCCGCAAAGTGCGGTGAAGCAACCAATTAGAGTGCAAGTGAGGGGGGCAGAGATGTAAGTATGCGTGGCCGGCAATTTAAAAGCAAGGGAAAGCTTAAAATAAAATTTCAACAGAAAGACCAAAAACGGGAGTTTAAAAAAAAAAAAAATGCAGGCTCTGTGAGCATAGGTTGAAGACACTAAAGACTATTGCCACTCGACAGGGTGAGCGCATTCTGTAAGGTTGTAGCGCTGAAACAAGGCTCGCAGCGCTGAGACCCATCTGGATGTCCTCGATGCTGTGGTGCCTGGGAGGCCCAATGACAGTCCATTTTTAGTAAAAAATATACACGATACCGATCGTATTTCAGCAAGCATCTGTGAACTCCCCAATTAGCACCGCTCCGCCGGCAATGGGCCTCTATTTATGAAGGTATTTAAGCACAGTGTGTTGCAAAGTATTTTTGAAATAAAATGCTGTCACCTTTTTAAAACAGTAAGGCCTCAAAACAAGAGGCCCGGCCGCCCGGTAAAAAAGAGCGTTAATTATGGGAGTGGTATTTCCAATACCTTGCTTTATTACCACACGTTACCTGGTCGGTCTAGCTTTTACATCTGGAATACAGAATAGCAAGATAAATGTAAGTTCAGGCAATGATTTGTCCACGTTATTCCCCATTTATGAGCGGAATTTCACAGTGCCGTTTTTCCTGCTTTGAGCAGGGGAAATGTTCAGGTCAACATTATTTGAAAGCTTCAGTCTTCCTGTGGAATAAGCCATGAGTGATGTGTGTTTCCGGCCAGTGTGACTTCCAACGTTTTTAAATGCACACATTTGAGATATAAGCAGTAGAGAGTATGATACTACATTTTTACTAAAATGTCATAATTAGAATGTAATTCTTTAAAATATGAACTCCTTATTTCTGTCCTAAATCTCTTACAGAGCATGCTCCCCA
The DNA here is from genome assembly GCF_964263255.1 of Lissotriton vulgaris. Lineage (NCBI taxonomy): Eukaryota > Metazoa > Chordata > Amphibia > Caudata > Salamandridae > Lissotriton > Lissotriton vulgaris. The sequence continues at coordinate 1,870,287,441 of NC_141691.1, forward strand.
GATTAGTGATAAGCTTGTTTAGGTTGGCCTCACTGGCTCTGATAGCACTGTGACTCGAGCTGGCACATTGACCAAGCTGTGCGACTATAGAGATTTCTCAAGAGCGGTGATTGGTGGAAAGTGGCCCATGAGGCCGTTGTTGGCTGAATCCGCTTTACCCCCCTACACCCTAATACATGACAGGCTCGGATGAACTTGGATTAGACCATTTGCCACAGTAGCCTCATGTCTGGAACATGTTCAGAAGCACTTGAGTGCATCATGTGTGCAGCCTCCGCCCCGGGGCCGTGTCCATAACCATCTGAGATGCGCCGGAAGTGCATCATTTGCAAGAGTCTGATAAACAGATGGTAACAGCACCTTCAGTTCCCCTTACCCTGGGGGTGTACACAGCAGTTCTATTGCAAATGTTATTTCATTTAATAAAAGGCCTATATGTATCACTGTGTTGTAGAGAGGAACTAACCGATGCTTTGCATTTTTCATATCAAATCTATTCCCTTCTTATTTCCTTTACCACGTTTCCCCAACTGTGCTTAATGACATTGGATGCCTCTTTTGTGATGCTTCTCTTAGATTAAAATGTATGCCAGACCAAATCATAAAAGGTACCATTGTGACGAAATTAGTTCGGTTTAAGGAAGGAGTTGCAAGAAGTTTTTTAAATTCTCGACCCCAGGTCTAATTGCAGATAAAATAGTTTTGTATTGAAATGCCTTTCTTTTTTTCCAAAGTTTTCACTGTGGAGAACTCCCCCGTATCGGTCGGGTTTGCTCGCGCTTGGCTTGCTTGTGAGGTAACACTCATCCCCAACTTTTACGCCCTACCACTTTCAAAAGTCACCAGCCACCACTGGTACGACCTCATGGCAGCCAAACTAGATGCCATACCTGGGTGTCTAAGTCCCATCAGGGACCACTCACAGTCCCTAATGAACACCCACTGTCCGCTCCTTGCTGTACAACAAGCCATGGCTGACATCGCTGGAGTCATGACTCTGAGCCAAGAACAACTCTCTAGTCAGAGTGGCCCCAGTGATGTCAGCAATGAGTTGCATCACATGCAAATAGTCATGGAGAACATGGAGCGGATGCAAGCCTCAGAAAGGGTTGCCACAGCAGCACACCAGTGAGATGTAGCTGTGATCTTCCATGCCCTGCAGATCCTCGTCATGACATTGCCACCACAAGGCCTGGCGCGGATGGATGCTGGTGCAACCACTCCATCCACATCTCCTCCCCCTGAAGTGTCAGTGCCACACAGTGCAGTAGACATTCCACCTCAGGCCCCTGATGTGTCACTGCCACACAGTGATGCAGACAAAACACCACCACCCGCATGTGAGGCATCTGACACATCAGAGGACGAAGATGATGATGAATCTGGCTTTGTGGTAAGAATTTAGTGGCAGTATTTATCTCTGCCATATGGCTGCATTCAGCTTTGTTCTGCCGTCTGCATCATGCCCTGGAATAACACCTCCCACTGTCCCATTGTACACTGAGCGACACTCACCTTGGACCTCGACACGGACTGCCATATTTGGTTTGGTTACCAACGACAAGGAAATCACACTGCGGACTGTAGTCGTCCACTCCCTATGAACTTGTCAATCCGAAAAGGACCATGGCTGGCCCTTCATGGGCCAACAATGTAAAGTGGGGTTTGCATGGCCCTGTACTGGTCCAGCTTCAACACTCCACTGAATGTGAATAAAACATTCCACAGATGTGTCATCGCCATGATCAATCAGGAATGAAAGTATGGATGAATGTAGGTACAGTGATTCCACAAAAGGTACTCCCTGGGTAATGCTATCAATCAATGCCCAGGTATGGCCGTGCCCCAGATAGGGATTGAGACACACATTGTCATTCAAATCAACACTCATCACAGTTGAATACAAGTGAAGGTGCGTAGACTTTATTAGCATCTGTGTGCCAGTACGGGCAATATAAGTGCCACAACATGCAGACCAATGCAGCAGTATGTCAGAATGAGGAACATTGCCAAGCGCCGATGTCCTCACCTTTCACAGGTGTGTGTTAAACCACTTTGTTGCCCGCTCATGTATTCGGAGTCCAGGCGAATGCAGCCATGTCCACTGTTGTTGTGGGATATGCGACCAGGTCTCCAAGATGCAACAAGGTGTCGGGACATGTGCAATGTGTTCCAATCTGTTGTGGCTAAAGGTACATAGTTACTTGTCCATGAAAGCTATTGCAGCTTCGTAGGCTAATATTTCCAACATGAGGTCGTTGTCGACTTCATCAAACAGGACGGTGAGTCCATCCATTAGCAGGTACGGACAGATGTGCTGCGTCCACCCCTTCTCATCAACGTGCACTACAGCCCAATAGGGGAGCGGTTCAATGTGGTCACTGCACACGAGGATTTGTGCAATCTCCAAGGTCCAGATGCCAGCATGTATGCCAAGTATCAAGGCATCCCATAAACGGGTATCACAGTGACACTCCTGGTCGTGTGCCAACAGGGGGCGCACACACACATCAAAATCCAGTTCAACTACCGTCCTGTTGGATAGGCAGACATCCATGCACCACTCGAATATGCACAATCGACAATGCAACACAGGCTGAACGCAGCTGACGTTGGCAAGGCGGAAGCTTAGCCGGTAACCGATCTGCATCACTGCCAGTGGCAGTGCCCCCAGTAAATGCAGCATAAGTACACGGTACAGTTCCACGTGGCAGGGGTTGTGCATGTGTCTGGGGTGTTCTGCCATTGCACCAGTGGCTCTGGTTGAAGCGGCACTGTTCTGACCTGCGCCAGTTCTGTGGAGAAAATGCCACAGCTCTGATCAATGAGTTGTTTTAGTGAGCAACAGTTGTACGCCTGGGATGGTGTGCGAGTAAGTGTGAAGGCCATTCCATGCAAGATATCTTTGAGCAAGGACTTCTGTCTGTGGGGTGTGTATATGTTGTTCCTTCCTCGGGCTGTGCGTAGTGTGGGAGTCATCATCAGCTGCTATGGTATCTGTCAGGGGGTGCCGGGCACATGCAATTCCAATGACAGAGGTGCAGATGTGCTCCCGCCTGATAGTTCAAACAAAGGAGCTTTCATCCCTAATGTTAATTTGTCATCTGCTTCCATTCAGGATATGTAATGTGGCTTGTTGGGGGTGGGGTATGGGATGTTTGCGATTTCGGGATTTATGTTTGACATGTTTTGTATGTGGCATATGAGCAGCATCACTGTGTGTTACGTTGCCTCACAGCTGGTCCTCCCTTCCCCGAACCTATTTACTTATGTGCGCTGCGCGATTGCATCAGTTGCACTCCTACGGCACAGTATTGTCATGCCTGTCTGCGCATTTCCACAAGCCTGACAATAACACTGTGATGTTGGCCGTTGAAGATGGTGGGCCACGTGAGTGTAGACCTATGGTAAGGATAGGGCAGACACAGATGTAGAGTACATGCCTGGCTGAACTGGCGCTGCTAATTTGGCTAGGCATTTGGCTCATGCTGCAGCAATACAGATGCACACAAAACTTGGCATGTATGATCCTGGTCTTGCACTCCTTCATTACTTCGTCCATGCGAGCCTGCCCTCCGTGTGCATGCTACATTGCAACATTGTCAGGGGGGGACAACTTAGCTACATATCCTAGCTCTTGCCCACTGCCTGAGGTGACATGTTTGCGTCCGCTGTCCACATCATAATGCAATGTGGTAGGGCCCGGGGCCATCATTCATACATAATGACCACACAGACACACTTGGATAGGTAGTGGAACTGGCTACGGGCACGTGCGCCCGGCCCCTTTTTATTACCAGGATCACATATCCAGTGACACCTGTGCTGGATAGGTGTGGGGTGAGTGTGAGCCAGCCCTCATGGAGTGGTTGGTGCTGGCAACAACTTGAACAGTGATCACTATTAAAGCGGAAACAGAAAACACCAACATAACAAACAACTGCGAAGCATCATGGAGGTAGTCAGAGCGAGTACAGAGGTCACCCAATATTCAATCAGAAAGGGCCATGACCTGTGGTGCACTGAGGTAGGGGCACCAGAGCTGAGCGTGCTCATGTGAAGAAATTGTCAATGAATGTGTCCCTTCTGGATATTCCTGCTGCAGCTGCAGTGGGTGTGTTACACCTGCCTCATCTTCATCATCATCGTCCCAGGTCTTCCACCCTGCTTGAGGTGACATTGTTGCGTCCGCAGTATGTAACTCAATCATAAAGGGTCCATGGATTGGGGTGCACAGAGTTAGTGGCCCCTACAGTGCTCAGGGGGTGCGCAGCCAGCGATGATGCGTCGACCGTGAAGGTCTGGAATAGATTGGATGTGTGTGAGGCCTGCTGACCCTAGTTTAGGCCAGAGGCAGAGGTCAGCAGGGGCCCACAGCCACGTGGCATTGACTTGTGGTGCACTGAGTTAGTGGCACCTGCAGCGCTCAGGGGGTGTGCAGCCAGCGATGATGCGTAATCCGGGTGGGCGGCACTGGGAGCAATGTCTTTTGCTTAATGAATTCTGCCTCAATAAGGCCATGTGGCGTTGACTTGTGGTGCACAGAGTTAGTGGCACCTGAAGCGCTTGGGGGCGCAGCCAGCAATAATGCATTGTCCATGAAGGTCAGGAATGGACTGGATGTGTGTGAGCCCTGCTGACCACAGTGTAGGCTGGAGGCAGAGGTCAGCAGGGGCCCACAGCCACGTGGCGTTGACTTGTGATGCACAGAGTTAGTGACACCTGAAGCGCTCAGGGGGAGCACAACCAGCGATGATGCGTCATCCGGGCGGGCCGCACTGGGAGCAATGTCTTTTGCCTACAGGACTGCGTCATCTGCAATCGTGACTCGATATGAATTGTGAGCCCTGCTGACCGCAGTGCAGGTCGAAGGCAGTATTCAGCACAGACATAACTCCACGGAGCTGTGCCGCTGGGTTTGCTGGGGGCCTGTGTCGAGGAGGCCGGCAGTCACCACGGTAGTGGCCTCATGGCAGGGTGAGGGCTGCCGCCCTGGCAGACTCGTTGGCCATCCCGGAAGTGAACCACGCCCAGGGCCAGGCCTATTTATTCACACTCCTACGCTGGACTTGCGTACATCGGACCAGCCCACTCCACTTACTCTTACAGGGGGGACAACACAGCTACATGAACGAGGTCTTCCCCACTGCATGAGGTAACATGGTTGCGACCACTGTCTACAACACTACAAACACCAGCAGTATATGTCCACATGGACATGTCTGTGCTCTGCATACTGAGGTCTGTCCAGCACATCACCGCCACACTTCGCATTTTGTGTATTCTTATTTGGTTCCCACCTCTCTCCACATTCTGCTATTGTGTAGCTGAGGGGCCAGGCCGGTTTTGGAACGTCCACGGTCCTGTTCTGCCCTGCCTCAGTGGTAGTCCGGGGGGGCATGGTGGTGGTGGCGGTGGGTGTTGTGGCCCTCATGATTCTTCGAGCTGCTTGATCAGTGTCTCCATGACGTGTTGGTCTTCAGATGTGGCTCTGGACTGGGCTCCCTTTCATATTGCAGGTAGTCATCCTGCTTTACACCATTAAAAGGCAGGTGTTAAATCCCTGCTGCTAACGCGCCTTACCGCCTGTTTTTGGATCGCATTGCAGATCTGGCTGGTCGTTGTGAATATCGCAAAGTGGTGTTTTCGTGTGTTTGCATGGAAAGCTTACTCTGCATATCATTAGCGTTAGTTGTCGCTTTCATCCGTGGCAATGTTTTTTGTGGAAGCTATCGCAGGAAAACTGGCAATATCAGCAGTTTGCCCCAGCTCGTGAATGGGACCATTTTTGCTGCGCTAAAGTGCCGATAACTCGGCGAAAAGTCCTTGAGAATATGCCCCTCAGTCTTAAGAGCAACACCAAGAGAACTGCTCATAGCTGGAGAAGACTAATTTGGCCTTGGTGAACTCCGCTACTCTTCACCCCTATTTCAATTTAATAACATTTTCACTATTTATTTCTTTTATCTCATGGTCTTGAATGAAATCATTTCTTTTATGTCTCTCATTGCTCACCAAGTGATAGTCCAGGCAGTCATCTTATCCCGCCTGTTGTACTATAAGTAGCTGATTGTACATGCTCCTTCATTGGCCAAGCTACTAGGCATTCAAAATAAAATTAAATGAAAATCAAATTTATTTTATGAAGCGCATGGTTACACCACTGGAGTGTCCCAGCGCTAAGACACTGATATGTAGCAAGAAAAGGAGAGCCTACGAAAGAAAGGAGATTCAAAATGCGGCACCCTTGCTCATCTTTACTTTTCCTCGATGCAACATACGTATAACCCTCCATCAGCCCGTCAGTGGCTACCGATTACAAAATATTCAATCCTTTAAGTGTCTTCGGTTAGTGCATTGTGCTTACCATTCTAATAGTCCTCTCAATCTTTAATATAATTTTCTCAGTACATTCCAGGCTGCTATCTGAGGTCTGCCTCTCAACTATGCTAAAGTCTTCTGAAGATTAAGGAAACGAGGTTTGGAGGTCGTCCTTCTCTTATCTGGGTGCCAACTATTGGAACGGCTCTCTGTCACTTAAATCCTGTCTCTTTCCCTCAATGCTCTTTAATCCTTTTCTCAACTAGTAGCTGACTGATCCTTCTTCCAGTCAGCATCAGGATATTTTTTCTGGGAGACAATCAGTGCTTTATAGATCTACAATTATCATAATCAGAAAGGTGCAGGTCTAAAACAGAGATCAGGATTTAGCACAAATTTACCTTCTGCAAATAAGATAGATTATTGTTTTGGTGAGTTGCAAAACTCCTGGACTATTTGTAAGTAATATGTCAAATGATTAGCCCTGTTTATGCACCAGTGCAATGGCGATGAACTATGTCCAGTTTAAAAAAAAACCCTTGCCAGTATTCCCAAGCAAGAATCTGAGTAAAGTAACCCTTCCAGTATTTGTTGCTGCTTTTTTGTGTACTTAAGAAGGCCATTTCAACAGTGAATGTGCCCACTATTCATGAGCATGAGCAATCATACCACTTGTGTATTACTTTCACACAGAAATTAAGAAATGTAGATGTGGCCTAATGGCCATTGCGACCAACTTTGAATCTTGGGTTTAAGTCCCGACGTTGGCTCAACATTCTATGATTCTAGGCAAATCACTAGATATTCTGCGCTTAAAATGAAACGAATCAGACCTCGTATAATGTAATCTAGTGCTAATGTAAAGGGCTCCAAGACCCTTGGCCCGTGTTTGGGCTATATAAAACTGATACATATGTTTATATTGAGTTCAAAATGCAGTACTGGGTTTTGTTACAACACAAAGAGAAACATGAGGCCTTACCACATACTTTGCTACAGAAGGGGGTTTTCAAATTTGTTGTAAAATCACTGGCATTTACACCAAGCAATTTCAGAAGCTTTGTGGTTTTAATGAAGGGATGCCACAGGCTAGCACCTCTCTCTGAAAAGTTTTCAAACTGCAGTGTAATTCAACACCTGCCACTTTTATCGGCAGCTCAATATCTTAGTCAAAGTTCGATATCAAAGGGCTTGGTCAAGGATGTGACATTTACAAACAAATGCTGTTATTACTTTAAAAATAATCTCCCCGCCTCATGTCCATTAAGCTAAGGGGGTCAAACAGTTTATCATTCCAAAAATTGGCTTGTGGTTCTAAAACGGTTGGGAAGCATGGAGGTACTACACAAAAGATACTACACAAAAGATACTACACAAAAGATGGTTATTTCCAGCACTGGACAATCTATTTTGGAATTCAGGAAGACACAGGCTTGTAAAAGCTGCAGGAATAATTAGGCATATAGATCAAGAAAACCTGCAAGCACCAATAAAGGTTATCAACAGTGGAATGCATACGCTTTCTAAAAGGTGTACACAATAAACCATATTTTGTCCTCAGCCTAGATCCAATAGAAGGAATTTGGGGTTCTTACAACATGGCCAAGCTCAGTTAAGAGGTATCATACAATTAAATGTATGCCCAAATGTTTGGCCATTGCAAACACTCGGGTCAAGTTTTGTGCCTTGCAAATATTTAAACAAAACACTTATTTTTGAACCATTTATTCTGACACTAACGCAGAAAACAATGACAAAAATGATCCCCAAATACACTATCATGTAGTAAACAAGTAGAAAAAGCACCATTTTCAGTTAGTGGTACACCCCAGTTACATGGTTAATACATGGTATCATTGCTTTACCAATTACAACGTTTCATTTTCACAACTGCCAAAAATATAAACCTCTAGGTTGGAATGAAACAGTACACAATTCACATTTCTTCCATTCATAGTAGCTTCATTTTTTCGTACATGTGTTTAAATGAAAACTAAGATTACCCTTTCTATATTAATGAAGCAAACTGCAAAAAACATGGGTCACTCCCTTCTGTGTGATACTATATCATTGCATGGAATATGTAGTGCTTTGAAGCCAGGGTTAAGTTGTGTGTTATCTGTAACCCCTTCTTCATCCATCCCCACACACCATGAATAATGGTTCTCATTTATTTTTAAGAAATGTTGCCTGCTGTGGGCTGGAATCCAGCCAGCCATATGTGATTACAGTTTCAAAAACAATACAGTGTTGTGGAAGGACATGGTACCCTCCGTCTGAAAACAATAATTAGAAATATCCCTTGGCCAAGTGTTGATATGAAGGACATGTTACACATGCAGCATTCAGCATATTATGCTGATATCTTTCATACTATTTTCAACTCATCTTTGTTAAATGGTATTGAACATTGGATCTGGTATCGTGACTGGATTTAAGGCAGTATTTAGGCTGATAACATAATGTGTCCACTCTTTGTTCTCCAGTCTGTTTTGAAGTTTTCCAATAACCTTATTGTTAATCAGCTGTGGTATTGTCATCTTCCTCTGTTTTAACAACGAAACCATCAACGTGGAGTACACATATCCAGCTGAACAAAGATTCAGTGAGACCCTAGCACATTACTTGGGACATGCTTGGCTATTGAAACTCAGCAAAATCTAGATGCTTCTCCTGTCACAAAATGGACGCTGAATGAGGGAATCCTGTGTTCTGGTGCATAAACCTTCCAACGGAAATCATTTTGGACCTACATATGGAACAGCCCCCATTGTCTTATTTTGATATGAATGTTATCCTGCAATCACTACATGAGCACCAGAGACAATGGTGAGCAATGCATCTGTCGATCCAACAGGATTTTGACTGTGATAGGCCAGTCTCACCAGTGAACTTTTTTGACACAAAATTCGAATGACTTGGCTCATTGTTAATTTTCGAGCCTCCTAAGGAATAATTTCAAACATTACTGATTGCCTCAGACAAGCAACTAATTGCTGGTCCATTAACTGTGTGAACTAATAACAACAAACCTCATGCATTATTTGGTTTCTTCAAGGACAGCACGTATTGCTACATGTGCAACCAATGACATCTAGATGTTCTCCGAAGAGTGACTCACATCCAACCTACGTCCCACAGAGATTTGACCTGAACTGGTGAACAGTAGAGCAGTTTGCAAACAGACTCTTTACAATTTTTGCTTTTTCTTGTTCATGCTGCATACTTTTAATACGGTCTATTTCTATCATCTCTTGTATGTTTAATCGCCAACATGCATCACTCTTTAGGACGCAATTTAGATAAGCTGCATTTTACATATAATCATGAAATGCTTCGAACAATACAAGTATTCATGATTCGAGTCACTCATTTCATGTCATCTTTTATGTACTCATTTATATATAGGATAAATTAACTGCTCCTATTTTATGTTGTGACAAAATGTATACATTGTGTTTTGACATTTATCCTATTTTTAGGTGTTTTATATTGACGATCATGGGTTTCTCCATACATTAGCTAAATCTCTATATGTTAAATATGACAATATGATGTCACATTCAAATGTACAGGCCAGGGATGACATAAAACCCCTAATGTCTAACTCCATTTTAAGTAGGCCCAGGCTCCATCTTAGGTAATGGGAGTTGCAAGTATCTCAATTTTAGGTCATGAGAGTCACCATTGTTCTCAATTTGTTCAGAATAATTGTCATGCTTCTATTGAAGCAAAAGTAATTTGACCTTTTTATTCCAAGAACTGTGAAAGCATCAAGTCATTCAGATAATGTCATGGAAATAACACCTGACGCAACATCAGTCTAGGACTAGTGTCTAGTTATTACAACAGCAAGGTCAATTAAGAACAAATACAGGCACACAGCCAAAATAGTATAGTCTGAGTTGATGTCCATTTTCCTTATACGCTCATAAGGATATGTCTGGGACGAACACCCTGATGCACCTAATCTATGTCAGACATTCCTAAACCTATGTCAGAAATTCCAATCTCTGATCGGATTTAATATATAAGGACTCCCTCATGACTGCTTGTCAAGAGAGGTCCTTTACACAGATTATCGCGTAAAATACTGCCGGAAATGGTCTTGATTGCTGCCAGTGCACCAAGAAGATGCTACATACACTTGATGAAGATCACGAGCTGAGGCCAGGAGAAAGGATGCTTCAACGTTGTATATTTTCCTTTTAAGGGAACATTGCTTCACATCTCACTGAAAACCACAGCATTTGCTGTCTATAAGGTACACAGTGTGTTCCTTCTCCCTTAGAAAGTCAAGATTGTAAGTTCTACATTCTATGCTCTCCTAGCGTAGTGCACAGAGGTACGTTTTAAGGTTTTATATAACATTTTAAATATGCTATAAATGTTCATTTGATTCTCATTCACAATGTGCCAATTTGCAGTTTTTTTATATTCTTTGTGGTAGTCATTTATGTGCTAAAAAACAGGGTTGCCCTGATGCAATGAATGCTTTTAGTAAAAGTGCCCATTCTTCTTAGCACCATTTGAGAGTGTAATCCTGAGAAGAGCAAAATAGGTTTGTTTCCAGTATCATGGTGCCCCAGATCTCGGTTTAGGGAATGAATCCAGTTCAACAATGTATTGGGTAGGGTTCTGCGGGGCTACAATGATCTGTATTTAGGATTCGGAGCTGGTGCATTGAACCTAGTTCACCTGTGTCACCTTGTAAAAATACGGCAGGGCTGTAGCTTACGCAACACCTTAGGGATAAAGTCAATCATACTTAACATGTAAAACCTATTTATAAGTATGAGCACACCTGCTATTTCCAACTTGAACTGCTCTGTCATACTCATTTTGACTCATTCGTGTCACGCACATTTCCTTTTTTCTCTTTCCAAAATGTAATACTAGGATCTGTAAATTCTTGATCACCATCTCTTCTCTGAAATTAGATTTCATTTCTTCAATTACTCTCAATCTTTCCTATGATCTCTTTCTGTTATATTCTTTAATAAATTCATACACAACTTCACTCAACTTACATACACTCTTTGCATTATTATTCACTTTAGTGTTAGTTCTAAAAATGATATAGCTTCTCTAAAAAGATTAGCTACTCCAAAATGTTCAAGCATGGGTAATTTATCAATAGAAAAATCATAATCTATAATTGTTTCTCCTAAAAAATCCTGATGACTTATAATATATCACAGAACAAGACAAACCAGGTAAAAGAGGTAACTAAACATAAATTTACACCTTCAGAAGCAGATATAGGTAAGTACATACAAACAGAATTAGACAAATTTAATATTGCCCCATAATTATTTAGTAAGTTAATATAAAATGTTTCTCCAAACCCTTTATTATAACTTTCTATTTCATCTAACCTATACCTCTCAGTGTTACTAACATATATTGAACTATTACTGTCACTTGGAGCATATCCAGCAGGGAAATATAAATGTAAAAGGAAACCAGCTAGTGTTACCAAAATGGAAATCATAAACATTATTTGGAAAGCCAAGCAAATTCTTTCTCTAATTAAAGTTAACTGCTTTCATACAAAAATACAGTTTCTCAATGAATCTTCTGTCTCAAAAGGCAAGATACAAACGGGCACATGCATCAACGTTGTAAATTGTGATTCCTTATTTGCGAAAATGAAGGAATCGCAAATAAATAATCACAATTTCCAATGCATCAATTATTTCGCTATTTTTTTGCGATTCGGTAAAATTCGCATTTTTTACTGATTCGCAAGAAATATGCGAATTCTTATTTGTGAATTCGCATTTTGCGAATTCGCAAAATGTGAAAACGTACACATGATGAATCTCATTGAGTTAACAGCCTGGAAGCCAGTACAGTAATTAGTCACAGCTGCTCCCGGGTTTGATGTAGAGGTTTGGCAGTTGGCTTTTGGAGCTTTCCCTGGAGTTGCTGCTGCAGTCTGTGTTTGTGAAATCTGTGGAGAAATGGCAAATGAAAATCCTGTTGAAGAGAGGCCAGCCAGGAAAAGGAAAAGTAAATTTTCAGACCAAGAGTTGGAAGTTCTCATTGAGGAGGTGACTGAGAGAGAGGAACAACTTTTTGGGAAGCAATCTCTGAAGGTTCCAGAAGCTGTTAAAAGAAATCTATGGCTTGCTATCCAAGCAAAGGTTAATGCAGTTGGTGTAGCACATCGTGATATTAATAATTTACAAAAAAGATGGTATGACCTGCGCAGTCGTGCAAAAGAGAGGTTAGCAACCAGGATTAAAACAGCAAAAAGAACTGGTGGTGGCCCTCCCGGGATAGACCCAACACCCCCCTGGAAGACATGGTGGAAGGCACACTGTTGACTGAGGCTGTAGTTGGATTGATAGACATTGATACTTCAGAGCTTCCTACCCCTTCTGAAGGTAAGTGTACTGTTAATGTTCTTTGTTTTTTGAAGTGAGCAATGAGAGTAAAAGAGGGTTGTCTAAGTAGTTGTACTTGCTGAAATGTTTCTTCAGTATTGTAGTACTTCTTTTTCGTTTTCATATCAAGATATTAACAGTTGAAAGTCTGAAATAAGTGCATCATGGGAGATGTAGTTTTGTTTATAACTAAATATTATTTAACAATACAAACCACTTGAATTCATTTACATTTAAAAATGAGACAGAAGTAGACAGGGAACACGTTATTTTAATGTAACTCAACCTTTACTCAACCTGACATCCCTATAGCGAGATCAACTCGCTGGGCACACCCTTTTTCAAAGCGTCGATCCACTGAGGCGCTGGGAACACTGAAAGACAGCTTTGGCAGCCATCTTTGATTGGGCAGGCTCGCCGGAGAGCTTGACGCCCCTCCCGCCCTCCCAGGGTATTTAAGAGTGCATTATTCGGCTCCGCGGGGTATAACTTGCTGTTTCCCTCTGAGGCGGAAGCCGGAGGACCTTGTGCTCTCTTGCACCTTTAATATTGAAAAACGAGTGATTTTGCCAATTGTTTTTAAAACTGTATAAATATTTTAATTGGAGCGTTTTTAACCTCCCTGACATCCCTATAGCGAGATCAACTCGCTGGGCACACCCTTTTTCAAAGCGCCGATCCACTGAGGCGCTGGGAACACTGAAAGACAGCTTTGGCAGCCATCTTTGATTGGGCAGGCTCGCCGGAGAGCTCGACGCCCCTCCCACCCTCCTCCCGCCCAGCCCGAAGTATGTATAAAAATCACAGTATCACCCGTCCGCGCAGCGGGCGGGCGCAGCGGGCGCGCCGGCGGCGCGCCGGAGGCGCGCCAGAGGCAAGCCCGTCTGCGCCCGTCCGCGCCGGACACGCGCCTAGCGCCATACCCCCTGTGTCATGCCATATCGAAAGAATTACATACACCGCTGATGAAATCCGCAAGCTGAATCCCGGACCACTGCCGATTTGCAGTCTATATACTCCAGAGAATCTTGAAGATCAAGCCACCATCAGCTGTAGGAGCTGCAAAACTACTATTCCCCTCATTAACAACAAAGTTAAACACCTAATCGACGCTACTACCACGCATCCCACGATATTCATCGCCCTTATTAATGCTCGCTCCCTGGCTAAGCATAGGCAGGATATTGCTGATTTAATTATAGATCACGCAATAGACATCCTTTTTATAACCGAAACCTGGATGGATGATACATCCGAGCCCGACCTTCAGGTAGCTGTACCGGAAGGTTATAAGGTGCATAGGCAGGACAGACAGGGGAGAAAAAGAGGAGGTGGCCTGGCTATCATCACACGGGTCATCTTCCCAGTTAGACTCTCCCCGGTACCATCGTCGGCATGCGAGGCGCTGCACTTTGCCATTAAATTGAACGCGTCGCACAATGTTAAGGGAGTGCTTATCTATAGGCCACCAGGACCTCGCTCAGAATTTCTTTCCACTTTTTCCTCCTGGTTGGAACCCTTAGCCATTGAGGATTCCTTTATGGCATTAGGAGACTTAAATTTCCATCTGGACAAGACAGATGAGGCGGATACACTAACGTTACTAGGAGATTGTAACACACTGGGCTTAACCCAGTACATAAAAGCCCCAACACACGATGCAGGACATACCCTGGACGCTATTTTTTCTAACATCAGTGATCTGGAGGTATCTAAAATCCTGCCGCTCACATGGACAGATCACCATGCTATTTTCTGTCATTTACCGTTCAAACGACCCAAACCGGAAAAACAGGTCCATTATCAAAACAAATTCAGAGTATGGAAGGACATCGATGACGAAACCTTTAAGATGTCCCTGTCCAACACCTGTCCGAATATCCAGTCTGACCCCACCGAAGCAGTGGAGCAGTACCATAACTGGGTAGACAAGGCGGTAGACATGCACGCTCCTTTAAAAACTATATCAAAAAACAGAAAGGTGCCCTCAGCGCCGTGGTATTCAAAAACCCTTAGACTGCAAAAACAGATTTGTAGAAATAAGGAAAGAACCTGGCGTAAAACATATGATAACTTAAGCAAAGCTCAGTATAAAGATGAACTCATCATCTATAAAAAAATGATTCAGGAGGCAAAAAAGGACTACTTCGAGCAGCAAATTGAGCAATCAAAAAATTCGAGTCGACAACTGTTTGAAGTAGTTAAGACTCTGGCAGGGAAGGTGGTAGATCTGAATCCTCCACACACTCAGGAATTCTGCAATAATTTAGCAGATTACTTTTTCTCAAAAGTAAACGATATATATGCAGAATTCTCGGTCATTCCATCAAACACCAGCACTTATCCTAAATCATCAAAAAATAGTATGGACTGTTCGTTTTCCCAATTTAGGGATATGACGGAACAGGAAATAGGAGATATTATGAGACTGGTTAAAACAGGTTCAGCCTTAGATCCTTGCCCCCCTAAAATTTTTATTCCAGTAACTGATGTGGTGAGCAAAGTCATAACCCCCATCTGTAACGCAATGTTCCAATCGGGGATCTTTCCGGATAAGTTAAAGAACACTTTGCTGAAACCCTTATTGAAAAAGACTGGTCTTGATAAAACAATTCTCAAAAACTACAGACCCATTGCTAGCCTACCCTACTTGGCTAAAATTGTGGAAAGAGCAATGAATGTTCAACTAGCCGAATATATTGAGCAAAACAGTCTCCTGGACGAATCGCAATTTGGATTCCGGAAACTTCATGGGACGGAGACTGCCCTCATTAAGGCCGCCGATGATATCAGAGCCATTAGGGACCAAGGAGGGACAGCTATACTGGTCCTACTGGATCTCTCGGCGGCCTTCGACACGGTCAATCATACCGTTCTGATTGACCGTGTCGAGGAGATGGGCATTTGCTCAAAGGCCAAAGAGCTTCTGGCATCATTCCTGTCCAATAGAACACAGGCAGTAACTTTGGGCGCATTTCAATCCCCTCAGCTCGCCCTCCCATGTGGCGTCCCGCAAGGCTCATCCCTAAGTCCGACACTCTTTAACATCTATGTGTCGGACTTAGCAAGGGTGATTAAGAACCACCGGATGAGCCTTACCTCCTACGCCGACGACACCCAACTGGTGATCGCTATTAAGAACAACGGTGAGGAGGTTGCCGCCAGATTCCAAGAAGGCATGCTTGCCATCAAGGAATGGATGTCGGAAAACTGCCTGCGCCTCAACTCGGAGAAAACCGAGGTAGTGATCTTTGGAAATTTATCACCACAGTGGTCCACTCTTTGGTGGCCGACACCCCTCGGAGCCCCTCCAGAACCAGTAAAAAAGGTCAGGAACTTAGGCATTATATTTGACGACAATCTTAATTTTTCCAACCATGCCAACCAGGTTGCGTCGTCTGCTTTCTACAAGCTTAAGATAATTAAAAAAATCCTGCCCTATCTTCCGGAGAGTGCTAGGAAAACAGTGGTGAGCTCCTTAGTACTCTCTTCACTCGACTACTGTAATGGACTGTTTGTAAACGCCCAGGCAAGGGTGGTGGCCAAACTCCAGCTTATACAAAATGCGGCCGCAAGGCTACTAGCTGGCATTCCTAAGTTTCAGTCCACCAGGCATGCGATTAGAAATCTCCACTGGCTAACAGTGAGAAATCGCATCAGATTCAAGACCCTGTGTCTCACCTACAAAGCTCTCAAGGGTCTTGGACCAGCCTTTCTCAAACGAAAACTTCAATACTACTCACCAAAAAGATCCTTACGCTCCGAACATAGTCACCTACTGGTAGTGCCTCGCACCAGGACGGTGACATGGGGCGACAGAAGTTTTACCAATGCTGCAACCAAAATCTGGAACATGCTCCCAAAGGAAATAAAACTGGTGCCATCGTTATTTCAGTTTAGAAAACTGGTAAAAACTTGGTTATTTGACCAATAATCCGCTCAGAAACAATACGTTTGAAGGAAGATACCACCTTATTCTGGGATTTTCAGCAAAATTATAGCGCCAAGACACCCACGGGTATACGCCGCGCTTTATAAATTTTTAAAATAAATAAATAAATAAATTTATTTGAAACATTTTTCAAAAGTGCAAACTCTTAAATAACATCATGTTTGCACTTTTTCAACCATAGAAACACTCCAGGAAATAATTGAACGTGATTTGAGGGATTTAAACACCCAAGAAGGCCAAGAAACAGATGAGGGAAATGCACCAACCACATCAGCATCCCTTTCTCAAAAAGGTGAAAGACAGAGAGTGCGTCAACTGCTTCAAAGTCATTCTGAAGAGGAACACATTGGAAAGGTTTCTGAAAGGCAACCTCAACCTACTCCAACAGTCACTAACACAAGGCTGAGTAGGCGTAGGAGACTTCAGCAGTTTTATAGACGCCGTGCTCATGTATCAGATAGTGGCAGACTTGGAGAGGGCACCAGCACCGGCAGTCTTGTGGAAGACAAAATCCTCAAGGTGCAGCGCCTGCAAGGCAAAGACATTAGAATTATGAAAGGTAAACTTGAACATATTAGCAAACAAATTGGTGCCATGCACAACAGTATGAGCAGAATGATAAATGTAATTAAGACAGGCCATGAAACATCATCAGAGAAGCTGGACCGCATTGCCACTTCCTTAGTGACCATGTGCACACTGATACAAAACCAGCAAAATGAAAGTGGAAAAAGGCACCTGCGACTAATGACCTGCATGCAGAGTCATAACAGGCAAATGTCTCGCCTTTCCAATTGTACAGCTCAGCTCTGTAAGCAGACTCTTTCCATGCCGTTGGATATGAAGATAATATTTGCAGAGATTGTAAAGGGAATGGGGACTCACCATGAATCAAATGATAAATCACATAGCAATGCAGCTCCTGATAACCAGCCACCAATGGAGGATAGTAGAGCAGGAAGTACTGTGAGGGGCATACTTGAGCATTGCTTAACTGGGACACGCCGTAGCAATAGAAAACAGAATGATGACAGCAACATGCCCATGGGCAATTGCAAAAATGCAGTGAAGGCATTAGGTGTGCGTGGACGTAAGAAATAACATCATTTCTGTCAAGCCACTTGTTTGTGAGGAAAATGCCCAAATCATATATGGAGTAATGTTTTTCAGTATTAAAATGCAGGATGAAACATTTCTAAATTCATGGTGTAACATTCACTTTACATACAGTAAATGCATTTTTTTTTTACTTTAAATAAAAAAATAATTTACAGTTAATCCAAACATTGTCTTGTGTGCTTCCTACCTCTTTCATAAGTAATGTTGTGTTATCTCTGCCCTTCTCCTTCTTCCCTCTGCTGCTTCTGGTCCACGTAGTCTTGCTTGGGGTTGTGGAGGCTGATTGTCATTATGAGGTAATACATCTTCTTCATCCAGTTCTATGCCTCTCTCGGTTGCTCAGTTGTGCAGCATTGCACATGCAGGTACTATTTTGCAACAAATCTCTGGACGATATTGCAAGGCTCCACCAGTCTTATGCAGTATGCGAAAACGAGATTTCATCACACCAAAGGTTCTCTCAATCACATTGCGGGTTGTTATGTGAGCCTGGTTATACGGTTGCTCTTTCCTGGTAGTTGGATTGAGGTATGGAGTTAAAATGTAAGACCTCACTGCATAGGCACTATCACCTTTAAAAATTGAGAAAGAGGGGGGAGGAGCCAGGACGGCGGCCAAGATGGCCGCACGGACGCCCAGCTCCGCCGCTCGCCCTCGTCTCCCATGACATCCTGCCCGCGATCCTGCACCCCAGCCGCAGCCCCGGGCAGAGGAGCAGCGGTGAAGCCCGACCGTGTGACTCCGGTCCATGCACCGCCCCGGATGGCTGTGAATCGTCATCCTGAAGTCTCCGGCCTTCAGACCGGATGAGCCGGGACCTCGGGTTGCGTCACAACCGTCCCACAAGTGATAAACAACGGCCCCGATCGGCCGTGATGATCCGGTGCCGCGAATGTGATACTGAAACCACCTTTGTCACAGGCATCGAGTGCATTGCGGCGCCGGACCTTCAAGCTGTTCAACATAGAATCTTTGGCTGATATCTGTGACTTTGGGAAAGTTACGCTGTGAGGCAGAATCGATTGCCCGGACCAAATTTCAACTGAAATGCGGTAAGAGGTGCGTGCCGCTGTACTTGAACGAGGGCTTGTGTGTGACTCTCCGCAACTCCTCTACGAACTGCACGTTATTTGTTTGAGCCGGACCGCTGCTGTGGCGGCTCCTTCTTTGTTCCTTGAGACCCGAGGTCCCGATAAACTGCATGGGGAAAATGGCGCTCACGGTGAGAGATGTTTGGCTGGCCATCAATGACTTGCACATTGCCCTGAAAGGTCTATGGACAGATGTACGCCCCACGCAGCTGGTAACTTCTCCTGCTATGGCACATTTGGTCGCAGATGCACGCAGCAGGGAGTGTATGTCCGACCTGTCCCCGGCTGCTGCAGCAGTAGTCTCCCAGGAGTGTGTGACGCTGGATGTTGGGACTGGGGAACACAATATCCGGAGCGGTGCATCTGTTACCCTCTTTGATCTCCTACCAGCTCCTCTGTTTGCCGACCATGGGCGCCCTGCATTACCGTTGAAAGTTGGTCTGCCCTGGAGATATGCTCCTTTGTTGCTGCTGTGGTCTTTGTCATGGAATTGTTTGGCCCCATCTGATACTGCTGGTTTACTGCGACTCTTTGCGCACGAATTGGGAGAAATGCTGACCTTTTCCCGTACTGGTCAGGGCTGACTGCTGCCTGTGTATGACATTTCCTATGTGAACTCGGTGCCGAAACGGAACATTGTTTGAACTGGAGACTTTGGACGGCTGGGATGACCGTACACTAATGCCCATGCTCCTACTTAGTGGATTTCCGCTTTTTGGGGGTGGGGGAGGTTGAGGGTGAGCCTGGGGCTGGAGCTAAGGCCCTCCTCCGTTATTTCCCGCTTTTGGGGTTTCTTGGGGCGGCAGGCATGCCTATGTGGGGGGGGGGGCGTGGCCTTCCGCTGGTATGCAGGGTGGGGGGTTGGGGGATGGGATGTGTTTTGTGTTCCTTCTTTGTTTCTATGGCCCTCTTTTCTCTTTCTTCCCTTTACTCTGTTTCTTTTCTTTTCCTATATACCCTTTTACTTCATTTGGGATCGGGGTCCGGTGTTATTGGGGAGTCTACTGTAATGTGTCTACATGTGACTTAGCTGTTGCTCTTAGTCTCTTGCTTGTGGGACGCTGTGCTTCGGTGGGTGTTTCCTTTTTATCATGCTTCCCACTACGTACTCCTTTAATGATGACTACTCTCCTGTTCTGGGATTTGCTCCAAGTTTATTCTTTTGTTTTCGTAAAATTGCACGCCAAAATATCCTCGAATCCTATTATAAAAGGAAATCCTCCCAACTCCTGGTACAATGTGGACATATCCATTTATTAATCCTTACTATAAGCCTACGCTGACCACTGTAGCAATGTTTTCCCTCGCTGCGCGAGGCTTGATATCCTTTTATGCTGTTGTCGATGTTTACTGGTCTGTGCCTGCATTCTCCTGTACTGGTATATTTGAGGTTTTCCAATAAAAATGTTCCCAAAAAAATAAAATAAAATTGAGAAAGACAGTTAACAAGCAAGGAAGACATGTGTCTAGATAAAGAAAGAGTGTGTTTCAATTTGTAAAATTATATTTACCAAGCAAGTATAAGTATCCATCTCCAAATTGACCTGCAAGCAGTCGAGCATGGATGGCACTGTGTCTAAAAATGTAGGAGTCATGGGCACTTCCAGGGTAACTTGCAACTATGTCTGTGATAATAGTTTTAGAATTACAAATGGCTTGAATGTTGAGAGAATGGAAGCATTTCCTGTTGCGGAAAATATACTCATTTTCAGAGGGTGGGCAAATGGGAACATGTGTGCCATCTACACAGCTAATGACATGTGGGAAATGAGCCATGTTATAGAAATCTAACTTGGTTTTCACCAAATCCTGCTGTGAACTAGGAAATTTTATGTGATGCCTTATTCTTTGCAACATGGCATTTAGGAAGGCATTAAAAAATCTGGAAAGTGAACTCTGGGAGACACCACCAGCAATGGCTATTACACCCTGAAATGACCCAGAAGCAAGGAGGTGCAGTGAACACAATACCTGAACATGGGTTGGTATAGCTTGTGTCCTGCGTGTTTGCCTCTGTAAGATTGGGTCCAATTCTTGAATTAAATCTAAAATTAAATGTGCATTGAGCCTATACCTATCATAGATCTCTGCTTCAGTCTGCCCTGTAAGGTTATGCGCACTCGGAAGATTCTCTCTTGTATCAGCCTTCTCCTCCATCCTGCAGCTACTCTCAACCTCTGCCTGCGAGCCAAAAAGAAAAGTGCTGCCATTCTGAAAGGCACTGTAATGGTCTCTGAGGTCCTTATATGCAGTCCTGATGATTGACAGCTGTTGTGAATAAAGTTTGAAAAATTACCACCAGGTTTCACTTCTTCTAATTTTAAGAATTCCAATTTGCGATTTCTTAAAAAATCGCAAATTGCGATTTTTCATGCATAGCATTTTTTCGCAAAAAAATGCATATCGCAACTTTAGCGATTTATTTTGGAAATCGCAACTACATTTGCGATTCCTAAAATTGCGAATAAACACTTTAAACTTGATGCATCCCAAACACATGAATTGCATTCGCAAACGGCCGAATTATGCGATTCGCACCGATTGCGAATGCAATTTTCTTTGATGCATGTGGACATAAATTCCTAAAAATTCTGATAGTCAAAAAATCATGTTAGCCTTTAGTATTTCTTCAATTCTGTAAGTATAAAATATTAAAACATTCAAGAGACAGTTACAGCGGATATATAGAGAAAACAAAAAATACATTACTATTTTTTTAATTTGGCCCGATTTTAGACGATAAATAAGGGGGCAAACTTCTGAAATCCTAAATGTGAGTAGATCGTAGACAACAAAAGCAAACATTCTAATGTGGGCAGTTATGGGAATGCCAGCAATTAAAAAGGAGAGTCTCATTACAAGCAGAAATTGAAATCCAAGTTTCAGAAGTCAAAATCTAAAATTAATTCAAAGTTCGGAGTTCATTCCTTCAGCAGGAAAGTATTTAGCATCAGTCATTTAATTTCTCAGTTCATGTGCCACTTCATGGAGGTTCTTCTAGCAAAAATGGGAAATCTTTCGAGTCAATGTCTATTTCGTCAGGCATAATGTTTGTCAAATATGCCCAATGAGGAGCGGTATATTTCTTCTTTGGCACTCCATCTCTTGATGATCTTTGAATACAGCTTTACCAGTTTCTGTCTCAATCAGTTCTGTTATTGCCTTAGCTGGACTTGCATCATTTTCTTTCCAACTGCAACATTCTGCTTCTTTGTCTCACATTTCCAGGCCACTCAGCTTGGCTCAAGCTAGCAGCTTTTTGGACTTGGCCATCTCTGCAGGTTTACCCACAAATATTTTGCCTTCTTCTCTGCCTTTACATTTTTTTTTTAATTAGCTTCTGTCGGCATTGGGTCTCTGTGCACTTTACCAGTGCTGAATTGCCTGTGCTATCCCCTTAATACATGGTAAAATTGGTTTACAAACAATTGGCACATTTAATTTATTTATAGGTCCCTAGTAAAACTATACTAGATATTAACAGGGCCTGTAAAATAAATGCTACTAGTTGGCCTGCAGCATTTATTGTGCCACCCACTTAAGTAGACCTTTAGAACATGTCTTAGGCCTTCCATTGCAGCCTATAGTTCAGTTTTAAACTGCCAATTCACCCCTATGGTAGGCCCAGGGTGTTTTGTATGTAAAAGATAGGGCATGTGGGTTTAAGATTTACATGTCCTGGTATTGAAAAACTCCCAAAATTAATTGTTTGCTACTGTGAGGCCTACCTCTCCTATTGTATAACATTGGGGTACTCTATCACATTTAGTAAGTACTAACTCTTGATTAGGATCAGGTAGAAATTTCACATTTGGACTCAAATGAATTGCAATTCAAAATAATCTTTAAAGATAAAGTCAGATTTTAGATTAGAATTTTGAAAATGTCACTTTAAGGTTACCTGTCCAAAACCTTCGGAGGCCTTTCAAGGAGTTTCGAGCTGCCTAGGCCTGGTAATTGCGCCCCGTCAGGAATGTGTATTGGGCCCAGACAATAAACAGTTGGATATGGGGGTGGCTGGGAGAGGGCCATTTTGCCAGGATGGGAAAGGTTGAGCAGCCCCCCTTTACACTTCAATGGGCTACCTCCAGCACATCCACAAAGGAACTTGATACCAGCCTATTGTCCCCCTAGACCATTTGGAGCCTGGGCAACGGATGGAAGGAAATTGTCAGAACCAGGTGGGGGATAGCCCAGAGGTTTCACCCACTTCAATGGCTGGCACTAGGTATAAATAGTGGACACTTAGACCAACTTTTGGGTACAATTCTGGACCTTAGGAAATTACAGAAGGATGGGTGCCTTGTCCCCCGGAGGACTGCCCTGCAGCTTAAGGCTTGCCTTGTTCTGCAGACTACTGCTTGGTGCTTGCGGCCTGTACGGTTCTTCTGAGGACTGCCCTGCTGATGCCAGAGAACTACCCTGCTGCTTCAGGCTAGGACTCCCCTTCTGCTTTAGGCCTGCCCTGGTCTCTGAGACAAAAGACTGGAATTACTCTCTTAATCCCAGGCTAACCTAAATGACTCCAAGGGTGAGCTGGCTGACCTACAGTTTAGAGATACAGGATACAACAAGGAACAGAGGCCGCTCTGCAACTGCCCAGCTGACCTGCTGCAAATGGCCCTGCCCGTACCTGCAATTGGATCTGCCTGGACCTGTGTGAGCCTTGCTGTTCTCTGCTGGAGTGAGTTCCTAATCCCAAAGAGGTGCCTCCCCAGGTCCTGGACCCTTGGCTTGCATCAGCTGAGCCTCTCTATGAAATCCTGATGTTTTTGACTTTGTATGCTGGACTTTGACCAGAGTCCCAAAGTTAGTGCTTTCTGAATTTTGGTACTATTTTAACTTAAACTTTTAAAATTGCATATTTTCTGTTTAACTGATTGGAGTTTTGTTTAGTTTTGGTCACGTTTTATTTATTATATATCTCTTGTCAGGGGTTTTTCATTTATTACTGTTTGTGTGCTGTTTAAAACTTTACACATTTCCTCTAATTTGAGCCTTACTGCTTTTGTGCCAGGCTACTAGAGGGTTTAGCACAGATTAATGTTGTGACTTTTGTGGTTTACCCCGACAAGCACTGTGGTTGTAACTTGAGAAGGGTTTTCACGCCCTCAATCAAAAAACATTTTCTTAAGTTGCTTCTGCTTGATCTGCCTGATTTCCTTCTGCTTCTTTATTTGAACTGTTTTCAACTAGTGGATTCTTGTTTGTTCTCTGCTATGCTATACTAATTTGTATCCACACATGAAACAAGCATTTTCAATGCAATAGGTCTCGCATTAGGAAAGTTTGAGCTATTGGTATTGAAAAATAACAATTTTTTAATTAATGTGTTGGTTTTGAAAATAGCGAAATTAATAGCTTTGTCATTGACAATGCCAAAAGTTTTAACTTTCGCAAATGTGACACCTAAAGCATTTGTACTGCAATATTTGTTGTATTTATGTGACTTAGATGTTTTGATATTACAAATAACAATGGCTTTTAATTTTTTTAAATAATTAATACTTAAATGAAAGTTATTGTAATTTATAATGGCAATAGCTTAAACTTTTGTAAATGACTTTTGTGAAGATTATGTTCAGTGTATTTTATTGTGACGAAACACCAAGAACAGAAGTGAAATATTAACATCTTTTTGTGACATTTGTAGTAAAGCTCGAAACATTGAGAGAACATATTTGAACTGGTTGTTGTTGAATGGTTGCACAGATTGATGTTGTGGTGGCGACGAGTGATGCTGTGGCGTTCAGTGATGCTGTGGTAGCGCATAGTGATGTTGTGGTGGTGCAGAGTGATGCTGTGGTGATGCGATAGAGTGAGGGCGATAGATAGATAGAGGGAGGGAGGGCGATAGAGGGAGGGCGATAGATAGAGGGAGGGCGATAGATAGAGGGAGGGCAATAGATAGAGGGAGGGCAATAGATAGAGGGAGGGCGATAGATAGAGTGAGGGCAATAGAGTGAGGGCGATAGAGTGAGGGCGATAGAGTGAGGGCGATAGAGTGAGGGCGATAGAGTGAGGGCGATAGAGTGTGGGCGATAGAGTGTGGGCGATAGAGTGTGGGCGATAGAGTGTGGGCGATAGAGTGTGGGCGATAGAGTGTGGGCGATAGAGTGAGGGCGATAGAGTGAGGGCGATAGAGTATGCGCGATGGACAGATAGAGTGAGGGCGATGGACAGATAGAGTGAGGGCAATGGACAGATAGAGTGAGGGCGAGGGACAGATAGAGTGAGGGCGATGGACAGATAGATAGATGGTTGTGTGTGTGGTTGTGTGTGTTGTGGTTGTGTGTGTGTGGGGTCGTGTGTGTTGTGTTTGGGGTTGTGTGTGTGGTTGTGTGTTGTTTGGGGTTGTGTGTGTTGTTGTGAGGTTGTTTGTGTGGTTGCGTGTGTGTGTGTGGTTGTGTGTGTGGGGGATTGTGCGTGCCTGGGGGGTTGTGTGTGTGAATGGGTTGTGTGTGTGTGGGGGGATTGTGTGTGTGTGCGGGGATTGTGTGTGTGTGGGGGGTTGTGTGTGTGGAGGTGTGGGTTGTGTGTGTGGGGTGGGGGGGTGTCTGTGTGGGGTTGTGTGTGTGTGTGGGGGCAGTTGTGTGTGGGTTTGTGTGTGTGTGGGGGCGGTTGTGTGTGGGGTTGTGTGTGTGTGGGGTTGAATTATCATTTAACTTGCAACCGGGCAGCTTCTGTTCACAAGCTTGAAAGCAGCAGTTACATAAATCGGGAGCTGCAGCAGCAACATGCACTGGCTCACCAGTGCATGTTGCAAATGAAATGAAGCATAATGTGTTTGGATTGCATTACAAAGAAAGGCAATAACAAGGGGGTAGTAAGAGGGGGATGGGAGGGGGAAGAAATGGAGAGAGCTCCGACACGGAGAGCCAGAAGATGATTAATTTGAAATAAGGCTTTGATTAGAGAACGGGCGCTGAGCCAGGTGGAGCGGACGTGGGTGGGAGCACAGAAGGAAAGTACTAGAATTTGTGAGAACGAGATGAAAAGTGAACGGCAGAGCAGGAAGGTGCGACTCGAGTGCGGGATGAGACACAGCAGTAGCCCAACTGGGGGAAGCATTTATTAAAAATAAAACAAATAAAAAAGGAATGAATACTGTGGTTGGGGCGGGGGTGGGAAAGACAAGAACTGCAACAGACGGAGATGTGTTTTTATCTACTGTTAGGGAGTGTTGTCATCTGTCTCGCTCTCGCTCCTCCTGTCTGTTTGTCTACCTCTTTCTGTCTGTCTGTCTACCCGCCTCTCACTGCGCTTCGAAGTGCCTGCCACTCAGGGCCACGCGCACCTCTCTTTTTGGCAAATAACGCTTGTGTGGCAGCCTTTGAAGTCTGATGCAGAGGCACAGACAAATGGTGGTGTGTGATGTGGCTGGCGATGATGTGCACGCACCTGGCTCAAATGAACTGTACGCGATCCGCAGCTAGGTAGACTTTTCGGACCGCTTACTATAATCTCGCCTATCAATCCCTATTGGACAGAATAAGCGAGACCTAATAAATTAGAGTTTAGATGGAGAACTGGAGGTCCATGTTTTAAAGGGGTCATTATGTTGTCACGGAACACCATAGTGTGGACATTTTCCCAGTCACCAAAATTGTTCTTGCAAAGAGTGAGCAATTGTGAGCGTGAAAAGGAAAGAAGCCAATATTTTTCACTCCTTTTTAAAGAATTATTTTTGAACTCGACCCAAAAGTGAAAAGGGGATTTGAAATAATGTGCTAATAATTAGCTGGTCAGTAGCCATAATAGTCCAAAGTAATGGATAGAAAAGGGATTGGTCTATTGTGACCATCTGTGAGTGATGGTAGAATGGGCTGGTTCTTCAATACTGACTTGTGGATATAAGTGCTAAACAACGAGAAATGAAAACATAAGATGATGTAAGGAGATGTACAGGAGGGGAATAAGCAAGTTCTAGAATGAAATTTACTAACCAGCAGGGATGCAAATGTAGTTATCATAATGTATAGTGGATGTAGTAACATCCAGTCAGTCCTTAGTATGCTGAAGAGTAGGAGATGACCTGCTGCACAAAAAAGGGTATGGGGAAAAATATGAATCCTGGTGATCAAGTACTTAATTATAGAACTGGATAAATTAATAAAAATGAGTGATTCCCTCCAAAACATGGACATAGACATGCCCATTAGCTGGAATGATGATGGCATCGCCGGCACATGGTTCCAAGGGTGCAACAGATGGTCTAGAGTTACAGTAAGAAGGTATGTTGAAAAATTATTTTGCATAATCCTGGCAGTAGGACCAAGGTCAAAAGAGATGTGAGTAATGGTATGAATAAAAATAACAAGCCATAAGTTGTGGTTAGACATGCATTGCAACACTCACTGCTAGGCCAATCTGTGTGAGTGTGTGGAAGTGTTGAAACACGAAGGCAGTGGCCGCTCATTAACTCAAATGCTAACCTGATTGTTGCGAAGTGTGTGTTGGCCATTTGCAGACATAGATCTCAGATTAGTGAGTGAGAATTTGTACCGTGTTAGCAATAGGAAGACGATATAAACAATGGCATTACGCTTAAGAAGAACCTGCCATAGCTAAATTAATGTGAGCAGAAAAATAAATTAATTGCATAATTTCCAAAAAGCATAGAAACCGGTTATGGCAAAATAGAAGATTGAAGTTGTAGTTCAGAAAACACTGATGTCATGCGAAAGACTGGGCATAACCCTTCAAGTAAGAAAGTGTATATATTTGCTAAACTTTTTAAACACTCTCGATTAAGATGTTTCCATAACTGGTCTCAGAGGTATAACAAAGCAGTGTATTAAATGTTGTAGAATAATAGAAATGTCTCTGTGCAGTCCAGCCCGTAAGAAGAACCAGAGCTCGCGCCACCGGCCTGCGACCAGGAAGTCAGGCAGGCCGGGCGGGACAACCGGAAACAGGAAGTAGGAGGGCGGGAGCCTACCCCGCCTCCCACGGAAGAGTCGCGGCCGTTTTGAGCACCGGAGCAGGCAGGAGCCTACCCTGCGCCCCGGTGCCAAAGGAGGGAGGAAGAGTCCTGCTGCCGGGCCCTGCAGCTGCCGATGAGAGGAGAGCCGCCGCACCAAGGAAGCCGGTGAGTGGGGCTTCGCCTTGTTGCTGGGCTGCGAGGGCGGGGGGAGCCATGTGTGTGTGTGCACGCGCGTGCGGCGGGGGAGGGGGGGCTGTGTATGTGTGTGAGCGTGTGTGTGCGAGGGAATGTGTGTGCGCGAGGGAATGTGTGTGCGCATGCTTGACTGTGTGTGAATGAGAGAGAATGCGAGGCAGGGGATAGCACGGCGACGTGCGCGCCCTCGAGGAGGAATCTGAGACAGCGAAGCTCGTGCTTGAACGCTGTCTCACATTCCTCCAGACACGCCAGCAAAAGATGTCTTCGCAGAAAAAGCAGGCTTCGCCTGCTTTTTAGGTCTGCTCGACCTAAAAAGGGCAACCCAATAGACATTTGGAGGCTTGGGTAATATATACGTTCAGGTAAAGATGCCCTCAAAGGATTCTTTTTAAGTTCTAAACTATCTATACTTTCAAAACATACATGGAGTTAAACCCAAATAGTGGTTTATTTACAACCAATGTCTAAATCAATTCATGAACTGTAGAGTGAATCAAACGCATGAAAGCAACAACATTCTACGGAAATACACAATTGGACCCAGGTGTATACTTAAGCCAGTTCCAATTTATATAACACTGTATAGTAAAAACGGGCACAGATTACAAACGACATAGGAGCAAAAGTGACTGAAATGCACATTCATTCATACATATCCCTTAGCATGACATACTTTTGCCTTGACCCATTTCATTAATATTTAGCTGGTGAACTAACTTTGATATTACAATGTATGATTCCTGACAGATTGCTAACATCAAAAATCGGGCTAAATGTCGACGTTTCCGTCTTTGGTGTGAAGACATCTATAGGACCATCCTCTGGACATGGGTTCAAGTGTGTTTCGATGACCCCAATATGAACAGAATAATCCCAAAAAATTGTAGATCAATAGAAGATCGTTTGATTCGCTGTACAATTGATTTAGACATTAGTTGTAAATAAGCCACTATTTAGGGCTTAACTCAATGCATTTTTTTAAAATTATAGACAGTTTAGAACTTGAAAAGAATCCCTTGAGGGCAACTTTACCTGAACATACTAATTTGTATAGCGCAGTAACAACCTAAGAGGGTATCCAGGCTCTTGGGCAAGTGTGTACGTTATGGTGCCCACGGTGCTTATACAAAGAGCCAGGTCTTCAGCTTCTTCCAGAACTCAGGAAGTGAGGAGGCGACTCTGATGTGTTGAGAGAGGTTGTCCATGTCTTGGGTGCGATGTAGGAAAATGATGAACCTCCAGTTTTGCTTTTGGGAATGCAGGAAATGTGTGCGAGTGAGAGTAAGGCAGAGTGTAGATGTTTGGTGAGTGGGTGAAAGTGCATGCAACTGTTCTGGCATTCTGGTCCTGTGTTGTGTAGGGGTTTGCATGTGTGCGTGAGAAGTTTGAATTGGCTTCACTTGTGAATTGGGTGTCAGTGAAGCTTCCTGAGGTGTGGTGTGATGTGGCTGCGGTATGGGAGGTCAAGTATGAGTCTTCCAATGTTGTTCTGGATGGTCTGGAGTCTATGTAGGAGTTGTTTGGAAATTCTAACATAGAGAGTGTTGCTGTAGTCAATCCTATTGGCGATGAGTGTTTGAGTGACAGTCTGTCTGGTGTTCTGAGGCAACCATTTGAAGATTTTTCACAGTATGCGTAAGATGAGGAAGCAGGAGGTCCACACTGCATTGACTTGAGCCATCATGTTGAGCTTGTTATCTAGGATGATCCCCAGATTTCTTGCGTGGTCTGTGGGTGTGGCTGTTGGTCCTAGCTCCGATGGCTACCAGGTGGAGTCCCTTGGGGAGGCCTTGTTGCTGAAGACCAGTGCTACTGTCTTGTCTGGCTTCCACTTAGAGTTTTTATAGTTTGATTTTCTTACTGTTGATTTAGGAACTCTTCAGCTATTCTCCTTCTTCAGCTTCTTCAGCTATTCTCCTTCTTCAGCTTCTTCAGCTATTTGCCCTCACTTCCTCCTCCTATTCTCCCTCCACCCCCAGATCCACATAGTGAAGTGGAGCTTGACTTATAGGGTCAATGCTTTATTTCACTGTCTCTTCATCAGCAGTGCACACTCTTTTCATGTGTGATGTGTGGATCCAATACAGCAAATAGGGACAAGATTCCACGTTTGTTACCAGTATGACTTTCTATACACCTGGCTTGCAGATTCGACTTTCTCACATGTTTCTTCACCAGTAGCCAGGCTCCAGATCCTTACAGGTGAAGTGGTGTGGCTCACTGGTTAGAGGCGGCAGACCCGAGAGCAGAGGACGGCCCGGGACCAGTGTTCGATTCCCGGCACGGCAGGGTCGTGGACCAGGGTCAGCGGACTCGATAATTCTCATCTCGGTGCCCACTCTAACCAGGGATCACACTCGGCAACTCTGGCATTAGCTTGCCTCATCTTCACTAACGGCCCCACCAGACCGCCGGGGATGCCTGGTCTCACCCTGGAGATACCCATCAAGGGACCATCTCTCAGGGAAGCCAGGAAGGGTTTCGCAGCGGTCAAAGCGCCTTGGGACCCTCCGGGTAAGTAGTGCGCTATATAAATGCCTATACACACACAGGAAGGTGTTTCAAACTTCACCTGGTTAGAGATAGAGCATCCCACACCTGCCACGTTTTTGCAGACAAAGGCATCATTAATATTCACAGGAGCAGCAGATGATGGAATATTAGAATTTCTTATGACTCTCCCAGTGAGTTTTTCATGTGCATTGAACTGAGTCTTCTTGCTCTGGATGCTTCTGACTCAAAGAAAGACTAAGGCAAGAGCGTCTGCCCATTTCAATGATGTTAAGGAACACACCTTGGCTAATTTTGCTTTCTGCATATCATTGGCGCTCTCCACAACTCTGAAGCTTCTGAGTGATAGTAACAATGGATGTTTT
Organism: Lissotriton vulgaris; assembly: GCF_964263255.1. Classification (NCBI taxonomy): domain Eukaryota; kingdom Metazoa; phylum Chordata; class Amphibia; order Caudata; family Salamandridae; genus Lissotriton; species Lissotriton vulgaris. The sequence continues at coordinate 1,870,318,316 of NC_141691.1, forward strand.
GCTCAATCTTCAGAGCGGTACATACAACTCTGACTTAGTGTAAACAAGTGTGCCCTAATGTATCTCTTTAGAAGTCAGCAAACCAAATCTTGGGATCAACTTCCTCAGCAATAATATCAGCACTATCAAGGAATCACTCCTCCTCAATGAATATGCTTCAATCTATTTTGAGACTAACCAATCGCCGAACTATACTTTAGGTTATTGCAAGGTAGCATCTCTACAAAATCAACATGCTGCAATGAGCAGGGACCTTCTGATTTTCCTACGTGCCTAATGACCACTCTAGTTCTTTTCCATACATTATTCTTCAAACATGTGATACGTCTCTGACACATATTTCCCACAGTGTTTCAAAAATATGGATTAAACTAGTACTTTCTAAATGTATCCATCATCCCATCACAACCAACATGTGTAGGCCCATGCATGGATTTTGTCATCTGCAGTAGCAGTCAATCTGGCAAAACAAACCTCTTATCTGCTGATTTCCACATATTGTTTTCATCTTGCTTACATCTTGATTATCCCACTTTTTCTTTTCCTTATTTAGTGCTTATTTATTTTATTTATTTATAAAGGCACTTGTAGAGCACGAACGAAGGCCCTTGGGCATCTCGGCGCTAAGGTTGCTTCCTTTTGCACATTCCGTAACTCATCCATAGTGAGAATTCCCTTGGAAAGAAAAGCATTTACAACTTCTGAATAATCTGCGTCTGAATTGTAATCTGGAATTGGTAATGTTGTAGACATAAGAGCACAGTATTCATCAGTCTCATTTTCATTCAAAAATGGATTTGCTAATTATAACACCAATACTTTTGGCACTAGATTAAAAATGTGTGGGTCATTCTTAATTAGGGTGCCAGCGGATATCATGAACTGCCCACTGTAATCACAATTGGCCAGCAAACATGGGCCACTTCAAAACCATATTACATATTTGTGTAGATTGCAACATTTAATTAATTGGCAATGCATTATGCTCATGTGATTGCAATCAATTCAGCTACTTGTGCTGAGGTTACATGAGACAAGTACAGTGCTTCCACAATGTATGTCAATGTGCAAACTGCATATGATGCTCAAAGGTTTCCATGATGGTCTCTCATACATGAGTCATCTACAAATCAAATCATATCAGCCAACCTGAGTGGTACATCTTGAAAGTCTGGTCTTGCCTTAATACATCATTTATTTAAAACATGAAGTAATGCTCATACTATCCCTAACTTTACTTTAATCACAACAAATTGGCACCAGTGTGGGCAGGATTTAGTTTGTTGCACTGTCTTATAAAAATGTATTCGGGAGCCAGGATTAATTGCTCAAATTTAGTTATACAGCTGCTTGTCAGATGATGAGTGTGTGTGTGTGTGTGTGTGTGTGTGTGTGTGCACAAGTTAGTAGTGTTTTAAACAAATACAATCAATGCTTCACTCACCAGTTGTTTGTCTTTGTGTGATGGTCATTGCTGTGGCAGCAGTGTTTTTCAGACACCAATGCAATGCTGCTGCCACTAAGTCTAGTGTTGAAGAAAAATATGCAAATGGCTTATCTTCCATCACCATGTTGTTGTGAGACAACAGAAAGTGGGCATTTCAAGGTGGGTGCAATACAAAAGAGAGTCTCAGCTATAGGAAGGCTTGAAAATTCCTCAGCCAGCCAATCATTTTTTCGTGTGCATGATTGGCACACTACCCTGCTTCCAAATTCAAAATCACAAATTTTTCTTTAATACATTTTAGAAGTTTATCTATATCTATAAATTCATCTTGTTCCTCAGAATCACCTTTATTCTCAAAGTTTTTTTTATCTGCTTTAATTTATGTTTTTTATTTTAGTGTCTTTTGTTTTGTTTTTGGCTGAGTCAGTAGCAATCACAGGAAACACGCCCACAATTTCGAACACATTCTCACACCGTTCCTTTTTCCATAACAGCAATCTCGCTTCCAACCAATTATTCATGGCCTTACTAACGTGACACTTTCCCATTTCCAGATGTCGTTTCTCATTTGGCACATAATCCCATTCATTCCATGGCTCAAACTGTAGGTCTCTGTTCTGTATAATAAAACACATTACGCGCCTCAACTACTCATGATTCTTTAAATCAAACATAGCATTCACAGGAAATTGCAGCTTCTTGTCACCCTTTGTAGCATTATACCAAACGTCACGTAAGAGACCCTTATGTAAACCATGATTTAACAGCATCTCATATGGAGTGCTTCCCACTGTAGGCAGAACTTCCCCACCATAAAACAATTTCTTATATTTTGCCACATGCTGGCTCAATCAAATTTTACAATACAGGTGATGGATAACAATACAATTTCAAAACAAAACCTTTGATACACAATCAAATCAAAACAAATACACTTTTGACTGAATATTGGGATACAGGAAGGGAATCAACTTCACCAGGGATAGGGATAAAGCAATTTGTGATACTACCTACATGCACTGTGAGCTAGGTTGCTCAACTGGCGATTGAACCCCAAACTGGAATCCGTGCATTCTATGCTTGAGCACAGAGCAAAATCCCACAATTCCTAATTAGTACTCATTCACAGCTGGACTATTATGGAATTTATCATTTGAAATGTATAAATAACTTGATGCCAAACCTTATTTGATAAACAACTTTATAACTAACTCAAGTTCTCCATAAATCTTCAACAAAATATGGTAGCATGATGCATTACAATAATGCGCACTACAACACAAATGGTCACAACTGGTTTCACATGAATATAACAAGGTGTAAACATGATCACCAATATAACATATCATACATCGCATGACATCTCACACAACTCCTTTTAATACTCACCAAATTCAATTCAATTCAAGAATCTTTATTCGGTGATTAAAAAACACCATAAAAGCACATATAAATACACATAGATAAAAAGTCATTAAACATTAATCAAGATCCTTATACAAAGTTAATACAAATAGAAATACCGACATACAGGGCCATAAATTTAAAATAGAAGATCCAAAGTCTTTCATTCCTCTCCCCTCGTCCTCCTTAATCGGACCGCAACCTTAATAAAATTCATAATACAGCACAGGGTAAGTGTATCAGAGGCTTTTTGCAAAAAGACTAATGCATCCCTGGCATGTTTCTGTTGGGCTTTTTTTAGAATGTTTACAAGAAATCTGCGCCTGGGCATAGAAAAATAGGGACAAAGCAAAACAAAGTGAAGGGAATCCTGCGGAGACCTGTTGTCGCAGCCGCAGGGTCCCTTCTGCTCAATTGACGTGGTGAAACCTGCTGGTGAAGCCAACATAAAAGGAAGTAAGTTCAGTCTAAAACGGCACATAAGAAATCTTTCCTGTGCATTATGCACGAGATACAAGTAGGGCTCCATACCCTCCACACTCTTCACCAGATTATGAACCCTCACAGACTTTTTAACTCCTTCTGCCTCAGCTCTGCATTGGATTTTCCGCTCTAGGAAAATTTCCCCTACTTGTTTCTTGTGCTGGGCTGAAATAGTTGTGGGGTTCGTGAAGAGGTTTCCAAAGCCTAAATCTTCAAGGGTAATTCTTACATATTTGAGCCAGGGGATGCGCATACAATAAGTCCTTCCTAAGCAGTCCAATAAAATTTCTCTGCTTAGATGCGCATCTGGATTAACCCATATTTTTAGCCAGGCCACAATTGGCCTAAGTTTTAACAGGTCATCCAAGTATGGCCTCCCTAGCTCCCTATGAGCTATGATTCCAGCGGTACTAGGTGGTGCCCTCAGGATAGATTTCAGATATTTGTTTTCTTCCTGTTGGATTCTAGTGGTGTTCACAAAGCCCCATACTTCTGCCCCATAGATTACTTTGGAGCATGATACGGAGCCATACAGGTTCATCACCTGTTCTGGACTCCATCTACCCAGCCTCCTGCCATATCCAGCTATTGCCCCATTAGAGGCAATCATTTTGCTACATCGTTCCGCCACCAAGGAGTTAAACTGCAGAGCACCGTCAAAGGTTACTCCAAGATAAGAGAACGTTTTGACCTCCTCTAAAGTATGGGTGCCTATTGTGTAAGTGAATTTAGAGGAAGGTTTTTTGCCGGCCAGGAGCACATATGATTTACCCAGGTTGACAGATAAATCCAGGGTACTCATGAACCTAACAAACCCGTCTATCAGGATTTGTAAGCTTCGGGGTGTGCGTGCAAGCAAGACCGCGTCGTCTGCATAAAGCAGAACGGGAATATGCCGCGGCCCGACCCTTGGGGTGTCTGCCTTTAGGCCCAAAAGAAACTGCTCCAGGTTGTTAATATAAAGGGAGAACAAAAAAGGGGCAAGAATGCAACCTTGTCTGACTCCGCTCTTACATGAAAAAGAGTCAGACAATCCTCCCTCCCTATTAAATCGAACCTTGGCCGTGGTGTCACTGTGCAATTCCCTTAATATGGTAATTAAACCACTCTCAATCCCCATGCTTGACATCATATCCCACAGCTTTCCTCTGTTGACGTGGTCGAATGCTGCTGCCAGGTCCATGAATCCCATATAAATGGGTTCATCACTGGCCAGAGTATATTTGACAGTCAGCATATAAAGGTTCAGGCATTGGTCACTGGTGGACCTCCCTGTCCTAAACCCGTATTGAGTGTCCGAGAAGGTGTTATTCTCTTCGGTCCACTCGGACAGTCTGTTGAGGATTGCCCTACCCAAAAGTTTAGCCGATACGTCAATCAGGGAAATAGGCCGATAGCATTTGGGGTCGTCCCTATTGCCCTTTTTGAAGATTGGCACAATAATCGCTTTAGACCAGGATGGTGGCAGGCCATAGGTGGTAGCAGCATTTATAACCCTGGTCATCAGAGGGGCCCATAGTTCTATATTGCTGAGAAACAGGTCAGGGGGAATTCCATCCAAAACTCACCAAATTCATTAATCAGCGTACAGATACTGTGGCACTAATCCAATTAAGGTCTAAGATTCCCGAACTTTCTGCTAACCAAAACATGTTATTAATTCGCTTAATTAGTATTTATTAGCTTAATTAATTACCCAAAGCTTGGCATAGTCCATAAAAAATCTGTTGACTCTCTAATTAACTATTTAAGAGGTTCTATGTGCAAAATCTGCGAATGTGTGAGTCTTCGTAAGACCTTCTGTGTTTTCATAAGACATAGTACAAGGCTAATGAAGAAACCTGTGTGAAACTAGATTTCTAGGTTAAAACTTCATGGGTTTATTAAAAAAAATATAATCAATACTTAAATCAAAGAATTATTAGGAATTAGCATATTCAAAATTAATCAAAGTATAATTCTTGCAGGAAATTATTTCCAAGGTCTGCCTCTGAAGGAAACCCAAAGAAAGTCTAAGTACCAAGCAAATAGACTGACTGACACAGAGCCGTAAGACCTTGTGATTCTTCATAAGACTTAGTCTAAGGCTGATGAACAAACCTGCGGAAGACTAGGATTCCAGGTAAAAACATCATGTATTTATTAAAAAATATCATCAAGACAGTATGCAGAAAGTAATTAGCTAGCTAAATCGGAATTAGCATATTAAAAATATTCAAGTATAAATCTTGCAGGAAAATTAATATAAGGTCTGCCTCAGAAGGAAACCCAAGGAAAACACTAAGAATGAAGCAAATAGACTGACTGACATAGAGTCTGCTTAGGAAAATGGCCAGGAACAAGGTCATGACAGGATTAAACTAGCAATGTTGCAAACACATAAACCAATGAAAATGTTGGTGAACAAGACTTTTCTGGCACCACCTCACTTCCTAAAGCAACTCTTTGGTTAGACTATGCATAACTAATGAAGGAAATAAATCAATATTTTACATAATGCAGCAATACAATGGTTTGTTCAGCTGGTGCATGATATACGCAGAGCATCTGCATGAACCGTTGAAAAGTTACAGAATAGAGGAGCATCATGCACATTGCTTTACCAAGGGAACACAAATATCACATTTTTCCATTCATACAGACACCACATTTTAATCTTTTTTAATGAATTTTCCTCAAATAGAAAAATAAACATACTCAGAGAGAGAAACACCTGCTCTCATAAAATAAATGTGCAATATTATCCTGCAATTATGAAGAGTTGACAATACAAGTTGACTAGGCCTCCATCATGCCAACTGAACTACATCTAAATTAGACATCATTTTCCATTAGCAGAAACTCACCTACACAACTGAAATGGAAGACTGGACCTTGAGATATAATGTTTGTTACAAAGGGAATCCCGGAGGAACTTAAATCTAAAGATGTGTTCACCTTCCCCCAAGCCTTTCTTTTTCAACTCTCTGGACTCACTTTCCATCTGCCCTCAAAATTCCAAAAGGCACACAGAATGCTGCACAGGTTGCTCAAGGAAACAAAATATCCAAAGACCTGTGATAGTCTGCATTCTTTGGCCTCAACAAGCCCGCCAGGTGATAGGAGTAGGAAGGTGATAGATTGCACAGCTAGCCTGTAAAAGGCATAAGATCCAAGTGACAGCAGATTTTTCATAGGACACAGCAATAAAGAGCAAGGAATTTTCGGGGTGAGGATCCACCTGCAGAAGTAGTAATTGTGATTATGGACTGTTGGAACCAGCGATAGTATTTATGACTATAAATGAGAGGCAACATTAATTTTGCAAACCGCAAGAAGTAAAAGAATTACTAGATGAAATGCTCAGTCAGAAAAGGGCACCCCATACCCGTCATGCCGAGACATATCCAAAAGATGCAGGAAATGGAGTCTCAGAAAAGGGCAAATCCGATGGTAGCTATTCATGGTCAGATTGCAGAAAAAGGCAGTCTAGAATTGTTTTTGAGAAGTGGGCCAGGAAGAGACAAACATGACGAGGGTACACCACCCAGAGATCATGACAAATGGAGGTACCCACTGAAGCCTAAAACTACCTCCAAACTTATGGAACTTGATACTGCTCTCCAAAAACTCACAACATGGAAAAGAATGGTGGCAGGCACTGTTTGCCCCAACATCTGTAAATAGTTCCAAGAACCTTTGAATATCTGTTTCACTTAAAAGCTTTGTTTCTGCACTTATCTGCACACTGCAACGTACACAAGAAATATTAACTCATGATATATTCCCACAAGGAGGTTTTCTTGCCACAAAGCAAGCATGGGCTGCATCAGGCTTGGACTGTCACCAGTGTACCTACAGTGACCAGAGGACAGGCAGACTTCCCTTGTGACAGGGTAACCTCTCTCACCCACCAACGTAACTCCGCTGCAGCATCCCTGGAGATCACAATGGAACCTGATAGATATCCATGGTATTGGAACAACTGCCTGCTGAGGCACCACTGGAGGCCCTTCATGTGCCCACATGCACGCCTGACAGGAAACATGCAAGAAGCTAACAGACCAAGCAGGTGGAGGACCATTAGGGCTTCAATCTGAGCTCCCATACGAAACTTGGAAATGATATCCCAAATGACTTGCATCCTCTTTGGAGGTGGGTGGGCCCAGAGTAATGTGGAATCTAGTACCGCCCTTATGAACAGGAGGCACTGAGAGGCCATTGGTGAAACTTGGACACACTGAGGGAAAAGCCTAAGTCAAACAGCAGGGAGGTTGTAATGCGCAGGGTATGTAACACTATCTGCGGCAAGCTGGTCTTGAGAAGCCAGCTGCCTAGGGATAGGAATACAGAGCTCACATACCTTCTAATATGGGTTAACAACCACTGCCATCACTTTCATGAAGACTTGAGGTGCCAATGGCAATCCAAACAGGAGGACTATTAATTGATAGGTACCTCCTGTGAGACTGGAAGATCAGCATGTGGACATTCGTATCTTGCAATTTGAGGGTCAATATCCCATCTTCGGCTTCCAGCACCAGCAAATCTTCGCCAGTGACAGCATCTTGAACTTATTTTCACAAAGGAATGAGTTCAAGACTGAGAGCTCTAGAATTGGATGAAGACTGTCATCCTTGTTGGGAACCAGGATGTGCCAAGAGTAGCACCACTGTCCAATTTGCACCAACTCCAATGCTCCCTTTTGCAGGAGGACAGCCACTTTCTGTTGCAGCATCTGAAGGCAGTCAACTGAAGGGTTTGTAATGGGTGCATGTTGAGGGTCCTGGAAGTGTAAACTATACCTGTTTTCCAAACTTTGAGGACGAATCGGTTCCATGTTATGAGCTCCAGGCCTACGGAAAAGTAGATACTCACACTCCCACTGGCTTTACATGGTCATTGACAGGTGAACTATATTTATTTCCCCAGCAGTGCTGGGAAAGACGGAGAGAAGAGGAGGAAGGAAGGCTTAGTTTGGTAACCAAGTCTTTTGCCTCTGCTCTTTTACTGGCAGACAGAGGAGTTCTGCTGCTGGGTGACCTGGGTAGATTGATGTTGCCTGAACTGGAGGCCCCCTAAACTTCCAAAAGGACCTCAAATTATTTGCCAAGACAAGAAGTGTTGGCTATAGCTGTACTTGAATCGAAAATCTGCAAAGCTGTGCCTGCTTTTTCACCAAAAAGGCAAATGCCATTGACTTGCATATCCACTAGGGGTTTCTGTACATTGCAAGAGAGCCCCATAGAGCTCACCACACATCTGCGTAGGGCCACAAAAGAGTCCATGGCCATGGCAAAGGAGTAGGCCTTGTCAAGTCCCACTTTAATAATTTGCCAGGAGGCATCCTGGCAATTATGCCAAGCAAGACAACTAATTTCCATCATTAATCTGCACAGGAAGAGACATCACATGATTTCCCATCATCCATCTGCACAGTAATCAACATCACTGGTTTCTCACCTAGACTTTCTTTAAAAGAAGAATCCAAGCAAGAGGACTCATTTCCATCCGCCATCTGCACCCGAAATGACATCGCTGGATTTCCCATCATCCATCTGTACAGGAAGTTAAATAACTGGATTTCCCATCATCCATCTGCACAAAAAGTGACATATGTCCTCTCCCCTCCTAGAACCTACTAATGGCTGCCCACAGCGTGGAGGTGCACTGTGAGCACGCTGTTGCTGAACTATATGCAAGCTCATCTGTGCCAGTCTGCGCCTGGACCAAACCCAGAACCAAGAGCCATGGTCCTCTCACCACTACCATCCTACAACACTCTGAACTCTTGTACCCTCAAACCCGGCTGCCGCTCCACACGCTGCTTCATTGCCGCACCACACAACACTGAAGGAGCATTCTTCTGTACTTCCTGCAAGTTTTAATGCACTTACCCACACCCTACACTCACTGCACTGACAGTGCCCAACACCCAATTCTCAAACTCACACAGTCCAGCAACACTCCTCACTCACAAAGATGCTACTCAACACCTGATCACTCACCAAACACACCACAGAGATCTGTGACCTGCTGCAAGACAATTCTCTTGACCTAATTTCCCCCCATAGAAACCGGTCTGATCCCTGCATTCGCACAGTGGCGTCACTGGGGTTGGTGTCACCCAGTGCGGTAACTCATGGTGTCACCCCCTCATGGCTTACCCCATGATGGACCTCCTCCGAGTCCACCAGTGCCAAATAAAGGGATGCATGCCTATAGTTCTCAACCGGCTCTATTTATATAAATAATAATGATAATACCGGCCTACGTACTTGTACACCCTTTTTGTAATGGGGAAATGAGCTACAGGTATAACTGTAGGGAATCTTAAATCTGTTGCAAGTTGCCCTGGACTGGTCGCTACCTGTATCAATTAGAAAGTAGCACATATAAGGCAATGTACTCAATCGTGGCTTAATAATTCTAATAGTTGTAGCCTCAATTTTATATTCACTTGCACCCACCTTCAGTCAACTAATTAAGTTTGCCACCTGACTGGTTTCCCTTCCTGCACCGAGGCGGAATGGCCGTAGTAAAATCTAAACCAATTGGATAAAACATAATGGTGTAATCTGACAAACCTTCGTTTCTATTAGCACGAACGCGTAATAAAATGAAGGGTGACTTACTTATTTTTGAGCCTGTTTTTCAATGGGTCCGTCTTGTATTAAGGCCCTTTCATTCAGCTACAAGGTAAAAGCCAGAATATTATCTTTTCAAGTAAAAGTCGAGACATCCTCACTGCCTATGTAATCTTTCTTTCAGAATTACAAGGGCTTGGTTACTAACTTTCTCGATTTTAGTCCCTTAGTCCGACTGGCCATATTAGATATCATTGTGGAAAAGCCGAAACATCCTTGCTTCCACTATTGTATTTGCTTCACAATTGAAGAGGCTTGATTACTACCTTCCTCTATTCTAGTCCCGTTCTCAGACTAACCACCCACACTACTTCACTTTCCCCTTTTAGGATCTATAAAAAAAGTCTTCCCTCATGACCTCGTTCCTCATCCAGAACCTACCTCATGCAGGGAACCAGCGGTGTCTCAAAACTTCAGTTTCTGCCTTTCGTGCAATTAAACGCCATCTCGCTATGTTGGCTCCTCATTTCTCCAACGTCAATACATGACCTGCATCTCTACATCTTAGCGGACTGTTAACTATTGGCACTCCGGTTTCGCATAACGCAACAAAAACTTTATTAGCACTCGTTACATAAAACACCTGCATTACACCTTCCATCATCTAATTATACCTTCAACATTGTAAATAGTCTCATTTGGGAAGGCCCGTCCGGAGGTGACATCTTGCTCACTGAGCAACTGAAGTGACTTTTAAGAGAGAGTGGACTTCTTCCTTTCATGTGTTGTGGAAGTTAAGGAGATGCAGCTTTGCGCCCCCAACCCCACTCTCCCCCAGCCCACACACACATCTAAATACCAGGGGCCTCATTTATGAAAAGTGACGCATCGCTGTTTTCACGCAATGATGCGTGAAAACAGCGATGCATCACTTTTCACTGCGCACTCCTTGCGACATTCCTGATGCGTCATATTTAATGTATGACGCATCATGTCGCAAAGAGTTACAGATACGTCAGTATTTCTGACGTATCTGTAAGCGCAAAAGTGACGCATTGCTGGAGTGTGTCACAAAAGTGACGCAACTCCAGCAATGCGTCCTTTCACATGGGCAAGCCCCATGTGAAAGGGCCTGCGTCAGTCTTACGCCTGCTGTGAGGCAGGCGCAAGATTTTGACGCAACAGCGTCCTAAAAGTGATGCAGTGAAACCTCATAGATTTCACTGCGTCACTATTACGAGGCTTTTTGCGGGGGAACGCCCCCTCTGCATACATTATACCTGACACAGGTATAATGTGGCACAGGGGTTTAAAAAGTGACGCATCTACCTAGATGCGTCACTTTTTAAATATGGCGCAACAGGGCGCATTTTTTACACCGCTGGTGCGTCACAAAAAGTGACGCACCGGCGGCGCAAAACTGACGCAAGGCCTTCATAAATAAGGCCCCAGGATTGCCTGTGTTTTCCCGTATGATGACATCACACGCGCCGCCACAAACATCCTCAGTGGTATACGGGCGCCATTGCCTGGCGCATTGTCCCGCGCAGTTATATGTGGCCATGTAATTTATGTTGTTGCAGGACAACACATTGACACTGACATTGAGTGTGATTTGTGCCATAGTTATGCTTACATAAAACAGACAAATGTAGATAAGAATGTTACTTACTTATCTTGATACCCTGTTGTACTGTAAGAATGAATCAGGTTCTTTCAGACTGACAAGCTGCAGACAAAACATGCACGCGGGGGAAGGCGCGTGCTGCTGTCTGTAGCGTCGTCCTCCAGACAATTTAAATGAGTCATGGTGTGTAAAATTTTAGCATTAACTCGCTTTCGGCTGAGTTTCTAAAACGTTGCTGCCCAGTGGTAAAGTCCAAATTTAGCCTATACGTTCTAAACACAGCCTCGCAATACGACGGGAACTTTCCTCAAAGTTTGAATTTCAGAATAACTACACGTTTTCAAATCTGTCAGTTTATAAGAGCAATAGCCTATATAAATCGTCTAGTTGACAGTTATCATTTCACACCTTAGAAGTCTGGAAAAAATAAGTCAATTTAATAAAAACGTACATTTATTTTTGTCATTCAGTTTTTGAATCCCAGTTAAATGTGGTTCAATACACCTAAACAGCAGCCAATGTTATCATTCACATATAGGTATTTGCTCACCCATTTCGGTAATTTACATCACTGTATGTCATGCCTTGCTGTTCTTAACTACTCAATCAAGTCTGTCCCCTTCTCCTTTAATACCAAATTTGACCAAGATGAAAGAATAAGGCTAACATAGGTGATGCTCAGCAAAACAGATAACAGAATAACGATGCTCCGGCTGAAAGAGATTTCCAAATATAAGCCTTGTTAAAGTTAGCATATGTCACCCCATGTGATGGGGTGTCACCCGGTGCGGTCTGCACCCCCGCACCCCATAGTGACGAGACTGCATTCGCACCTGACATCTCCAGAGTCATCCCCTGGTTACAAGATTACCAGGTAACACAGACTTCACAAAGCCTGGAGGTGGAATTACCATCATCCACAATAACACCAGCAGCTGCACCACAGACACACCATCTTCCAACATGGAACAACTGTCGTTCAGAGACTGACACCCATCCTCACCTCCACCACTTATGCCAAGAACCTCAAGAGTGTCATCAACAGCAAGCTCAACATGACCACCCAAGTGAATGCCGTCACCCGCTCAGGCTTCCATACCCTGAAGATGCTGAAGGCAATTTCTAAATGTCTCCCAATCGGCCCTCGGAAAACATTCATACACACCCAGGTTACAAGCAAGCTGGACTACTGGAACATTCTCTTTGTCAGGATCAATAAAAAACTCTCCAGAAGGCTGCAGACCAATCTGAGCTCAACAGCCAGAATCACTCCCAACCTCTCATGCCATACCTGCATCACAGCACACCTGAAGGAGCTCCACAGGCTCCCCATTCACAAACAAGCACAGCTCCTCAACCGCACTTTTAAGGCACTACGCCACACAGCCCAGCATCCCTCAACAACAAAAAATTTGCTGTCACGAGCCTTCCTGACACCTCTGCTCACCCGGACTCCTACTTACACAAATCTCACGCCACTGGAAAACAAGATCCGATGGTCAATCATTCTCCTACATTGCTCCTAAGGTCTGGAGCAACCTGCTACTACACTTAAGAGCCTCCTCCCCACATCTTGAATTCTGCAAGAAGCTGACGACTTGGCTTTTTGGGTAGTCCTACTAGACTCTAAGGGGCAGATTTACAAGACTCATGCGCCACTGTTGTGCCACGTTTAACAGGGGAAAAGTGAATCAAAAGTGGCGCAAGGGGCTTGTAAATCTGGCCCAAAGTGTGGCTAAAATTATACCTGCTCAGTGTGAGGATACCCTGAAGTTTGAGGATCTTGGGAGTGACTACAAGTAAAAGTCCTGCAGAACTGAGGGGATGAAAAGACCTCCCTGACATACTTGGCTGTCAAGGTGGTAGTGTTTTCTGAATGTGTATACGTTGCTGTCTGGAAGACATCAAGAACAGGACCAGTCATGCCAGTGCTGTTGTAGCAGCTTGGACCTGGTGGAATAGGCTCTTAGACCTTCAGGGCGCTGCTTTTGGAGACCATTGCATTGCAGTTCTTAGTGAAGAGGGCTGTCCACCTTGACCCTATCCTCTTTTTCACTATCTTACTTTATTTGCACCTGCAAACCCAAAGAATTGAATCAATACTGATTAATTTTTGTAGAACAGCTTGCCATGGCTCTTATTTCAAAATCTGCATCAGAATCATTCTCATACAGCTCTACGTCTTGTCACCATTTCAAATGACGTTGGCTCACTGAGTGGCTCATAGTAAACCACAAAGATTTTTTTAAGGTAGGATTGTTACAGTGCAGCATCTGCACCTCCACGAAAGCTAGTATTTGGTGTATAACAGGAGACATAGTGGCACTGAAGTTCCCAGAATGGGACTCAGAATTTCAGATGGTTACACTCTGCTTGGGATAGTTCTTGTGAAGCATGGAGAGGATGTGCTTCTCTGGGGAGGGGGGGGATGGGGGGGTGCTGAACAGATGTGATTGATGGGCACCAATCTGTTTTTCTTAGACTCAGGCAATCTTGTCAGGATTATAGTTAAAGTGCCTTCTCTCCTAATAATTGGATTTGGAACGGGTGGTCTTTAGGATGGCCCCAAAAAGTGTTTATCAAGGATCTTTTCTTGTACTAAATCTCCTCACTCCGAGGAGCCACCCATCAGGATCTTTAGGAATCATGGGGCATATTATCAAGGGGGTTTATCTCCGCTTTTTTGGCTTTAAAAGCCAAGAAAGCGGAGATAAAATTATCTCCCTATTACCTAGCTGCCGCTAACACCAGGTAGCCACAGCTAGTAGGAGATAGCGACCATCTTGGGCCCCACTTTGCATGTCAGTGATATTTATCACTAATGACATGCAAAGTGGGCGTGCCAAGATGTTAGAGACTGAAAACAGTCGCTAACATTGCTATCTCCTATTACCAACTTTTGGAGATATTCGCGCTAAGCGGGAATATCTCCAAAAGCTAACACCTGCCCTGAGCAGTTCTTAGCCATGTTATCCAATGGGAGGTGGATAACATGGCTAAGAGCATTAGCTCGCTAATGCATGAATATCGCTGACTTTTCAGCGATATTCATGCTTTGCGGCGATTTGTACCGCATTTGCGTTAAACCTTGGTAATAGCAAGGTTTATTTGTGGTAAAAATCGCCGCAGCGCTGCGGTAAATTTTTGTCTCTAACCAAGCAATAGCGATAATTATCGCTATTGCTTGGTAATATGCCCCCTTATCTTTACTGGAGGCAGATTCAAAGTACGTTACGTAAGAAAGTTTATTTCTGACTTCTAAAATGCACTGACATATCAAGTGGTTTTGACTGTCTCATTTCAAGGGACATCATGAACAGGCACATAAATTGATACTCCAAACAGTACCTCATACTGGGTATGACTGTTGCGTGGACACATTTCACCGGGTTAAAACACCATTTTACATGCTCCTGGTGCCGTGAGGGGAACGGCGGTAAACTCACTTACTTTTGCCAGCAACCCGACCGTCGCGAGGGCAAGGGACTACATCCCCCAGGTGCCCCGGCGGTCGGGTGACGTCAGCGGAGCGCCCGGAGGCGCGGGACAAAAGCAGGAGAGCCGAGCGCTGCTGGCGAGCGCTGCGGGGGGAAGCTGCCACCAGGGAAGCCAAACTCTCTGGGGAGGACCTGCCATATGATCCTGGTGCCGTGAGGGGAACGGCGGTAAACTCACTTACTTTTGCCAGCAACCCGACCGCCGCGAGGGCAAGGGACTACATCCCCCAGGTGCCCCGGCGGTCAGGTGGCGTCAGCGGAGCGCCCGGAGGCGCGGGACAAAAGCAGGAGAGCCGAGCGCTGCTGGCGAGCACTGCGGGGGGAAGCTGCCACCAGGGAAGCCAAACGCTCTGGGGAGGACCTGCCATATGATCCTGGTGCCGTGAGGGGAACGGCGGTAAACTCACTTACTTTTGCCAGCAACCCGACCGCCGCGAGGGCAAGGGACTACATCCCCTAGGTGCCCCGGCGGTCGGGTGATGTCAGCGGAGCGCCCGGACGCGCGGGACAAAAGCAGGAGAGCCGAGCGCTGCTGGCGAGCGCTGCGGGGGGAAGCTGCCACCAGGGAAGCCAAACGCTCTGGGGAGGACCTGCCATATGATCCTGGTGCCGTGAGGGGAACGGCGGTAAACTCACTTACTTTTGCCAGCAACCCGACCACCGCGAGGGCAAGGGACTACATCCCCCAGGTGCCCCGGCGGTCGGGTGACGTCAGCGGAGCGGCCGGAGGCGCGGGACAAAAGCAGGAGAACCTCTCGCACCGCGAGTTGCGCGCGGGAGCGGCCGGGCTAAGGCCGGGACAAGGCGGGACCATCTAAGGCCATCATAGGCCAGAGGAGGCCGGGACGGGCCACCCCCCCTGGCCGTGCATTTACAATAGGTAAGACATCTTGTGCAAAGTCTTTCAAGTCCCTGCAGGTGCCTGCTGCTACTCACAACATGTCTTCTAAGGGGGCCCAGAAATTTCCTACTGGGTCTAGGGACCGGGCCAAGGGGACGATGGTACAATACCTAATAAAGATAACACCGTCCACTGTCCAACAACCAGTAAGAATAGCACAAGACCAATTGTTCACCGACTGTTCCTATAGTGACATTATTCCCCCTCAGTCTCCCGTCGCATCACCAAACTTATCATTCCTGGAGGAACTTAATAGCTTATGCCAATCCAAATATGCAGCCGTTAAGTCGACATCAGAGCACACTAATGCCTCCTTTTGTCCTACAGCCATCACAAGCCCCCATCCCAGTTCATTATCCCCACCCTATGGAAACCGCTTGGGTACTCCTCTCGGCCCACCGGAATCAAGTAACACGAACCCTATAATGTTTTTCCAGGACCTCTCTGGCAAAAGGAATCGATCAGCGGACAAACATATAGGCACTCATGCTAAGGAGAATAAATTGCTTGTACCCTCAATCACACCAACACTCTTGGCCCAGATACAGACTATGATTAATGCCACAATACACCCGTTAATAAAAAAAATGAACAACCTCGGGGTTAGGATCACGGCAATAGAGGAAAAGATCAAGATAAACTCGCTCCCCCTAAATAACTTGGCAGACTCCAATCTATCACAGTCTTCATGTGATACTGTTAAGCCTTCAACAACTCCACAAAGTAGTGTCTTCCAACTCCAACGGGCAACCCCAGGTATGCCAACTCAATCCAGCGAGAAAGCCCCCATCAAAATAAAAACAATACCCAGCTGTTCCTTTACAACGGGGCTGAATAATGTAAGAATACCACCTAAAGGGCCACTCCCCAAGATACGGAACATGCAAAGGAAAACAAATCACATCCATCTACCACCGGAGGCTGCTCCGTTCGTGGGTGTCCTGTCTGGGGTGCCGGAACTCTCAAAGGGAAAATCTGAAAGTGAACAGGAGCTGAGAAATAAGGCACTATTTTGGCTAACAAAGAATAGACCCCTACCGCCATACATTGATGGTAGAATACAATGTGTTAGAAGGGTGGGATGGTTAGGTCCGCTTCGAAAAGAGAGATCCGGTGATCTGGTGCTGATAAAGTTCATTAATAGCAATGTTGTCCCTTACCTCCAATCTTGGAAACCACAGATAGGAGACGGACCTATACACACCTGGGGTCTATCTGATTTTTATCCTAGAGAAGCACTACAACCTCATACAAGATCATCGAAAAGACTAACTTTTGGTTGGGCCAATACAGCTCCGGGGTGAGGGGCTTTTAATACACAGACCCTGACTGGACATTTTATTGATTCGCTACCTGACTTTTCTTAAAAGTTTTTACGTTATAATGTTATCTACCGTGATATGATTTGAAATGAATTGAAATGATTTGACATGTAATTGTGTACATATTTTGCAATGTGCTTTTATGATTTTATATCTAAATCGAATAAAGCTAAAGTTACATTACATTACATGCTCACTTCTTAAGCTGCCTTATTTCCTTAAACATATTAACATTTGACACACATTCATTTGCGTGCAAGTGCAGGCAGTATTCTTCAAACTCAACTTTGCTTCCACTTCGTAGGCACACTATCAAATACTTTGGACATTCTGTGCAAGTACTAAGTTCATTACACAAAATGTTATCCTTTAGTTTTGGTTGTTCGATAACAGAGCTATCACAATAGAATGAATAAGAGTGGCCGGACTGGAGTTTTGGCATGGGAACATGGATGATGTTATTATATATAAGACATCAATACTTTGTTTAGACAGAGAAGCATTTCACTGGTTGGCACTGAGAGGTCAATCGATTCCAGAATTTCAGATCAGATGATTCCTGTTACCTTATGCGAAGGATGCTGCCCATCTCTCCACTAAGACGGACAGCCTGATGATACTACCCCACAATTACCAGGAAGTTAATCACCTTACAGGAATTTGGCAGATTCACTCACCCTAGACATGATAGGTTAGAATGCGTTAGGTGTGATTACAATATATTACAGTACTTGTATGCAAGCATATATTCTCTGTAATAAGCAAAATGGTTGAACTGTTTACCTTTTTCATCATTCTCGTAAGGCAAACCACATTATTCTGTTTCATTCACATTATTCTATTTGCTTCGATTGATTATTGCAGCAAAATTATTTTACTCAAGAATCACAATGCTTCAATAAATATTGAAAAGCTTTACACTGTATTCCTTGCTTCTCTCTGGATATGTATAAGTATCTAAGCAAACGGGTTCTAGATCTGTTACCATAATGTCTCCTTGGGGAGACAGGGTGGTCATGTTCTGAGGTTACAAGATTCATTTGTTAACTTGTCAGGTTAGGTGTACAGATGGTGCACTGTGAGCTAGCAGGACTACGGCCAACATATCCAGATAGTGTGTATGAAGTCATCTTTGCACAGTTCTGATGGTTATGTTGCCTCACAAATGCAAATTTTTCCTTCAGAAAGAATACGCTGTATGACATGACTATCTAATACTCCTCCAGGCAGATCATTTATCGCTCACTATACTCCATACAGATTATGCAGCCAACTCCTTCCTGCATCCAATACCATGGCAGTCAAGGCTTGTTCAAGCATATCATTGGCATGTCTACCATTCCATCATTTTCGAGACAGAATAGCTGCAAAAATAGCAGTCTTACTCCCAGAGCAGAACAGCATCCATTACAACCTAAGCAGTGAAAGCAAAACCAATAAATGAAAGGTATGAATTGCTCCCATGTATACTTAGCACTACAACTCTTTTTTAATCGCTCAAGCAGTGGCAGTCTTTTGTGGCCAAACTCATAAGAATATATAGCATGAATTGACAGCAACCAATATATATTTATATTGGTGTACACTCTGGATTTGTCTTGAAGGGTCAATGGAAATGACTCCAAAGGGTTGGTCAGAGATAATTAAAGGGGTATGTACTGGTCTTTCTACAAAAGACTGTTATATCTGTTGGCAAATATCACATTGTTGCAAATATTTCTTTGTTTGTTTTGGTAAATATGGCCACCAGTACCGTTGCTATAGTATAGATACAATAGCAATTATGCCAACATGTGGGGACACACACCCCTCATGAGCTGTCTGATTAAATCTAACCTAGCTTTCTCTTTAGGTATATGTTTATCTCCTATATCAGTTAATGTAACCATTGAAACATTATCTTGAGTGAGGGTGTCGGAGCATTTGGAAGTGAAGCCAGCTGGAGTTTTCTCTCTTGTTAACATGGGTTTTATTGCTGCCAAAACGTCTGTGTCAAGGTTAGTGTGAGACTGAGTTACGGCACCTACTATCTATACCTCCCTTTTGCAGCCAGATCCGCTGCACAGTTAATGTTAATGTACCTTGTATAGCGCTCTGCTGCCTCAGTTCAACAAAGTATACAAAAACTGACAGATGGAATGTTTGAACTAATCTCAATCACTGGTAATTACTCAGGCTGCATCCCAGTCCATTTTCCATGCCACCTCAGTTTGGAACCAGCCATATGCAAATCAATCTTGACCCTGCTCCAATAGGAACAGTGCAGTCATATCTGCCTGGCCATGTCCTCCTTGAATACAAGTAACCCAGGATCGGTGTAGCTCTTATTAGGGCTTCATTATCCAGGTATAGCTTGGTTCCAGTAGCACAGAGTGCACGGTACCCATACATGGGCATATCAGCCCCACTTAGGGTTATGCACTGAAGTATACAAAAAAGTGATGGGTGGAATACTCCAATTAATCTCAGCCTATGGTAATTACGCTAGGCATACCTGTACCTATTAGGGTGACACACTGAAGTATACAAAAAAGAGATGGTTAGAATGCTTGTGAAAAGCAGCGAATCTCCTAAGACCCCCAATGCTGCCCGGCGCAGGGTCACCTTTAATCCACTGGATTTACTATCAAAATAATGAGGCAGGCGCTGGAAACTGGAAGTCAAGAAACAAGTTTATTTCTCATGAGGAGAACCTGTCAACAGACACCGTGGTAATCTGCTGAGGTGTTCTAACTTCATCTTTTGTGACTCTTCCTTTTATACAGGTTTGACAAAATGCATTTGTTTATTTATCCTGGTTACAGGCTTGGAGACTCCGCCCCGGGCAGGTTTGTCACACAAGCCCAACATTGTTCCATCCACATGGTTACACAAGCCCAACATTAATTCTCCTCCCACCCAGGTCAAAACAGACAATCTAATCTTGCAGCTGGACCTTGCTTCAGGGTTTAAAACATGTGAGACCGGCCAGATCTAAGAGTCCGTTCTGTTGATAAAAGCAGGTCCCATTGTTGGCAAAAACAAGTCTTGCTGTGTGCAGTGCAATAAACCATGTTTGCAAGAGTCTGTTTGGTATTTGGAACCTGTTTGTGTAAGGGTGTCCATGGGTTTGCCTGTAAACAGAGATGAGAGGAAAAACGAGTTGTGGCAGCAAGTTGATGTTGCTGCGGTCGGTCAGAATGACTGCAGTTTATATGTGCGGAGGAACTTCCAGCAGACAAGATGGTGCAGGCAATGTTCACGATCTTCATTTTGCTCTCAACTGTGGCTGTGGTGAACATAAATGAACGCCGCTTATGTACACCTAAAGTTTATCGATTCTAACATGCTTGAATCAATATCAGCCACTGGTAATTCCTCAGGTCGCATTCCAGTCTATTGATATTTTGCCCAACATGCTACCTTAGTTTGAACATAGCATATGCAAATCCGTTTTGACCCTTCGCCAACGGAAACAGTCCAGTCCAGTCCAAACTGCTAGGCCAGGTCCTCCTTGAACTAGAACACAAGCAACCCTGTATCGGTTTCACCCTAATTAGGGCTCAACAGCCAAGTACAGCTTGGTTCCAGTGGCGCAGTGTGCCTGGGACCCACATCTGCGCATATCCGTCCCCCTTAGGTTGACACACTGAAGTATACAAAAAAATGATGGATGGAATGCTTGAATTAATCTCAGTCACTGGTAATTACTCAGGCAGCATCCCACACAGCTGTTATTTTGCACACCATGCCATCTCAGTTTGCACCTAGCCATATACAAATCAGCCTTAACCCTGCCCCAAACTGAACACTCGAGCCTGAACTGCCAGCCCAGTTCCTCCTTAGCAATCTAGGACAGGTTTCAACCATATTAGGGATCATGAGCCAGGTATAGCTTGGTTCCAGTAGCACAGTGTGCATGAGACCCACATCTGGGCATACACGTCCCCCTTTTAATTACACACTGAAGTATACAAAAAAAATGGGTGAAATGCTTGAAATATTATCAGCCACTGGTAATTACTCAGGGCTGCATCCAGTCCATTGTTATTCTCACAGTTCCCTTTACTGTGAATTCCTTCACTTTACTGTGAATTCCTTTAATTTTATGGGCCAAGGTATGCTGTACATGGCCCAAAGGATGCTTTTCTTGGAAGATAGCCACATTTCCACAAAGTCGCTCATTCTTTATCGAGTTTCCCTTTCAATCTCTGAATCCCTTTAGGTGCCAATTTGGCAAATCTAAGTTATACTCCTGCACGCAAAATGTTGAAACCAACACTATTAGTATGGGAACTGATTGATTGTCCTATAGTATGGCAAATAATGGGGCCTTCATTTTTGCTAACTTTGTAGTGGAATCACCTAAAACTTTACAGTATGTACCTAGTGACTTGAAGTCACCATCTTCAAAAGTTCCCTGCACTGCAGAGTAAGCAGCAGAACAACTCTTGTTTATTGTAGAACCCGCTTTTGTAGTCAAGTTAACAACATGTAAAACATTCGCTGTTTGTGGAACATTTTGAGTGTATCGGAAAAAGTACTTGCATGCAGAGTGTATGGTGATATTACAATTGTACATAAACTGCACTTAAAGAAGAGGTCCACTGAATCCAGATCAAAAGTAGAAAGGGAGCCTTTGTAATACTTGTTTTTGCTGCTACCTCTACAGTAGGTAGATAAGAAAATAGAAATAATTCGGTACTCCGGCATCAAAGGGCACTCTTTTAATATGGTAGTCCACACCACAGTAAAAAAAAATTCTATAGGTGTGAATTTCCCTGTGGCAGAGGAGTAAAGGTATGATCTGTAAGCTATGGGAGTTGCCTGACCTTCATTATACACTACATTAGTATAGCCAGAAGCACTGGGATCTCCAATTACTGGGTTTGTTGCATTAGCCCTAGTGTGTAAATATTTGGTCTCTAACATGTCTGCTTGCCATCGGTGCATGATAGCTGTGTACGGTTTCATCCAATGATTTTCTGAAAACGTGATTTAAATCATATATAGGCCTTACTTGCTCAGAATAATGTGACAAGTAAGCTCTCCCGAATGCAAGAAATCCAATCAGGGCTTTTAGGTTTTCTTACAGTGTTAGGAGGTTGAAAAGCAACATACTTCGGCAGGAAGTTCTGTCCCAAACCTTTACCCTCATGGATAAGTTGTATCCAAGAAAAATCACATTCAACTTTAGGATTTCTTGAAATTAATATTATACCCATATCGGCCCACCAATGTCCCTATCCTGTCCATCCTAGACAGGTGTCCACTCAAGCAATTGACTGTGATATATATGTCATCAATATATGGTAGTACCTCAGGATTTTCTTGTAAGATCTCCATGATTCTTGCTGTAAACACATCAAGTCTGTTCTTTTAGCCCATGGGCAATCTCTTATACGAGTACTGAAGCCCGCTGAATGAGAACGCTGTTACTGACTTTCAGGTACTATTTTTTTAGCAACAAAAAAAAACATTGGAAATGTCCTTGGACCTTTTATAGTTTTTTTTATATCAGATTTTTCATTAGTCCCATACTATGAGCATTTTTGCATTTTGTACAGCATGAGTTCATGTATTCATTTTAAATTTCTATATTTTAATACTATTCTACATAATCAGTGTAGAAAAGTATGATCTGCTTTTATGGTTACCCCCAATTCTTGCCTGGTGCTATGCTGTGTCTGACTAGTTTTAATGGATCCTGCTAATAAGGACCCCAGTCTCTGCTTTCTCCCTTAAATTGGTATGGTAAGCACTTAGGTATAGCCCAGATTGGACACTGGTGTACCCTTATCAGTCCCTAGTATATGGTACTGAGGTACCCAGGGCATAGGTACACCAGGGGTCCCCCATGGGCTGAAGCATGCATTATGCCACCCTTGGGGGATCACTCGAACTGTAACTACAGGCCTGCCATTGAGCATGTGTAAGCTGGCGCTGGCACCAATTATGACAGATGTAGGTTTCCCTATATCTCAGGTCACTGCACTTAAAACCTATGAGTCATCCCTAAAGCAGGCCTTACAATCCTGAAGCGGTACAAAAGGAGGTGGTGATGGACGGAGCATCTGAATCAATCAAACACTCACACCCAGTCAAAAGATCTGGGTTTAATCCATCACCGTTCTTTAGCCCACTCTGCCACCCCAGTTCAGACATGGCCATATGCAAATCAGTCTGACCCTGTGCCTCATGGGAACAGTCCAGCCCGAACTGCCAAGCCATGTCTTCCCTGGACCGGAAACAAGCTTCTGAGGACCGGTTTCTGGCATTCCAGCCGTCTTCAGCCCGGCTTGCTTGAATCCAGTGGCAAAGTGAGCAAGGGACTCGCGTCTGAGCATACCCTGCCACACTTATGGCGGCCAAAAGCGGTACAAAAGGGGGTGGTGATGGACGGAGCATCTGAATCAATCAAACACTCACACCCAGTCAAAAGATCTGGGTTTAATCCATCACCGTTCTTTAGCCCACTCTGCCACCCCAGTTCAGACAGTGTACCGCTTTGGGCTGGACTGTTCCCATGGGGCACAGGGTCAAGGCTGATTTGCATATGACCATGTCTGAACTGGGGTGGTGTGGAGTGCAAAAAAACGATGGATTTAGGCCCAGATCTCTGTACTGGGGTGAATGTATGACATTGTTCTGCATTCTGTCCATCAACTGTTGTTTTTGCATTTGTCACCCCGAGTGGGACGGGTATGCTCACACCTGAGTCCCTTGCTCTCCACACCACTGGAGTCAAGCTATCCTGGCTGATGACGGCTGATAGCCAGAAACCGGTCCTAGGATGCTTGATTCCGGTCCAGGGAAGACATGGCTTGGCAGTTCGGGCTGGACTGTTCCCATGGGGCACAGGGTCAAGGCTGATTTGCATATGGCCATGTTTGAACTGGGGTGGTGTGGAGTGCAAAAAAACGATGGATTTAGGCCCAGATCTCTGTACTGGGGTGAATGTATGTCATTGTTCTGCATTCTGTCCATCAACTGTTGTTTTTGCATGTGTCACCCGTGTGGGACGGGTATGCTCAGACGTGAGTCCCGTGCTCTCCACACCACTGCATTCAAGCTATCCTGGCTGATGACAGCTGATAGCCAGAAACCGGTCCTAGGATGCTTGATTTCGGTCCAGGGAAGACATGGCTTGGCAGTTCGGGCTGGACTTTTGGCCATGTCTGAACTGGGGTGGTGTGGAGTGCAAAGAAACAATGGATTCAGTCCCAGATCTCTGTACTGGGGTGAATGTATGACATTGTTCTGCATTCTGTCCATTAACTGTTGTTTTTGCATTCAGCATATTTATATTAGCACTGAGTGCTTCAGAACATATTGCTTCATGATGTTCTTCTGCAGTGGATTAAGGGGGCACTGAATTTAATCCTTCACATGTTCAGTGGGACTACAACTCTCAGGTCAAACATTCTCAAGCTCTCTATCACTTGGAAGTACTTTATAGTTGTGGGTTGAAGGCTAGCCCATTTCCTCAGCCAAGCTACTCACACTTAAAAAACCTTCTTTGGTCTGATGAAATTCTTGATTTCTTCATTTCTTCAACATCAATATTACTATTAAAATAGGAGTATTGGGATGGAATAGTACCCTGTACATGGGCAGACCCAGATCATGTGTACATGTACTGCAATGATGACCGCAATAATTATAAAACAGCTAGAAGTGCATATCATGCACTGATTAAACAAGCAAAGACGAATTTTTATACTGTAGAAATAGAAAACGCCAGTAATAAACAAAAAACCATCTTCAAAATTGTAAACTGCATTAATAAGCCCAAAGTATTAGAACAGGAAATCCCGCCCTCGGAGAGTCTGTGTAACATTATTGCAGACTACTTTGAGGATAAAGTGTTGGGTCTTACGAAGGACTTCACTACTCCCGAAGCAATGGTAGAAGACGAAAACAGGGTAAGGAACCAGTTGGAGACCTTTCACCCAATTAGCATGGAGGAGACATCTAAGGCAATTTTAGCTGCCAAGTCAGGCTCTCCTTTTGACCCATGTCCCCCGGCACTGCTACACATGATTGTTGAGGTAGCTAAGCGGGTGATTAATGGAATTGTAAATGCTTCCTTGGTCACGGCAAATATTCCATCAGAATGGAAACTAGCCGCAGTCAAACCACTACAAAAAAAGCAACTGCCCGACCCCACCACGTTATCAAATCTTCGACCAATATCACTACTTCCAGTGCTATGTAAGATCACAGAGACCTGTGTAAATAAACAGATCACCAAGTTTTTGGAAGATAACGAAGCATGGCATCCCAATCAATCAGGCTTCAGGGCGCAACATTCTACTAAATCTGCCCTCCTGTTCACCACGGATACCATTCGTATGGCACTGGACCAGGGTAAGAAGGCCGTCCTGATTTTGTTAGACCTGTCGGCGGCCTTCGACACGGTCTCGCATGCCATTCTGATTGATAGGCTGAAAACATCTGGCATCTCCGGTACAGTCTTAGATTGGATTAAGAACTTCCTGAGTGGCAGGAGACAAGTAGTCACCCTGGGCGAATTTCGATCTAAGAAGAAGCAAATTAAGATGGGAGTGCCGCAAGGGTCGAGCCTCAGCCGGACATTGTTTAATGTTTACACTGCTCCTTTGGTCAAGTTAATATCGACATTTGGAATTGATGTAGTGGCATATGCCGACGACACTCAACTGATACTGGTCCTGGACAAAGATACACAGGAATGGGAAGAAAATCTCAAGTGTTGCCTTACTGCTACATTCAATTGGATGAAGTCTAACCATCTAAAATGTAACACGGGCAAGACGGAGATTGTGCCAATGGGCCCAAATAACAACTTTGTCCCCAAAACATGGTGGCCGGAAAGAGCAGAAATCCCGCCCCACACAACCGAGTCGGCACGGAATCTAGGGATCACGTTCGACAGCAATCTGTCTTTCAAGCAGCAGGCTCTGAAGGTCGCAGGGACCTGCTTTGCCATCATCAAAGGACTCAGGAAGTTTTTTATCTACTTCCATTGGAGGCCAGAAAAACGGTAACAGTTGCCTTAGTGACATCTAGGATAGACTATTGCAACAGTCTATATGCAGGGACCAACAAAACTATTACCCATAAGCTCCAAATGGTGCAAAATGCAGCAGCCAGGCTAGTCCTTAAATGGCCGAAGAAATCATCAGCAACATCGGCACTAAACACACTGCATTGGTTACCAATAACCAAGAGGGTCCTTTTCAAAATATTGATCATTACCTTTAGAGCCGTCCACGCCCTAGGACCAAAATACTTACAGAGGAGATTTGCCAGATACCATCCAACACGCACTCTCCGATCGTCTAGTGCGAACTTATTGTCGGTCCCTACTTTCAGGCTTAGCACTAGAGGCAGCAAATCACTCCCAGTCCTTGGAGCAAAAGCCTGGAATACTCTCCCCCCTTTTCTACGTGCATTAGACAAGGAAAAAGATTTCAGAAAGGGATTGAAAACCTGGGTCTTTAAGTTACAGGACACCTACGCTAGAGCACTAGTGTAATAGTTGGATGAGCTATCACCTGCTACCAACCTGTTTCCTATATCTCTGGATCAGTATCTGGCGCCTAGATGCTCCTTGGAGCGATAGCTGCGCGATATAAAAGATCATTTACATTACATTACATTACATCATGACCTAGGCCTGTCCCATGACATTACGGTCTTGTAGGACCGGGATGGGTGTACCAAGTGTTAACCCTGTGATGATAGAGGGCTACTGCCCTGCCCAGGAGTTAAGTGACACTTGCACAGTGCTGGCAGCATACCCGTTTTGTTTTTTAAAGTAACCAGTAGTGTAAACAGGCCATTTTACCTGTACCATGAAAGTTGTGCCAAATGGCAACTCATGTAAAGTTCTGTGGCTGTGCATTTCACTCACCCCGGGCCTGCATAAATTGTGTGTAGAGCTGGACAGTGCATGATACTTGTGTGTGCATGCTGGAATGTGTGTGCCTGTGTATGGTACATATTATGAACACCTATAGGTTCCATTTTGGAAACACAGGTCCTGGAGATGTTAGGAGAGGTGAGGATTCCAAACCCCAGACAGGAGATGTGTCTTCTTGACAATCCTGAGGGCTGGAAGCACACGTTGAAGGAAGGGGAGCTGAGCATCCTCTGTGCACATCAAAGATGTATTTGATTCCCAGAAAAGTTACTGATAATTTGGGCCTGGGCTCAATGTAATGAAAAAGGTGGGACTGATAATGTTGGCACGGTTGACTAACACATCTTGACAGAGAGAAAGGCTTAGGCCTTTGAGCATTTATGAGACATATCTCAGTAGTGGTGGACAGTCAATAGTTATCCCCAGTTATCCCTTTGGCGTGTGTTGTGGGTCAATCTGAACTGGAGCCACTCCTGCTGTGGTAGACTGTCTGACAAAAGCGTGCAGAGAGAACATGAAAGGAATGGACACCCACAACCTGAATTTCAAAGGATCAGACACTAAATCACATTTGTGCCTTGGATTGGATTATAAAGGTGGGAGCAAGATACACCACCAGTTGCTATACAGCAAAGGCGAAAGAAGATCACTAAATTAAGACTTTTAGCTGCTAGAAACACGACTATAGACTAAGGCCTGCTAATATCTCTCCTGGGTAAGGGGTCATCACACAGGAAGTCAATACCACTTGCCCGGAGCCTTGAGCATCAGCCTTCAATGGAATCTATTAGGAGCAGGAAGAAATCTCCTTGTGGGAGCATGGGTCAGCAAGGATCCTAGCATGTTGATCCTAGGGAGCAGTGGATGACATCTGGCCCAGTTCTGACAGCTGCAGAAGTGCTGGCTGCCCGCTTGATCTTGGCAAAGTCTGACACCCCCTTGTCACCAGGATGGGGGCCATGTGAAGTGCGGGCTATCACCCGTCTGTGTATGCCAAAGCCACCGCCACTCCTGTAATCAGGATTGGGGCCACTATGAAGTGTGGGCCGATGCACGTGTATGTGCAAAGGTCCGCGACCCTTGTGTCACCAGGAAGGAAGCCACCATGAAGCAAGGCCCATGTGTGGGCCGAGATGGGAGACCCCATCATGTGACCGTCAGTTAGGGCCATTGCCCTGGTTTATTGTGCTGAGGAAGACAGGAGGAACACTTACCAATCAGCATTTGCCAAGTCAAGCCATCTGAGGCAGGCTGTCATCAGATGGGGAAGATTGTTCCAGGCTTTTGGTCCTGCTGGGAACTTGCACAAACGTAGCACGCAAAACTGTTATTTTTGACTCTCAAGACGAGACATAGACTTTGTTGCATGGAGACTACTGTGTGCCTGATCTGGGAGTTGCCTCCAGTATAAAATGGGGAAGAACCAACCCAAATAGATGGGAAAGAGGGACCCAGAGATTCTCCAAGGACCGTACAAGTACACTGAGCTAAATAGGCTGTGGGGATTATTTAGTGTGGTGACTCTATGCTTTGTGTGATCACATTAAAATACTACGTTTTCATTAAAGCAATAATTTGGCTGGGCAATAATCAAATTTCCTCTACTGTATGTGCTTTGAGTCTTGAGCTTGTGTATGCCTCAAACCTCCCTCCCTCTCAGACAGCCTTGGACTGCTCGACCCACGCTACCACTGAGAGTCAAGTGCTGATAGGGGTAGTCCATGACCCAATTACTCAGGGCCCATAGTAGTTTGGGCCCGGGACATCAGGAGTAAAAGGCATCAGCCCCCACGGTTGAGCTCAATAACTCCTGCTTGCATCGTGGCCTTCTGAAAGGTGTTCTGACAAGGAGACAATCCTGTGAAAAAATTGGAAAGCATATGCCTTGTTGTTTGTAAAGCGTACCCTAATGTTTCATTAAATATTTCTGGCATAGCTTTTGATGATGCTTTTATGTGTGTCATTAAGTCTGTCCTGTTTGATGCACAAAATAATAGTTTCTAAACCTCTAATAAAAGAAGGTCGATGTTGTTATTTACTATATGCGCACCCAGTAATGCTTAATAATCACTCAATCTGGTTTAAATAACTTTTGCTTGCCAATTATGGTTCAAATACTAGAACTTGCTAGCATTTGATCAACAAAGTGTGGGTACTACTTTTTGTGCTTGCAGGGGTACCATACAACCCCAACACTCAATCGGCTCACAATTACTAAAAACGTGTAACTTTTCCTGAATAAGCAGCACTTTTCTGTAAACCTTGTAATATACAAACCATTCATCATAGTTTCTAAACACTCCATTGATTTGGGTTGTTTGAGACACCTTCAGATCACAAATGTCACTAGCAGTTATTGTGTTGAATTCATTCCTGCACTTAATAATAAGTGGAGTACCTGAAGCAGGGAACTGATTGAATATACGATCTCCTAATTATACTTTAAATGTGAATTTACTCAACTGTGTGTATCATCCGGAGTCTTGCTTCATAAGACACACTTTAGGTTGTAAAACATGAATATGCATCATAACAAATCAATGAATTAACCAAGTAATACTTCATTTTTCATAAGGAGTATGAGGCAGCCATGCAGTCTCCTGTATTGGAATCAAACTTTCTGTAAAGTCTCATTTACTTGACATTTTCTGATGATCTCTCACATTGTATGGCTCAAATATTTCAACGTCAATAATTAAGTTCCATGGAACTCTATGGGGGATATGCGGGGAATTGGCGGAGTGCGGCGTTAGCCTCTTGTCTTAACGCCGCCCTCCGACACTTCTGAAATGCAAGGCTGCACCATATTTACAAGAATGTGCTGCAGCATAGCGTTTCCACCTGCGATTGTGCTAGGTTTAGCAACTTAGCGCCAACGCAGGCACCCTTGCACCAGAGTGCAAGGGTGTCTGCGTGCAGGGGAGGATTGTTTATGTGTAGGTAGGAATCCCTTCCTGCGCATAAACAATCCTAAAATGCCATTCTGTCACTTTCATGTGTGCTGCTTCAAGTGACAACATTGAATTTTCTTTAAAGGTTTGTTTATGTACAGGAAGAGATACCTTCCTGTACATAAACAAACCATGGCATTTTGCTTTCTCTATGTGTGCTGCACAAGGCAGCACACATGAAAAAAGCATAAACAAGGAGAAATAATGCATTTCTCCTCGTTTCGGCAACTTTAGACCAGGATTTACATGGTCTTAATTTTAGCGCTGCCTCCTATATACACCACCCTTGTACATAGGGGTAGTGTTAAAATGAATGAGTTTTGCGGTGGAACGCCGACCGCAACACCCACTGCCCACCCCTTTCATGCTAACCATAGCGTGAAAGGGGGCCTTATGTACAAGGCAGCATTAAGCCATGTTAAGTGGCTTATGTCTGACTTGTACATAAGGCGCGGACCCTATCGCCACCACAACATCGGTAAAAGTGACGTTGTGGTGGCGATAGGGGCTTGTGCATATGCCCCTTTGTGCTTTCAATTCATGTAAAGAAGCTTGTCAATCAATCAATCATGACACTTGTATAGCGTGCTACTCACCAGGAAGGGTCTCAAGGCGCTGGGGGGGGGGGGGGGGGGGAGTATGTTACTGCTCGAAAAGCCAGGTCTTGAGTTGCTCCCTGAAGGGGAGATGGTCCTGGGTTAGCCAGAGATGGATGGGGAGGGAGTTCCATGTCTTAGCTGCCAGGTAGGAGAAGGATCTTCAGCCGGCGGTGGCTCTGCGGATGCGTGGAACGGCAGCGAGGGCGAGGCTGGTCGACCGTAGCTGGCGGGTGGGCGTGTAGAAGGTCAGGCGGTTGTTGAGGTACTTGGGGCCAGGTCGTGGAGAGCCTTGTGTGCGTGGGTGAGGAGTCTGAACGTGATCCTCTTGCTAACGGGGAGCCAGTGCAGGTCTCTCAGGTGGCAGGAGAATGTGGTTATGTTGGGGGATCTCCAGGACGAGTCGTGCGGAGGCGTTCTGGATGTGTTGGAGTCTTTTCTGAAGTTTGGCTGTGGTTCCGGCATAGAGGGTGTTTCCGTAGTCCAGTCGGCTGGTGACGAGCGCCTGGGTGACCGTCTTCCTGGTTTCCGTGGGGATCCATCGGAAGATCTTTCGGAGCATGCGCAGGGTGTTGAAGCACGATGATGAGACGGCGTTGACTTGTTGGGTCATCGAGAGGGAGGAGTCCAGGATGAAGCCCAGGTTACGTGTGTGGTCCGTTGGCTTGGGAGTGGTGCCCAGGGCAGGGGGCCACCAGGAGTCGTCCCAGGCAGAGTAAGATGATCCTAGGATGAGAACTTCCGTCTTGTCTGAGTTCAGTTTCAGGCGGCTGTTCTTCATCCACTCGGCGACGTCTTTCATCTCTTCGTGTAGGCTGGCTCTGGCGGTAGCTGGGTCTTTGGTGAGGGAGAGGATCAGCTGTGTGTCGTCGGCGTAGGAGATGATGTTGAGGTTGTGTTTGCGTGCGATGGCTGCGAGTGGGGCTCATGTAGACGTTGAAGAGGGTGGGGCTGAGTGATGATCCCTGTGGTACGCTGCAGATGACTTCGGTGGCCTTGGATCTGAACGGGGGGAGGCGGACTCTCTGGGTTCTTCCGGCGAGGAACGAGATGATCCACTCCAGTGCCTTCTCTTGGATTCCGATGTTGCTGAGGCGTTGCACTAGGGGGCGGTGGCAGACAGTGTTGAATGCTGCGGAGAGGTCCAGGAGGATGAGGGCCGCTGTTTCCCCGTTGTCGAGCAGGGATCTGATGTCGTCAGTGGCTGCAATGAGGGCAGTCTCGATGCTGTGGTTGGCGCGGAAGCCGGATTGCGAGTGGTCGAGGGATCCGTTTGTCTCAAAGAAGGCGGCAAGCTGTCTGGTGACAGTCTTCTTGATGACTTTGGCAGGAAAAGGGAGGAACAAGATGGGGCGGACGTTCTTGAGGTCGGTGGGGTCTGCTGTTGGTTTCTTCAGGAGGGCGCTGAGCTCGGCGTGCTTCCAGCTTTCCGGGAAGGTGTCGGTGTTGAAGGAGGCGTTGATGATGCCCCGGAGTTGGGGTGCGATGATGGAGTCGGCCTTGTTGAAGACGTGGTGGGGCAGGGGTTGGTTGGGGATCCGGAGTGGATGGTGTTCATCGTGCGGGTGGTGTCTTCAGTGCTGACCGGGGTCCAGGCGCAGAGGGTGGTGGTGGGGGGCGTAGGTTCGGTGGTTGGGTGCGGGGTTGTTGCGCCAAAGCTGTTGTGTATTTCTGTGATCTTGCGGTGGAAGAATGAGGCGAGAGAGTCGCAGAGGTCTTGCGAGGGAGTGATGTCGTTGTTTCCGGCGCTGGGGTTGGAGAGCTCTTTGATAATGGTGAAGAGTTCCTTGCTGTTGTGGGCGTTGTTGTCCAGTCGTTCTTTGAATGCTGTCTTCTTGGTGGTGCGGATCATTTGGTGGTGTTTGCGGGTGGCGTGCTTGAGGGCAGTCATGTTGTCTGTGGTCTGGTTGCTGGGCCAGGCTTTCTCGAGGGTGCGGCAGTTCTTCTTGGAGTTCTTAAGTTCGTTGGTGAACCAAGAGGCTTTCTTGCTGCTGTGTTAGTGATCCACTGTGTGAGGTTGCTGGCTGCTTCGTTGGGGTCCGTTGTGCTGGCGGGAGGGTTCTGGCTGAGTAATGCAAATATTGCTTTGAAATCTTCCTGTTCAGATTTAGAATTTTCTAATGTGTTTTTCAAACCTTTAAAAGCAGTCAATAATTTTCTGAAATTAAAGATAACGTTCTCATTATCATTATCATTATCATTTGAAATTAGTATCAATTACTTAAAAAAGTTCCCTGAATATTTTACAGTTAAAGCATTCTTCTTCGCTGCTTTGAAACTTTAAAGAACAGGGGGCGTGGTCAAACCAACGATGCGGAGTTGGGGGCCACATCTGCATTCCTCGACGTGGACGATGCCCAGAGAGACTGGGGGTGCCTGACGTGCGGTGCACCTGCTGCCTGCGGCCACGATAAGGTCGGGCGGCGAGGGGCTCCGAGGCGTTAGCCGCCATCTTGTGGAGCTTGACGAGGGTCCCCGTCCTGCGGATTGCCGGCCGCGGGGGAACCTCTGGACCCGGTGGTGTGGTGCGGTCAATTGCTCGTGGAGCGGATTGCAGAGCCCGGGGCGATTCTGGCACTCGGCGGGTGACGAGACCGCCTCTGTGGATCCTCCGGTGAGGAGCCTGTGATGGAGCAGAGAGCGGGCCTGGAGGGCGGAGGCCCTGGGAAGTGCTGACGGCTTTCTTCCATCCCGGATGGGTGCGCCTGGGGAGGTGCGGACCAGAGGCAACGGGGACACTGTCTGGCGACATCTGCGGCGGACTGGGCCTGGTGCGCTGGTGAGTCGGTGGCTGGCTGTGGGGGCCCCCGGTGCCTCGTGACTAGGCCGTAGGCGCTACTGGGCGGAGGCCGGGCTGCGATGCCTCTGCGGTCGGTGGCTTGTGCAGGCGGAGGCCCTGGAGTCCTCAGTATGGCGGATGGCGGACCCTGGGAGCTGAGACAGTGCTGACGGCCTCCCACCTGCCTGGGAGAATTCGGCGAGGAGCAGCCTAGCGGAGACGGGGACATTGCCTGGCGGATCCTGTGAGTCGGTGACAGGCTGTGGGGGCTTTGGTGTTTCGAGGCTGGGCCGCCGGCGCTGCTGGAGGAGAGGCTGGGCTGTGTTGACCCTGAGGGAGGATTAGAGGGGGCCCGGAGCTGGGGTCCCTCACTGCACGGAGGCCTCTACCCCCTGTGACTGAACTCTGCGGTTGAGTGGCAGCATTGGGCGCGCTCCCCCGCCATTTTGCCTCTTGGCCTTAGGAGTCCTGGTGACTCGGACTCCAGGGTGTCCTGGCCCCCCCCCTGCGCCCCGACCTGGACTGGGGTCTTCGCCCTTCTGACTGGTGCTGCTTGGGGGCCTGATGGGCATCTGTGAGGGGCAGTAACGGCCGGACTGCGGGAGAGGAGCTGCGCAGCGGAGCCCTTGGCCGCCACTTTGTGCCTGCCCCAGGGAGAGGCCTGGGGGTGCTGACTGCCTCCTCTGATGCCCGGATTCGACCTGAGGGGACTGGGGGGCTTGACGCTTGGGTCCCCGCATGCCGTGGATGTCACTGTTGCCAGCAGGGAGTGTGGTAGGGCGAGTGCTTTTGCTCCCATACCTGAGCGTGTCCTCCTGAAGTGGCCCTCAGTCATGGTCATTTTCCCTGCGCCCTGGTTCTGTGTGCCTGGTTTGCGGGGATATCGCTTCTGAACGCTACAGGGGCTGATTGTGCTGCGTTCTGGAAGTTCTTTGGTGGGGTGCATTGTGCTTTATGGGGTGCGGTGGGGACTGATTGGGGGAACTGTCGCTGAATGGCCTGTTGTACTGCTTGGACTGCCTAGGTCCGCTGGGCCTCCTGCACCCCTGGTTTATTTGCAGAAGGGGGTAGTGAGTGCCGCCTGTGATCCGCCTGGCGATCTTGGGCCTTCCCCTGTGGACCACTTGTGATAGACGTCTCTAGGAGATAGATTGACCACTGTTGGCGGCTGTGTCACGCCTGCTTCAGCCTCACGGGAGGGGAGGGGGGGAGGCCAAAGGGAAATCCCTGGAGCTCAAGTGGCAGTGGGCGAACGGTCAGGGTGCTGGGGCCGTTCCCTGCATACTACTCTGGGACTGCGACTTTGGAGCATACCTGACAACCGGCGACACGGTGAGGAGCCCCTGTCGTTGCGGGGTGCTGAGCGGGCTGTGTCGGCATACTCTGGCCGCTCCCGGTCCGCTCCAGGACTGGCGATGACGCGCTCCAGAGGGGGTAAGGTGGATCTGGCTGCGACCCCCAAGGACAACTCGGTCGTGGCAATGTGGGGTAAGGCGGGGGCGTCAATAGCCTCTGGAGGCTCTTGCCAGGCGGCGGGAGACTCAATACCGGTTACTCAGGCATTTATGGCCACTTTTATGACGGAGCTCAAGATGGAAATCGGCTCCCTTAGATCCGAGGCGCACACCTGTGTGACGGAGCTACGGAGAGAAGTCACAGACCTGGGGGACCGAGTGGATGGCCTGGAAAAAATGATGGATGCCCATACGGAGGACCAGGAACAGTTGTGGCAGCGCCAGGCGGTTCTGGAAGAGCAGAACATAGAGCTGCAAGTCAAGCAGGAGGACCTTCAGAACAGAAGCCGCAGGAACAACCTCCGCATCCGGGGCATTCCCATTGGAGAAGAGGGGAAGGGCATTCTCACGTATGTGGCGCAGCTTCTTCATGAGGTATGGGGCGACGAGAATGCCTCTCCTCCGACTCTGGATAGAGTGCATCGAGGCTCTGGACCCACGGGCGATCGGGCCTCCTCCCAGACATCCTGACACGGGTCCGTTTCTTTATGGAGAAGGAAGCCGTCTGGATAGCGGCTCGTGATAAAACAGACCTCCCCTACCAGGGGCACAAAATACAGATCTTTCAAGACCTGGTGCTCAACACTCTGAAGCGGCGACGGGCCTTCAAGCCAGTGACAGAGAAGCTCCGCACCCTGGGCATTCCGTACCAATGGGGCCATCCTTTTCCCCTCATCTTTCAGTGGGAGAGCAAGTAAAGAGTGATCCGGACTTTCGCAGAGGCGGCGCGGTAACTTCAGGTACCGACGTCGTCGCCGGCAAGCCCATCGCGCCCTCGACGACAGGAGCAGGTGCCCGCCAGACCGACTTGGACCACTGTCCAGCGCCATCACCGCACGCCCCCACGGGATGAGCGGCCGCCTTCTCAGGCCAAGCAGGACATTATAGCCCACATTAAATCCTTGGAAGGTGATCGGGAGGAACCTGTCGCGCGTCCTTCGACGCCAGGATCGTAGTATGAACCCCCAGCTGAATAGCAGCCGACCTGCTTCCCCAGTGGGTACCTCCCACCCCCGGTGAGGGGTGTTCCTCAACATGTCTTACCGTATGCCCCGGCTCCTTGATGGGAGGGTGGGGGCGGCGGGAGTTCCCTGACGATGGGACTGTAAGACCACTGCGGACCCACCCCGGACTGTCCCTAAGGGAGTGACATCCCTGAGAGTATCCAAACCCTTGGATGTAGGATGCCCTGTACATTGGCCAGAGAAGTGCGGCTCTGTTGGCCGTTAAGATTCTACTATGTTTTGTGGCTGGTTTGGCCGCTTTTTGTACTTTTGCTCTTTTCTTTATATCCTTATCTTGACCTGGCTTTTCTTTCTCTTTCGCTTCCTCCTCTCTTTTCTTTCCTTCGTCTCTTCACACTTTGCTTTCCATTGCTTCTGCTTTCTTCCCCACTCCATTCTTCTGTGTGCGTTGGGTTGGGGGGGATACGTCATCAACAGTTGTGGTGGAGGGGGGTACCCCCGCGAGGCTGCGCTGCGCAGGGTAGGGGGGGTAGAGGCGAGGATAGGAACGGACTGGCCCATACTATGACAGCTAACATACCCAGGCCCTTGAAGGTATTAACGCTGAACGTCAAGGGCTTGATCTCCCCCAATAAGCGGCTCCAGACCTGGCGGTATCTTCTGCATCAGAGCCCAGACATTATATTTTTGCAGGAAACCCATCATTTGCAGGCCGATATTGGATGCATGGCTCATGCCAGATACCCCCTTCAATTTTGGGCGGCAGCAGACACTAAGACAGCAGGTGTAGCTATACTGTGCAGGGCTGGCATCAGGCGGGGGGAGACTGGGCCCTTCAGCAGTGGGGATGGGCGCTTTCTTAGGGTAAGTGTGGCAATTGGACGAAGTACCCTCACCCTGTGTAATGTGTATGCACCCAATCAGATGCAGGATCGGTATCTTCAGTCGCACCTGAAGGATCATGTTCCGCGGGGAGACCCCTATTTGATCCTAGGAGGGAATTTTAACCTACTCTGGGACCCGACAATGGACCGCAGTGATGCCATGTTCAATGGTTCCGGGGCCATGCCCTCCGCATTGCATACTCAAATGACGGAACTGGGACTGTTCGATGCGTGGCGCTCTCACTCCCCAGACTTGCGAGACTACTCGTTTTATTCCCACGCCCATCGCTCATACTCCCGGATTGACTACCTCTTTGTCTCCCACGCCCTGCTGCGCGATATGTTGGGAGCCTCCATGTCTGATATTTCACTCTCAGATCATACGCATGTCGAGTTGCTCCTTCAGGATCTGGCCGCTCCCTCTGCCCGCGAGTTGAAGTGGCGCTTGTCGCCGGGTATCCTTCGTGATCCGGATGATGTAGATAGCATCGGAACCTCCATTGACTCCTACTTCGCTGCCAATGATCTCCCAGAGACACCCATCCCTGTGGTGTGGGATGCCTTTAAGGCCACCATAAGACGCCATATAACCACCCTTTCGATTGCCAGGGCGCGTGAGGCTCGGGCCTTAGAAGATAGGCTGGCAAAGGACATCAAATTGCAGGAGCGAAGGGACCGGGGCGGTTCTTCGTTAGCATCTAGGAGGTGCCTTGCCAACCTTAGAGGGCAGCTACGACTTATACGCACCAACAAAGCAGAGAAATCGTTGCTGGCCCTTAAGCAGAAATACTATGAGGGGGTGACAAGGTGGGCATGTTGCTTGCGGGAAGGCTACGGGCGCGCACGGCCAAAGCTCATATAACGACGGTCCAACTCCCTGATGGGGCGAAGGTCACCTTGGAGGGGGGGAAGCGCGAGGCGTTTCAGTCCTATTACTCGGCGCTCTATCAGAGGGAGCCGCCGGTTCCGGAGGTGGTGGAAGATGTTCTCAATAATTAAACGGGGCGACCCTGCGCCCGCATTATGCCGACACCCTGGAAAGACCTATCACCCAAGAAGAGGTATTGACAGCCCTGAGGGATCTTCCCCTGGGGAAGACTCCGGGACCAGATGGTCTACCCTTATCTTTCTACTG
The DNA here is from genome assembly GCF_964263255.1 of Lissotriton vulgaris. NCBI lineage: Eukaryota > Metazoa > Chordata > Amphibia > Caudata > Salamandridae > Lissotriton > Lissotriton vulgaris. The sequence continues at coordinate 1,870,356,273 of NC_141691.1, forward strand.
CATGTTACAATCCTAGCTCTGGCCGCATCTGTTGAGGCTGTATAACTCTTTTACGGATACCGAGGGGCCTTCTCGGGATATGGGTATGGCAGAGATAGCATTAATTTTAAAGCCAGGAAAGGACCCCTCACAGTGCGCGTCGTACCGCCCAATCGCTTTGCTAAATACCAACCTCAAAATTTATACCAAACTCCTGGCGAAGCGCCTGGACCCCTATATGCCGGATCTAGTAGACCCAGACCAGGTTGGCTTTATCTGCAACCGGCAAGGGGCTGATAACGTACGTAAACTAGCGCACTTAGTTGGTAAGGCGCACCACTGGGAAATCCCTGCTTGCCTTCTTTCGTTGAATGCGGAGAAGGCATTCGATCGGGTGAATTGGACCTTCCTTCGGGCGGTATTAAGTAAAATTGGATTGGGACGGAATATGATTACCCGGATCATGGCGCCATATCTTGCCCCACAGGCTCGTATCCGGGTAAACGGCCGGCTTACGGAGCAGTTCACCATTTATAGGGGTACCAGACAGGGGTGCCCCCTTTCACCTCTGTTATTTGCCGTTGTGGTGGAACCACTGGCAGAGATGATTCGGCAGGCGCCTGAAATCCATGGTATCCAATTGGGGGGGGGGCGTGAGAACAAGGTGGCGTTGTTTGCGGACGACCTCATTCTCTTCTTAACGCGCCCCCGGGAGTCTCTTCCGGCCCTCCACGCTGCCCTATGCCTTTTTGAACGCACTTCTGGCCTCAAAATTAACCACAGTAAATCTTGGGCCCTCAACTTGACCATCCCGCAGGAAGAGATCCCCACCCTGGAAGGCCTGGTCCCATTCCACTGGACCACCCACTCCATTCGCTACCTTGGCTTTCAAGTGACCCCCTCCCTTGACACGTGGACGCAAGCTAACTGGCGGAACTGTTGCAGGTCAGTGCTTGAAAATCTGAGGCGGTGTCGGCCACTGCTGCTGTCGTGGCTGGGCCGACTCAACGCTATTAAAATGTCGATCCGCCCAAAAATTCTATATCTTTTCCAATGTATCCCCACCCCATTCCGTTACATTGCATACGCAGCCTACAGCGCGACCTCACAAACTTTATATGGGGCGGCAAGAAACCCCGGTTCTCACAAAAGCTCCTGATGGCGCCAAGGGACAGGGGAGGACTGGCATGCTTCAATCTCGTAGACTACTACTGGGCAGCGCATCTTCGGTGCGTGGCGGAATGAGCGGTCCCAGAGAGTGAAAAGAGATGGCTACACATGGACGAGCTATGACGAGGCAAACTATTTGGGACCTTGCCTGGCACCATCGGGCAGCGCGCTCTAAGACCGCCTATGTTGCGGTACCCACAAAAATGGTCCTAGACATCTCGGATAAAGTAGCCATACGCAGAGGCCTCACGACCTTCCCTTCACCACACACTCCAATAGAGGAGAACCCATCCTTCCCACCGGCTTGTCGTACACAGGCCTTTACCAAATGGTCGCAAGGGGGCTGCCGGGTCATAATGGACCTGTTTGAGGGGGGTGCGCTTAAATCCTTCGCTCAGTGCAGGGAAGAATTCCGAGTCCCAACGACCGCAGGACTACAATATGCCCAGCTGAAGCACTGGGTGTCTGCGGAGGGCATGTACCAGGCGGCCATGCGAGACTTCACTCCCTTGGAGCGCCTGGCCCGACACCCGATTGAGTCAAAGGGGCTTATATCTCGAATCTATCAGATTCTGCAGCACCAACAGCTGCCACCTGCACACCCCTACCAACGCCGCTGGCAAGAAATGTTAGGCGCGAATATTTCACCTGCCCAGTGGAATAGGCTGTGGCGCGATATTCCCAAAGTGTACCGTAGCATTCCACAACGGGAAAATGCTTATAAGCTCATGACGCAGTGGTATTACACGCCCCAATGTCTCCACAGGATGTTTCCTTCGTCTTCCCCCTTATGCTGGAGATGCCGATCTGCGACGGTAGTACAAAAGGGGGTGGTGATGGACGGAGCATCTGAATCAATCAAACACTCACACCCAGTCAAAAGATCTGGGTTTAATCCATCACCGTTCTTTAGCCCACTCTGCCACCCCAGTTCAGACATGGCTATATGCAAATCAGTCTGACCATGTGTCTCATGGGAACAGTCCAGCCCGAACTGCCAAGCCATGTCTTCCCTGGACCGGAAACAAGCTTCCAAGGACCAGTTTCTGGCATTCCAGCCGTCTTCAGCCTGGCTTGCTTGAATCCAGTGGCAAAGTGAGCAAGGGACTCACGTCTGAGCATACTCTGCCACACTTATGGCGGCCAAAAGCGGTACAAAAGGGGGTGGTGATGGACGGAGCATTCCAGCCGTCTTCAGCCCGGCTTGCTTGAATCCAGTGGCAATCTGCGACGGGAGACCTCATTCACATCTGGTGGGCCTGCCCGTTGATGACTGTGCTCTGGAAGGAGGTCCTCAGCCACATCAGGAGGGTGCTAAGGTTCCCTTTGCCTGATGATCCTAGCGCAGTCTTGCTGGGCATCAAACCTGCTGGCCTGAAGGCACTCACCAGGAGCGATTGGACTCTGGCGCTTCAAATGTGGGAGCGGTCAGACAGCTCATTGCCCTGTATTGGAAAAAACCTGAGACACCCCCAATCGCTGCCTGGTTTGTGCGTTTATGGCATGTTGCTACTATGGAGCTTTTCACAGCGTGACTACAGGCGCGCGACACACACTATAAGGCTGTCTGGCAACCTTTAATTAAATATTTATGCAGGGTAGAAAATGCACGCCACATGCCCACCAAATTGGAGAACGCTGCACCTGTTTACAGATGCTATCCTTCCCTCGGACCCACGCAGATTGCTGTCCTAGCTGCTTTCCTGCACTGCGATCCTATCATGGCCATAGGGGTAAGATCTTAATGCCCTGCTCTCTCATCCCCAACGCACATTACTCCTACCCTTACTCTCCCTGTGCTGTCTCTTCTCACCTCCTCCGTTCCTCTTCTGCTGTCTATCCCTTTTTCTTTCTTTTCTCCGCTGCTCTGCGGGCTCTGGGCCCCTGTTGGGCCGTCTGTTGGCATCGATTGAGTTGCCCGCCTGTTGACAGAGAGGATACTGGGACTTTCCCTCCATAAGGGATCAGATTATTCCATCATAGACACCACAGAACGCGGCCGGCCCCTTGTGAGTTGTAGGCGTAACGCTGTGTAACACCTTGCCTTCTCTGCAGAGCACTAACAATTTGCATGTAATACTCAAACACGCGGCCGGCCCTGGATAGGGTTGTAGGCTTAACGCTGTGTACTCCTGATCCTGTGATTTGCGATATCCCTCTTCCTTTGAAAATAAAAACAGATTTGAAACAAACTTTAAAGAATATATATAAACATTGAGATATTAATGTAATGCTTTAGTGCTGTTCTACAACATCTAATGAGTAATCATTAATCCAACTTTGGTAAAGTTTACCAACAATATAAGTGTCCTTGATGACAAATACGGTTTGTACTGTTTGCTTTTTAGCAAAGATTTTATTATTTATTTTTTAATTTTTTTATTGAAAACTATCTATCCGGATTTAGGAGAGGCATTTTTGAACGTAGCCATTAGCAATTATTGCTTGCATTCCATTATCACAACATTGTTTTCCATTTCAAATTCAAAAAAATAAAATAATTATGGTCAGTTACTGAAGGCACCAATAATTTATTAACATTAGCAAAACTTCAACATGTTATGTGCCGGATTGTATCAGTCAAGAATATATATAACTCAGAAAATTACATAGGCAGTACCACATCTCACCCTTACATTTTCCAGCATTTAGTTAGCCACACATTTTGTGGATATAGTTTTCGTCAATACTATAAAATATTTCCAAGTCTATTTGTCGAACAAATCAAACGAATCACTTTGTGGCTAGAAATTAACATGCATGTGAGGTTTGTATGGATCTCTGTGCCATTTCTATACTACGATCCTAGCCAAAAGGCAGCATCACACACTACAGGGTCAAAGACAAGCATAAAGCCAACAAGCGATAGCAGAGGTAGCTGGTTTGTGGACTAATAAGACATTGTGACATAGTGTTCTTTTAAAAGGTGTCTTCAACTCCTTCCTAAAATGGAGCACAGTTGGGGTGGTCCGGATAAATACAGATCCTAGGTCCATACTTGGAAAATGCATGCTGTCATGTTTTTTTCTCTTTTTCCAAACTTCCTAATATGTGGTCTGTTGCAGGCCTGGCTGTCCGTGTGCAGAGAACCACCAGGGATGGTGAGGTTGTCTGCAATATACGTGGGTGTGCTAGTAATAAAGGGAGTGTAAATGATGCATCTGGTTTTGAAGATGGTGAGGGCTGGTAAGAGGAGCTGAAGTAGTTTCTTTAGGATGGAGGTTATGCAATCATATTTCTGCAGGTCTTAGATGAAATGTGCTACATCGTGTAAGATGCCTTTTAAAGGGTGCCAGCGTGGAGTCTGGGAAGCCCTGAAGCAAGGTGTTCCCATCATCCAGATGTGAAAGTAGGAGTTCTTGAACAGCAGTTTTGAAGTCACTTTCTGGAAGAAACTGTTTCACTTTCTTTAGAGGAGAGAGCCGACTGTTTTTGGCAGTGTGTTCCTTGAGGGTGAGGTTTGTGTCCGAGGTTCTTACAAGTTGCTTTGCGATTAGTGAAACATGGGATTCTAAGCTACTGAGGGATGAACTATTGAGCCTGGCTTGCACTGTTTCTTGCTTGCTGTTCTTCGCAAATAACAGGAATTGGATGGGTTGAGCTGGATACCCAGGTCTGGATGACGTTTAGATAGTGTTTGAGGCATTGTATATGTAAGGCAGCGGAGACTTTCAAGTAAAGTGTGTATCACTGGCATATTGGTGAATCTTGATACTGTTATCAGGACCGCAACAAGCGGCTCTAGATTGAACATGACAGGGGACTATATGGAACCCTGTGTTACTCAGCAGGTGATAAGGTTATTTTGGGACCTTTAGGTGCTTATATGAACAAATCGGATTTGATGGATTCAGATAATAAAAATACATTTCAGCATTGTTGATTTCTTAAAAAGAAGTAAAATAAGGGAATCCTGCTTCAAAACTAGAATTATTCTCCACAACTGGAACTGGACAATGGTCCCACTGCTTATATTGAAATACTTTCCATTTTGCATTGAGTACATGCAAATACCAATCAGCATACCGAACAGAAGAACATCTGTTTTTGGTTTTCCATAGTGAGATGAGGACCAGCATTGTAAACTAAAGCATGTGTTTGTAGTTCAGTAAATAGATTCTTTAGTGTGTCTGTTCCATCCATCACAAAAAGTACTTGAAGTTGATTTACCATTTACATCAAGATGAAAGATGTGTGGGACCTGGTTAGTCCCTGATGGTCCTAGAACTGGAGCTTCTAATTCTTCCCAATAGACACAACCTGGCAGTGGTGTGTCTACTTCCACAACAGATTTCTCTAGTAACTCTGTATACCTAATTTTGATTAACATTTTCATTTTTGCAACTGGTTCTCTGGAATGCATTCTCCATTCATTCATAAGGAATACCACCATTATGGTTCAAATTAATAGTGACACTAATGTTAATGTGACCTAAACATGAGTCCAAGGTGGTTTAACATACTCCTCTGTGCTACATTTGAATTTCATTAATTTGCTTTGCAAGGAAATCACCTTAGAAACATTTCTTATTTAGCTAGTTACATGTTCTAATAGTATTTCATTCAACAGGACAGTCTCACATTCTGAGAATTCTGCACCTGAATCTTGTGCAATACTAATGCTAGAACTTTGAAAGTTTTAATCAAATTCAATTTTGAGTCAGGCAGCGGTAGCTTCAGAAGTTGCAGTGGTCTGCTGTATAGGAAGGGCTTCATGATATGGCATTACTGTGTCCAAATACACCAACTGTGACCTGTTTCTCCAGGGAAACTGTGATAGTGTCACCAATGCTGTTCCTACTGGCACGTTATCTCAACAGGCTGGACCAAACTCTCAACTTCAATCCCATTCCCTCATCCATGGGTTATGCAACAAGTTTTGGCAGCCAGCAAATCACTGGATATGATGTTAGAGTTGTAGTATGCCTTAGACCATCTTGGTTATTCAGCAAATACTGCAACACAGCCATACACATGGTCATGTGGATCCCTCCATCCTGGAAGGTAAAATACTAACACTTGGACACATACAGGATAAATGGAGCACATTCTGCAGGTAGGGAACTGCATATGATACCTAAGAATGTTAATGACTGTAAGTCCTGCTGTTGAAAGAACCTACATTGGCGAAGACTCCTGTCTTTGCAGGATCTATTCCCCACTGTCCCCTTTCCTAACCTCCTTCCTCATGCCTTATCCTAGTTTGCTGTGTCTGGTCATTTCATGGTTGCTACTCTAAGGTGTGTTTGGTGCAAATCAGACCCCTTTTAAGTAATGGATCTTGACAAATAAATAAGTGTAGTTTAACAATACATCTCTTGACATAATATATAAAGCTCACTGCACACTATACAACGTGTACCCATGTTCCACCATTATCCTGAACCCTCACAGTCAAAGCTTGTTTTAATGTACCATTAGCTTTGTCAACAACCCGGTTTGAACTGGGCCCAAATTGGTGAGGGAATTGGTGATTTACTCCACCTTACCAAGTGCCTCTGCTAATGCCTAAGAGGGAAAAGCAGGGCCACACCAATAAGAATCATGTGTACAATCAACCACTACCAGTATATATTTGTATTTATCGACAGGCTGAAGGAAACCAACATGGTCCAAATACTAAATTTGGAAGAGATGCACTGCATTCTGCAATGGAGCTGGGGGTGGGGTCTCACCGTTATAGAGTGCTTGCATGTTTGACATATTTCATGCTGTAGCACATATCATTCTGTTAGCTTTGGAATCAATAACGCTCCTTTAGCATGCTCAACATTGCATAACCCTAGCATGAGCAGAGCCTATTCCCACATGCACAGCTTTTATTAGGTTTAATTAGTCAGACGCATTTGATAATGTAGCATTCTCCTGTTTTAGGAATACCGATTGTAGGGAGCCCATCTTGTCCCAGAAAGTAGTTATCCATTTCCACTAGATAGTGCTCGTTTTACCTGTGCTGTGATTAGAGCACTCTTGTGTATATCTGGGTCAATCTTCGATTTAGACAGAGTCACTCTGCTCAGTGACAGAATCACCATTAACAGGAACTTTCTGACTGATGTGCCAGTGCTTGTGGGACCGCCACCAATTGAAGCTGTATCTCGAGGGCAATTAGCCGAGGATAAACCCCTTAATCATTTTGAACGGTGAATGTTTGTAATCATTGGTTTCCAAGTCTACATTGTACAGCTGTACAGAAAAATATGACTTGGAAACAAATTCAAACTGATTTATCAGCTTATTGCAAGGGAATGATTAGTGCATTCAATTCTGCAGGTTGAGCAGTTGTCACCCAAGGGCTTCACATGTGCATAATACTGTATTCTGAACACCTGAATATCCCTTATACAGCTTCATAAGCTGTGGAGGACTGCAGTTTTGTGCCATTTCCTGGCTGTGCTGATCCATAAGTATAAAACATCATGATATTCATGTAATAGTTTTTTAAGGGTTTTCAGGTATTACCTATTGATACTGTAAGAATTTGTGTTCTGAATGTGGGGTCATATTCAAATTGTACATCCATACCGTGCTGACTCGCAGTCCTTTGCGCCAAACACAGGTATAACGCATTTACATTTAGAATGGTTGTTTTACTTGCAGTTTCCAAGGGAGGTATGGGTGTTACTACAATTAATTACTTTCCCTGAGCTGTGGGTAATTTTTTTAAACGACAGAGCAAATAATTCCTCTGCTGTTATATACAAGTTTGACTGTAGGCAGTGGGTTTAGTTTGTATAATAGATACGTCTATTCTGATTGACAGAGTACTATTCTCATTACTAAAGCAAGTATGTTATCTAGCGAATGTCCCATTGCATGTCTCCCTGTAACACTTTAAGGCTTTGTGTATGTTCAAGTCAAGTCAAGTCAAAACCACTTTATTCGATTAATTAAAATCATAAAAGTATACTAGACATTATGGCCCACATGCATCAAGCATTTTTGGAGTCGTAAACGGTGCGATTCCTTAAAATCGTCCGTTTGCAATTCCAAAAATGCCTTTTGGAATGCATCAAGCATTTTTTGAAATCGCAACATTTTTGCGATTTCCAAAAATGCGATTGCTTTTAGGAAATCGCAAATGTGCGATTTCCTAAAAACCAATGCATGAATACTTTTGAAATTGCGAATTCGCAATTAGAGGGACAAATTTACCGAGTAGTTGAACTACTCGGTAAATTTGCAAAAAGTGTAATTAACACTTTTAACGCATTTTAAAAGCATTCATGTTACGGACACACATGTCCTTAGGACATGTGTGTGCAACATGATGCGAAAAATAAATTTCAGGGGTGCAGGGGGGGTTCATTTGAACCCCCCTCACCACCCTTGAAATGCAATCAGGATTTGCGATTTTGAAATTGCGAATTCGCAATTCCCATTCATTCCTATGGGCCTTTTGGCCCATAGGAATGAATGGGAATTGCGATTTCGCAATTTCAAAATCGCATTTTTTATGCGATTCGGTAGAAATTGCGATTTCTACCGAATTGCATAAATATTTAAAAAATAATCATGCATAGGCTTTTGCGAATTCTAAATTGCGATTCGCTTTTTATCGCAATTTAGAAGTCGCAAAAGCCGAGATTGATGCATGTGGGCCAATAAAACTGTTTAAAACATGTTTAAAAAGTCAATTAATATAATTTCAGTCATAATGACAATTAAAACCCGTTATAAAAAGATAATTACACAATTTCATTTCCATTCGAGCCTAACAGTCCATTATTTAAATACATGATTACAAAAATAGTTAGCTTTCAGCGTTAAAAGTCCAATCTTGATCTCCTAATTCTCACAGATGCAGCCAGAAAACTGGCGATACAGTACATAATTACGGGGGCTTCCATCATTTGCAGAAATAGCAATGCGGGCTTATACTGTGTAAATCTCATCTCTTTCAGTATTGGTTTTACAAATCGATACCGGGGTTCAGAATACAAGGGGCAAAAAAACAAAAAGTGCGCAGTGTCCTGGGCGGACTGGTCATCACATTTACATGGAGTCGAATCCTCAGGCCTACACCAACCTTTCGCATCCCAAAGAACCGTATGGATTTGATTGAAACGGAATTTTGTCAGCAACCATCCGTGGAAAAAATTTGTCACCACTGACAAATAAGGAGCCAACTCAAGGGATGTGGTTACCATTACATATGCCCTCACAGAGGGTTTACCTAGCTCATCCGCTTCACGCTCGGCAACACAGAGCCTAGTGAAGTTAATCTTCACCCACACTAGATCTGCTTTACACAGGGATTCTGGTCTAGCAAAAATCTCAGGGCGTCCTAGCTTCACAGCCAAGGACTCTACATAGGACAGCCACTGAATATCCCTCATGTGATCTAGTTTAAGACAATCTTTTATGATCTTATGATTAAGGCTAAGGTTCGGATTTAGCCAGAGCTTAATCCATAACAGATCGGAGCTAGTTTTATCATGTCTGTGATGTATCCCAGACCTAGCTCAAGGTGTAGGGAGTAAGTTGCTGTTGACTGAGGTAGGCCCAGCAGGGACCGCAAGAATTTGTTTTCCTCCGTTTGGATGCGGTCAGGTTTTACAAACCCCCAAATTGCAGCCCCATATCTAGCAATAGAGACTGTCTTGGCTTTGTAAATAGCCAAAATCGCCTCTGTGGCTTTCCCCCTAATCTTTTAGCGAACCCCAAAACTGCGGTGGCAGAACTTCTCACCGCATTCGCTTTGGATGTTAGCTGTGGTATCCAGGTACCCCTATGATCAAATACTACACCTAAATAGGTGAAAACCTTTACGCTAGAGATAACCTCGCTGCCACAAAAAAAGGCTTTGTGTATGTTAATTTGTCCAGTCCTTTTTCGTAAACGTAGACATAATCAATTGATACAATAGTTTCACCCCTTCTGCATAGTGTGGTAAATATGTTCTTCTGAAATTCAGGAAGCCCAATAATGCCTGTACTTCCCTAAGAGAACTTGGAGTTTTAAGTGTTCCACATTTTTGCAGTAACCTGGGTATGGGCCCTTTTCTCTGCTGAATAATTCATAAACTATATATATTTCCTTTAAAAAGCATATTCTGAATTTGCTGAAATTCATCCTGTAACTTGCTTAAGCAGGTACTACGACTATTCTGTCTACATGTTGTAAATGTTCATTCAAGTGATCATCCAATATGTGTAAGTCTTCCAACATGTGTGACTAGACTCAAATCGAACTGGAGTACGTCAAATATTCTTGAAGGGAATAAACAAGGTTATTGTGATACCCCAAGGTAATCGTGTAAAATCATACTGTATTCTGCCTAATGAAAAAGATGTCAAATAATTTGATGCTGGTGGTAAACCTTGTATGATTGACCCTATATCTAAAGTAGTCTTGTATTATATTTTGTGCATGTTAGTTACATCAATAATACATTCTATGTTCATTCTGTACTGCATAGTTTTCACACTGTAAGTTCAAACTGCAGTAGTCTATTAAATACTATCAGTATTTAAGATTGAGTAAACCAGGGTGTTCATTGTTGATGTGCAGGGATGGCAATTCCCTGATGTAATAATTCATTGACAATTTGTTCGAGATTTTTTTGAGCCACTGCCTTTTTTGGATATTGTTAATAAACCTGCAGTTCTTCCTTTAAACTTATCACATGTGGTGTTGCACCTTTATACTACCCTCCTAGGTTTTATGAAACACCAGAGCCAGCTGTAACACCAATGTATGACATACCGCTCCTTGGGCCCGATTCACAGAACCAACTGAAGACAAAAACCTAAACTTACTACCATTTTGGTATTCACAGAAGGCAGTTACTCATTTTGGTATTCACAGAAGGCACTTACTTATTTTGGTATTCACATAAGTTAGGAGCCCTAATTTTAGGACTCCTAAATGCTTTCTGTAAATACTGAAAGTCTTAAAGTTAGGATTTTTCTCAGTTTAGGAGTAGTAAAGTTAGGAGTCCTAATTTTAGGACTCCTAAATGCCTTCTGTGAATACCAAAAGTCTTAAAGTTAGGATTTATCCCAATTTAGGAGTAGTAAAGTTAGGACTCCTAACTTTAGGACTCCTAAACTGAGAAAAATCCTAACTTTAAGACTTTCGGTATTCAAAGAAGGTATTTAGGAGTTCTAAACTTAGTAGTCCTAAATTTACTACTCCTTAACTGAGAAAAATTAAGACTTCTGTGAATACCAAAATGGTAGTAAGTTTAGGATTTTGTCTTAAGTTACTTCTGTGAATCGGGCCCCTTAAGCGGCTAGGGCACTAGCAAAGAATACCCTTCCATCATAGCTTCCTCCCCAAAGGAGCTTCAGTTGTTATTATTTGTAGGGACAAATCTCCTTCACCAAGCATTAGGTCATAAGAATCAGGCAATGGACTAAAAAATAAATCAAAAAATCACTCAAATTGTTCATTAGATCCTCAGGTTTAAAAAGGAAACTAAAATGACAGCATATGTGCAGCTGAGAGAGGAAGGAGAAAAGAAACGGTGCCAAAGGAAACACTGCAGATAAAGACACTGACGATGTAATGATACCATGACTGGATTTGGTCTATCTCAAATTATTGGGTACCCGACTCTCTCTGTGGGCCACACTCTGGATGGAGCATTTACTAACAATTGGAACATGAAATCTATGAAGGTTCTTAATTTAATTTGATCTGATCACAAAACTGTGATACTTACAATTAATGTCTTCTTCAATAGCATATGTGCATCTAATGCTAGTAATATTACATTTTTTTCTACTTTGGCATAAACTTCAAGATGCCGACCTGAGAGTCGTCTTATCTGAATCGGAGCTGGCGCTCTCAGCAGATCCTGACATTGCCTCAAGAGAATATGAAAAATGGATTCAGTCACCTACTGATCATCTTGTTCCTATTAAATATAAAACATCTAAAAGGATTAATCCTTCAGCTCCATGGTATAATACAGAGCTAAGAGCCTTTAAACAACACTGTTGCATACAGGAGAGAATATGGAGGAAGTAATAAAATGAAATAGAATAAGAAAAATACAAGCAATGTATAGCCAAACATATAACACTTATTTTAATTACTAAATCAAAATATTATACGAAAAATATTGAGTAAGACGAAAACTCCTATAAGGAGCTTCTCGCACTGTTACTAATGTAATCACCATCCCCAGCTGCTAATTGTACTTCAAGTAATGAAGACTTCTGTAATGCCTTGGCTATCGTCTTCCAAAAAAAGGTTCAGGATATCTTTGATAGCTTTTCTGCTAATAGTCAAAATAGCAAGCAGTCCCTCTACACTGATTGTTTAGTTAACAGCAGTCTTGGTTTCTTCAGAGAATTTACCAGTCCGTCAGCGGAGCAAGCCAGACAGCTGATCGAGCGGTACAAAATTCGGGATCTCCGCTTGATCCATGCCCTCTCACTACTATACAGATGACAACAGATATCATTGCTGGACATTTAGCAAAAAATGTAATGCAATGTTCCATACAGGCAAATTTACATAGGAATCGAAAAAGGTCTCAGAACTGCCACTCATAAAGAAACCTAATCTTGACCCCCTTGACACCAATAATTATTGTCCTATATCAAGGCTTCCTTTTCCAGCCAAATTGGAGGAAAATGTTATGAATTCACAGCTGGCGTCTTCTAAGGAACAGAATGACCATTTTGATGTAACTCTGTTTAGTTTCTAGGGTGGCCATGGGACGGAGGCAGGCCTTATTGTGGCCACTGAGGAAATCCGATCCACTTTGGACAAGGGCGGAAGAGTGGCCCTTGTCCTACTGGGTCTATCTGCGGCATTCAACATGGTTGATCATATACGTTTGGTCTCACTTGCTGAGGAAGCTGGGTGCTAAAGATTCCACAATAGCACTATACAAGTCCTTTCTAACCGATAGGGCTCCATCGGTGACCTTTGGCGACTCTACATCAGAACCTTACACTTTACCATGTGGTGTTCCCCAAGGTTCATCACTAAGCCCATCTCTACGTAATTTATATATATGTCACCGCGCTGGCTGCGCTGATCAGATCTTTTGGGTTTTCATTAGTGTCCTCAGGTGATGATATCCAAATTTTGGTGTCCTTTTTCTAACACTAATAAAAATTGGTCATCTGATCCCATTTGACTATTTAAAGACAGTACTGGACTTCATTAAAACTTGCCAAAAAGGTTGCTGTCCAAGATGCAGACTGTGCAAAACTTGGCAGCCAGAATGCTGTTAAATTTACCCAAATTTCATTCTACAACCAAGGCCCTGATAAAGCTTCATTGATTCACTATAAAGAAGTGAGTCATTTTTAAAGTACGTTGCATAGGTTTTAAAGCTTTAGTTGGAATAGGCCCTAATTAAAAAATAATTTCAGATGGTATACGTTCAAGTAGAACCCTCCGATACAGCTCTAAAAAAAAGTTAATTGTTCCCACTCATAAGCTGGTCTCTTGGAGAGATAGAATTTTTATTAGAAGTACTGCACTACTTTGGAATAATCTGTCCCAAGATTTAAAATCTGCCCCATCTCTTGATTTTCAGATTTTTTTTTAAAACATGGCTTTACAGCTAGTTAGTGTGCTCCACTTTGATTAGAGGCTAGCGCCAAGACGCTTCAGGGAATAAGAGCGCTCTGTAAAAACAAAGAAAATCAATCAAAGGTGAGATGGCACCCTTGAAGATGTGAGTATTGGGATCTAATGAGAACCATAACAAGAAGATAATATTTTAGAGGACATTACGCAATTCCTGACAGTGAACGCAATTTTTAAAAATTGTTTCCCCTGTCATTAAAACACACATTTACTGTCATGGACTAACAAAGTGTGTGACTACAGGGGCATATCCTTCAGTGAGGCCCTGTGACAATTTGGCCTGTCAGGGGTCCACATCATTGTCTGCACACCATGCAACAAAGTATCCTCATCTTCCAGAGTAAGCAGACTTGGTGGTGGGGTAACGCGCTGACAAGATTACATCAACCAACTAAGGTGGCATGTGAAAGGAACTAAGCTGTCGCTGCACAATCTCCAAGCTTGTAGGTCGCAGAGATTGAGGTGCAGAACTCTTCCACCTGACTGGAAGAGGTCTAGCCTGAACAGAAGGCACAACAGGGGGCATGTGGAAAGCGCAGAGGGCCCGCATACCACACAATTCTCATCCAATCAAGGGTGATGAGAATGATTTGGGCTCTGCCTTGGCTAATCTTCCTGAGAACTCAAGGAATTAAAGTTATGGGGGAAACATGTATTGCAGTTGAAAGTTCCACCTCAGCTGAAATGCATCCTCCAAGGCTCTCCTCAGAAGGTACTGGAGGGTGCAGAACTCAAGGTATCAAGCATTTTTAGAGGATGCAAACAAGCCCACCCGAGGAGTGCCCAACTGAGTGAAGATTCCCTGGACTACTTTTGGTAGAAGACACCACTCATGATCGACAAGACAATGCCGGCTCAGGCTGTCAACTCCGTCAATCAGAGACCCCATTAGGTGATTAGCAGTGAGTCCAATCCCTGGACGGCATGTCAAGATCGCAGTCTCATCACTTCCAGCCAAAAAGGTGAGACCCTACTTCCCCTTGCTTATTCACGTACCACATTGCTGGTGTGTTGTCAGTCACGATCTGGACGGATGGATATTGGATGGAGGAGAGGAAGGCGTTAAGCACCCGCCAAACTTCTCCTCTAGATACTAGAGGCCTCTAATTTTCAGATACACCAGATGGGCCGCAGTCCCTAAGGTGGAGGCATCTGTCACTACCGTAGTCACAGTCGGAAGGAAGTGAAGGCCATTCCATAGCTCAGGTTCACCTTGTTCCCAACCAAACCACTTATGCCACAGCCCTGGGGTAGATTATGATGGAATCAGACAGGTCTCCCTTATAATGAAGCCACTGCCAGTGGAGGCTTCCCTGTAGGGCCCTCATATGCCAACATGCATGCGTGACCAGGAGAATGAAACAAGCAGCAGACCTAGGAATCTAAGGACTCTCAGGAGTGGGACTCAAACCTTGGTGAAAGGATGGGATCATTTCCTGGATAGCAGTGATTCTCTGGGTGGAGGAAAGGCGCAGTGATGGGTGGTGTTCAGTACCAACCTTAGGAACTGGAGTTGTTGGGAGGGCCACAGGTGAGACTTGGGTTTGTTGATGGAAAAAGTTGTACAGTGGAGATGCTTTTGACTGCAGATGGCTCAACATAACCTCTGGCAAACTGGCTTCGATTAGCCAGTTGTCCAGCGATGGGAAAATGCAGATGTCCGACCTTCTGAGATGCATATCAAGGAACAAGAACAAGCCAAATGTCTGCGTGAACCTGGGCATAAAGATGTCAAGAACAGTAGTTCACACAGAACTCATTCAAAAGAAATGTTAGGCAGGTTGAACAGCAAAGCTAGTGTAAATGGCATGACATGAATAAAACATTTCTCAGGTAGGTTCTAGTCTCCCAAAGTAGTTTATGACAACATGAGCCATTGCTCACTCATTAACATGTGTATAGAAGTGAAGTGCAGTAACGCCCGTGCATGAACCCACTGCAAAAAGTTGGAGAAACCATTTAGCAAAAGTACAAACAACTGCAAAAAGACTTTCCGTTCCTGACCACAGACCCACAGCAACCTGCGCCTGTATAGTTCATGGAAAAGCAATCACTTTGTTTGCATTATGCCAACGACGTTTCAACCACACATAGAATCCTAGGGTCTTGTCAGGACAAAAGTGTACCGGGGGTCCACCTACAGGAGATTTAGGGATAGGAATTAGAACATGTTTACCAGTAAAATTAGCAATGAGCCCAAACAGGACATAGGTTACCTGCTGAAGCCCAAGGTAAAGGTAGCACACTAGGGAAGACTGTGATTACTGCGAGCAGGGTGCAAGGTGAAATCCCATCCTCATGTGTTCAAAAATATATATATATAGATACTAACTGGTCTATGGACCTGACAGCGGTGGAAGTATATACCACTCAATAAAAAATGGAGGATCAATGATTAGTAAACAGAAGGATAACAAATGAGGCAATAATGGGAAGTGGAATGTCACTTCTCTGTTGGTAAAATAGTAAAGGCAATGTGTGGCTTTGCATGGAAGTTGCCAAGACCAAGGATAAGGCCAGCGGTAGAGTGCCTCGATCGGAGACAGTTGACCAGGGGAGCAGGATTACAGTCACTGTCTGATCAGATACTCAAAGCCACAGAAATGCCAATGTCAAAGATGGCAGCTTGCAGGAGCGAGGCTTGGAGCGCATAGAATATCCAACATGATGCATCTTGGAAAAGAAGCGAGGTGTGGAACACAAAGGAGTTTACCTCGGCTCAAAGATCAGACTGAAATAGTATTACAGTGGCTTTCTGGAGGCAAAAAGTTGGTGTCACTGTTAAAGAACACAAGTGCCCACTAATATGCCAGAGCTGCAGACAAAGGAAGCGTGCAGTGGTGGCTGTGCTAGTTTTAAATCGTTCTTTGGCTGAGTCAGTCTTTTCACCAAAAAGCTGCATACCATCAAAAGGAAGGCCCATTAGGTTGGCCTAGACATCCGCTGGGAAGTTGCAAGTGTGGAACCAAGCATGCCTCTAAATGGTGATGGACTGCTGAATCTGCATTATCAAGGCCCAATTTGATAATATGGTGGAAGCCATTCTGACCATTTGAAATGAGCTCCTGGAAATGGTTCTTTCTATCATCTGGAACATGTGGCAAGATTATTTGGGCCATATCCCGTAGTGTATGGTTGTACTTGGCTAATCGGCAGTTAGCGTTAAGTGACTTAAGGGCATTACTGCCTGTTGGGAAAACGCCTTTATGCCCCAAGTCTCAAGATGTTTTCGATTCCCTGTCAGAGGGAGCTGCTGGAATGGCACATTCTTATTGGCTCCCGTAACAGGAGGGGTGAATGGCAATGCTCTCCAGTGATGGATGGGTCAAAAAGAATGCTGGGTCACCTGGAACTGGGGGATAGCAGCTACTTGCACACTGGTTGACTGCCGGGGTGGTAGAGCGTTTCTCCCATACCACCAAACCAGGCTCTAAAATAGCCTCATTAAAAGGGTACAAAGGGTTGTGATGTTGCAGCAGAAGCCAAGAGGATCTCAGTGAGAACATTCATTTTGGCCTCTTTTGTGGGCAATTGAAGATCTAAGACCTCGGAAGCCTTTAGCATTACCTTGTGCAGAGGAACTACTTCAGGCATTGGTGGACCAGTGGGGAAGTCCATATCGAACTCTAGGGAAGTGTTGGTGCTCTGGAGGACAGTCCTTAAAATTCATAAGTATCCTGCCCAGGTTCTCCATATATGATGGGGTCAGAATCTGTCCCAAAGATATCATGTAGACAGTCTCTCTCTATTTATTTATATATAGATCTACTCCTTCACCGCGCTCAACTTCAAAGACACAAAACACAGCGGCACAGCATGGAATACCAGCATCCGAGAGGTATTAATTCAAATTCATTTTCTTTTTATTTTTCATTTTTTATGTGCGAAGTCAAAGATGTTCATAAAAGCACTAACTGTTAAAAATAAGATGGCATATATATTCACATACAATCTTGAGCATCTCCACAGGATGTGTTCAGAGGTGCAGCGTCAGTCTGTGGAGTCAGCGTATCCAACGCCAGAGATGGCGCCATCCATTGCATTGGCTGCTGAGACACCGTGTACCTGAATGTCATGTTGAAGCAATATGGCATGGCACAGTATCCATCGGAGCAGTGACGGATGACGTAGGATGCAAGGATATGTACATCGGAAGCTGGTATGGGGCCGCTGGCCTTGAAGGGATGCCAGTCTGCATTGATGCCTTCGAGACGATGTAATACATTGCATTGAGGAA
This sequence comes from Lissotriton vulgaris, assembly GCF_964263255.1. Lineage (NCBI taxonomy): Eukaryota > Metazoa > Chordata > Amphibia > Caudata > Salamandridae > Lissotriton > Lissotriton vulgaris. The sequence goes on from NC_141691.1 coordinate 1,870,374,217, forward strand.
TACTGCCGGACCCGACCCCCGGATCAGAAACTTGGGAAAGGCCAACGCTAGAATCGCAGGAAGTGAAGGTACCAGCGCCGAAGGTCCTGCAAGGTTCAATGATTGCAGTGGTGGAGCTGGTTAGCACGCAGGGGAGCCTGCTGGGGTCCCATGGACTAAATACAGCTGCGAGGACAAATGTCCTGTGGAAGATGGAGAGCAACAAGGAAATTTACATCTGGAGTGTGTCTTTGATTTACTATGCTTTGCCTTTTTCTTACTAGCGGAGGAAGAGGATTGAGACCTAGAACGATGTCTTGATAATTTGTGGAATCAATGGTCCTCTCTGGTCCTCGACATGAGGAGCTTGGCATCTCACTCTTCCATGGCCCTAGTGTGCAGGCTGAGGCAAAACAAAAAAAAGCAGGTTCGCAAGTCGTGATCTGGCCCCAGGCACCAGAGGGAAACTGCTTGGAGGTCCATCCTGGAAATCTGTCCCTTCCAATCTCTGCAGGGTTTCAACCCTAATTTCTTGGGAGGAGATATGGTACTGCTTATTAAGAACTATTTTATGAGAAAACTCCTCCTACAAGGTGTCAAAAAAGGGCACTGACATTGTGTGGGAGTGGGTGTTTTATGGCCTCGATGATGCTGCCTGACAGCACATCCAGGGTCAACGGAGTCCGGTGCCCTCTACTGGCAATTTAAGAGCTTCGAAGTTTTCAGGATCTGGTCTGACACCTGGGATTGTTCTGTAGGTGAGGAATCTGCATCCACCGAAAAACAGTGATTTAAATACAACTCTAAATGCTTTCACCTTTCACATGTGCTGTGTACTATGCAGTGCTTTAGCACAACTTGTATACACTATATGTTGGTTTCATTTTACATCTCTTGAATCTATGTAGTATGCGAGGCCATCGGTATGTGATAGTGCATCATTGCATGCTTGTGAGAAGTGTTTTTTGTGTTTTTAACCTAACAAGTTTAGCTTTGTGTTTGTGCTGATATCCATTTAAGAAAATTAACCCGTAATAACAGAATGAATTGATCACTTTTCAGGCACCAATATATGCCCAGCCCTGGTATCTAAGGGGGAGTAAGGCTAGTTGAATTATCTACATGTTATATGTTGTTCATCCAGATGGTTAGTGAAAGGATAAAGAAAATACAAGAGTTTCTCCGAGGCAGATTTCTAGCCCTTATGAAAGCTAAGCCCATTGCGGCAAATTAAATGCAAGTGAAAACTACACAGAGGGTTAAGGGACGTTATTTCTCACAAACACCTACCCTTACTGTTATTTAAACATACCAAAGATACCCAACATTTAAAGTGAAACTTAGGTATTTTTACCTATGACCCCAGCTATGAAATATCAAATGTGATCCATGGAACATGATAGAGCCCATCCTAATTTATAGGGACCAGGATGAGACCCTGATGAAGCGTGGGTCTGGAAGAAAAAACAATGGTTTCCTTTGGGTCATTGTCCTTCGCACCGATATACCCCTGGGTCTATGACTGGTTGAATAACCTTCAGCCATAGCCCTTTGTTTTAATCCTTTACCTCTGGACGCCCAATTAAAATAGATTTTGGCATTCCACAGCATTAGTTTTAGTTCACACACTTTTTCATTTACTCCCTTCACCACACCTTGCTCTTCTATAGGTTTTAGGATACCTCTTTTCTGACACAAAAACATCCCTCAGCTCCTCCTTCTTAGAGAGGGGGTTATAGCCTGCATTAGGATCGGGTTCGTAATGCGAGGAGGTTGCCCTATAATGAAGCATGCCACCTTCCGGTGGGTGAGGGAAACAGTCTTGTAAAAGAGATACTCCAGCACACCTTCACTCTCTCTCGTACCAGACCCAGTGGTCTATCCGGTCTTTAAACCTCCTCAGGCCCCCCTTTTGTGAGTTGAATTCATTGTCCTTCGTCCCATTCTTTGGCAAGTTGCAAATTGGTAATAATGGTTATAGGTTACCTTTAGGTGTGATATACATATGGATCCCCACCGGGCCCCTGGAAACATAAGAGTGGTACTTTATAAATATTATGCATCATTTGTCCGTAAATCTTATGTATGAGAATGATGAGCAATCCCACTAGCCTCAATATAGAATAAGGTGATTATTAGAAATACCTCAAACATTATTCATCACATATCCCTACTTTCTCTATTAATCTAGTCCATACCTAATAGCTACATATGTGTTATCATATCAGCCTCACGATTATTATTCTGGATACATTATTATAAATCCATAACTATATATATGCCAAGCCATGCAAGTATTCTCACATATCGTAGGAAGCCATCTGGTCTGTAGTCCAATAGCTTTACTTCAGCATGTCCCCTCTAGGAATCAGTCCTCGAATCTGCAACACTCAAATTCTCTGCACTCTTTATACCTTCTCCTCCCATGACATTCAATGCGGAGGTGGGAGGAGGAGGTCAGCGTGAATTAGAATGAACAAATTAAATTGTATTTAGTTAACATGATTGGGTTGCAAATAATGTAATTGAGCTGCATTTGACATAACAATGCCTTTAAAGGTGATATGACTAGGTCCAAGATTCATTTACAGATGTACATTTGCAATGGTTTCTCATTTCTCTCTCTGCACAGCAGGAGTTAAGAATGTGTCCTTCATTTTGCAAAATGTTCTTAATTCAAGCAGTGTTATGGACCAAGTCTTCTTGTACCTTAAAATGTGTTCTTCTCAGTGTTGCTGAAGGAAGAATGTACGTAAAACTGCAAATGTTCAAGGTTAAAGCTACTTGCTGGTTAAAGCGTGTTCCAGTCATTATTTTAGTGGTATATTGTTCAGTAGTTGTCGGAAAATGGCCCTCTTTGAAGGGTCACACCAAACCTTTTGCCTTCCTCATATTTTTCTGATCTCATTTTTGTTGGCTTTAGGACACTGAGCAATTTATCACTGCTGACCAGAGCCAAAATGCATTTGCTACTCCCATTTCTAACAGTGGTTTAATGCCATTTTCTCCTGTATGTAGTTAGAGATTCCCATTTATTATTAATTTTGGGAGGGCTTCTAGAGTAGCCTGTTTTATTTAATATAATTTCTATATTTTTCATTTTCAATGTATCCTTATTAGTACCAAGCTGAGAGCATGGTTCTCTACTCCTAAAAAAAACTATATAACATTGTTTTTTGGAATGTTTCCCAGAAGCTTTCCCTATTATTTAGAGTAGACTTCAAATTATTTTGTTAATTAACTTAGAGATTCTTTAGGGTTTTCTATTGCCGCAAACGGAGTAGTCCCTATAAAAATGTGGTCTCTGAATTATTATTTGTATTGTGCTAGACCATTTTTGGTTCTGGCTCGTCCAACTACAATAGGGCTATGTTCCATTACCTTATGGTAATTCTCATGTATATGCATTTTGCTTTGAATTGACTATTTAGTCTTCTGTAATGATTCTATTTCAAATAAACTTTCATGGTGCTGACTTTGAACCTTGTGCATGCAAGTGCTTTGACTTAGTACATATCTCTATTCTGGGGTCAACTTCTTTTAGGACTTACAGGGCCATCGGTCCTGCAAATGAGTGCTTAATAATAATAATTTAGTATGAAAACTAATTGGGAGAACAGAAAAAGTACCTGCAAGGGGGGAATCCTGCACAGCTTCTCATATCATCGCTGTGAAACACTGGCAGTGCTCCTGTTACAGAAGTATTATGAAGGCAGACAAATGTTTACATTTTCTTTCATTCCAAGTCTGCTTTTCAGAGGCAAATTCATTTCTCTGTTTTGTTAGCGCGTCTAATGTCAACTTGCAGCCTCTCACAAAGATATCTGTAAATATAAGTTAGCATTACCAGTCAAAATATTAGTTGTCTTATGTGCTAAGTCTGACATACACACACTATAGAGTTAGTACTCTTATGTTGACACACACTACAGAGTTAGTACTCCTATGTTGACATAGTCAGGCCTGGTTTGAATGTTATACATTGTCGAAGCGGAAACGCTGCTGCTGTTGCTGCAGAGTGACTACCATTGAGTAAATAATTGAATCGTCCTCGCACTCGCTATTTTAAAATTGATTGTTTTTAAAATTGATTATAGAATTTTAAAAATACCCTGCACTTGCCCTGATAAGAAGTTTTAAATTGAAATAATAATTTAGTAAGTTGCGTGGGAAACTCACTGAGTCCTGCTCATCATTCAAGTCTGCCCGCCCCGGTCCGACTCGGTAACCTATACCGTTGAGCGGAGGGCGGGGCAGACAAGAGCAGGACACGCCCAGGGAGGCGAGCGGTTAGCGCTCCAGCTCTCCACTTGACAGGGCTATATAGGCAACGAGGAGGCAGTGTAATCTTGCGGTAAGGGACGACGGTGGTAGCATCTCCCGACCCCGCTTGGCGCCTACCTCATTGTCGAAGCGGAAACGCTGCTGCTGTTGCTGCAGAGTGACTACCATTGAGTAAATAATTGAATCGTCCTCGCACTCGCTATTTTAAAATTGATTGTTTTTAAAATTGATTATAGAATTTTAAAAATACCCTGCACTTGCCCTGATAAGAAGTTTTAAATTGAAATAATAATTTAGTAACTTGCGTAGGAAACTCACTGAGTCCTGCTCATCATTCAAATCTGCCCGCCCCGGTCCGACTCGGTAACCTATACTGTTGAGCGGAGGGCGGGGCAGACAAGAGCAGGACACGCCCAGGGAGGCGAGCGGTTAGCGCTCCAGCTCTCCACTTGACAGGGCTATATAGCCCTCGTCGGCCCAAGCGCGCAGCGGTAGCGCGCAGTGGGGGCGCCGTAGCCTGCGCCGAAGACCAGCCAAAGACCTGCCCGTCTGTGCCCGTCCGCGACAAGACGCGGCCGGGGGCCGGTAACCATGGCGGATCATCAGGCACACCGGCTAAGATACACCTCACAGGTACTACTGAATATACTTCACAACACTGCCAGTGACTGTCCTAGCAGGATGAAGGACAATATTGAAGGTCCATTCTCCTGTCGCCATTGTAAAACTCAATTTGAAGCCTCCACGAGTATGGCACACACCACCAAACCCTGCCTTCAGAACTACCAACCGGAAATAAGGTCTCTATCTGATGAATCTACCACCACCAAGATTAAGACCACTAGTACAAACGCCCTCAACAATAAAAACCTGCTTTGCAATATCAGGTCACTGTCAAAACATGCCGTCGAAGTATGGGATCTGATTTCCAGTAGGGAACCGGACCTATGCTTCCTAACGGAAACCTGGCTCAAACCCCACCTAACCCCCGTTATAACACTGGGAATCCCTACAGGCTACAAAATAGCCAGGGTGGATCGCCCTTTGAAAATCGGAGGTGGGATAGCGATAGTACACAAGGAGGAAATCAATGTTAAAATTCTGGACGAAATATGCACCCCTAAAATAGAACTTATGATTTTTAATCTTAACTTTTCCACAAAATCTAGCAGGAAAGGAGCGTTAATATATCGCCCCCCTGGTCCATGTAAAAACACCTCTATAACATTAATGGAAGCTCTGGCACCTCATGTATGTGATAACTCAGACTTCCTCCTCTTAGGGGACTTCAATATTTACAGTGAGGTAGAAAACAATTCTGAAACTAAAACCTTCATTAGTGATCTAAGCTCACTGGGCTTAAGACAGGTCAACAACGGGCCCACCCATATGGCAGGACACACGTTGGACCTAATCTTTACTAACTCTCTACAAATTGAATGCTCCCTCCCTTACCAAGTAGACTGGACAGATCACTATGTTTTAGAATTCTCCACCCCCCCTCCCACCCTACATGCCCAAAAACATCGTATCCTACCCAGTAAAAGAAGACCCTGGCACAGATTAACCCAAGAAAATTTTTGCAAAGCACTCGGAAAGCCCATATTGAGTGGAAATGAGAACATAGATAAAGCCCTACAAGAATATGAAGAAATGCTGTCTCACACAATTGATAAGACCATCCCATTAAGAACCTTCAAACCTAAACCCGCTCCTAAACAGGAGATATGGTTTTCGGAAAGTCTTAGACTATCCAAACAAGCTACACGGAAGTTAGAAAAGAAATGGAGGGCCTCTCGCCTAGATAGCGATAAACATACCTATAAAGAGTCTTTGAAAGCATACCACAAAGACATTCGGTCAGCACGGAAGAACCACATAGCTTCACAGCTTTTGGCGGCCGGCAACAACTCCAAGACCCTATATCAGATCTTACTGACCTTTACTAAGCCCTCAGCCTGTGAAAGTCCGGAAGTGGCCTCACAACAATTGTGTGACAACATCTCCCACTTCTTTACCCAAAAAATCGATGCCATACATGACAAAATCCTACTCTCCAACTCGACATACAGAACTACAAATGACCCCACAACAAACCCTGGTAGTCCACTCCCTCCTGAGAACTCCCTCTCTGTATTTCCCCCTATTCAGATTGAGGAATTACTGGCACTCACGTCCCAGATAAAGAGTGGCTCCCCCACTAACATTATTCCTACACGTATTATGCCCACTCTAGCTAAAGATCTAGGACCCACCATCCAGAGACTAATAAATCTCTCACTTAGTACGGGGCAAGTCCCACTTGGATGGAAAAAGGCATTGGTCAAACCACTCAGGAAAAATACCACCATTCCCTGGAATGAGCTTAGCAACCTCAGACCAATATCCTTACTCCCCTTCCTGGGCAAAATCACAGAAAAACATGTGAAGAAACACCTGTCGAGATACATTGAGTCTGCAGGAGTACTGGACCCATCACAATCAGGCTTCAGGCCCAAACATAGTACGGAGACCGCTCTAATGTCAGTCGCAGACGATCTGCATATGTACCAGGACAGGGGTTTCTCCGTCATCCTGGTACTACTAGATCTGTCTGCGGCGTTTGACACCGTATCTCACTCTATTCTCATGGCCAGGCTGGAGAACATCGGCCTGAAAGATGATGCCCTCGAATGGATAAGAAGTTTCCTAACCAAACGGACCCAACAGGTAACCATGGGCAATTTTCGGTCAGAGGAAGTTGAGATCATCAAGGGGGTGCCACAGGGCTCATGCCTGAGCCCAACTCTTTTCAACATATATGTGGCACCCCTGGCTAACATCTTGAGAGCATATGGATTTGTTCCAATATCCTATGCGGATGATACTCAACTCCTCTTTCCCTTTAAAACCTTGACACCCGAGGTTAGGAACTCCTTCTCCCTGGGAATTAAAGCAATGGCACACTGGATGTCTTCCAACTTTTTACAATGCAATGTTGGAAAGACGGAAGTCATGTTGTTTGGGGGGGCAAGACGACTCTGGACTCCGGACTGGTGGCCACAAGACCTTGGCCCAGTACCAGAGCCGAAACCAACTTTTAAGAACCTGGGGGTCCGGCTGGACCAGGAACTTTCCCTCAAGCAACATGCCAACCAGGTGGTGGGATCCTGCTTTCACATAATTGGCATTCTACGTAACATCTTCCCCCTCCTGCCAGATGCCAGTAGAAGGACACTGGTACAAGCCCTGGTCATGAGTCGTCTAGACTATTGTAACGGCCTGTTGCTAGCTGCCAATGAGGGAGTCATGGCAAGACTGCAGGTAGTCCAGAATACGGCTGCCCGTCTAGTCCTAAATGCGCCCCCCGTTCACCCTCTAAACCCCTACTGGAAAAACTCCATTGGCTACCTGTCAGACAGAGGGCTAAATTTAAGGTATGCTGTACCATACATAAAAGTCTTAATAGTATGGGTCCTGCATATCTGGCCACCAAATTTGTCCCCTACAAACCCTCCCGTTCACTTCGCTCGAGCGAACAGGGCCTTCTAGAAGTACCCAGGGCAAAGAAGGCAAGACAGGGCAGTAAAGCTCTCTCAATAGCTGGCCCGTCTCTCTGGAACAGCCTTCCCAACACCCTGAGGCTATGTACTGAATACCTTCCTTTCAGGAAAATGCTAAAGACACTCCTTTTTAGTTCCTAGACAGCTTACGTTCCCCTGTTCGCAATGTGGCAGATGTCAAAAGTGCGGAGATGCTCCTATGGGAGTCGACGCCAGCGCTATACAAGCCAGTAAAATAAAAATAAAATAAATGCATGTATTATCAGAAAAGCCATACATAACACGGACGTAGCATAAGCGGATGTTGTTTGGGTCAGACATTTTCTTCAGAAACACAGCGCAGCTTGAAACAGGTCATCTTTGGCACAACATCTTAGCACACTGCCAAAGAAGAATTACTTGAAAATCCAAAATCGATAGGTGAAGAACTGATTGCATGGTCGCATGTGAAAAAAGAGGAACGGATGTGAGCGTGCAAGGATGGCGCCTTTATACAGCTCTGAGTAGTCAAGTTTATGGGCAGTACAGAATCACATGAAAGTCTGCTGCACCTCATACTGGCGCAAAGGAGCGACTGCAAGTTTCCTGATGCAGTCAGCTGCCTCTAGAATCGCATAGTAAGCATTCTGTAGTGAGAAGTATTCATCACAGCTTTTTTTAAGGCGTTAAGCATAACTTCAGTGTTTAGCGAGCTATTTAAGTTAACATCGGTAAGTGTCATAATTGTCTCTCCCTTTGAGAAAACTATTTTACATTGATAAAAAAAGTACTACTTCCAGTAAGCTTCACACATTTAGTATGAGAGAGGGACCCAAATTGATGTAGGTATACTTGCTATGTTATTATTAAAAACATTGTCTTTCAATAAATAATCAGAACACTTCCTTCAATTAACTTCCTTCTTATGAAGCAAATGTTTTCATGCTCCAGGTCATATATAAACATAGGGTAGTTAACATGTTCAGCTTTTATAGCTTTGGGCACTCATAAGGCTATCTTATCAAGAATATGGAACAAAGTACAAGAAAATTATTCAAATTCTTTTTAGGATCTTTAACATTCACTAGGCTGTTCAATATATATCAACTTTTAGCAAGGCCTGGCGATCACCTGATTGGGGCTGCTGCTGGTCCTATTATAAGTGGTTTGAAAAATCCTAATAATAATCAGACCAAAGGGCCTTAATGGCAGAACGAATAACCATTCATTCATGTTCAAAAACTAAACACATAACTGGCTTTGAGTGGTACCACCAACACCCTGATGGGGGCTATAGTCGCCTATTACCTAAACGTTCTCAAATTATAAAGCAAAATTGTGAAGTGGTATAACAGTTTATCGAGCTAATTAAAACATTAACGTAAAAGATGATGGGCATATCAGTCAAATTAATATTAGTATTAAGTCTCAAAGTAATTACAAGTATATTAGCTCCTTTAAACTGTTCACTTGGCAAAATTGCAACGGAAGATCATAGTTTAACAATACTGCAACACCACCTCCTTTCCTACCAGCCTCAATAAATTCCAATAAGTGGAACCAAGTCCTCAACATTTTCTGCTGTAAACGTACAATTTTTAAAAAAGGCATTTCCTTCATATACTAAAATTAAAATAGTGCGAGGAGAGCTTGAGCAGGAGAATAGAGTGGCACAAGTTCGCTTTTTTCAGCATCAATCTATGCATAATTGGAGGAGAAGGAAGAATTGTTTACCTGTAATTCTAGTTGTTTTCCAGGGGATTTCCCATCAGTCAAAACCACTGAATTGTCCCACCCACGTGTGGGTACCCCAGAGCACTTCTTAAAATAATAATTATATATATATATATATATATAGTAAAAACGTGTAGATTACACAGTTTTCATTAAAAAAAAAAGTTGCATAATCACAGAAATTCTCACAGTCCCCCCTGTACCCATCATGCCTCACAGGTGTGAGTTAGGTCCGTTCATTGTTGCAGCTCCTACTTTTGGGATCCGAGAATACTTTTCCAGGTACAGACGAAATGCTCTGGGTACACAGATTGATTAATGCATCCTTGAACTAGCATTTATGTAGGCTATATATAAAATTGTACCATTTTTGCTTTGTGGAGCAGGTTGACGCTAATCCTACAAAGTAAGCATGGCTATTTTGCTGTCTATTTAACTTGAAAATGGCTGTAAGACAGAGCTAAAAGCTGCTATGTTCCAAATCAGGATTTTATAGAAAGGGGTCTAAGGAACCATCCCCAGACGATCTTAGACTTGATCTGATCATAAGACGCCAGCTCACAGGACACCATTTTGTATATTTGATGCATCAAGTTTTCCCCTGGGCCACAGTCATAATATGCAAATCTTAGCCACTGCCAGCAATGTGGCAAACCATCGGAGCCTTGCATAAGTAATTGCGATTCTCCTATTATCATGCCTAGAGAATCTAGATTTCATTAAAGAAACAGAGGCTCACAACATGCAATGACTTTCAATTGCAGATCCAAGCCAGTCGCATCACAATACAAAGGTTCCATTAGGAACACTGAAAAAAGGTAAGACGTTACACATAGCAACCATCAGCCTCTTTTAAATCAGGTGAAAGAAGATCCAGTAGATTCTAGAAGATTCGAAGTAAAAGAGAAACAAAATTGAAGAAGGTAACCAGTCGGCTTCCTGCTGATGAAACATCCAAAGTAGATTAAGTAGAAGGGTTATCTGAAAGAAAGGAGGCAATGAAAATTGCATCCTAAAAACAATGTAAACTGTTTCATAACCAGGTGAACAATTGAACAATAAATTATAAACATTTCAAAAAACATAACATTAAGATTATAAATAACATCATGTTAAATTATACCCAATACCAAACAGGGATGGGTTGGGCAGGATAATGTGAGCCTCTGTTTCTTTAATGAAATCTAGATTCTCTAGGCATGATAATAGGAGAATCACAATTTCATTACAAGAACGGAGGCTACATTATGCATGTTGGTAGCCCTGTAAAACTACATTAGACATGTGTTCAATTGGTTTAAAATAATGTCTTGCAAAGGTATTTGCGTTAGACCAGTCAGCAGCTTTAAGGATATCATCCAACTTACCTCCGGACCAAAGAGACTTACTTGCCATGGCACCTCTAAGGGAATGAGTTTGAAATTTGGATATATCAATACCAGCTAGAGAAATAGCAGACTTAACCCATCTGGCAATGGAAGTGGAGGAAATAGCCTTATGAGGCTTAGCAAAGGAAATGAAAAGCTGATTCTCATTAAGCCGACTAAGGATAGACATAGCTATATCATAAGCTTTCATACATACAAAGTTTCGGACAAAGATCGAAACGAGAATAAAAGATTGAATCAGACATGGTCTTGGTTCTTTTATAGACCTCAAATTTTACTCCAAACAAATGATATGACCTATTAGAGATCTCGAGAGCTTTAACGTCAGAAACTCTACGACAGGAGATAAGACAAAGAAGAGTTGCAAGTTTAAAAGAAAGAAACTTTCTGCTCAAAAATGAATTATCTGGCCAGGAAGTGAAGAGATCTAGAATCAAATTCACATCCCAGAGAGTATCATATTTCGGCCTTGGGGATCTCTTTAGACAAATGCTCTTCATTACCCTACAAACAATCACATTTTTACTAATTGATTTGCCGTTAATAAGGACATGACCAGCAGAGATCGCCTATCTATAACAGTTGATTGATCTATAACTCAATCCCTTGTTGAAGAGTTCAGCGAGGAAATTCACTATATCAACGATAGGTGCTTGAGTGGGATCCAAATCCCTCTCCATGCACCAACTAAGCCAGCATTTCCAGATATTGGTGTATCTGTAGTGAGTTCCTGCTGCCCATGACTCTCTGAGGAGAGTAGAAGCTGATGACTAAAGTCCTGAGACTCGTTAGATCGCCTGACACTCTCCAGGCAAGAAGGTTCAAACTCTCTGATAGGGTCATTAGGTGAGGATCTCCGTTTACGTCCGTAAGGAGATCTTTCAGGAAAGGTATCTGAAATGGAATTTCTAAGGTCAGTTCCAGAACAGTGGGGAACCACGCCTGTGATGGCCAGAAGGGAGTTATTAAGACTAGAGAGCATCGGTCTTGCCTCACTTTCTGCAGGACTCTCTGTATCATTGCGAATGGGGGAAAGGCATAAGCATTGATCCCTGACCAGGTTTGGAGAAATGCGTTCACTTCCCGTGCGCCAGGATCCGGCATCCAGCTGAAGTAACGCTCTAGTTGAAAGGTGAGACGGCTCGCAAATAGGTCTATCTCGAATGGACCCCAATAAGAATTTAGTGAGTCGAAGACAGCGACGTTCAGTTTCCAATCGCTGTAGTCCGAAAGGAATCTGGAATTCCAATTGGCAGAAACGTTCGATTTCTCTGGGTAGTATTCCGCTCTGAGGGCAATTTGGTGTTCTAAACAGAACATCCAGAGTTTCCTTGCTAGGTTCGAAAGGTCGGCCACTGCCGAAACATTGTCCATTTTCAGAATAACCGATCTCCCTTGAATTGAGTGCTTGAAACTCATAAGGGAGTATAGGCCAGAAGTAAGTTCTAGGAAATTGATGTGGTGAGATGACTCCTCCTGAGACCAAACACCACCCGTATTCTGGTCTATGAAACAAGCACCCCAACCATGAAGGGAAGCGTCTGATTCCAGCACAAAATCCGGTTCTGACCAAAAAATTGCTTTCCCATTCCAAGCTTCCAGGTTTTCTAACCACCAGTTCAGTTCTGTTTTGGCCTCCAAATCTAGGGTGATTCGGTCTTCGTACCAAAGACCGGACCTCAACGCCCTTCCTTTTATCCTTTGCAAGGCCCGGTAATTCAGAGGGCCGGGAAAGATCGCCTGAATGAAAGCAGATAAGAGATCTGGAAGTCTTGCCAGTTCCCTTAAAGGGATGTCCTCCTGTCTTAAAACATGACAAATTTCTTTCTTGATCTACGAGATTTTTGAAGGAGGTAAAAGGAGAAGGCACTTGGAAGTGTTTAGAGTGAAACCCAAAAACTCCAGATATTTGGAGGGGGTTAGAATAGACTTCTCTTTGTTGACAATGAAGCCTAGACTTTCCAACAGATTCATAACCGTTTCCAGGTCTATACGAATCTGAGTCAGGTCTTGGGACATTATCAAAATGTTGTCGAGGTAAATACTAAGCCGAACGCCTCGTTCTCTTAGGAAAGAAGCTACTGCTCTCATTACCTTGGTAAAACACCAAGGGGAGGACGAAAGCCCGAAGGGGAGAGCCTTGAACTGATGAAGATGATTTTTCCAGAGAAATTGTAGGTAAGGTTGATGTATTTCCGCCATCGGGATAGTGAAGTAGTGTTCCAAATCAGGATTTTATAGAAAGGGGTCTAAGGAACCATCCCCAGACGATCTTAGACTTGATCTGATCATAAGATGCCAGCTCAAAGGACACCATTTTGTATATTTCATGCATCAATGTTTCCCCTGGGCCGCGGACAGTCTACCATAGTCATAATATGCAAATCTTTGTTTTATTTTTTTTTTTTTTTTTTGGTGTAAGACATTTATTGTAAACAAATGAAAGAGAAGATGCACACTGCGTCACGCCAACAACCCGGAGGCAGGCCGCTATCAGGAAGGTCATACATAGATTTCTGAGAAACAGAATAGAGGCCATCACCCAGCCAGGTGAAACATACAGAGGTAAACATAAAATACAATAAAATCTTGAGCGTGTGCAGTTCAACTTCAGCAAGTAAACGGTCTTACTTTTCACACAGTGCCGCTGACAATTGAAAGATATTGAAAATCAATGAAGCCGCCCCTAAGTAAGCAGCGGTCAACCACCCGCTACAGCGGTCCATGTAAAGGATGTGTCCGTCAGCACCATTTTTCTCCCAACAAAACCCCCCAACGAGCCAAACCAAAAACGTCTAACAAAGGTGCAAGTACGTGTAAAAAGCATCCACACAACATTTCAGTTCACAAAAAGGTCTCATGGGCCTGCCACAGGTCGTTCAGATAAAGGGCCAGCCATATTCAGGGCGGGAGTGTAAGGGCATCTTGTCTGGTCCCGCATAGGCGAAGGGCGGGTGGGGGGGGGGGGGAGGGGGGGCGGGTGAAAGAATAGGGCACAGGAGGGCCAGTGGGGCGTGGGGGGCCAGGGACACAATCCGGGTCAGTGGGGGCAGCAATCGCATAGCGCATGTCCGGGCAGGGCCTGTCAGTGTTGGCGCGGGACTGCGGGACTACAATAATTAACTTACGCATCGCGCACCTTCAGCCCATGTCGTCTGAAACACTCGGAGCACGTGAGGTACCTGGGGTGTCTGAGCTCGTGCGTTCTGTGGTCCACTGTATAAACGGGCCCCATATGTCAGTGGGTCTGGAAGTAGTGGGCATGGTCTCCCAATAGTGTGTCAATTGCGTGTGGCCGTAAGTCACGTCTCTGATCCAGCTCTCAAGAGAGGGGAGGGCCGGTCTGCCCCAGTGCAGTGCGATCTGTCGCTTGGCATAGAGAAGGAGTAACGCATGCAGTTTCCTGTCGCAGGGCTCAGTGTCCTTAACATACCCCAGCAGTCCCAGCAGTAGGGACGGCGAGTCATTCCTTCGTGTGATTTGATTAATGGCCGTGAAGACCTCTGACCAGTATGTACTCAACTTGGGGCAGTTCCAGGCCATATGGATAAAGGACGCATCGTCGCCTCCACATCTCCAGCAAGAGGCATCCTCACGTATGCCCATTCGGTGTAGTAGTGTCGGAGTGCGGTAATATCTGTGTAGGAATTTGAAGTGGATGAGCCGCAGACGATAATTCGGGGATAGGGCTGTGAGTTGCGTGCAGCAATACTCCCATGCGTCGTCCGGCAGCTCGTCCCCCAGGTCCGTAGCCCAAGCGGTTTTGGCCGTGGCCACTGTCACCGGGGCCTGTTCCTGCATGCAATTATATAATCTGGACACCAGCTTTTTGGGGGAAGGCCGTGAAAGCAGGTTTTGGAGGGCGGCAAGTGTGCAGGGTTCCTCCGGGAAGCACGGCCCTATCTTCTTGCAAGACTCCCTAAGGGAATGATATAGCAGTTTGTCAGTAAATGTGCAGGGCTGGTCGACCCCATCAGCAGGCATCTCGAAAAAAGTGCCATCTGGATATAGGTCAGCGAAGGTTAGAAGCCGATTTCCAAAGATAGTGAGGACGTCACCTCTTGCCGTCAGACAAGGCAGCATCGGGTTGCCCCTCAGGGGGACAGCTGGCGCATAAAGCAGGGAGAGACCGGCTCGCTTCTGGAGTTCGCGCCAGGACCAGCGGACCATTTCCACTGTGTCTACTTCACGCGACGGGCACGTAACTTTTCCATACAGTGCCACTCGTAATGGCAAGGGGGCGACCACGGCTAGTTCCACCGCCACATGTGGCTGGTAAGGGGTAGGGTATGCCCAGAAATGCAGGAACTGAGCCTGCGCACAGAGTGAATAGAGCTTCAAATCTGGGGCACCCAGGCCCCCCTGTCGGAGCGGAAGCGTGAGTAGGTCCCAGGAGACTCTGGCTTGACCTCCAGCCCACACCAGTTTAAGCAGCAGTGAGCGGACTCGGGCGTGGAAGTGCGCTGTCATAGGCAGCGGCACGTTGACGAACAAGTACAAGAATTTGGGGAGGACCACCATTTTAGCCAGTGCAATTCTCGCGACCAGGGACAGCGGTAGTCTATTCCAGACCTCGACCTTCCCTTCCAACCAGTCTACCGCCTTACCGAAATTCAACGACCACAACTCCTGCACATCTCGGCTGATCCAGATGCCCAAATACTTGACAGCTTCCGTCTCCCATCTGAGGGGGTAGTCAGGGGCAGGGCGTTCAGTGCTCTCCGTCAGGGGGAAGGCCACTGACTTCGACCAGTTAATGGATATCCCCGCCAGGCCCTCAAATCGTACAAATTCCCGGAGTAGCGGGCTCAGGTTATCTTTAGGATTCAGGACGTACAAGGTGACATCGTCCGCGTATAGCGAGATTAGTAAGCTTCTAGCACTAAATCCGATTCCCCTGGCGGTGTGGTGTTGTCTGGCTCTGGCCGCCAGCGGCTCCATTGCAATCGCAAAAAGGAGCGGTGACAGAGGGCAACCCTGCCTAGTGCCTCTTGAAATACTGAATGGCTTGGAGACGAGACCATTAACGCTCACCCGGGCTCTAGGGTTCATGTAGAGGAGCTTTATCAGGGTCATGAAGTTCTGACTGAAGCCCATCCGCCTTAATACACTGAAGAGGTAGGGCCACTCTAAGGAGTCGAAGGCTTTGGTGGCGTCCAGAAACACCACCGCCGCCTGTACTGACGGGTGTAAATAATGAAGGACCGAAAAGACCGTTCTGAGATTATGTGAGGTCGCGCGGCCAGGGATGAATCCCGATTGGTCTGGGAGCGCTATCATGGGCAACATCGGCTGTAACCTATCTGCGATGACTTTCGCGTATATCTTAGCATCCACGTTTATAAGGGACAGGGGCCTATAGGAGTCTAGCTGCTGTTCATCCTTATCCGGCTTGAGTGTGATAATTAGAGCCTCACGCATGGAATCTGGAAGGGAATTCGATTCGAGAGCCTCGACAAATACAGAGTGTAGTCTCGGCGCTAGTTCAGCTACGTATGTTTTATAGAAGGAGGTGGTCAGGCCATCTGGGCCAGGAGCTTTATTGGCCGGCATGCTCCTAATCACCTGGGCGATATCTTGTGCTGTGACGGTGAGGTCCATGTACTGTCTGTGGTTGTTGTTGAACCATACGAGTGCTATGGAGTCAAGAAAGTCTCGCAGTGATGTCGGTGTAGTGGGTTGTCGTGAGGTGTACAGGGTAGCATAGAAGTCTGCAAAGGCGCCCAACACTGCCTCCTGGCCTACCACTAGGTGTCTGGTGTTATCATAGATAGTGTGGATATAATTCGATTGTGTGCGGGGAGCAATCAGTCTGGCAAGGGTCCTGCTCAGTCTATCTCCCTCCCCATACCTGCGCGCTTCTGCTCGTTTCCCTAGAAACCTCACCTCCCGCTCCGCCTCCTCGTTAAAGGCCAGCAATTTGGTTTTTAAAGCGCCCGCGGTCTCTAACGACGGGTCAGAGCTAAACGCAACATCTAGGGCTTTCGGTTCCCCTTCAAGTTTAGCTAACTCATCCCTTATGGTGCGCAGGACCCCTGCTTTGCGTGCTATACATTGACCTCTGATGACAGCTTTAAAGGCATCCCACACAATACCCTCAGATGTGGCAGACCCAGCATTCTCAGCAAAGTAGTTATTGATGTCTTCCCTTATCTCCTCTACGAACACAGGGTCTGTGAGTACGTGTGGGGGAAGGCGCCATTTGAATGCCCTATGTGTAGCTCCTGGGGGGTGCAATTCCAACATACACGGAGCATGGTCTGACAGTGATCTAGCCATGATATCAACATTCGACACCCATGTCGCAACTTCGGGAGACACCAACCAGAAGTCTAGTCGCGACCATGCATCCTTATGGTAGGTGTAACAGGTCCCCACTTTTGCTCCCGGGTTTCTAGCTCGCCACACATCAGACAGCAGTCCCTCACTCATGATATCAGATATCGCTTGACGCGCTCTAGGATGCTGCGGTCTGCTTACGCCTCTGCGATCTATGTCATCATTTAACACAATGTTGAAGTCCCCCCCCAACACAACCGACTGGCAGTCCAGTAACACAATTTTCGCCCAAACATTTCTGAAAAAATCAGGATCGTCCACATTGGGGCCATAGATTGCAGCTAGGACAATAGGCCGCCCCTGTAACGCCCCATGAAGCAGGACATACCTCCCCTCCACATCCCGCACCTGGGAGTACTCCCGCCAATCCAACCCTCTACGAATGAGTATGGCAACTCCCCTTGCATAATTTGAATAAATGGAAGAATAAACATGCGCCCATCTGGAATTTTTCAATCGAGCTGAGGGGGCGACATTCAGATGGGTTTCTTGTAGGAAGCATACATCTACATTGTGTCTGGACAACATGCCATGCAGCAAACGGGCCTTCTTGAAGTCCCCAAGGCCCCTAATGTTCCAAGTCCAGAGTTTGATCCCTCCCATTAAAGTACTCGACTGTATCCAGCCCCCACCACATATCCCCGCCCTCGGAGGCCATGCGGGCACCCAGACGCCATAGTTGCAGACTCAGCGCGCAAATACATAGGCATGTGTAGTAGTACATTGCACCAAAGACGAACAAAAACTAGCAACTTTTGAATATCCCCCATCCACCCCCCTCCCTCAACAACCCCCCAATTAGGTCGTGACATATCCCAAAAGCATGCACGCAATGCGTGGAAATACCCCAACATCAACAACAAAGGGAGGCACCCCATGAGGCGTGGTGCGCTCGGCAAACACCCCCGTATACACGGGGTGGCTACAGTCAAACTTTCAAGTTCCTGGGTCCTGACAGTGCCCCCCATCCCGTAGTCCTCAAGTGCCGAAGACAACCAATGTCCCAGCGGAGGCGCGGAGGTTGCAGCAAAAGTTAGCGCACAAAGGCGACTCAATGACTTACCCCAAATGAGTCAGTTCAGGATGAGCATACCTGTGCGAGAGACCTGACCAGGCCCCCAACCCCAATGCAAAGAGTATATTTGCAGCCGTGTAGGGTAAGCGTTGTAGAGGTTTCAGTCATTGTCACTGAGTTGCTCCGAGGCTTCCTAAGTCTTGACGATTTTCTCCGGGCTCCAGCACAGATGTGTTTGGCGAACTTAAGGGCAGATTTGGCGTCAGTGAAGAAGTGTGAGGTGTTTTCGTGGTGAACCTTCAGCTTTGCCGGGTACAGGAGAGAGTAGGGCACGCCAGCTTGCAGTAGAATTTTCTTCGCTGGTAGGAATTCCTTGCGGGCCGCTTGCACCAGAGGGGTGAAATCCGGGTAGAGGGAAATGTGATTGCCCTGATGCGTGATCTTACCCTTCTCTCTCGCCAAGCGTAGAATGACGTCTCTATCCTGGTAGTTGAGCAGTTTAGCCAGAATTGGACGCGGTGGGGCGCCCACCGGGGGTTTTTTCCCAAGGGATCTGTGTGCCCTCTCCACCGTGAAAACCGGGGACAGATCAGGATCGAACAGTTCATGTAGGAGGTTTGACACAAACGATTCCATCTTCCCCGTGTTTGTAGTCTCTGGAACGCCCGTAATGCGAACGTTGGATCTTCTGGAGCGTGCTTCCAAATCGTCCGATTTGGCGCGCAAGTTGTCAATTTCCCGCTCCAGTGTCGTGATGTGTTTCTTGGCCTGCTGCTGGAATTCACAACATTCAGTTTGTCTATTTTCGAGACAGTCCAGCCTCTTCTCGTGGGTGTCCACTTTTGTCTTCACGGTTTCAAGTTGCGCCGCCATGTTATCAAGCTTGGCATCTATGCTCTTCAAGCTGGTTCTCACCTCCATGATGAGGGCCCCAAAATCTATGTCCGGGGCAGCACCTTGCGATGACGTTGCGCCCCCATCCGGCTCCATCGTCGTGTCCTTCGGTTGTTTTCTATTGTCAAAGCTCAGTTTGGATTGTTTGGCGTCATTTTTCCCCATCTTCGCAATTCAGAGAAATCCACCGGCCACGTAATGGGGCAGCACCTTACTGCGCCACAGCTACCAAGTGCCCCGCTTGCTTGTGACTGTTCAGGCGGTTCCAGTGCGCGCTAGACGTGACTATGCCAACTCGGTATGACAGGCCATCCGCCTTAAGGACCGCTCTTGGTGTCCAGCGAGGTCCTCAAGCTGCCGCGCACTGCTAGGGCCTTCTCACGGCCCAAAATGGCGGACGCCCGCAGTGTAATAGGGGACCCACTCGCACCTCTGAAAAAGCGCAGCTCAAAGGTTCCAGGGGATCAGGGTGTCAAGGCTTCCCTCCAAGCGCGTGGTGTTGAGCCCTGTCGAGTCTTAGTGCAGTGGGAGGGCCAGGCGCACCTATTTAACGGTAGGATCCACCAGGAAACCCGGCCCCTCCGTAGCACCCTCTCACCTCCGCTCCGGACACCGCAATGCTGCAGATGGTGCAGGCGCGTCCACTCCGTCCCCCACCGGGCTCCACATATATCAGCGCCGCCTCCGGCGGACTCAGGATCACTCCTCAGCGGCGCGGCTGTTCCCGCCTAGCCGCGCCGGTCTCCGCTAGCTCCCCGCAGCCTCTCACCAGGCGGAATCGTTGTCGGCTGCAGTGGGGGTACAGCTGCAATACGCCTCCGGCAGTGCTTCTGGCAGTGGCGCAGCCAGCTTCCCTCGCAATATTCGCTCGATCCGCTGGGGCCTATGCAGCCGCGGCACCCAGTGTCTCGCGGCTCCCAGCAATAGGCACTTCCGGTTAGGGTCAGGACCGGCCCGCCGGCCGGCGAGAATGGAGTCCGTTCCCGCTCCCAAGGAGAGCCGCCTCCGCGCTCCAAACTCGGGCTGGAGGATTACCCGGGTAGTAGGAGCAGAACCCTGGAGGAATGGGGGTCTGCAGTCGCCAGGAACAGGATCATGAAAGGATTAATCGGAGTAGCCGGCGGAGCTCACTCAGAGAGCGGCCATCTCGCTGCCCAGCTAGCCACGCCCCCCCATAATATGCAAATCTTAGCCACTGCCAGCAATGTGGCAAATCATCGGAGCCTTGCATAAGTAATCACAGAATAATCAGTACAGTTGTGTAGGGGAGCAGTGTGATTTGTTAGCTGGCGCGATATCCCTCCCCTTACTTTCATGGTCTCCCAGATGTCTTTCTAAACATGGTGAAGTGCATGGTAGTCCCATAGCAAGTGTTTTATATCACGGTCTGGAAGGTTACTACTCCAATATGTGGCCCCTTGTAATAGAACTGTGGTGCTAAGCCTTTCAGGAGTCCAGTACCCTTAACGAAGGATTTCGTAATACCGGAGTTTCATAAAGATTTGGCTTGATTGGACATAATGTCTCACCAGCCTGAGCCCATATCATTCGTTTGAAGGCAGGTTGGCCACCATTCTTTCAACTTGGTTGACGTAGGTGCAAAGAATACCTGGTTTATAGGGAGTGCATACTTTCCAGATAATACTCCCTTGAATGTTCCCCAATTATGTAGATATTTCAGTATGGTGAATTCACGTAAGGTAATGGGCACCAGTGAGATAAGTCTATGAGGACAGTGGCAGAGTTGTCGAAAGTCAAAAAAAAAAAAAGGGGTCTGTGGGATGTCAAATTTTACCTACAGTTTCACAAATGTTTTCAGTCTACTCTCTGTAATGAGTTGCTCATTTGTGTGTATCTATTTTGATGTGGACATCTCCCACAAGAAATCTTCAACATCTATTTTTATGCTACCTTCGAGCCTTTTTGTTTATTCTGCTATCTTCCCTCATTAAGAATAGTGTTATGCGCCATGGATGCGTTCTGGAAAAGGTGTGGTGCAGCGTCCAGGGTGCCTGACTCCGGACCACAGGGTTCACGGTTCGATCCCCGGTGCCAGCGGCAGGTTGGCCCAGCACCATGTGACTCTGGGCAATAGTTTACTTAATCTTCCAGACGGCCTCCAGCGCCGGGACACCTCTCCAGAGGTAACTGTGCTCTTTACAAATGCTGGAATTGTTGTCATTTCCTGTGAGGGCCTCGGGTATGTAGAGATTTGTTTCTTCCCATCGTAAGTGCACAATAAATAAAGGACTCATATTGCGCAGAAGGGCTCTTTCTATGTGTACAAGGTGGTGTGGATCATGTTCCTTCCTTGTATGAATTTGAATGCCAGCCGGGTAGGTTTCCAATGGTGGCAAACTTAGCCCCCCACTTTCTGTAGCTGTATGCGGTTTCCTCATTATTAGTAGTAGTGGTTTCCTTCCGTACCATAAATGTCTTCATCCGAGGGGTTAGGTTCTTTAAGCAGTTGAAATGGGATTTTGGTGGCTGGACGGGGAAAAATATAATTCAGATGGTCAATTGCGTTCATTTTACATATCAGTACCTCCTCCCACAGAGAACGTAAAAGAGAGCAATCACAACATGTCATACTTCATTTTGAGGATCAGGGGCTCAATATTATTCTCCATTATACAGTCAAAGCATGTATTAATACTGATCCCTAGGTACTGTAGGTTGGCTGACTTTCATTTAAAAGGATGACCTCCTCATGATCAGTAGCGGTTAGTGACATTTGAAAGTGGTGTGAGGCGAATCAAGAGTAGCAGGTCACAGGGCTCACTGACATCTAACCGGAATAATTTAATAATAGCCCTGTACCCCCGTCAAATTAGCCTAACCCCCGCTTTCAAATGTCACTAGGCCTTCCTGGTCAGTGACCTTACAGTCTGGAAGGCTTCAAATTAGAAGGAGAAACCCTTTTTCTGAAAAGGGAAGGGTATTGAGAAAACAAGAATAAGGGTTCCCTTTTCATGTGTTGTAAGAGGAGACTTAAGTCTCTAGGGGGTTCAAATCAGGGACACAGGGTGAGCCAAACGTCGTATCTAAGGTTGCATAAAGATTGACAAATTTACAGTAAATTACAACTTGCCTTAGATTATTTTAATCTTAAATACCAGTACATTAGTAAATGATGAGGATGTATACACCAAATGTGACTTGCAAAAATATTTTTATTTTTAGATATTGTTATCTGTTCATACCAACTTTGAATATTAAAAGTTTAAACCTTTATTCATAAAATACATCAAAAAAAATTCTTGATACAACAAATTATCACACAAAATATGTCGACGCGGCGTTTCGGTGATTTGAGTCGTCACCTTCTTCAGGACAATATTTGAATTAAAATCACTCTAAATTTAAAAACAAAAAAACGAAATATTGCAATTACTCCAACATTATCATGGTAGTTGTATACAGAACAGAACTTGACTGTAATTATCTACCCGCACTTTTATCTTCACATTTTTATCTGAATTTGACATCCTATTCTCAAATCAGTACATCCTCATTGATTTTCGACGTTTGTATATAATTAATCAAAATGGAATAGTCAGAACAATCAAAAACTAATTGAAAGGTTCTTTTTTTGAAACAGGCCTATAATGTATTTGTGAATCCCGCAACCTTATTATGGTCACACCCATTCATTGCGTCACCTTGAACCATTTTTATACTGAGGGGGTTGGGTTGTTTGTATTACACCTCCCTCTCTTATGTTGTCTCATCGCTTAGCGATAGACCATATAAGGTTTTCTTGTTATTGTACCACTTCAGCTTCTACTTCACTCCAGGGTATTCGGGACATTATACATACCTAAAATGAGCTATGAGTCGGTCGCTTTAATCAATGGGCGATTCTCAACTGGTACGATAAAGTATCTTGATTTCTAAAATTTACAAAGGGGGCATCATCAGATCACCTCGCGCTGTGTATTAGCATTTCCTGATCATATTCTATTTCTCAGATTTTACCTTTATTCTGCGGATGTTCCTCTTAATAGGAGTGGGTTTTTGTAAATTTCATCCACTACTCAGCCCTCTGGATCAGATATCAATATTCCTACGAGTAAAGTGCAATTATTAATTAGCGTCTTCCCCTTCCATCCTATTCAAAGAGATTTTACTGGCTAGTTTCTTGTTCCTTTATCACTTAGGGTGTTTTTCGAGTTTTTATTAAAAAATATGACTCTTAAATACCTGGATTTCATTTTGAATTAATCCTGTGAAGGACGGTCTTTCCTTTCTTTGCCCACTTTTAATTTCGAGTTTTTACTTCTATTAGAGGAGAGAAGGGGTTTTATTAAAGTTACTGGGTCATTGTTCTTTCTGTTATGCACCCTAACTTATTTTATGCCACTCTTACCTGAGACCTTATCTTGTAGGTGTCCGCTCTTTGTTGTTTGGCGGTAGTTTTCTTTAAAAAGCAATGATTCCTATTTAATCTAGAAAAAAGGGGAAATGGTACATATTGTTACCCTCTATACTGCTGTTGAGCAGTACTTCGAATGATTAGGGTATCTAGAAGTCAAGTTTGGGCTGGAGCCGAATTAGTACTTACTTCTCAGTACAGTACGGGCGTTTTCTTGGACCGTCCTTCCGGGCTGTGGTGGCCATACTAAGCTTCAGTCAGGACTTTTATATGCCTCTTAATTTCTCTATTAACGTTCCATCAGTTTCACCTGTGGTTTCGACGGCAGGTCGCTCTTTCGAGATACTACTGTTTGGAGGAGCAAAACTGACATGGAACGCCACATGGTGGCCACCCACATTGGGATCAGCCCCTAGTCCAAAACAACACGCCAGAAATGTAGGTATCATCATGGACGACGCACTGTCCATGAAGGACCACATACGATCACTCTGGGGGAAGGGCTTTGCAATACTCAAACTTTTGGCAAAAATCTTTCCCTGGATACCCCTGGATTGTCGACGTACAGTCAGTCACCCAAGCCCTCTTGGTCAGCCGCCTTGATTACGGCAACGCACTTTTTGAAGGCATGAACGAACAACTTTTCTCCCGCCTACAGGTTTTACAAAATCAGGCGGCCAAGCTGGTCTGTAACAAAGGCAAGCGAGACTCAGCATCCGCTTGTCTCCGGAAACTTCACTGGCTACCGATGCGCCAGAGGGCCACCTTCAAAATACTCTGTCATGCACACAGAGCTCTTTATAAAACAGGCCCCACCATCCTCCAAGGGAAAATTGATTTTTACGTCTCCAACAGGAACCTAAGATCGAATCATCTAGCCCTGGCTAAACCTAAACGCATCCATAAGACAAGAACGGGTGGACGCGCCTTCTCATACCTGGCAGCCAAAAGGTGGAATGAGTTACCTGTAGACCTCAGACATACCATTAACTACCTTCAATTCCGGCAAAAATTAAAAACTCACCTCTTCCCAAAAAACTAAAATCTCCCAGCATAGCCATCAGTAGTCTCCCTCGTTTCATAGCGCCGTGATATCCCACGGGATGAGTGTCGCGCTTTATAAATACTGGAAAAAATAAAAAAATAAAACTGTGGCGGCCATCTTAACGTTACTAAAAGGGCTCTGCATTCCATTAGACATGGTTTATATTTTATCGATTCAGTATAGCTACACACTATTCTCTTATCTTTGACAATAAAGATCATGTTTACTGTTTATAGTAATATTGTGTGCACAGCCGGCCCCGGTATGTCGCATGATTTTAGATTTATTTCGGCTGCTGTCTCGCTCCTTGCGGAGGATGGGCATTTTTAACAAAAATAGAGCGGCCATCTTATAGGTACTAGATTTCCGTATATCTCCATAGAAGTTTATCGCGCTCATTACTTACTCTGTTTGTTCTTAAATCTAACATTTTCGGTCGTATCTGTCCCTCACTTTAAACGTTTTTACATTTGCTCTGGTCCCTGATTTGAACCCCTAGAGACTTAAGTCTCCTCTTACAACACATGAAAAGGGAACCCCTATTCTTGTTCTTACAGTCTGGAAGCCACACTGGGTGCCGTCTCAGTGGAAAGCCTTCTGCAAAGGATTCTATCAATACCCCAAAAACAGATAGAAATACATTAGATCACTTAAGGTGAACTTGCCTACAAAATAATCAAAACAACCATGCCCTGAAATAGCCTGTGTGATTCGTCAGAGTGTGTCACGCAGGAAAGCCACACACAAAAATAGAATAGGTCTAGTGCTTGCCCCATAGTCTTGCTAATTTGTGGCGCTATACACTTAAAGAATTATTACCATTCACCTCAAATATTTCGGGATTAGACCAAAGCAGCCAGGTCCAGCAAAAGTGGGCAAGCCACTCCCCCCTGCCCTCAAGCAGGACCGCTCACCCGCCCTCCCACAACCAGGCACTTCTGCTTTCTCGCAGTGCGAGAAGCAAAAAACATAAAATCGCAGTTTTACCATTTTATGTTTCTGCTTCTCGCACTGTGAGAAAGCAGTGGGCCGACGCCCCCACGCCCCTATAGAGGAGCCTCTACTGCTCATGATTCCATTGTAGTACATCCGGTTAACGGTACTGCTTCTAACTTCCCCCAGTTTATTTTATAGCCTGAGAACATAGTTATTATTTGTGTGGATGTGAGTATTTATGGACAAGGTTGGAGTGGACAAAGTAACTAGTATGCACCCTGCATATAGGAGGGCTTTGTGTTCCATTCTTGGTATTGTATTGCAATTGCATGTACATAGTACTTACTATCCATGACGAGACATTGAATCGCTTTTCGTAGAGCAGCACGCTACTCCAGAACCCAAACAGGATTAGTATAGTGAAATTTGAGTTCATTTCAGCGGTGGACATGCGAGTCTGTTAGTTGGAGTGAAAAGTATAATGGGGGATGGAAGATGAGGTTTAGGATGAGTATAAGGAGAGACAGAGGAGGGAAGAATGTCTAGAAATAGATTAGGGAGATCATAGTAGTAAAATGAGTTTTGGGATGAGTCAAAAGAAGGATAGGTAAGGGAAGAATTTAAAGGGTTGTTGGGGAAATCATAGCATTAAAATGAGGTTTGAGGTGATACAGAATGATCAGAGGAGGGAAGAGTATAGAAAGGGTTATTTTGTAGATCATAATTGTAGAATGAGGTTTGGAATGTGCCAAAGAGTGGAGGTAGAGGATATACTGAGAGGTATAGAGTGACAAAATATGGAAGTGTATTTGGGAATACCATGGATGCTTTTGTATTGCCAAATCGCTACAGCTAGGGGTCCAGGTGCCAGAATAAACAATATCAGCGAAAAGGGGCACCCTTGTCTCATCTCTCAATGGTTCTCAAATTTGGGGGAAATGTGACCATTACAATCTACAGCCGCTTTCGGGTTGGAGTAAAGCCATCTTATTTTGGTGATTAATGTATCTACCCGTACAAGTCTCATCAGAGTCCAGAATAGATAGGGCCATTATGTTTAACTTTCCAGAAGACGTGGGCCAGAGATCTTAACTGAGATGCTGAAGTGCAGTAAGGCACAAAGCCTAACTGATCTTTGTGAACGAGCAATGTTAGCACACTCTTTAGCCTACTAGCTAACACTTCTGCCAATATCTGCAGGTCTACATCAATAAAGGATATTGGTACATTTTAAATGTATCTGTTTTCAGTAGGAGAGGATTATTGGAAGTATATTTTCTTGTGGTGGTGTATGCCTAGCCTGTATTTACTTAAATAATTTGCACACTTAGGGTGTCGAGACAGCCTATTGCTCAAATAGTATTCTGATGAACAACTGTCAATTCTTGGTACCTTTTTACTTGGGAGTGCACCAAACACTTGACTATTTAATCTTCCATAATATCCTGATCTAGGGAGTGTTTCTGAGCTGGTGTTAACTGTGGAAGGCTGGGGGCAAAAAAAAATGTTTCTCCTTCCTGTGTGGTGATTTACGTGCAGAGGGTTTGGTTTCAGAACAGTGGGCTATCCCCAGGAGGATGGTCTCCAGGCTTATCTTTGGTGATAACCATGCAATAGGTTTTAAGAAGTATAGAGTTACATAAGTACCACTCGTCGCTTTGTTGCAGTGCAAGCAATAATCGACTCAAAAAGACAGTCTTGAACTGTACAATAAGGTTGGGAGAACTGCCCAAGTATGCGCTAATAGTTGCTGGAATGAGAAGAAAAGGTACCATTGTAGGCTCCAGAGACCTGTACTTGGGAGCAAAGTTAAAATTCGTGTTTCCATAGAAGGATTGGGTAACGTCTCATAACGGACTGAAATGTCTGTTTAAGAGGCTGCCATGTGGATATTCAGGTTAGCTGCTGCACAAATCACAGGAAGTCAATGAACTAATACATGAAAAAATGCATGAAGCAAAAAGCTCCAAAAAGGGAATCCATTTAAACCAAAGCTAAAAATGTAGATTTGAATGACAATGTATTGGAATGAAAAACCCTGGAGCACGTATAGAGCTGTTTTAATAATGAACCATGAGTTGCAAAAGACTAGGAGTCCCAAAATGTGGTGCACGAATGGATAATTTGGAAAACATGAATAAAAGAGGATAGTCATGAAAAACAGATTGATACAAACCGTGAATATGAACATTCCAGTTGAAATTTGTTGCCATGACCTTTTTCTGCATTTATGAACATTTGTACAAGTTGAAATAAATGTCAACACGGGCAACCTCGTGCTCTTTTCATAAGGATATAATGAGCTGGTATGATTCATATGGACCAGGCACTGACTTGCTGACCAGCTATCGACTGTGATGAGAACTGCCTTTGGAACATTAAATATTCAATTACACTCCAGAGATATCCACTATACAGTTATGGTGAGATAAATGTTTCTAATCAAAAGCCGCATTTAGTTTTCTTACTAACTTTGGCACCACTCGACAAACCTGCACAAAGCTTTTCAAGATAAACCTGCAGCCGATTTGTATTTGGAAAAGATATTTGGTTCAGATCTGTCACGGAGGGGGTAAACACGGAGGGGGTAAATAAAGAGGGGTGTAAAGAAAAAATTATTTTAATTTCCATAGGATATCTTGCTTTCCTCTACAGAAAAGAATATCTCACTGAAATTACATCAAACAAGGCATGAAAGGGGGAGCTAGAGGGCGCACTGCGGAATGGCTGCCTTCTAAGACAGCTCCGACGGTCAGGCCTGCAATGCGACGAAAAAGGGCGTTTAGCATACTCACTATCGACAACCGATGGCAGAAATGATTGTCGGAATGTTCCGGCTCTGAGGTGAGTGGAACAAAAAGCTGCTATCACGCTGCTGCAACTGCAAATTTGAAGAGGAAGCTGAGCGTGAGGAGAGATTCGACCCGAACAAGATGGCGGCGCCCTGATGCGAGATTGTATGGGAGCAGACAAGAAATAAGACAGCGAGGTGAGAGGCAGCGAGGACCGGTGGTTACTTAGCTTGACACACAAGACGTGGAGTACTGCTCGTATCCTACTGCCAAGGAACTCTGAAGGTACTACAGGAAGAAGTAAAAATAGTTGTGATGCGGACTGTGGTGTACCGGCACAAAATGGTGACTAGCGCTGGTGGTGGAGTCCGTTACAACCTGCGGTATGACATGGGGCTGTAAATAACAAGCGTTGGCGCTACGAGAGGCTTGCTCTCAGATGTCGACGTTGCTTGACTTAACTATGGTGCTAGAAACGATGCTGCTTTTGATAGGACTGCAAGCCTGTTTCAAAACTATGTCCATGCTGTATCTCACCCGCCCGCCCGCCACGTGATTGCTGGATCTAAGAGGTACACATAGGCACAGAGCGGTAAACAAAACATTGTGGCTGAGGTGAGGCGCGTACTGTCTGGCAGCCTTATGAAATGCTGTGAATGTGCCTGTTGAGTTGCGCGTACCGTAGATGCTGTCGCCTTTCCAATTGAAGGGTGGTGCGAAAAGTGGATTTTGGTAGCTGGGATGTTTCTGTCCCGTACGACTGTTGTAATCGACTGGTGGGACTGTTGAACATCGCTCATCATTCTGTGAACCTGACAATCCCGGGTCCCCACTGCAGCATGGATCCATAACGGGACCTTCTGCCGGGTGCTCTACCGCCGTGGTGGAGGGGGGTGGCCTCGAAGTAGCACCTCGCCGCAACTAAAGCAACACTCCTGCTACTGGTTACCTATGGGCTCTGCTGAGGCCTGACGGGCGGACAGCGGCTAAAGATCTAAGGGATGAGACAACACTCCTTAGTACCGCAGTAAACTACACAGCGTTACATCTACTTCAGGGTACTCACCGTTACTTTACCTCTGAGCTAGCAGTGCCTCCTAGCAGGAAAATGGGGAAGCCGGATAAGCAACAGTCCAAACTAACATTCGAAATGAAAAGACACACTAAAGGTGCAACAGCACACTCAGATACTGATGAAACGGCGGCAACTAATGGCATGGAAAATGTGCTACAGGCCATACAACAAAGTCTACAAGACATAAATGGGATATTGGACACCATCACTCAACGGGTCGAAAACATGGCAGATAAATTAGACAAGCATGGGAACGTCTCGTCGAGGCCGAAAATAGGATCACCGCAGTTGAGGATGAGTCCCATGTCATGACACAAAAATGTACGGAAATGGAGAAACTCTTGGATGTTATAAAAAATAAAGCGGAGGACTTAGAAGCGAGATCCCGACGTAATAACATCAGAATTGGGGGAATTCCAGAATCCACTAACACAGGGAGGATGGAAACATATGTGGTGGAAATGATAAGCACCGTATTTGATACGGAACATTTTTCGACAGTCCTGCTAGTGGAGCGTGTGCATAGGTCCCTAGCTCCAAGACCAAAAGCTGCCGCAACTCCACGACCCATTGGTGCCCGTATTCTTAATTACAGGGACCGTGATGTCATTTTGAGGATGGCTCGATAGAAACAGCAAATCAGGGGAATGCACTGGAGTTTTACCCAGACTTCACCATGACGGTCCAACTTGCGCGTAAAGAAAACAACCCAGCGAAAAAGATATTGCGTGAACTAGGAATAGAGTACGCTATGCTCTACCCTGATCGGCTGAAAGTGACATGACAGCCGCTCCACGATTCTCCAAACACCAAAAGTAGCACAGGACTTTCTTAAGAAAATCAGCCACAAACGCAGAGAACAAAAACGTGCTGAGCAGAACCAGGATTTGGAATGAACATTCTTCAGGAGGGTAGCACGCCCATGGTCCCAGACGTCACAGACCAGTAAGGCATGTGGGCGAAATGTTGTTAAAAAGGGAACTGTTTAGACTCTCATGCAGTAATACAGGCCCAATGTCTCGGGGACATTCAGAGTTTTACTCCAAGCAGACACTGGTGGTCCTATATACTGCTACGCTTGCAGTAGATCAAAACCCAGAGCCGACACTGCGACCTATGCCTAGCTACCGGCATTAGGGTCATGCATGGAGAGAATACCTGCACGGGATGGGAAAAGCTCTGCATTACAGACACTGCACGGATTCGGAATGTGATAATTGTTATGGTGTACCTGTACAGATAAAACTATTTCGGTGCATATACTAAGCCACAACTGCTGGACATTTCTGCATATGTAGCAGGAGAATTATTGGAGTGTTCTACCGGAAACTGTGCTGAGATTGCATTATGTACTCAGAAGAGGGAGTTATAACTCCATGCTTTGTCTGCACCTCAAAATTAAGCTTTACTGAAAACTGGGCTATATGAGTGGGGGTATGAGGAAAATTTCGTAACAGCATGTCATATACATCGTGCATGGGCACATGACAACCTTTCCGGTAACCTTTACCCTATAGACAATGTTTAGTCTGCATAGCTATTGTATACCTGGCCACATCCATTCGGTTGGAGGCAGATGTGTGCACCTGGTGGGCCCCCCAAGCAGGTGCTCCCCAACCAAAGTTTGGTTATGATGTTCCTTTCTGTAGGGGTATGTCTTTGGCATGGTTGGGATGCTGAAGTGGGCAGTGGGTGGGGGGTATGGTGTTGGGGATTGTTTTACAGACCAATAAACATCGCTGAAATCCAGAGTGGCATCATAATGTGTAACATCATTACTTCTTTTCTAAAAAACGTGAGTAGTGCATGCTGCAAATTGTACATTGAACTGCAAAAGGTATTAAGAACTAGTGATGACCACTGAGAACTTACACCCTAAACACTTAAACTTGTTAACTTGGAATGTTGGAGGGCTAAATAATCCGAAAAAGATTCGTCAAATTTTTCCATACCTCGACAGACTAACATTGCCCTCCTGCAGGAGACACATATAGCCCCTAACACAACCAATAACATCGGGCGCAGGTGGGCGGAGTCAATACACAGTTCAACATATTCCTCTTATTCGAGAGGGGTCCTCATACTGATTAGGAAAGGTCTGCACTTCAGCATAGATGACGTCATCACAGACGACGAGGTTTGCTATGTTGTTATAACGGGGACCATAAGAGGGCAGAGACTTGCTTTAATTAATACATATTGCCCAAATATAGACAACCCTGATTTCTATCACAGGATATGGTGCAAGCTTAATGACTTACCAGACATCCCACTAATTTGGGGAGGGGATTTCAATATTGCGCTGCATGATGTTCTGGACAGGTCTGGTATGTCAGTAGAACCTCACAAAAGGGCACTGGGCAAATTGAAAGATATTATGGCCAACATGCACCTTTTGATCTTTGGAGAGCCCGACATCTTGAGCGCATGGAGGCCACGCACACATCAGCAGCACATAATAGCTGGTCTCGTATAGATTACTGGTTGGGCACTGATGACATATCACTATGGACGAGATCCATGACACACACCTACCCAGAACACTGTCCGATCATAATCCGGTGTTACTTTCCATAACTATACCGCATTATGTACCACCCCCTTATAGCTGTAGATTCAATGCGAAAGCATTACTAGACTCACTGTACACAGACACCATTAGTCAAGCCATTACTGAGTATTTTGAGCTAAATACACCCACCACTGAGGATTCAGGCCTATTATGGGAGGCTTTTAAAGCAACAAGTCGAGGGATTTGCATAAGTATCAATGACGGCATTCTTAAAGATATAGCGGCAACTTTCCATGTGTGAGGACAAGCTACGCACATTAGAGCATGACTACGAACGTACACAAAATACAAAGCTTTTAGGTGAAATTAGGACTGTACTGACAGAATATCAAACGGACGCAGAAGATGAACTTAAATATGTAACGAAACGTCAGGTGGCGAGATCCTACGGTGAAGGAGCAGACCTGGTAGGGCTTTGGCAGCTAAAATATGCGCAGGGCATGCACCACAAGTAGTCTGGGCGATCAGGGATACAAAGGGAGTCCTGCAACAGGATGCACAGGGTATATTGAGGGAATTCATGACCACATACGGAGTTATACACCTCGCAACCCACTGCCTCCCCAGAGGAAATTGTGGAATACCTAGAAGACTTATCGATAGCATGGCAGTCTGATGCACAGAGAGAGTATCTGTCATTGCCCATTACCGTGGAAGAGGTGACTGCAGTTATTAAATCGCTGCCAAATGGAAAACCACCGAGCCCCGACGGGTTAACTTGTGTATTCTATACATCTTATGCTGATCAGATAGCACCTCATTTGGTGGAGATGTACGGGGATGCCCAGGATAAACAATCATTGCCACAAACACTGATAGAAGCCATGTTAATTGCCCTTTTAAAACCAAACAAAGACCCAGAAGCACAAGTTACTACTTGTGTAACGATATATCTGTAAGAGACATTCGTTAGTGATAGATTCCTTACCTTAGAATATCCCAAGGCGTCAGACTGGATCCGGAAACTTTTGCGTAGCAATACACTTGCGCGTCGGTAGGCCTCGTCTGCGGCTCCGCGTCCGTCGTCGGCGTCATTAGCGCCGGAATGACGTCGGAGTACTTAGACGCCGCCCATGCGCGCTGACGTCAGTTCTAATACACAGCTATTCCACGCCAGATACGCAGAGCCATGATAGAACCAACACTGGTGCCATGAAACTAGGGCCCTGAAAGGGGATGATCTTAACCCTAGATATCGGTTTGCACAACGGGGAGGATGGGTGGGTCGGTAAGGAATCTATCACTAACTAATGTCTCTTATAGATATATCGTTACACAAGTAGTAACTTGTGCATCTGAAAGAGACACGTTAGTGATAGATTCCTTACCTTAGAATAGATACCCCAGCAATACCAACCCCGGTGGTGGGTCTGCGAACCAATAATCACACCAGAAAGTCCTGGAGGACGGAACGGCCAAAGAAGCCATCCCTCCGGACCTGACTGTCCAGGCAGTAGTGTCTAGCGAACGTGTGCAGCGAGGCCCATGTGGCTGCCTGGCAAATGTCCTGTAAGGGGACTCCTCGGCCCAGGGCAGTTGTTGCCGTGGCCCGAGTGGAATGAGCCCGCAAACCAGCAGGGGGCTCCTTTTTTGCCGTGGAGTAACATGCCTGAATACACAAGATGATCCACCGCGAAATGGTCCTCTTGTGTACTGCCTTTCCCTTCTTCGCGCCCACGTAACCAACAAAGAGTTGGTCATCCACCGGGAATTGGCGTTCTAGATAATAGGAGAGCGCACGTTTTGGAGCCAGACGGTGGAGCCTCTCTTCCTCTTTCGAGGGATGCGGAGGCGGAAAGAAGGTGGGCAAAGTAATGGACTGCCCGATGTGGAAGGCCGTGACAACCTTGGGCAGGAAGGAAGGTTGTGTACGCAACACCACCTTGTCTGGATGAACAGATAGGAAAGGTGTCAAGTCATAACATTTATATAGCGCACTACATACCCAGAGGGTTTCAAGGCGCTTAGGAAGGGGAGGTGGATTATTTGTCAAATATCCACGTTTTAAGCTGCTTTCTGAACGCTAGGTGATTCTGGGTGAGGCGAAGGTAAGCGGGGAGTGAATTCCATGTTTTGGCAGCCAGGTATGAGAAGGATCTGCCTCCCATGGTGGTCTTGTTGATGCGAGGTACAGTGGCGAGGGCTTGGCTGGAAGAGCGAAGTTGGCGGGAGGGGGTGTAGAAGGACAGTCGAGAGTTGAGGCAATCTGGTCCGATGTCGTAGAGTGATTTGTGTGCGTGGGTAAGCAGTCGGAAAGTAATCCTCTTATTGACGGGTAGCCAGTGGAGGTCTTTAAGGTGACCAGAGATGTGTTCGTTGCGTGGGATGTCTAATATGAGCCTGGCTGAGGCGTTTTGGATTCGTTGTAGTTTCTTCTGGAGTTTAGCGGTGGTACCTGCGTAGAGGGTGTTTCCGTAGTCCAGTCGGCTCGTGACTAGAGCGTGGGTGACTGTTTTCCTTGTTTCGGAGGGGATCCAGCGAAATGTTTTTCTGAGCATGCGAAGAATGTTAAAGCAGGAAGAGGATACGGCGCTGACTTGTCTGTTCATTGAGAGTGAAGAATCCAGGATGACGCCAAGGTTCCGTGCGTGGTCTGTCGGGATGGGTGCATTTCCGAGGGCTTCCGGCCACCAGGAATCGTCCCATGCAGAGGGGGATTTACCTAAGATGAGGACTTCTGTTTTGTCTGAGTTCAGTTTCAGACGGCTTTGTTTCATCCATTCGGAGACTTCTTTCATTCCTTCGTGTAGGTTAGTTTTGGCGGTGCTGGGGTCCTTGGTGAGAGATAGGATCAGTTGAGTGTCATCCGCGTAAGAGATGATGTTGAGGTTGTGTTGGCGGGCGATGGCCGCGAGGGGGCTCATGTATACGTTGAAGAGGGTGGGACTGAGTGAGGATCCTTGTGGTACGCCGCAGATGATTTCAGAGGCCTCGGACTTGAATGGTGGGAGGCGGACTCTCTGGGTTCTTCCGGTGAGGAACGAGGTGATCCATTCCAGTGCCTTTCCTTGGATTCCGATGTTTCTGAGGCGTTGTAAAAGGGTGCTGTGGCAGACTGTGTCGAAGGCTGCAGAGAGGTCGAGGAGGATGAGGGCGACTGTGTCTCCATTGTCCAGTAGAGTTCGAATGTCGTCTGTTGCTGCGATGAGTGCGGTCTCAGTGCTGTGTTTGGCTCGGAAGCCAGATTGTGAGGGGTCGAGTGATTTGTTGGCTTCGAGGAAGGCGGAGAGCTGGTTGTTGACAGCTTTCTCGATGACTTTGGCCGGGAATGGAAGAAGTGAGATGGGGCGGTAGTTTTTGAGTTCAGTGGGGTCTGCTGTTGGTTTTTTCAGAAGGGCGGTGAGTTCAGCGTGTTTCCAGTCTTCTGGGAAGGTAGCGGAGTTGAAGGAGCAGTTGATGACGTCTCGGAGGTGCGGAGCTATGACGGAGTCTGCTTTGTTGAAGATGTGGTGGGGGCATGGGTCTGTGGGGGATCCAGAGTGGATGGAGTTCATCAGGCGGATGGTGTCCTCAGTGGAGATTGGGTTCCAGGCGTTAAGGGTGTTAACGGGGGGAAGATTGTCAGCTGATGGTAGGGTGGGTTGCCTTCCGGGTTGGTTGTCAAAGCTGTTGTGGATGTCAGCAATCTTGTTGTGGAAAAAAGAGGCTAGGGAATCGCAGAGGGTTTGAGAGGGGGTGATGTCGTTGGAGTAGGCCGAGGGGTTGGAAAATTCCTTGACGATGTTGAAAAGTTCCTTGCTGTTGTGGGCGTTGTTGTCAAGTCGATCTTTGAATGCTGTTTTCTTGGCTTTTCGGATCAGTTGGTGGTGAGTACGGATGGCGCTTTTGAAGGCGTCCTTGTTGCTGGTGGATGGGTCTTTTTTCCAGGCCTTTTCAAGGGAGCGGCACAGTTTCTTGGATTTCTTGAGGTCGTCGTTGAACCATGAGGCCTTCTTGAAGCCAAGTTTGTGTTGACGTTTTTTCAGTGGTGCTAAGGTGTCGGCGGTGTTGGATAACCAAAGGGTGAGGTTGGAGGCGGCTTCGTTGGCGTTAGAAGAGAGGGCTGGGGAGGATTGAAGGAGTGATGTGGAGATCTGCTCTGTGGTGATTTTGTTCCAGTTTCTTTGCAGAGTTGGTTGGGGGTGGTTGATGGGTTTCGGCTTGTTGTAGGTGAAGTGAACGCAGCTGTGGTCAGTCCAGAGGAGATCCGTAGTGTGGCTGAAGGCGACATGGTTGCTGGAGGTGAAGATGGGGTCGAGAGTGTGACCTGTGATGTGGGTGGGGGAAGTGACCAGTTGTTTAAGTCCGAGGTTGGCGAGGTTGTCCAAGAGGGTGGCGGTGTTGCGGTCGTTGATCTTTTCAAGGTGGAAGTTGAGGTCTCCCAGAAGGATGTAGTCTTTGGAGGGGAGCGTGTGTGGGGTGATGAAGTCCGTGATGTCTTCACTGAATTTTGCGCGTGGTCCAGGTGGTCTGTAGAGGAGGGTGCCTCTGAGTGTGGTCTTGGGGTCGATGTGGATCTGGAAGTGAAGGTTGAGATGCGGATTGTTTTCTTATGGACGATAGCGATTCCACCTCCTGTATGGTCGGTGCGGTCCTTGCGTGTGATCTTATAGTCATCAGGGATAGCGATGGCGATGTCAGGGGCGGAGGAAGCGTTCATCCATGTTTCCGTTCGGAAGGCGACGTCAGGAGAGATGGTGTCTAGTAGGTTCCAAAGGTCAATGGCGTGCCTGTGGACCGAGCGGGTGTTGAGAAGGATGCATTCTAGGTGGTTGGGGTCGGGAATCTGTGGTGTGGTCGTAGCGGAGATGTTGTCGGTGCCGCTAAATTTGCAGGAGAAGCAGGAGAACGGTCCATGGGTGCGTCCAGGAGCGGCTTGGACGCAGTTGGGGGCGCGACCGGGGTCAAGGGCTAGGAGGGTGGCGCCATCGTAGGTAACGCGGGGGGGCTGGGCAGCGCGAGGGGCAGGGGGTCTGGCGCTGGGCGCGGTCCAGGCGTGGACGGGCGTAGACGGGCTTACCTTTGGCGCATCTTCGGCGTGTCCGAAGCGCGTGGACGCTGCGCGTGGAGGCATTGGCCATAAATGGAGGGTGGAGGGGGCGGAGCGTGGGAGGGTCAGCAGCTGGGAGGCGGTAGCGGGGAGGAGGGGCAGGGAAAACAACAACAGCAAACAAGATGGAGGTCAGAGGGGAGGCGAGGCAGGGGCAGTAGGTCGCCAGCGAAAATAAATCCAATAATGCACGTTGCTGCCAGGTGGGCCAATACAGTTAAATGCAGTGCAGGGCGGGCGGCGCTATAGTCACAAGCGCTGAGAGCTATGACATTAAACAAAACACTGCGCAAATTTGTGAAATGCAGGCGAGCCGATTTTAAACACGGCGCTATTTAGTCTAATGCAGGCGATACCACTGAAATAAAGAATGCAGGCGATACCGTGAAGTTGAATTCAGCAGTGCGATCCCCAGGAAGATAGCAGCAGTACAGGGAGAGGAGCAAGGAGGGAGCAACCGGTCAGTAGAGTGAGTGAGCCCGGAGCTCACTCACTCTCCTGGCAGAGGTGATGGCAACCAGGAAAGCAGTCTTCAAGGTAAGAAGACGGAGAGGACAGTTATGGAGCGGCTCAAAGGGAGCACACATTAGATAAGTGAGTACAAGATTCAAGTCCCACTGGGGCATCACAAAGGGAACAGGAGGGAACATATGTGTGATGCCCTTCAGAAATCTATTTACAATGGGGGACTTGAATAAGGAAGGCTGATCAGGTAGCCTTAAGAAGGCGGAAAGAGCAGAAAGGTACCCCTTAAGAGTGCCCAGAGCAGAGCCCTGCTGGGCAAGGGAAAGAAGGAAGAGCAGAACTTCAGAAAGGGGTGCAGAGAGAGGATCCACAGCCTTTGCTGTGCACCATGCCACAAATCTGTTCCACCTGCAGGCGTATCCCGACTTTGTGGAGGGACGCCTGGCTGCCAGAATGATATCACAGACTTCAGGAGGCAAGTCAAATGGCCTCAACTGTCGCCGCTCAATCTCCAAGCTGTTAGGTGGAGACTGGACAGGTTCGGGTGCAGGACCGTCCCCTGCTGCTGCGACAGAAGGTCCTCCCGAAGAGGCAGACGAATCGGGGGAATCGACTGACATGCTGAGTAGCTCGGGATACCAGTATCTTTGTGCCCAGTCCGGAGCCACAAGGATCACCTGGGCCCGGTCGCGCCTGTTCTTCTTCAGCACTCTGGGCAGAAGTGGTATAGGCAGAAAGGCGTACAATAGACCGCAACTCCACTCACGACGAACAGCGTCTCCGAGCGAGTGCCGCCTTGGAAATTCCAACGCGCAGAACTGATGACATTGCGCGTTCTCTTCTGTGGCGAATAGATCTAACCAAGGCTCTCCCCATTGCTGAAAGAGACCTTGCGCCACGTCCGAGCTCAGACGCAATTCGTGATCCATCATGCACCGACGGCTGAGTTCGTCCGCCCTGGCATTCAGAGAGCCTGCCAGGTGTTGAACCACCAGGGTCACGCCCTGATGTTCCAGCCACTACCAGAGGCGCAGAGCCTCCTGGCATAGGGTTCACGACCCCACCCCACCCTGTTTGTTGCAGTACCACATGGCAGTGGTGTTGTTGGTGAACACCTGCACTACACTCCCTCGGACAGAGGGGAGGAATGCCTTTAGTGCTAGATGAATCGCCCGCAGCTCCAAAAGGTTGATATGGAGCCGGGACTCTGCCGGAGACCAGAGGCCTCTGATCTCCGCCTCTCCCATGTGGCCTCCCCAGCCCTGGAGGGACACGTCCGTCACAACCACAAGCTCCAGGTGGGGCAGGGAGAGGGATCTTCCACTGACCCAATCACGGTCCGTGAGCCACCACTGCAGTTGTCTGGCAGTGCCCTCCGAGATCAAGACATGATCGGGCAGGTTGCCCTGATGCTGGGCCCACTGAAACTTCAGGTCTCACTGCAGAGCCCGCATCCGCCACCGGGCGTCATGCACCAGAAGGATGCAGAAGCCGCAGCGTCAACCTGACCGAGACTCGGGATAACGGCTGGAAGATTGGAATCATAGCCTGTATATCCCGAACCCGCTGTTCGGGAGGGTAAGCCCGAAACTGCGCCGAGTCGAGAACCGCTCCGATGAGGAGGAGCTTCTGAGAGGGACACAGGTGCGACTTCGGCTCATTGATGGAGAACCCCAGCAAATGCAGGAGGTCGGCCATAGTCTGGAGGTGGCTTACGACTGTCTGGGGCGAGCCCGCCTTCAACAACCAGTCGTCGAGGTAGGGGAAGAATGAAACCTCTAACCTGCGCAGATGAGCTGCGACCACCGCCATCACTTTTGTGAACACCCGTGGGGCGCTGGTAAGGCCGAAGGGGAGCACGGTAAACTGAAAGTGCTCTTGGCCTACTGTGAACCGCAGGTAACGCCGGTGGGCCGGCAGGACGGGGATGTGAAAATAAGCGCCCTGCAAGTCCAACGCTACCATCCAGTCTTCCGGGTCCAGGGCAGCTAGGACCTGAGCCAAAGTCAGCATCTTGAACTTCTCCTTCCGGAGGAAGCCGTTGACGTTCCGCAGGTCCAAGATAGGGCGTAGGCCCCCTTTGCCCTTCTTGGGTACCAGGAAGTAGTGGGAGTAACATCCACACCCTACTTCTGGCCCAGGAACGCGCTCGATGGCCCCCTTGGCCAAGAAGCCGTGACTTCCTCTTGCAGAAGTTGCAAGTGATCCCCCGACACGCAGTGGCATTGCGGTGGCATGGATAGAGGGGTCGCCTCGAAGGGGAGGGAGTAGCCCCTTCGGACGATCTGCAGCACCCACCTGTCCGAAGTGACTGTGCGCCAGTGGGAGAGGTGATGGCGAACCCTGCCTCCCACAGGCGTCACATGGGCCTGGAAACTCTGACTAGGAAGGTTTTGAGGCGGGTGCTGCTGAGGGAGGTGTGGACTGGCCTCGCCGTTGTCCCCGACCTCCGCCACGGCGGTTTCCACGTCCGCCACTGCGCTGTTGAACATTTTGCGGCGCGTGGCTGGCAGTACGTGTGAGGGCGCCCCTTCCGTGTCCACGAAAGGAGCGAAAGGCACCCGATTGCTGGCGTGGGGCCGTGAGGCCCAAGGACTTGGCCGTAGCCCCGCGTCGCGCCGTGCCCAGGGACCCGAAGGTGTGGGGCAGGCGGCGACACTTGCGGAGCCGCATGGGCGGTGTCGCCAGAGCCCCCGGCCGCATCGTGCGAGCGTCGGGGCGGAGGAACAATGACGTCGCTCCGACCTCTCATGCCTCTTACCTGAGGACTTGGAGCCTGACGACCGGTGTCCACTCCCGGAGCTCCGATGACTCCGACCTCGCGACCTGTCCCTCGACCTCCCGTGGGACCGGGACAGGGAGCAGTCCTTAAAACGTTCCAGCGCATGGTCTGCCTTGTCGCAAAAGAGGCGACGGCCATCAAACGGCATGTCCAGGAGTGTGGCCTGGACATTGGCCGAGAAGTTGGCGGACCTCAACCAGGTGTGGCGTCGAACCACCACCGTCGTTGCCATCGCCCTGCCCAGTGAGTCCATTGTATCCAGTCCACACCAGATAGAAAAGCGTGCTGCATCTCGGCCCTCCGCAAGGGTTTGGGCGAGTTTAGCCTGGACCTCCTCCGGGCATTGTGGCAGCACCTCCGCAACCGTGTCCCACAGAGTGTGGGTGTAGCGGCCCAAGAGACAGGCGGTATTCACAGACCGCAGCCCTAAGCTAACAGTCGAGAACACCTTCTTCCCGAACTGTTCGTATCTCTTGGATTCCCTGCCGGTCGGGGCCAACGGGAATGCGGTCTGGGAGTTGGAGGCCTGGATGACCAGACTCTCGGGGGTGGGGTGGGTGGACAAAAAGCATGGGTCGACCGGGGCCGGGCGGTAGCGTCTGGCCACGTTCCTATCCACAGGCGGACCTGTGGCGGGCTTGGACCAAGTGCCCACAAGAACGTCACACAAGGCCTCATTGAATGGCAGCAGAGGCTCACTGGAGCTTGACTGCGGTTTGAGGACCTCAGTGAGGAGGTTAGTCCTCACGGCCGTGACGGGGAGCTTAAGGTTTAAGGCCTTAGCTGCCTTTGTCAACACTACACTATAAGTAGAGCCCGCCTCCGAAGCCACAGTAGGAGGGGAACTAAATCCAGTGTCTGGCGAAGTGTCAAGACCACTGGCCTCCCCAAGCTCATATGTCCAGTCCTGTTGAGACTGGCAATTTAGTGCCAGCGAGTCCTCAGACCCCTCCCAATCCTCCTCCTCGTCACCCGTACCCTGCAAAACAGGATCAGTAGACGGGGCCTCCTCGTGGAAATAAAAATCTGCAAAGGCCGTCGGATGCGGCGCCCAGCGGCGCCGTTCCGGCGCCAGAGTTGGACCGAAGGAGGCGTTGGGGACGGCGTCCACAGCGGGCGACACCCGTGGGGCCGGCGCCAGTGAGGTCGTAAGGTCGACCGGCGACGAGCCGGATCCGGAAGCAGATCCGGTGAGGTCCTGCGACGCCGAGACCGAAGTCGCCGGCGGCGTCGGGGCCGAAGCACCCGGCGGCGTTGGAGCCGAAGCACCCAACCCGCTAGGACCTCCGGTCGGGGCCGTTTGGCCCGAAGGCGCCACGGAACCCGACTGAGGAGGGAGGGACCTCATGGCCATGAGGTACCGCTCGATCTACTCCGGCGTCGCGCCGTGCCCAGGGACCCGAAGGTGTGGGGCAGGCGGCGACACTTGCGGAGCCGCGTGGGCGGTGTCACCCGAGCCCCCGGCCGCATCGTGCGAGCGTCAGGGCGGAGGAACAATGACGTCGCTTTGACCTCTCATGCCTCTTACCTGAGGATTTGGAGCCTGACGATCGGTGTCCACTCCCGGAGCTCCGATGACTCCGACCTCGCGACCTGTCCCTCGACCTCCCGTGGGACATGGACAGGGAGCGGCGCGGGGCCGAATGCCTCAGCTCGAGTCGCTTGCGGGACCGCTCCCGCCTAGCCTTCGACGTCAGGGCCCGGCAGTCGGAGCAGGTTCGATAGTCATGGTCGAGGCCTAAGCACTACAGGCACCGGCGATGGGGGTCCGTGACCGACATCAGTCGGTCGCACTTCAAGCAGGGCTTGAACCTGGGCATCCCTACCGGCACAGAGTACTCCGACGACGTCATTCCGGGGCTGACGACGACGAACGCGGAGCCGCAGACGACCCCTACCGACGCGCAGGGGTATTGCTACGCAAAAGTTTCCGGATCCAATCTGACGCCTGGGGATATTCTAAGGTAAGGAATCTATCACTAACGTGTCTCTTTCAGATTACTGATTCTTATAGGCCCCTGTCCTTAATCAACGGAGACACAAACTACTTGCCACACGCTTGCAACCGCTGATGACCAACCTAATACTACTAGACCAGTCGGTATTTATTCCATCACGATTGACAGCCCATAACACTAGAACGCTATTTGCGCTATCACATTATTTAGTCCCCAGTACCAAAGCTGCTGTGATTCTACTAGATGTGGCTAAAGCATTTGATTCCATAGAATGGTCGTATCTACAAACGGTTCTGAGACGAATGGGATTCCCCCTATTTTTTTTACAATGGGTGCACGTTCTGTACACTGCGCCAACAGCCCATATTAGAGTCAACAAATATATATCTGACAGCATACCTATCGCTAAGGGAACAAGGCAAGGCTGCACTCTGTCCCCTTTGCTATTCGCAATTGCGCTTGAGCCATTGGCTTGTAAGATAAGACCGGGACACTGCTACTCAGTGCTTCAATTCCCGCAAAGGCCTTTACATATATCATTGTACGCAGACGATGTGATGTTGTATGTAAGAGACTCTGAGTAGCATCTGAATCCTCTACTGAGGGAATATATTACATTTGGGCAACAGTCGGGCCTTAAAATAAACTGGTCCAAATCTCTAATCATAGCATTGACAGACACCACACACACGCACTCAACAGATTATCAGTTAGAGTGGCACTCAGAGCCAGTAAAATATTTAGGAGTTTGGTATCATCGGGACCCAGAGATAGTCATATGCACAAATTATGTTAGGGCGATAAGTGGGATGAAATATAACATTGAGAGGTGGATTCATCTACCGTTATCGCTAGCTGATCGGTTAGCCATTGTGAAAATGGTCATCTTACCAAAGTTTTCGTATCTTTTTAATAACATCCCAATTAAGCCCACGGCGGCGGTGTTTCGTAGGATCTCCATCATGGTGCTCCGCTTGATATAGGTGGGTAAACAGGCCCGGATTGAATTGCGCGCTCTCACGCTGCCCTATTTACAGGGAGGGTTTAAAGTTCCAGATTTTTTGCTTTATTACCTATTCGCGCAAGCGCAATACACGCATTTTTGGTATCACAGGGTACCTTACCTTACTCATGTCGCAATTTAAGAGGGTGATGCGCTCCCGATGCCATTTCCAGCTATCATAACTCACCAGAGGCCCCCGCTTCACAATCGAGACAAACAACATAGACACGACGAATAGTGCTTGCCGAACGATGGGGAGAAAACAACACAAACTACCACTGTACGCTACTGTAATGCCACTACATTATCATCCGGAACTCTCAGTCACTCAGGAAGAGGTGGGTATGAGTCTACTTAGACAACTTGGCATTGATACTATGGGAGACTTGTACTGCAATGGCCTTTTTAAATCGATTGATGAACTCTCCTTCATAAGCAATCTAACATTACTGTTTAGATTCACATATCATAGGTTAAAAGGTGTGATAAAGAAACTGTACCCATCTTACACCCTGTGGAGCCACAGCAATTGTCCTCATTACAACTATTGCTTACCACTCCCACTGCTAAACACATGGTATCTAAACTGTA